>NW_024543268.1:1200000-1936832 GCF_018167655.1 Microtus oregoni
CTGAACACTGAACATACAGCACCCTGAGTACTGAGCACCTCGAGCACTGAGCACCCAGCACCCTGAGTACTGAGCACCGAGCACCCCGAGCAATGAGCACCCAGCACCCCGAGCACTGAGCACCCAGCACCCCGAGCACTGAGCACCCAGCACCCTGAGCACTGAGCACCCAGCACCCTGAGTACTGAGCACCCAGTACCCTGAGCACTGAGTACCCAGCACCCTGAGCACTGAGCACCCAGCACCCTGAGCAATGAGCACCCAGCACCCTGAGCACTGAGCACCCAGCACCCTGATTACTGAGCACTGAGCACCTAGCACCCCGAGTACTGAGCACCCAGCACCCTGAGTACTGAGCACTGAGCAACCAGCACCCCGAGCACTGAGCACCCAGCACCCTGAGCACTGAGCACCCAGCACCCGAGTACTAAGCAACCAGCACCCTGAGTACTGAGCACCCAGCACCCTGAGTACTGAGCACCCAGCACCCCGAGTACTGAGGACATAACACCCTGAGTTCTGAGCACCCAGCACCCTGAGCACTGAGCACCCAGCACCCCGAGCACTGAGCACCCAGCACCCTGAGTACTGAGCACCCAGCACCCTGAGCACTGAGCACCCAGCACCCTGAGCACTGAGCACCCAGCACCCTGAGCACTGAGCACACAGCACCCTGAGTACTGAGCACCCAGGACCCTGAGTACTGAGCACTGAGCACGCAGCACCCCGAGCACTGAGCACCCAGCACCCTGAGTACTGAGCACTGAGCACCCAGCACCCCAAGCACTGAGCACCCAGGACCCTGAGCACTGAGCACCCAGCACCCGAGTACTGAGCACCCAGCACAATGAGTACTGAGCACCCAGCACCCTGAATACTGAGCACGCAGCACCCCGAGTACTGAGCACCCAGCACCCCGAGCACTGAGCACCCAGCACCCTGAGTACTGAGCACCCAGCACCCAGAGCACTGAGCACCCAGCACCACGAGCACTGAGCACCCAGCACCCTGAGTACTGAGCACCCAGCACCCAGAGCACTGAGCACCCAGCACCCTGAGCACTGAGCACCCAGCTCCCTGAGCACTGAGCACCCAGCACCCTGAGTAGTGAGCACCCAACGTACTGAGCACCGAGCACCCCGAGCACTGAGCACCCAGCACCCTGAGCACTGAGCACCCAGCACCCTGAGCACTGAGCACCGATCACCCTGAGCACTGAGCACCCAGCACCCTGAGTACTGAGCTCCGAGCACCCCGAGCACTGAGCACCCAGCGCCCCGAGCACTGAGCACCCAGCACCCTGAGCACTGAGCACCCAGCACCCTGAGTACTGAGCACCCAGCACCCTGAGTACTGAACACCCAGCACCCTGAGCACTGAGCACTGAGCACCCTGAGCACTGAGTACTGAGCACTGAGCAACCTGAGCACTGAGCACCCAGCACCCCGAGTACTGAGCACACAGCACCCCGAGCACTGAGCACACAGCGCCCTGAGCACTGAGCACCCAGCACCCCGAGCACTGAGCACTGAGCACCCTGAGCACTGAGCAACCTGAGTACTGAGCACCAAGCACCCTAAGTACTGAGCACTGAGCACCCTGAGTACTGAGCACCCAGCACCCTGAGCACTGAGTACCCAGCACCCTGAGTACTGAGCACCGAGAACCCTGAGTACTGAGTACCGAGCACCCTGAGTACTGAGCACCCAGCACCCTGATCACTGAGCACCCAGCACCCTGAGCACTGAGCATCCAGCACCGTGAGTACTGAGCACCGAGCAACCCGAGCACTGAGCACCCAGCACCCTGAGTACTGAGCACCCAGCACCCTGATCACTGAGCACCCAGCACCCTGAGCACTGAGCACCCAGCACCCCGAGCACTGATCACCCAGCACCCTGAGTACTGAGCACCCAGCACCCTGAGCACTGAGCACCCAGAACCCTGAGTACTGAGCACCCAGCACCCTGAGTACTGAGCAACCAGCACCCTGAGCACTGAGCACTGAGCACCCAGCACCCTGAGCACTGAGCACTGAACACCCAGCACCCCGAGAACTGAGCACCCAGCACCCCGAGCACTGAGCACCCAGCACCCTGAGCACTGAGCACCCTGTGGACTGAACACCCAGCACCCTGAGCACTGAGCACCCAGCACCCTCAGTATTGAGCACCGATCACCCTGAGCACTGAGCACCCAGCACTCCGAGCACTGAGCACCCAGCACCCTGAGTACTGAGCTCCCACCACCCCGAGCAATGAGCACCCAGTACCCTGAGTACTGAGCACACTGAGTACTGAGCACCAATCACCCTGAGCACTGAGCTCCCAGCACCCTGTGTACTGAGCACCCAGCACCCTGAGCACTGTGCGCCCAGCACCCTGAGTACTGAGCACCCAGCACCCTGAGCACTGAGCACCCAGCACCCTGAGTACTGAGCACCCAGCACCCTGAGCACTGAGCACCCAGCAGCCTGAGCAATGAGCACCGAGCACCCCGAGTACTGAGCACCCAGCACCCTGAGTACTGAGCACCGAGCACCCTGAGCACTGAGTACCCAGCACCCTGAGCACTGAGCACCCAGCACCCTGAGTACTGAGCACCGAGCACCCCGAGTACTGAGCACCCAGCACCCTGAGTACTGAGCACCCAGCACCCTGAGTACTGAACACCCAGAACCCTGAGCACTGAGCACTGAGCACCCTGAGCACTGAGTACTGAGCACCGAGCACCCCGAGCACTGAGCACCCAGCACCCGGAGTACTGAGCACCCAGCACCCTGAGTACTAAGCACCGAGCACCCTGAGTACTGAGCACCCAGCAACCTGAATACTGAACATACAGCACCCTGAGTACTGAGCACCTCGAGCACTGAGCACCCAGCACCCTGAGTACTGAGCACCGAGCACCCCGAGCACTGAGCACCCAGCACCCCGAGCACTGAGCACCCAGCACCCCGAGCACTGAGCACCCAGCACCGTGAGCACTGAGCACCCAGCACCCTGAGTACTGAGCACCCAGCACCCTGAGCACTGAGTACACAGCACCCTGAGCACTGAGCACCCAGCACCCTGAGCACTGAGCACCCAGCACCCTGAGCACTGAGCACCCAGCACCCTGAGTACTGAGCACTGAGCATCCAGCACCCCGAGTACTAAGCACCCAGCACCCTGAGTACTGAGCACTGAGCACCCAGCACCCCGAGCACTGAGCACCCAGCACCCTGAGCACTGAGCACCCAGCACCCGAGTACTGAGCACCCAGCACCCTGAGTACTGAGCACCCAGCACCCTGAGTACTGAGCAAAAAGCACCCTGAGTACTGGGCAACCAACACCCTGAGTACTGAGCACCCAGCACCCTGAGCACTGAGCACCCAGCACCCCGAGCACTGAGCACCCAGCACCCTGAGTACTGAGCACCCAGCACCCTGAGCACTGAGCACCCAGCACCCTGAGCACTGAGCACCCAGCACCCTGAGCACTGAGCACTCAGCACCCTGAGTAGTGAGCACCCAACATACTGAGCATCGAGCACCCTGAGCACTGAGCACCCAGCACCCTGAGTACTGAGAACCGAGCACCCCGAGCACTGAGCAACCAGCACCCTGAGTACTGAGCACCCAGCACCCTGAGCACTGAGCACCCAGCACCTTGAGCACTGAGCACCCAGCACCCTGAGCACTGAGCACGCACCACCCTGAGTAGTGAGCACCCAACATACTGAGCATCGAGCACCCTGAGCACTGAGCACCCAGCACCCTGAGTACTGAGAACCGAGCACCCCGAGCACTGAGCACCCAGCACCCCGAGCACTGAGCACCCAGCACCCTGTGCACTGAGCACCCAGCACCCTGAGTACTGAGCACCCAGTACCCTGAGCACTGAGCACCCAGCACCCTGAGTACTGAGCACTGAGCACCCAGCACCCCGAGCACTGAGCACCCAGCACCCTGAGCACTGAGCACCCAGCACCCGAGTACTAAGCAACCAGCACCCTGAGTACTGAGCACCCAGCACCCCGAGTACTGAGGACACAACACCCTGAGTACTGAGCACCCAGCACCCTGAGCACTGAGCACCCAGCACCCCGAGCACTGAGCACCCAGCACCCTGAGTACTGAGCACCCAGCACCCTGAGCACTGAGCACCCAGCACCCTGAGCACTGAGCACCCAGCACCCTGAGCACTGAGCACACAGCACCCTGAGTACTGAGCACCCAGGACCCTGAGTACTGAGCACTGAGCACGCAGCACCCCGAGCACTGAGCACCCAGCACCCTGAGTACTGAGCACTGAGCACCCAGCACCCCGAGCACTGAGCACCCAGCACCCTGAGCACTGAGCACCCAGCACCCGAGTACTGAGCACCCAGCACAATGAGTACTGAGCACCCAGCACCCTGAATACTGAGCACCCAGCACCCCGAGTACTGAGCACCCAGCACCCTGAGTACTGAGCACCCAGCACCCTGAGCACTGAGCACCCAGCACCCGAGTACTAAGCAACCAGCACCCTGAGTACTGAGCACCCAGCACCCTGAGTACTGAGCACCCAGCACCCCGAGTACTGAGGACACAACACCCTGAGTACTGAGCACCCAGCACCCTGAGCACTGAGCACCCAGCAGCCCGACCACTGAGCACCCAGCACCCTGAGTACTGAGCACCCAGCACCCTGAGCACTGAGCACCCAGCACCCTGAGCACTGAGCACCCAGCACCCTGAGCACTGAGCACACAGCACCCTGAGTACTGAGCACCCAGCACAATGAGTACTGAGCACCCAGCACCCTGAATACTGAGCACGCAGCACCCCGAGTACTGAGAACCCAGCACCCTGAGTACTGAGGACTGAGCACGCAGCACCCCGAGCACTGAGAACCCAGCACCCTGAGTACTGAGCACTGAGCACCCAGCACCCCGAGCACTGAGCACCCAGCACCCTGAGCACTGAGCACCCAGCACCCGAGTACTGAGCACCCAGCACAATGAGTACTGAGCACCCAGCACCCTGAATACTGAGCACGCAGCACCCCGAGTACTGAGCACCCAGCACCCTGAGTACTGAGCACCCAGCACCCTGAGCACTGGGCACCCAGCACCCCGAGCACTGAGCACCCAGCACCCTGAGTACTGAGCACCTAGCACCCAGAGCACTGAGCACCCAGCACCCTGAGCACTGAGCACCCAGCACCCTGAGCACTGAGCACCCAGCACCCTGAGTAGTGAGCACCCAACGTACTGAGCACCGAGCACCCCGAGCACTGAGCACCCAGCACCCTGAGCACTGAGCACCCAGCACCCTGAGCACTGAGCACCCAGCACCCGAGTACTGAGCACCCAGCACCCTGAATACTGAGCACCCAGCACCCTGAGTACTGAGCACCCAGCACCCTGAGCACTGAGCACCCAGCACCCTGAGCACTGAGCACCCAGCACCCTGAGCACTGAGCACCCAGCACCCTGAGTAGTGAGCACCCAACGTACTGAGCACCGAGCACCCCGAGCACTGAGCACCCAGCACCCTGAGTACTGAGCACCGAGCACCCCGAGCACTGAGCACTCAGCGCCCCGAGCACTGAGCACCCAGCACCCTGAGCACTGAGCACCCAGCACCCTGAGTACTGAGCACCTAGCACCCTGAGTACTGAACACCCAGCACCCTGAGCACTGAGCACTGAGCACCCTGAGCACTGAGTACGGAGCACTGAGCAACCTGAGCACTGAGCACCCAGCACCCCGAGTACTGAGCACACAGCACCCCGAGCACTGAGCACCCAGCGCCCTGAGCACTGAGCACCCAGCACCCCGAGCACTGAGCACTGAGCACCCTGAGCACTGAGCACCCAGCACACCGAGTACTGAGCACTGAGCACCCTGAGTACTGAGCACCAAGCACCCTAAGTACTTAGCACTGAGCACCCTGAATACTGAGCACCCAGCACCCTGAGCACTGAGTACCCAGCACCCTGAGTACTGAGCACCGAGAACCCTGAGTACTGAGCACCGAGCACCCTGAGTACTGAGCACCCAGCACCCTGATCACTGAGCACCCAGCACCCTGAGCACTGAGCACCCAGCACCTTGAGTACTGAGCACCGAGCAACCCGAGCACTGAGCACCCAGCACCCTGAGTACTGAGCACCCAGCACCCTGAGCACTGAGCACCCAGCACCCTGAGCACTGAGCACAAAGCACCCCGAGCACTGATCACCAAGCACCCTGAGTACTGAGCACCCAGCACCCTGAGCACTGAGCACCCAGAACCCTGAGTACTGAGCACCCAGCACCCTGAGTACTGAGCACCCAGCACCCTGAGTACTGAGCACCCAGCAACCTGAGCACTGAGCACCCAGCACCCTGAGCACTGAGCACCCCGCACCCCGAGCACTGATCACCCAGCACCCTGAGTACTGAGCACCCAGCACCCTGAGCACTGAGCACCCAGCACCCTGAGTACTGAGCACCCAGCACCCTGAGTACTGAGCAACCAGCACCCTGAGCACTGAGCACTGAGCACACAGCACCCTGAGCACTGAGCACCCAGCACCCCGAGCACTGAACACCGAGCACCCCGAGCACTGAGCACCCAGCACCCTGAGCACTGAGCACCCAGCACCCGAGTACTAAGCAACCAGCACCCTGAGTACTGAGCACCCAGCACCCTGAGTACTGAGCACCCAGCACCCCGAGTACTGAGGACACAACACCCTGAGTACTGAGCACCCAGCACCCTGAGCACTGAGCACCCAGCACCCCGACCACTGAGCACCCAGCACCCTGAGTACTGAGCACCCAGCACCCTGAGCACTGAGCACCCAGCACCCTGAGCACTGAGCACCCAGCACCCTGAGCACTGAGCACACAGCACCCTGAGTACTGAGCACCCAGCACAATGAGTACTGAGCACCCAGCACCCTGAATACTGAGCACGCAGCACCCCGAGTACTGAGAACCCAGCACCCTGAGTACTGAGGACTGAGCACGCAGCACCCCGAGCACTGAGAACCCAGCACCCTGAGTACTGAGCACTGAGCACCCAGCACCCCGAGCACTGAGCACCCAGCACCCTGAGCACTGAGCACCCAGCACCCGAGTACTGAGCACCCAGCACAATGAGTACTGAGCACCCAGCACCCTGAATACTGAGCACGCAGCACCCCGAGTACTGATCACCCAGCACCCTGAGTACTGAGCACCCAGCACCCTGAGCACTGGGCACCCAGCACCCCGAGCACTGAGCACCCAGCACCCTGAGTACTGAGCACCTAGCACCCAGAGCACTGAGCACCCAGCACCCTGAGCACTGAGCACCCAGCACCCTGAGCACTGAGCACCCAGCACCCTGAGTAGTGAGCACCCAACGTACTGAGCACCGAGCACCCCGAGCACTGAGCACCCAGCACCCTGAGCACTGAGCACCCAGCACCCTGAGCACTGAGCACCCAGCACCCGAGTACTGAGCACCCAGCACCCTGAATACTGAGCACCCAGCACCCTGAGTACTGAGCACCCAGCACCCTGAGCACTGAGCACCCAGCACCCTGAGCACTGAGCACCCAGCACCCTGAGCACTGAGCACCCAGCACCCTGAGTAGTGAGCACCCAACGTACTGAGCACCGAGCACCCCGAGCACTGAGTACGGAGCACTGAGCAACCTGAGCACTGAGCACCCAGCACCCCGAGTACTGAGCACACAGCACCCCGAGCACTGAGCACCCAGCGCCCTGAGCACTGAGCACCCAGCACCCCGAGCACTGAGCACTGAGCACCCTGAGCACTGAGCACCCAGCACACCGAGTACTGAGCACTGAGCACCCTGAGTACTGAGCACCAAGCACCCTAAGTACTTAGCACTGAGCACCCTGAATACTGAGCACCCAGCACCCTGAGCACTGAGTACCCAGCACCCTGAGTACTGAGCACCGAGAACCCTGAGTACTGAGCACCGAGCACCCTGAGTACTGAGCACCCAGCACCCTGATCACTGAGCACCCAGCACCCTGAGCACTGAGCACCCAGCACCTTGAGTACTGAGCACCGAGCAACCCGAGCACTGAGCACCCAGCACCCTGAGTACTGAGCACCCAGCACCCTGAGCACTGAGCACCCAGCACCCTGAGCACTGAGCACAAAGCACCCCGAGCACTGATCACCCAGTACCCTGAGTACTGAGCACCCAGCACCCTGAGCACTGAGCACCCAGAACCCTGAGTACTGAGCACCCAGCACCCTGAGTACTGAGCACCCAGCACCCTGAGTACTGAGCACCCAGCAACCTGAGCACTGAGCACCCAGCACCCTGAGCACTGAGCACCCCGCACCCCGAGCACTGATCACCCAGCACCCTGAGTACTGAGCACCCAGCACCCTGAGCACTGAGCACCCAGCACCCTGAGTACTGAGCACCCAGCACCCTGAGTACTGAGCAACCAGCACCCTGAGCACTGAGCACTGAGCACACAGCACCCTGAGCACTGAGCACCCAGCACCCCGAGCACTGAACACCCAGCACCCCGAGCACTGAGCACCCAGCACCCTGAGCACTGAGCACCCTGTGGACTGAACACCCAGCACACTGAGCACTGAGCACCCAGCACCCTGAGTACTGAGCACTGATCACCCTGAGCACTGAGCACCCAGCACCCCGAGCACTGAGCACCCAGCACCCTGAGAACTGAGCTCCCAGCACCCCGAGCACTGAGCACCCAGTAACCTGAGTACTGAGCACCCTGAGTATTGAGCACCGATCACCCTGAGCACTGAGCTCCCAGCACCCTGAGTACTGAGCACCCAGCACCCTGAGCACTGAGCACCCAGCACCCTGAGTACTGAGCACCCAGCACCCTGAGCACTGAGCACCCAGCACCCTGAGTACTGAGCACCCAGCACCACGAGCACTGAGCACCCAGCACCCTGAGTACTGCGCAAGCAGCACCCCGAGCACTGAGCACCCAACACCCCAAGAATGAGCACCCAGCACACCGAGTACTGAGCACCGAGCACCCTGAGCACTGAGTACCCAGCACCCTGAGCACTGAGCACCCAGCACCCTGAGTACTGAGCACCCAGCACACTGAGTACTGAGCACCCAGCACCCTGAGCAATGAGCACCGAGCACCCCGAGTACTGAGCACCCAGCACCCTGAGTACTGAGCACCCAGCACACTGAGTACTGAACACCCAGCACCCTGAGCACTGAGCACCCAGCACTCTGAGTACTGAGCACCCAGCACCCTGAGTACTGAACGCCCAGCACCCTGAGCACTGAGCACTGAGCACCCTGAGCACTGAGTACTGAGCACTGAGCAACCTGAGCACTGAGCACCCAGCACCCCGAGTACTGAGCACCTAGCACCCCGAGCACTGAGCACCCAGCGCCCTGACCACTGAGCACCCAGCAGCCCGAGCACTGAGCACTGAGCACCCTGAGCACTGAGCACCCAGCACACCGAGTACTGAGCACTGAGCACCCTGAGTACTGAGCACCAAGCACCATAAGTACTGAGCACTGAGCACCCTGAGCACTGAGCACCCAGCACCCTGAGCACTGAGCACACAGCACCCTGAGCACTGAGCACCCAGCACCCCGAGCACTGAGCACCCAGCACCCCGAGCACTGAGCAACCAGCGCCCTGACCACTGAGCACCCAGCAGCCTGAGCACTGAACACTGAGCACCCTGAGCACTGAGCACCCAGCACACCGAGTACTGAGCACTGAGCACCCTGAGTACTGAGCACCAAGCACCCTAAGTACTGAGCACTGAGCACCCTGAGTACTGAGCACCCAGCACCCTGAGCACTGAGTACCCAGCACCCTGAGTACTGAGCACTGAGAACCCTGAGTACTGAGCACCGAGCACCCTGAGTACTGAGCACCAAGCACCCTGATCACTGAGCACCCAGCACCCTGAGCACTGAGCACCCAGCACCTTGAGTACTGAGCACCGAGCACCCCGAGCACTGAGCACCCAGCACCCTGAGTACTGAGCACCCAGCAACCTGAGCACTGAGCACCCAGCACCCTGAGCACTGAGCACCCAGCACCCCGAGCACTGATCACCCAGCACCCTGAGTACTGAGCACCCAGCACCCTGAGCACTGAGCACCCAGCACCCTGAGTACTGAGCACCCAGCACCCTGAGTACTGAGCAACCAGCACCCTGAGCACTGAGCACTGAGCACACAGCACCCTGAGCACTGAGCACCCAGCACCCCGAGCACTGAACACCCAGCACCCCGAGCACTGAGCACCCAGCACCCTGAGCACTGAGCACCCTGTGGACTGAACACCCAGCACCCTGAGCACTGAGCACCCAGCACCCTGAGTACTGAGCACCGATCACCCTGAGCACTGAGCACCCAGCACCCCGAGCACTGAGCACCCAGCACCCTGAGAACTGTGCTCCCAGCACCCCGAGCACTGAGCACCCAGTACCCTGAGTACTGAGCACCCTGAGTATTGAGCACCGATCACCCTGAGCACTGAGCTCCCAGCACCCTGAATACTGAGCACCCAGCACCCTGAGCACTGAGCACCCAGCACCCTTAGTACTGAGCACCCAGCACCCTGAGCACTGAGCACCCAGCACCCTGAGTAATGAGCACCCTGCACCCTGAGCACTGAGCACCCAGCACCCCGAGAATGAGCACCCAGCACCCCGAGTACTGAGCACCGAGCACCCTGAGCACTGAGTACCCAGCACACTGAGCACTGAACACCCAGCACCCTGAGTACTGAGCACCCAGCACCCTGAGTACTGAGCACCCAGCACCCTGAGTCCTAAGCACCGAGCACCCTGAGTACTGAGCACCCAGCACCCTGAACACTGAACATACAGCACCCTGAGTACTGAGCACCTCGAGCACTGAGCACCCAGCACCCTGAGTACTGAGCACCGAGCACCCCGAGCAATGAGCACCCAGCACCCCGAGCACTGAGCACCCAGCACCCCGAGCACTGAGCACCCAGCACCCTGAGCACTGAGCACCCAGCACCCTGAGTACTGAGCACCCAGTACCCTGAGCACTGAGTACCCAGCACCCTGAGCACTGAGCACCCAGCACCCTGAGCACTGAGCACCCAGCACCCTGAGTACTGAGCACTGAGCACCTAGCACCCCGAGTACTGAGCACCCAGCACCCTGAGTACTGAGCACTGAGCAACCAGCACCCCGAGCACTGAGCACCCAGCACCCTGAGCACTGAGCACCCAGCACCCGAGTACTAAGCAACCAGCACCCTGAGTACTGAGCACCCAGCACCCTGAGTACTGCGCAAGCAGCACCCCGAGCACTGAGCACCCAACACCCCAAGAATGAGCACCCAGCACACCGAGTACTGAGCACCGAGCACCCTGAGCACTGAGTACCCAGCACCCTGAGCACTGAGCACCCAGCACCCTGAGTACTGAGCACCCAGCACACTGAGTACTGAGCACCCAGCACCCTGAGCAATGAGCACCGAGCACCCCGAGTACTGAGCACCCAGCACCCTGAGTACTGAGCACCCAGCACACTGAGTACTGAACACCCAGCACCCTGAGCACTGAGCACCCAGCACTCTGAGTACTGAGCACCCAGCACCCTGAGTACTGAACGCCCAGCACCCTGAGCACTGAGCACTGAGCACCCTGAGCACTGAGTACTGAGCACTGAGCAACCTGAGCACTGAGCACCCAGCACCCCGAGTACTGAGCACCTAGCACCCCGAGCACTGAGCACCCAGCGCCCTGACCACTGAGCACCCAGCAGCCCGAGCACTGAGCACTGAGCACCCTGAGCACTGAGCACCCAGCACACCGAGTACTGAGCACTGAGCACCCTGAGTACTGAGCACCAAGCACCATAAGTACTGAGCACTGAGCACCCTGAGTACTGAGCACCCAGCACCCTGAGCACTGAGCACCCAGCACCCTGAGCACTGAGCACACAGCACCCTGAGCACTGAGCACCCAGCACCCCGAGCACTGAGCACCCAGCACCCCGAGCACTGAGCAACCAGCGCCCTGACCACTGAGCACCCAGCAGCCCGAGCACTGAACACTGAGCACCCTGAGCACTGAGCACCCAGCACACCGAGTACTGAGCACTGAGCACCCTGAGTACTGAGCACCAAGCACCCTAAGTACTGAGCACTGAGCACCCTGAGTACTGAGCACCCAGCACCCTGAGCACTGAGTACCCAGCACCCTGAGTACTGAGCACTGAGAACCCTGAGTACTGAGCACCGAGCACCCTGAGTACTGAGCACCAAGCACCCTGATCACTGAGCACCCAGCACCCTGAGCACTGAGCACCCAGCACCTTGAGTACTGAGCACCGAGCACCCCGAGCACTGAGCACCCAGCACCCTGAGTACTGAGCACCCAGCAACCTGAGCACTGAGCACCCAGCACCCTGAGCACTGAGCACCCAGCACCCCGAGCACTGATCACCCAGCACCCTGAGTACTGAGCACCCAGCACCCTGAGCACTGAGCACCCAGCACCCTGAGTACTGAGCACCCAGCACCCTGAGTACTGAGCAACCAGCACCCTGAGCACTGAGCACTGAGCACACAGCACCCTGAGCACTGAGCACCCAGCACCCCGAGCACTGAACACCCAGCACCCCGAGCACTGAGCACCCAGCACCCTGAGCACTGAGCACCCTGTGGACTGAACACCCAGCACCCTGAGCACTGAGCACCCAGCACCCTGAGTACTGAGCACCGATCACCCTGAGCACTGAGCACCCAGCACCCCGAGCACTGAGCACCCAGCACCCTGAGAACTGTGCTCCCAGCACCCCGAGCACTGAGCACCCAGTACCCTGAGTACTGAGCACCCTGAGTATTGAGCACCGATCACCCTGAGCACTGAGCTCCCAGCACCCTGAATACTGAGCACCCAGCACCCTGAGCACTGAGCACCCAGCACCCTTAGTACTGAGCACCCAGCACCCTGAGCACTGAGCACCCAGCACCCTGAGTAATGAGCACCCTGCACCCTGAGCACTGAGCACCCAGCACCCCGAGAATGAGCACCCAGCACCCCGAGTACTGAGCACCGAGCACCCTGAGCACTGAGTACCCAGCACACTGAGCACTGAACACCCAGCACCCTGAGTACTGAGCACCCAGCACCCTGAGTACTGAGCACCCAGCACCCTGAGTCCTAAGCACCGAGCACCCTGAGTACTGAGCACCCAGCACCCTGAACACTGAACATACAGCACCCTGAGTACTGAGCACCTCGAGCACTGAGCACCCAGCACCCTGAGTACTGAGCACCGAGCACCCCGAGCAATGAGCACCCAGCACCCCGAGCACTGAGCACCCAGCACCCCGAGCACTGAGCACCCAGCACCCTGAGCACTGAGCACCCAGCACCCTGAGTACTGAGCACCCAGTACCCTGAGCACTGAGTACCCAGCACCCTGAGCACTGAGCACCCAGCACCCTGAGCACTGAGCACCCAGCACCCTGAGTACTGAGCACTGAGCACCTAGCACCCCGAGTACTGAGCACCCAGCACCCTGAGTACTGAGCACTGAGCAACCAGCACCCCGAGCACTGAGCACCCAGCACCCTGAGCACTGAGCACCCAGCACCCGAGTACTAAGCAACCAGCACCCTGAGTACTGAGCACCCAGCACCCTGAGTACTGAGCACCCAGCACCCCGAGTACTGAGGACATAACACCCTGAGTTCTGAGCACCCAGCACCCTGAGCACTGAGCACCCAGCACCCCGAGCACTGAGTACCCAGCACCCTGAGTACTGAGCACCCAGCACCCTGAGCACTGAGCACCCAGCACCCTGAGCACTGAGCACCCAGCACCCTGAGCACTGAGCACACAGCACCCTGAGTACTGAGCACCCAGGACCCTGAGTACTGAGCACTGAGCACGCAGCACCCCGAGCACTGAGCACCCAGCACCCTGAGTACTGAGCACTGAGCACCCAGCACCCCAAGCACTGAGCACCCAGGACCCTGAGCACTGAGCACCCAGCACCCGAGTACTGAGCACCCAGCACAATGAGTACTGAGCACCCAGCACCCTGAATACTGAGCACGCAGCACCCCGAGTACTGAGCACACAGCACCCTGAGTACTGAGCACCCAGCACCCTGAGCACTGAGCACGCAGCACCCCGAGCACTGAGCACCCAGCACCCTGAGTACTGAGCACCCAGCACCCAGAGCACTGAGCACCCAGCACCCTGAGTACTGAGCACCGAGAACCCTGAGTACTGAGTACTGAGCACCCTGAGTACTGAGCACCCAGCACCCTGATCACTGAGCACCCAGCACCCTGAGCACTGAGCATCCAGCACCGTGAGTACTGAGCACCGAGCAACCCGAGCACTGAGCACCCAGCACCCTGAGTACTGAGCACCCAGCACCCTGAGCACTGAGCACCCAGCACCCTGAGCACTGAGCACCCAGCACCCCGAGCACTGATCACCCAGCACCCTGAGTACTGAGCACCCAGCACCCTGAGCACTGAGCACCCAGAACCCTGAGTACTGAGCACCCAGCACCCTGAGTACTGAGCAACCAGCACCCTGAGCACTGAGCACTGAGCACCCAGCACCCTGAGCACTGAGCACTGAACACCCAGCACCCCGAGAACTGAGCACCCAGCACCCCGAGCACTGAGCACCCAGCAACCTGAGCACTGAGCACCCTGTGGACTGAACACCCAGCACCCTGAGCACTGAGCACCCAGCACCCTCAGTATTGAGCACCGATCACCCTGAGCACTGAGCACCCAGCACCCCGAGCACTGAGCACCCAGCACCCTGAGTACTGAGCTCCCACCACCCCGAGCAATGAGCACCCAGTACCCTGAGTACTGAGCACACTGAGTACTGAGCACCAATCACCCTGAGCACTGAGCTCCCAGCACCCTGTGTACTGAGCACCCAGCACCCTGAGCACTGTGCGCCCAGCACCCTGAGTACTGAGCACCCAGCACCCTGAGCACTGAGCACCCAGCACCCTGAGTACTGAGCACCCAGCACCCTGAGCACTGAGCACCCAGCACCCTGAGTACTGAGCACCCAGCAGCCTGAGCAATGAGCACCGAGCACCCCGAGTACTGAGCACCCAGCACCCTGAGTACTGAGCACCGAGCACCCTGAGCACTGAGTACCCAGCACCCTGAGCACTGAGCACCCAGCACCCTGAGTACTGAGCACCGAGCACCCCGAGTACTGAGCACCCAGCACCCTGAGTACTGAGCACCCAGCACCCTGAGTACTGAACACCCAGCACCCTGAGCACTGAGCACTGAGCACCCTGAGCACTGAGTACTGAGCACCGAGCACCCCGAGCACTGAGCACCCAGCACCCGGAGTACTGAGCACCCAGCACCCTGAGTACTAAGCACCGAGCACCCTGAGTACTGAGCACCCAGCAACCTGAACACTGAACATACAGCACCCTGAGTACTGAGCACCTCGAGCACTGAGCACCCAGCACCCTGAGTACTGAGCACCGAGCACCCCGAGCACTGAGCACCCAGCACCCCGAGCACTGAGCACCCAGCACCCCGAGCACTGAGCACCCAGCACCGTGAGCACTGAGCACCCAGCACCCTGAGTACTGAGCACCCAGCACCCTGAGCACTGAGTACACAGCACCCTGAGCACTGAGCACCCAGCACCCTGAGCACTGAGCACCCAGCACCCTGAGCACTGAGCACCCAGCACCCTGAGTACTGAGCACTGAGCATCCAGCACCCCGAGTACTAAGCACCCAGCACCCTGAGTACTGAGCACTGAGCACCCAGCACCCCGAGCACTGAGCACCCAGCACCCTGAGCACTGAGCACCCAGCACCCGAGTACTGAGCACCCAGCACCCTGAGTACTGAGCACCCAGCACCCTGAGTACTGAGCAAAAAGCACCCTGAGTACTGGGCAACCAACACCCTGAGTACTGAGCACCCAGCACCCTGAGCACTGAGCACCCAGCACCCCGAGCACTGAGCACCCAGCACCCTGAGTACTGAGCACCCAGCACCCTGAGCACTGAGCACCCAGCACCCTGAGCACTGAGCACCCAGCACCCTGAGCACTGAGCACTCAGCACCCTGAGTAGTGAGCACCCAACATACTGAGCATCGAGCACCCTGAGCACTGAGCACCCAGCACCCTGAGTACTGAGAACCGAGCACCCCGAGCACTGAGCACCCAGCACCCTGAGTACTGAGCACCCAGCACCCTGAGCACTGAGCACCCAGCACCTTGAGCACTGAGCACCCAGCACCCTGAGCACTGAGCACGCACCACCCTGAGTAGTGAGCACCCAACATACTGAGCATCGAGCACCCTGAGCACTGAGCACCCAGCACCCTGAGTACTGAGAACCGAGCACCCCGAGCACTGAGCACCCAGCACCCCGAGCACTGAGCACCCAGCACCCTGAGCACTGAGCACCCAGCACCCTGAGTACTGAGCACCCAGTACCCTGAGCACTGAGTACCCAGCACCCTGAGCACTGAGCACCCAGCACCCTGAGCACTGAGCACCCAGCACCCTGAGCACTGAGCACCCAGCACCCTGAGTACTGATCACTGAGCACCTAGCACCCCGAGTACTGAGCACCCAGCACCCTGAGTACTGAGCACTGAGCACCCAGCACCCCGAGCACTGAGCACCCAGCACCCTGAGCACTGAGCACCCAGCACCCGAGTACTAAGCAACCAGCACCCTGAGTACTGAGCACCCAGCACCCCGAGTACTGAGGACACAACACCCTGAGTACTGAGCACCCAGCACCCTGAGCACTGAGCACCCAGCACCCCGAGCACTGAGCACCCAGCACCCTGAGTACTGAGCACCCAGCACCCTGAGCACTGAGCACCCAGCACCCTGAGCACTGAGCACCCAGCACCCTGAGCACTGAGCACACAGCACCCTGAGTACTGAGCACCCAGGACCCTGAGTACTGAGCACTGAGCACGCAGCACCCCGAGCACTGAGCACCCAGCACCCTGAGTACTGAGCACTGAGCACCCAGCACCCCGAGCACTGAGCACCCAGCACCCTGAGCACTGAGCACCCAGCACCCGAGTACTGAGCACCCAGCACAATGAGTACTGAGCACCCAGCACACTGAATACTGAGCACCCAGCACCCCGAGTACTGAGCACCCAGCACCCTGAGTACTGAGCACCCAGCACCCTGAGCACTGAGCACCCAGCACCCGAGTACTAAGCAACCAGCACCCTGAGTACTGAGCACCCAGCACCCTGAGTACTGAGCACCCAGCACCCCGAGTACTGAGGACACAACACCCTGAGTACTGAGCACCCAGCACCCTGAGCACTGAGCACCCAGCACCCCGACCACTGAGCACCCAGCACCCTGAGTACTGAGCACCCAACACCCTGAGCACTGAGCACCCAGCACCCTGAGCACTGAGCACCCAGCACCCTGAGCACTGAGCACACAGCACCCTGAGTACTGAGCACCCAGCACAATGAGTACTGAGCACCCAGCACCCTGAATACTGAGCACGCAGCACCCCGAGTACTGAGAACCCAGCACCCTGAGTACTGAGGACTGAGCACGCAGCACCCCGAGCACTGAGAACCCAGCACCCTGAGTACTGAGCACTGAGCACCCAGCACCCCGAGCACTGAGCACCCAGCACCCTGAGCACTGAGCACCCAGCACCCGAGTACTGAGCACCCAGCACAATGAGTACTGAGCACCCAGCACCCTGAATACTGAGCACGCAGCACCCCGAGTACTGAGCACCCAGCACCCTGAGTACTGAGCACCCAGCACCCTGAGCACTGGGCACCCAGCACCCCGAGCACTGAGCACCCAGCACCCTGAGTACTGAGCACCTAGCACCCAGAGCACTGAGCACCCAGCACCCTGAGCACTGAGCACCCAGCACCCTGAGCACTGAGCACCCAGCACCCTGAGTAGTGAGCACCCAACGTACTGAGCACCGAGCACCCCGAGCACTGAGCACCCAGCACCCTGAGCACTGAGCACCCAGCACCCTGAGCACTGAGCACCCAGCACCCGAGTACTGAGCACCCAGCACCCTGAATACTGAGCACCCAGCACCCTGAGTACTGAGCACCCAGCACCCTGAGCACTGAGCACCCAGCACCCTGAGCACTGAGCACCCAGCACCCTGAGCACTGAGCACCCAGCACCCTGAGTAGTGAGCACCCAACGTACTGAGCACCGAGCACCCCGAGCACTGAGCACCCAGCACCCTGAGTACTGAGCACCGAGCACCCCGAGCACTGAGCACTCAGCGCCCCGAGCACTGAGCACCCAGCACCCTGAGCACTGAGAACCCAGCACCCTGAGTACTGAGCACCTAGCACCCTGAGTACTGAACACCCAGCACCCTGAGCACTGAGCACTGAGCACCCTGAGCACTGAGTACGGAGCACTGAGCAACCTGAGCACTGAGCACCCAGCACCCCGAGTACTGAGCACACAGCACCCCGAGCACTGAGCACCCAGCGCCCTGAGCACTGAGCACCCAGCACCCCGAGCACTGAGCACTGAGCACCCTGAGCACTGAGCACCCAGCACACCGAGTACTGAGCACTGAGCACCCTGAGTACTGAGCACCAAGCACCCTAAGTACTGAGCACTGAGCACCCTGAATACTGAGCACCCAGCACCCTGAGCACTGAGTACCCAGCACCCTGAGTACTGAGCACCGAGAACCCTGAGTACTGAGCACCGAGCACCCTGAGTACTGAGCACCCAGCACCCTGATCACTGAGCACCCAGCACCCTGAGCACTGAGCACCCAGCACCTTGAGTACTGAGCACCGAGCAACCCGAGCACTGAGCACCCAGCACCCTGAGTACTGAGCACCCAGCACCCTGAGTACTGAGCAACCAGCACCCTGAGCACTGAGCACTGAGCACACAGCACCCTGAGCACTGAGCACCCAGCACCCCGAGCACTGAACACCCAGCACCCCGAGCACTGAGCACCCAGCACCCTGAGCACTGAGCACCCTGTGGACTGAACACCCAGCACCCTGAGCACTGAGCACCCAGCACCCTGAGTACTGAGCACCGATCACCCTGAGCACTGAGCACCCAGCACCCCGAGCACTGAGCACCCAGCACCCTGAGAACTGTGCTCCCAGCACCCCGAGCACTGAGCACCCAGTACCCTGAGTACTGAGCACCCTGAGTATTGAGCACCGATCACCCTGAGCACTGAGCTCCCAGCACCCTGAGTACTGAGCACCCAGCATCCTGAGCACTGAGCACCCAGCACCCTGAATACTGAGCACCCAGCACCCTGAGCACTGAGCACCCAGCACCCTTAGTACTGAGCACCCAGCACCCTGAGCACTGAGCACCCAGCACCCTGAGTACTGAGCACCCTGCACCCTGAGCACTGAGCACCCAGCACCCCGAGAATGAGCACCCAGCACCCCGAGTACTGAGCACCGAGCACCCTGAGCACTGAGTACCCAGCACACTGAGCACTGAACACCCAGCACCCTGAGTACTGAGCACCCAGCACCCTGAGTACTGAGCACCCAGCACCCTGAGTACTAAGCACCGAGCACCCTGAGTACTGAGCACCCAGCACCCTGAACACTGAACATACAGCACCCTGAGTACTGAGCACCTCGAGCACTGAGCACCCAGCACCCTGAGTACTGAGCACCGAGCACCCCGAGCAATGAGCACCCAGCACCCCGAGCACTGAGCACCCAGCACCCCGAGCACTGAGCACCCAGCACCCTGAGCACTGAGCACCCAGTACCCTGAGCACTGAGTACCCAGCACCCTGAGCACTGAGCACCCAGCACCCTGAGCAATGAGCACCCAGCACCCTGAGCACTGAGCACCCAGCACCCTGAGTACTGAGCACTGAGCACCTAGCACCCCGAGTACTGAGCACCCAGCACCCTGAGTACTGAGCACTGAGCAACCAGCACCCCGAGCACTGAGCACCCAGCACCCTGAGCACTGAGCCCCCAGCACCCGAGTACTAAGCAACCAGCACCCTGAGTACTGAGCACCCAGCACCCTGAGTACTGAGCACCCAGCACCCCGAGTACTGAGGACATAACACCCTGAGTTCTGAGCACCCAGCACCCTGAGCACTGAGCACCCAGCACCCCGAGCACTGAGCACCCAGCACCCTGAGTACTGAGCACCCAGCACCCTGAGCACTGAGCACCCAGCACCCTGAGCACTGAGCACCCAGCACCCTGAGCACTGAGCACACAGCACCCTGAGTACTGAGCACCCAGGACCCTGAGTACTGAGCACTGAGCACGCAGCACCCCGAGCACTGAGCACCCAGCACCCTGAGTACTGAGCACTGAGCACCCAGCACCCCAAGCACTGAGCACCCAGGACCCTGAGCACTGAGCACCCAGCACCCGAGTACTGAGCACCCAGCACAATGAGTACTGAGCACCCAGCACCCTGAATACTGAGCACGCAGCACCCCGAGTACTGAGCACACAGCACCCTGAGTACTGAGCACCCAGCACCCTGAGCACTGAGCACCCAGCACCCCGAGCACTGAGCAGCCAGCACCCTGAGTACTGAGCACCCAGCACCCAGAGCACTGAGCACCCAGCACCCTGAGCACTGAGCACCCAGCTCCCTGAGCACTGAGCACCCAGCACCCTGAGTAGTGAGCACCCAACGTACTGAGCACCGAGCACCCCGAGCACTGAGCACCCAGCACCCTGAGCACTGAGCACCCAGCACCCTGAGCACTGAGCACCGATCACCCCGAGCACTGAGCACCCAGCACCCTGAGTACTGAGCTCCGAGCACCCCGAGCACTGAGCACCCAGCGCCCCGAGCACTGAGCACCCAGCACCCTGAGCACTGAGCACCCAGCACCCTGAGTACTGAGCACCCAGCACCCTGAGTACTGAACACCCAGCACCCTGAGCACTGAGCACTGAGCACCCTGAGCACTGAGTACTGAGCACTGAGCAACCTGAGCACTGAGCACCCAGCACCCCGAGTACTGAGCACACAGCACCCCGAGCACTGAGCACACAGCGCCCTGAGCACTGAGCACCCAGCACCCCGAGCACTGAGCACTGAGCACCCTGAGCACTGAGCAACCTGAGTACTGAGCACCAAGCACCCTAAGTACTGAGCACTGAGCACCCTGAGTACTGAGCACCCAGCACCCTGAGCACTGAGTACCCAGCACCCTGAGTACTGAGCACCGAGAACCCTGAGTACTGAGTACCGAGCACCCTGAGTACTGAGCACCCAGCACCCTGATCACTGAGCACCCAGCACCCTGAGCACTGAGCATCCAGCACCGTGAGTACTGAGCACCGAGCAACCCGAGCACTGAGCACCCAGCACCCTGAGTACTGAGCACCCAGCACCCTGAGCACTGAGCACCCAGCACCCTGAGCACTGAGCACCCAGCACCCCGAGCACTGATGACCCAGCACCCTGAGTACTGAGCACCCAGCACCCTGAGCACTGAGCACCCAGAACCCTGAGTACTGAGCACCCAGCACCCTGAGTACTGAGCAACCAGCACCCTGAGCACTGAGCACTGAGCACCCAGCACCCTGAGCACTGAACACTGAACACCCAGCACCCCGAGAACTGAGCACCCAGCACCCCGAGCACTGAGCACCCAGCACCCTGAGCACTGAGCACCCTGTGGACTGAACACCCAGCACCCTGAGCACTGAGCACCCAGCACCCTCAGTATTGAGCACCGATCACCCTGAGCACTGAGCACCCAGCACCCCGAGCACTGAGCACCCAGCACCCTGAGTACTGAGCTCCCACCACCCCGAGCAATGAGCACCCAGTACCCTGAGTACTGAGCACACTGAGTACTGAGCACCAATCACCCTGAGCACTGAGCTCCCAGCACCCTGTGTACTGAGAACCCAGCACCCTGAGCACTGAGCACCCAGCACCCTGAGCACTGAGCACCCAGCACCCGAGTACTGAGCACCCAGCACCCTGAATACTGAGCACCCAGCACCCTGAGTACTGAGCACCCAGCACCCTGAGCACTGAGCACCCAGCACCCTGAGCACTGAGCACCCAGCACCCTGAGCACTGAGCACCCAGCACCCTGAGTAGTGAGCACCCAACGTACTGAGCACCGAGCACCCCGAGCACTGAGCACCCAGCACCCTGAGTACTGAGCACCGAGCACCCCGAGCACTGAGCACTCAGCGCCCCGAGCACTGAGCACCCAGCACCCTGAGCACTGAGAACCCAGCACCCTGAGTACTGAGCACCTAGCACCCTGAGTACTGAACACCCAGCACCCTGAGCACTGAGCACTGAGCACCCTGAGCACTGAGTACGGAGCACTGAGCAACCTGAGCACTGAGCACCCAGCACCCCGAGTACTGAGCACACAGCACCCCGAGCACTGAGCACCCAGCGCCCTGAGCACTGAGCACCCAGCACCCCGAGCACTGAGCACTGAGCACCCTGAGCACTGAGCACCCAGCACACCGAGTACTGAGCACTGAGCACCCTGAGTACTGAGCACCAAGCACCCTGAGTACTGAGCACCCAGCACCCTGATCACTGAGCACCCAGCACCCTGAGCACTGAGCACCCAGCACCTTGAGTACTGAGCACCGAGCAACCCGAGCACTGAGCACCCAGCACCCTGAGTACTGAGCACCCAGCACCCTGAGTACTGAGCAACCAGCACCCTGAGAACTGAGCACTGAGCACACAGCACCCTGAGCACTGAGCACCCAGCACCCCGAGCACTGAACACCCAGCACCCCGAGCACTGAGCACCCAGCACCCTGAGCACTGAGCACCCTGTGGACTGAACACCCAGCACCCTGAGCACTGAGCACCCAGCACCCTGAGTACTGAGCACCGATCACCCTGAGCACTGAGCACCCAGCACCCCGAGCACTGAGCACCCAGCACCCTGAGAACTGTGCTCCCAGCACCCCGAGCACTGAGCACCCAGTACCCTGAGTACTGAGCACCCTGAGTATTGAGCACCGATCACCCTGAGCACTGAGCTCCCAGCACCCTGAGTACTGAGCACCCAGCATCCTGAGCACTGAGCACCCAGCACCCTGAATACTGAGCACCCAGCACCCTGAGCACTGAGCACCCAGCACCCTTAGTACTGAGCACCCAGCACCCTGAGCACTGAGCACCCAGCACCCTGAGTACTGAGCACCCTGCACCCTGAGCACTGAGCACCCAGCACCCCGAGAATGAGCACCCAGCACCCCGAGTACTGAGCACCGAGCACCCTGAGCACTGAGTACCCAGCACACTGAGCACTGAACACCCAGCACCCTGAGTACTGAGCACCCAGCACCCTGAGTACTGAGCACCCAGCACCCTGAGTACTAAGCACCGAGCACCCTGAGTACTGAGCACCCAGCACCCTGAACACTGAACATACAGCACCCTGAGTACTGAGCACCTCGAGCACTGAGCACCCAGCACCCTGAGTACTGAGCACCGAGCACCCCGAGCAATGAGCACCCAGCACCCCGAGCACTGAGCACCCAGCACACCGAGCACTGAGCACCCAGCACCCTGAGCACTGAGCACCCAGTACCCTGAGCACTGAGTACCCAGCACCCTGAGCACTGAGCACCCAGCACCCTGAGCAATGAGCACCCAGCACCCTGAGCACTGAGCACCCAGCACCCTGAGTACTGAGCACTGAGCACCTAGCACCCCGAGTACTGAGCACCCAGCACCCTGAGTACTGAGCACTGAGCAACCAGCACCCCGAGCACTGAGCACCCAGCACCCTGAGCACTGAGCACCCAGCACCCGAGTACTAAGCAACCAGCACCCTGAGTACTGAGCACCCAGCACCCTGAGTACTGAGCACCCAGCACCCCGAGTACTGAGGACATAACACCCTGAGTTCTGAGCACCCAGCACCCTGAGCACTGAGCACCCAGCACCCCGAGCACTGAGCACCCAGCACCCTGAGTACTGAGCACCCAGCACCCTGAGCACTGAGCACCCAGCACCCTGAGCACTGAGCACCCAGCACCCTGAGCACTGAGCACACAGCACCCTGAGTACTGAGCACCCAGGACCCTGAGTACTGAGCACTGAGCACGCAGCACCCCGAGCACTGAGCACCCAGCACCCTGAGTACTGAGCACTGAGCACCCAGCACCCCAAGCACTGAGCACCCAGGACCCTGAGCACTGAGCACCCAGCACCCGAGTACTGAGCACCCAGCACAATGAGTACTGAGCACCCAGCACCCTGAATACTGAGCACGCAGCACCCCGAGTACTGAGCACCCAGCACCCTGAGTACTGAGCACCCAGCACCCTGAGCACTGAGAACCCAGCACCCCGAGCACTGAGCACCCAGCACCCTGAGTACTGAGCACCCAGCACCCAGAGCACTGAGCACCCAGCACCCTGAGCACTGAGCACCCAGCTCCCTGAGCACTGAGCACCCAGCACCCTGAGTAGTGAGCACCCAACGTACTGAGCACCGAGCACCCCGAGCACTGAGCACCCAGCACCCTGAGCACTGAGCACCCAGCACCCTGAGCACTGAGCACCGATCACCCCGAGCACTGAGCACCCAGCACCCTGAGTACTGAGCTCCGAGCACCCCGAGCACTGAGCACCCAGCGCCCCGAGCACTGAGCACCCAGCACCCTGAGCACTGAGCACCCAGCACCCTGAGTACTGAGCACCCAGCACCCTGAGTACTGAACACCCAGCACCCTGAGCACTGAGCACTGAGCACCCTGAGCACTGAGTACTGAGCACTGAGCAACCTGAGCACTGAGCACCCAGCACCCCGAGTACTGAGCACACAGCACCCCGAGCACTGAGCACACAGCGCCCTGAGCACTGAGCACCCAGCACCCCGAGCACTGAGCACTGAGCACCCTGAGCACTGAGCAACCTGAGTACTGAGCACCAAGCACCCTAAGTACTGAGCACTGAGCACCCTGAGTACTGAGCACCCAGCACCCTGAGCACTGAGTACCCAGCACCCTGAGTACTGAGCACCGAGAACCCTGAGTACTGAGTACCGAGCACCCTGAGTACTGAGCACCCAGCACCCTGATCACTGAGCACCCAGCACCCTGAGCACTGAGCATCCAGCACCGTGAGTACTGAGCACCGAGCAACCCGAGCACTGAGCACCCAGCACCCTGAGTACTGAGCACCCAGCACCCTGAGCACTGAGCACCCAGCACCCTGAGCACTGAGCACCCAGCACCCCGAGCACTGATCACCCAGCACCCTGAGTACTGAGCACCCAGCACCCTGAGCACTGAGCACCCAGAACCCTGAGTACTGAGCACCCAGCACCCTGAGTACTGAGCAACCAGCACCCTGAGCACTGAGCACTGAGCACCCAGCACCCTGAGCACTGAGCACTGAACACCCAGCACCCCGAGAACTGAGCACCCAGCACCCCGAGCACTGAGCACCCAGCACCCTGAGCACTGGGCACCCTGTGGACTGAACACCCAGCACCCTGAGCACTGAGCACCCAGCACCCTCAGTATTGAGCACCGATCACCCTGAGCACTGAGCACCCAGCACCCCGAGCACTGAGCACCCAGCACCCTGAGTACTGAGCTCCCACCACCCCGAGCAATGAGCACCCAGTACCCTGAGTACTGAGCACACTGAGTACTGAGCACCAATCACCCTGAGCACTGAGCTCCCAGCACCCTGTGTACTGAGCACCCAGCACCCTGAGCACTGTGCGCCCAGCACCCTGAGTACTGAGCACCCAGCACCCTGAGCACTGAGCACCCAGCACCCTGAGTACTGAGCACCTCGAGCACTGAGCACCCAGCACCCTGAGTACTGAGCACTGAGCACCCCGAACACTGAGCACCCAGCACCCCGAGCACTGAGCACCCAGCACCCCGAGCACTGAGCACCCAGCACCGTGAGCACTGAGCACCCAGCACCCTGAGTACTGAGCACCCAGCACCCTGAGCACTGAGTACACAGCACCCTGAGCACTGAGCACCCAGCACCCTGAGCACTGAGCACCCAGCACCCTGAGCACTGAGCACCCAGCACCCTGAGTACTGAGCACTGAGCATCCAGCACCCCGAGTACTAAGCACCCAGCACCCTGAGTACTGAGCACTGAGCACCCAGCACCCCGAGCACTGAGCACCCAGCACCCTGAGCACTGAGCACCCAGCATCCGAGTACTGAGCACCCAGCACCCTGAGTACTGAGCACCCAGCACCCTGAGTACTGAGCAAAAAGCACCCTGAGTACTGGGCAACCAACACCCTGAGTACTGAGCACCCAGCACCCTGAGCACTGAGCACCCAGCACCCCGAGCACTGAGCACCCAGCACCCTGAGTACTGAGCACCCAGCACCCTGAGCACTGAGCACCCAGCACCCTGAGCACTGAGCACCCAGCACCCTGAGCACTGAGCACTCAGCACCCTGAGTAGTGAGCACCCAACATACTGAGCATCGAGCACCCTGAGCACTGAGCACCCAGCACCCTGAGTACTGAGAACCGAGCACCCCGAGCACTGAGCACCCAGCACCCTGAGTACTGAGCACCCAGCACCCTGAGCACTGAGCACCCAGCACCCGAGGACTAAGCAACCAGCACCCTGAGTACTGAGCACCCAGCACCCTGAGTACTGAGCACCCAGCACCCCGAGTACTGAGGACATAACACCCTGAGTTCTGAGCACCCAGCACCCTGAGCACTGAGCACCCAGCACCCCGAGCACTGAGCACCCAGCACCCTGAGTACTGAGCACCCAGCACCCTGAGCACTGAGCACCCAGCACCCTGAGCACTGAGCACCCAGCACCCTGAGCACTGAGCACACAGCACCCTGAGTACTGAGCACCCAGGACCCTGAGTACTGAGCACTGAGCACGCAGCACCCCGAGCACTGAGCACCCAGCACCCTGAGTACTGAGCACTGAGCACCCAGCACCCCAAGCACTGAGCACCCAGGACCCTGAGCACTGAGCACCCAGCACCCGAGTACTGAGCACCCAGCACAATGAGTACTGAGCACCCAGCACCCTGAATACTGAGCACGCAGCACCCCGAGTACTGAGCACACAGCACCCTGAGTACTGAGCACCCAGCACCCTGAGCACTGAGCACCCAGCACCCCGAGCACTGAGCACCCAGCACCCTGAGTACTGAGCACCCAGCACCCAGAGCACTGAGCACCCAGCACCCTGAGCACTGAGCACCCAGCTCCCTGAGCACTGAGCACCCAGCACCCTGAGTAGTGAGCACCCAACGTACTGAGCACCGAGCACCCCGAGCACTGAGCACCCAGCACCCTGAGCACTGAGCACCCAGCACCCTGAGCACTGAGCACCGATCACCCCGAGCACTGAGCACCCAGCACCCTGAGTACTGAGCTCCGAGCACCCCGAGCACTGAGCACCCAGCGCCCCGAGCACTGAGCACCCAGCACCCTGAGCACTGAGCACCCAGCACCCTGAGTACTGAGCACCCAGCACCCTGAGTACTGAACACCCAGCACCCTGAGCACTGAGCACTGAGCACCCTGAGCACTGAGTACTGAGCACTGAGCAACATGAGCACTGAGCACCCAGCACCCCGAGTACTGAGCACACAGCACCCCGAGCACTGAGCACACAGCGCCCTGAGCACTGAGCACCCAGCACCCCGAGCACTGAGCACTGAGCACCCTGAGCACTGAGCAACCTGAGTACTGAGCACCAAGCACCCTAAGTACTGAGCACTGAGCACCCTGAGTACTGAGCACCCAGCACCCTGAGCACTGAGTACCCAGCACCCTGAGTACTGAGCACCGAGAACCCTGAGTACTGAGTACCGAGCACCCTGAGTACTGAGCACCCAGCACCCTGATCACTGAGCACCCAGCACCCTGAGCACTGAGCATCCAGCACCGTGAGTACTGAGCACCGAGCAACCCGAGCACTGAGCACCCAGCACCCTGAGTACTGAGCACCCAGCACCCTGAGCACTGAGCACCCAGCACCCTGAGCACTGAGCACCCAGCACCCCGAGCACTGATCACCCAGCACCCTGAGTACTGAGCACCCAGCACCCTGAGCACTGAGCACCCAGAACCCTGAGTACTGAGCACCCAGCACCCTGAGTACTGAGCAACCAGCACCCTGAGCACTGAGCACTGAGCACCCAGCACCCTGAGCACTGAGCACTGAACACCCAGCACCCCGAGAACTGAGCACCCAGCACCCCGAGCACTGAGCACCCAGCACCCTGAGCACTGAGCACCCTGTGGACTGAACACCCAGCACCCTGAGCACTGAGCACCCAGCACCCTCAGTATTGAGCACCGATCACCCTGAGCACTGAGCACCCAGCACCCCGAGCACTGAGCACCCAGCACCCTGAGTACTGAGCTCCCACCACCCCGAGCAATGAGCACCCAGTACCCTGAGTACTGAGCACACTGAGTACTGAGCACCAATCACCCTGAGCACTGAGCTCCCAGCACCCTGTGTACTGAGCACCCAGCACCCTGAGCACTGTGCGCCCAGCACCCTGAGTACTGAGCACCCAGCACCCTGAGCACTGAGCACCCAGCACCCTGAGTACTGAGCACCTCGAGCACTGAGCACCCAGCACCCTGAGTACTGAGCACCGAGCACCCCGAGCACTGAGCACCCAGCACCCCGAGCACTGAGCACCCAGCACCCCGAGCACTGAGCACCCAGCACCGTGAGCACTGAGCACCCAGCACCCTGAGTACTGAGCACCCAGCACCCTGAGCACTGAGTACACAGCACCCTGAGCACTGAGCACCCAGCACCCTGAGCACTGAGCACCCAGCACCCTGAGCACTGAGCACCCAGCACCCTGAGTACTGAGCACTGAGCATCCAGCACCCCGAGTACTAAGCACCCAGCACCCTGAGTACTGAGCACTGAGCACCCAGCACCCCGAGCACTGAGCACCCAGCACCCTGAGCACTGAGCACCCAGCACCCGAGTACTGAGCACCCAGCACCCTGAGTACTGAGCACCCAGCACCCTGAGTACTGAGCAAAAAGCACCCTGAGTACTGGGCAACCAACACCCTGAGTACTGAGCACCCAGCACCCTGAGCACTGAGCACCCAGCACCCCGAGCACTGAGCACCCAGCACCCTGAGTACTGAGCACCCAGCACCCTGAGCACTGAGCACCCAGCACCCTGAGCACTGAGCACCCAGCACGCTGAGCACTGAGCACTCAGCACCCTGAGTAGTGAGCACCCAACATACTGAGCATCGAGCACCCTGAGCACTGAGCACCCAGCACCCTGAGTACTGAGAACCGAGCACCCCGAGCACTGAGCACCCAGCACCCTGAGTACTGAGCACCCAGCACCCTGAGCACTGAGCACCCAGCACCTTGAGCACTGAGCACCAAGCACCCTGAGCACTGAGCACGCACCACCCTGAGTAGTGAGCACCCAACATACTGAGCATCGAGCACCCTGAGCACTGAGCACCCAGCACCCTGAGTACTGAGAACCGAGCACCCCGAGCACTGAGCACCCAGCACCCCGAGCACTGAGCACCCAGCACCCTGAGCACTGAGCACCCAGCACCCTGAGTACTGAGCACCCAGTACCCTGAGCACTGAGTACCCAGCACCCTGAGCACTGAGCACCCAGCACCCTGAGCACTGAGCACCCAGCACCCTGAGCACTGAGCACCCAGCACCCTGAGTACTGATCACTGAACACCTAGCACCCCGAGTACTGAGCACCCAGCACCCTGAGTACTGAGCACTGAGCACCCAGCACCCCGAGCACTGAGCACCCAGCACCCTGAGCACTGAGCACCCAGCACCGGAGTACTAAGCAACCAGCACCCTGAGTACTGAGCACCCAGCACCCCGAGTACTGAGGACACAACACCCTGAGTACTGAGCACCCAGCACCCTGAGCACTGAGCACCCAGCACCCCGAGCACTGAGCACCCAGCACCCTGAGTACTGAGCACCCAGCACCCTGAGCACTGAGCACCCAGCACCCTGAGCACTGAGCACCCAGCACCCTGAGCACTGAGCACACAGCACCCTGAGTACTGAGCACCCAGGACCCTGAGTACTGAGCACTGAGCACGCAGCACCCCGAGCACTGAGCACCCAGCACCCTGAGTACTGAGCACTGAGCACCCAGCACCCCGAGCACTGAGCACCCAGCACCCTGAGCACTGAGCACCCAGCACCCGAGTACTGAGCACCCAGCACAATGAGTACTGAGCACCCAGCACCCTGAATACTGAGCACCCAGCACCCCGAGTACTGAGCACCCAGCACCCTGAGTACTGAGCACCCAGCACCCTGAGCACTGAGCACCCAGCACCCGAGTACTAAGCAACCAGCACCCTGAGTACTGAGCACCCAGCACCCTGAGTACTGAGCACCCAGCACCCCGAGTACTGAGGACACAACACCCTGAGTACTGAGCACCCAGCACCCTGAGCACTGAGCACCCAGCACCCCGACCACTGAGCACCCAGCACCCTGAGTACTGAGCACCCAGCACCCTGAGCACTGAGCACCCAGCACCCTGAGCACTGAGCACCCAGCACCCTGAGCACTGAGCACACAGCACCCTGAGTACTGAGCACCCAGCACAATGAGTACTGAGCACCCAGCACCCTGAATACTGAGCACGCAGCACCCCGAGTACTGAGAACCCAGCACCCTGAGTACTGAGGACTGAGCACGCAGCACCCCGAGCACTGAGAACCCAGCACCCTGAGTACTGAGCACTGAGCACCCAGCACCCCGAGCACTGAGCACCCAGCACCCTGAGAACTGAGCACCCAGCACCCGAGTACTGAGCACCCAGCACAATGAGTACTGAGCACCCAGCACCCTAAATACTGAGCACGCAGCACCCCGAGTACTGAGCACCCAGCACCCTGAGTACTGAGCACCCAGCACCCTGAGCACTGGGCACCCAGCACCCCGAGCACTGAGCACCCAGCACCCTGAGTACTGAGCACCTAGCACCCAGAGCACCGAGCACCCAGCACCCTGAGCACTGAGCACCCAGCACCCTGAGCACTGAGCACCCAGCACCCTGAGTAGTGAGCACCCAACGTACTGAGCACCGAGCACCCCGAGCACTGAGCACCCAGCACCCTGAGCACTGAGCACCCAGCACCCTGAGCACTGAGCACCCAGCACCCGAGTACTGAGCACCCAGCACCCTGAATACTGAGCACCCAGCACCCTGAGTACTGAGCACCCAGCACCCTGAGCACTGAGCACCCAGCACCCTGAGCACTGAGCACCCAGCACCCTGAGCACTGAGCACCCAGCACCCTGAGTAGTGAGCACCCAACGTACTGAGCACCGAGCACCCCGAGCACTGAGCACCCAGCACCCTGAGTACTGAGCACCGAGCACCCCGAGCACTGAGCACTCAGCGCCCCGAGCACTGAGCACCCAGCACCCTGAGCACTGAGCACCCAGCACCCTGAGTACTGAGCACCTAGCACCCTGAGTACTGAACACCCAGCACCCTGAGCACTGAGCACTGAGCACCCTGAGCACTGAGTACGGAGCACTGAGCAACCTGAGCACTGAGCACCCAGCACCCCGAGTACTGAGCACACAGCACCCCGAGCACTGAGCACCCAGCGCCCTGAGCACTGAGCACCCAGCACCCCGAGCACTGAGCACTGAGCACCCTGAGCACTGAGCACCCAGCACACCGAGTACTGAGCACTGAGCACCCTGAGTACTGAGCACCAAGCACCCTAAGTACTGAGCACTGAGCACCCTGAATACTGAGCACCCAGCACCCTGAGCACTGAGTACCCAGCACCCTGAGTACTGAGCACCGAGAACCCTGAGTACTGAGCACCGAGCACCCTGAGTACTGAGCACCCAGCACCCTGATCACTGAGCACCCAGCCCCCCGAGCACTGAGCACCCAGCACCTTGAGTACTGAGCACCGAGCAACCCGAGCACTGAGCACCCAGCACCCTGAGTACTGAGCACCCAGCACCCTGAGCACTGAGCACCCAGCACCCTGAGCACTGAGCACAAAGCACCCCGAGCACTGATCACCCAGCACCCTGAGTACTGAGCACCCAGCACCCTGAGCACTGAGCACCCAGAACCCTGAGTACTGAGCACCCAGCACCCTGAGTACTGAGCAACCAGCACCCTGAGCACTGAGCACTGAGCACCCAGCACCCTGAGCACTGAGCACTGAACACCCAGCACCCCGAGCACTGAGCACCCAGCACCCCGAGCACTGAGCACCCAGCACCCTGAGCACTGAGCAAACTGTGGACTGAACACCCAGAACCCTGAGCACTGAGCACCCAGCACCCTCAGTACTGAGCACCGATCACCCTGAGCACTGAGCACCCAGCACCCCGAGCACTGAGCACCCAGCACCCTGAGTACTGAGCTCCCAGCACCCCGAGCAATGAGCACCCAGTACCCTGAGTACTGAGCACCCTGAGTACTGAGCACCAATCACCCTGAGCACTGAGCTCCCAGCACCCTGAGTACTGAGCACCCAGCACCCTGAGCACTGAGCACCCAGCACCCTGAGTACTGCGCAAGCAGCACCCCGAGCACTGAGCACCCAGCACCCCAAGAATGAGCACCCAGCACCCCGAGTACTGAGCACCGAGCACCCTGAGCACTGAGTACCCAGCACCCTGAGCACTGAGCACCCAGCACCCTGAGTACTGTGCACCCAGCACCCTGAGTACTGAGCACCCAGCAGCCTGAGCAATGAGCACCGAGCACCCCGAGTACTGAGCACCCAGCACCCTGAGTACTGAGCACCCAGCACCCTGAGTACTGAACACCCAGCACCCTGAGCACTGAGCACTGAGCACCATGACCACTGAGTACTGAGCACCGAGCACCCCGAGCACTGAGCACCCAGCACCCGGAGTACTGAGCACCCAGCACCCTGAGTACTAAGCACCGAGCACCCTGAGTACTGAGCACCCAGCACCCTGAACACTGAACATACAGCACCCTGAGTACTGAGCACCTCGAGCACTGAGCACACAGCACCCTGAGTACTGAGCACAGAGCACCCCGAGCACTGAGCACCCAGCACCCCGAGCACAGAGCACCCAGCACCCCGAGCACTGAGCACCCAGCACCGTGAGCACTGAGCACCCAGCACCCTGAGTACTGAGCACCCAGCACCCTGAGCACTGAGTACCCAGCACCCTGAGCACTGAGCACCCAGCACCCTGAGCACTGAGCACCCAGCACCCTGAGCACTGAGCACCCAGCACCCTGAGTACTGAGCACTGAGCATCCAGCACCCCGAGTACTAAGCACCCAGCACCCTGAGTACTGAGCACTGAGCACCCAGCACCCCGAGCACTGAGCACCCAGCACCCTGAGCACTGAGCTCCCAGCACCCGAGTACTGAGCACCCAGCACCCTGAGTACTGAGCACCCAGCACCCTGAGTACTGAGAACCGAGCACACCAAGTACTGAGCACCCAGCACCCTGAGCACTGAGCACCCAGCACCCTGAGTACTGAGAACCGAGCACCCCGAGCACTGAGCACCCAGCACCCCGAGCACTGAGCACCCAGCACCCCGAGCACTGAGCACCCAGCACCCCGAGCACTGAGCACCCAGCACCCTGAGCACTGAGCACACAGCACCCTGAGTACTGAGCACCCAGGACCCTGAGTACTGAGCACTGAGCACGCAGCACCCCGAGCACTGAGCACCCAGCACCCTGAGTACTGAGCACTGAGCACCCAGCACCCCGAGCACTGAGCACCCAGCAACCTGAGCACTGAACACCCAGCACCCGAGTACTGAGCACCCAGCACCCTGAGTACTGAGCACCCAGCACCCTGAGCACTGAGCACCCAGCACCCCGAGCACTGAGCACCCAGCACCCTGAGTACTGAGCACCCAGCACCCTGAGCACTGAGCACCCAGCACCCTGAGTAGTGAGCACCCAACGTACTGAGCACCGAGCACCCTGAGCACTGAGCACCCAGGACCCTGAGCACTGAGCACCCAGCACCCTGAGCACTGAGCACCCAGCACCCTGAGCACTGAGCACACAGCACCCTGAGCACTGAGTACCCAGCACGCTGAGTAGTGAGCACCCAACGTACTGAGCACCGAGCACCCCGAGCACTGAGCACCCAGCACCCTGAGTACTGAGCACCGATCACCCCGAGCACTGAGCACCCAGCACCCTGAGTACTGAGCTCCGAGCACCCCGAGCACTGAGCACCCAGCGCCCCGAGCACTGAGCACCCAGCACCCTGAGCACTGAGCACCCAGCACCCTGAGTACTGAGCACCCAGCACCCTGAGTACTGAACACCCAGCACCCTGAGCACTGAGCACCCAGCACCCTGAGCACTGAGTACCCAGCACCCTGAGTAGTGAGCACCCAACGTACTGAGCACCCAGCACCCTGAGTACTGAGCACCCAGCACCCTGAGTACTGAACACCCAGCACCCTGAGCACTGAGCACCCAGCACCCTGAGCACTGTGTACCCAGCACCCTGAGTAGTGAGCACCCAACGTACTGAGCACCCAGCACCCTGAGTACTGAGCACCCAGCACCCTGAGTACTGAGCACCCAGCACCCTGAGCACTGAGCACCCAGCACCCTGAGCACTGAGCACCCAGCACCCTGAGCACTGAGTACCCAGCACCCTGAGTAGTGAGCACCCAACGTACTGAGCACCGAGCACCCCGAGCACTGAGCACCCAGCACCCTGAGTACTGAGCACCGATCACCCCGAGCACTGAGCACCCAGCACCCTGAGTACTGAGCTCCGAGCACCCCGAGCACTGAGCACCCAGCGCCCCGAGCACTGAGCACCCAGCACCCTGAGCACTGAGCACCCAGCACCCTGAGTACTGAGCACCCAGCACCCTGAGCACTGAGCACTGAGCACCCTGAGGACTGAGTACTGAGCACTGAGCAACCTGAGCACTGAGCACCCAGCACCCCGAGTACTGAGCACACAGCACCCCGAGCACTGAGCACCCAGCGCCCTGAGCACTGAGCGCCCAGCACTCCGAGCACTGAGCACTGAGCACCCTGAGCACTGAGCACCCAGCACACCGAGTACTGAGCACTGAGCACCCTGAGTACTGAGCACATAGCACCCTGAGCACTGAGTACCCAGCACCCTGAGTACTGAGCACTGAGAACCCTGAGTACTGAGCACCGAGCACCCTGAGTACTGAGCACCCAGCACCCTGATCACTGAGCACCCAGCACCCTGAGCACTGAGCACCCAGCACCTTGAGTACTGAGCACCGAGCAACCCGAGCACTGAGCACCCAGCACCCTGAGTACTGAGCACCCAGCACCCTGAGCACTGAGCACCCAGCACACTGAGCACTGAGCACCCAGCACCCCGAGCACTGATCACCCAGCACCCTGAGTACTGAGCACCCAGCAACCTGAGCACTGAGCACCCAGCACCCTGAGTACTGAGCATCCAGCACCCTGAGTACTGAGCAACCAGCACCCTGAGCACTGAGCACCCTGTGGACTGAACACCCAGCACCCTGAGTACTGAGCACTGAGAACCCTGAGTACTGAGCACCGAGCACCCTGAGTACTGAGCACCCAGCACCCTGAGTACTGAGCACCCAGCAACCTGAGCACTGAGCATCCAGCACCCCGAGCACTGAGCACCAAGCACCCCGAGCACTGAGCACCCAGCACCCTGAGCACTGAGCACCCTGTGGACTGAACACCCAGCACCCTGAGCACTGAGCACCCATCACCCTCAGTACTGAGCACCGATCACCCTGAGCACTGAGCACCCAGCACCCCGAGCACTGAGCACCCAGCACCCTGAGTACTGAGCTCCCAGCACCCCGAGCACTGAGCACCTAGTACCCTGAGTACTGAGCACACTGAGTACTGAGCACCGATCACCCTGAGCACTGAGCTCCCAGCACCCTGTGTACTGAGCACCCAGCACCCTGAGCACTGTGCGCCCAGCACCCTGAGTACTGAGCACCCAGCACCCTGAGCACTGAGCACCCAGCACCCTGAGTACTGAGCACCCAGCACCCTGAGCACTGAGCACCCAGCACCCTGAGTACTGCGCAAGCAGCACCGCGAGCACTGAGCACCCAGCACCCCAAGAATGAGCACCCAGCACCCCGAGTACTGAGCACCGAGCACACTGAGCACTGAGTACCCAGCACCCTGAGCAATGAGCACCCAGCACCCTGAGTACTGAGCACCCAGCACCCTGAGTACTGAGCACCCAGCACCCTGAGCAATGAGCACCGAGCACCCCGAGTACTGAGCACCCAGCACCCTGAGTACTGAGCACCCAGCACCCTGAGTACTGAACACCCAGCACCCTGAGCACTGAGCACTGAGCACCCTGAGCACTGAGTACTGAGCACCGAGCACCCCGAGCACTGAGCACCCAGCACCCGGAGTACTGAGCACCCAGCACCCTGAGTACTAAGCACCGAGCACCCTGAGTACTGAGCACCCAGCACCCTGAACACTGAACATACAGCACCCTGAGTACTGAGCACCTCGAGCACTGAGCACCCAGCACCCGGAGTACTGAGCACCGAGCACCCCGAGCACTGAGCACCCAGCACCCCGAGCACTGAGCACCCAGCACCCCGAGCACTGAGCACCCAGCACCGTGAGCACTGAGCACCCAGCACCCTGAGTACTGAGCACCCAGCACCCTGAGCACTGAGTACCCAGCACCCTGAGAACTGAGCACCCAGCACCCTGAGCACTGAGCACCCAGCACCCTGAGCACTGAGCACCCAGCACCCTGAGTACTGAGCACTGAGCATCCAGCACCCCGAGTACTAAGCACCCAGCACCCTGAGTACTGAGCACTGAGCACCCAGCACCCCGAGCACTGAGCACCCAGCACCCTGAGCACTGAGCACCCAGCACCCTGAGCACTGAGCACCCAGCACCCTGAGCACTGAGCACCCAGCACCCTGAGCATTGAGCACCCAGCACCCGAGTACTGAGCACCCAGCACCCTGAATACTGAGCACCCAGCACCCTGAGTACTGAGCACCGAGAACCCTGAGTACTGAGCACCGAGCACCCTGAGTACTGAGCACCCAGCACCCTGAACACTGAGCACCCAGCACCCTGAGCACTGAGCACCCAGCACCTTGAGTACTGAGCACCGAGCAACCCGAGCACTGAGCACCCAGCACCCTGAGTACTGAGCACCCAGCACCCTGAGCACTGAGCACCCAGCACCCTGAGCACTGAGCACCCAGCACCCCTAGCACTGATCACCCAGAACCCTGAGTACTGAGCACCCAGCACCCTGAACACTGAGCACCCAGCACCCTGAGTACTGAGCACCCAGCACCCTGAGTACTGAGCAACCAGCACCCTGAGCACTGAGCACTGAGCACCCAGCACCCCGAGCACTGAGCACTGAACACCCAGCACCCCGAGCACTGAGCACCCAGCACCCCGAGCACTGAGCACCCAGCACCCCGAGCACTGAGCACCCAGCACCCTGAGCACTGAGCACCCAGCACCCTCAGTACTGAGCACCGATCACCCTGAGCACTGAGCACCCAGCACCCCGAGCACTGAGCACCCAGCACCCTGAGTACTGAGCTCCCAGCACCCCGAGCACTGAGCACCCAGTACCCTGAGTACTGAGCACCCTGAGTACTGAGCACTGATCACCCTGAGCACTGAGCTCCCAGCACCCTGTGTACTGAGCACCCAGCACCCTGAGCACTGTGCGCCCAGCACCCTGAGTACTGAGCACCCAGCACCCTTAGCACTGAGCACACAGCACCCTGAGTACTGAGCACCCAGCACCCTGAGCACTGAGCACCCAGCACCCTGAGTACTGCGCAAGCAGCACCCCGAGCACTGAGCACCCAGCACCCCAAGAATGAGCACCCAGCACCCCGAGTACTGAGCACCGAGCACCCTGAGCACTGAGCACCCAGCACCCTCAGTACTGAGCACCCAGCACCCTGAGTACTGAGCACCCAGCACCCTGAGTACTGAGCACCCAGCACCCTGAGTACTGAACACCCAGCACCCTGAGCACTGAGCACTGAGCACCCTGAGCACTGAGTACTGAGCACCGAGCACCCCGAGCACTGAGCACCCAGCACCCGGAGTACTGCGCACCCAGCACCCTGAGTACTAACCACCGAGCACCCTGAGTACTGAGCACTCAGCACACTGAACAATGAACATACAGCACCCTGAGTACTGAGCACCTCGAGCACTGAGCACCCAGCACCCTGAACACTGAGCACTGAGCACCCTGAGCACTGAGTACTGAGCACCGAGGACCCCAAGCACTGAGCACCCAGCACCCGGAGTACTGAGCACCCAGCACCCTGAGTACTAAGCACCGAGCACCCTGAGTACTGAGCACCCAGCACACTGAACAATGAACATACAGCACCCTGAGTACTGAGCACCTCGAGCACTGAGCACCCAGCACCCCGAGCACTGAGCACCCAGCACCCCGAGCACTGAGCACCCAGCACCGTGAGCACTGAGCACCCAGCACCCTGAGTACTGAGCACCCAGCACCCTGAGCACTGAGTACCCAGCACCCTGAGCACTGAGCACCCAGCACCCTGAGCACTGAGCACCCAGCACCCTGAGCACTGAGCACCCAGCACTCTGAGTACTGAGCACTGAACATCCAGCACCCCGAGTACTATGCACCCAGCACCCTGAGTACTGAGCACTGAGCACCCAGCACCCCGAGCACTGAGCACCCAGCACCCTGAGCACTGAGCACCCAGCACCCGAGTACTGAGCACCCAGCACCCTGAGTACTGAGCACCCAGCACCCTGAGTACTGAGCACAAAGCACCCCGAGTACTGGGCAACCAACACCCTGAGTACTGAGCACCCAGCACCCTGAGCACTGAGCACCCAGCACCCCGAGCACTGAGCACCCAGCACCCTGAGTACTGAGCACCCAGCACCCTGATCAATGAGCACCCAGCACCCTGAGCACTGAGCACCCAGCACCCTGAGCACTGAGCACGCGGCACCCTGAGTAGTGAGCACCCAACATACTGAGCATCGAGCACCCTGAGCACTGAGCACCCAGCACCCTGATTACTGAGAACCGAGCACCCCGAGCACTGAGCACCCAGCACCCCGAGCACTGAGCACCCAGCACCCCGAGCACTGAGCACCCAGCACCCTGAGCACTGAGCATCCAGCACCCTGAGTACTGAGCACCCAGTACCCTGAGCACTGAGTACCCAGCACCCTGAGCACTGAGCACCCAGCACCCTGAGCACTGAGCACCCAGCACCCTGAGCACTGAGCACCCAGCACCCTGAGTACTGAGCACTGAGCACCTAGCACCCCGAGTACTGAGCACCCAGCACCCTGAGTACTGAGCACTGAGCACCCAGCACCCCGAGCACTGAGCACCCAGCACCCTGAGCACTGAGCACCCAGCACCCGAGTACTAAGCAACCAGCACCCTGAGTACTGAGCACCCAGCACCCTGAGTACTGAGCACCCAGCACCCCGAGTACTGAGGACACAACACCCTGAGTACTGAGCACCCAGCACCCTGAGCACTGAGCACCCAGCACCCCGAGCACTGAGCACCCAGCACCCTGAGTACTGAGCACCCAGCACCCTGAGCATTGAGCACCCAGCACCCTGAGCACTGAGCACCCAGCACCCTGAGCACTGAGCACACAGCACCCTGAGTACTGAGCACCCAGGACCCTGAGTACTGAGCACTGAGCACGCAGCACCCCGAGCACTGAGCACCCAGCACCCTGAGCACTGAGCACCCAGCACCCTCAGTACTGAGCACCGAGCACCCTGAGTACTGAGCACCCAGCACCCTGAGTACTGAGCACCCAGCACCCTGAGTACTGAGCACCGAGCACCCCGAGTACTGAGCACCCAGCACCCTGAGCACTGAGCACCCAGCACCCTGAGCACTGAGCACCCAGCACCCGAGTACTGAGCACCCAGCACAATGAGTACTGAGCACCCAGCACCCTGAATACTGAGCACCCAGCACGCCGAGTACTGAGCACCCAGCACCCTGAGTACTGAGCACCCAGCACCCTGAGCACTGAGCACCCAGCACCCCGAGCACTGAGCACCCAGCACCCTGAGTACTGAGCACCCAGCACCCTGAGCACTGAGCACCCAGCACCCTGAGCACTGAGCACCCAGCACCCTGAGCACTGAGCACCCAGCACCCTGAGTAGTGAGCACCCAATGTACTGAGCACCGAGCACACTGAGCACTGAGCACCCAGCACCCTGAGCACTGAGCACCCAGCACCCTGAGCACTGAGCACCCAGCACCCGACTACTGAGCACCCAGCACCCTGAGTACTGAGCACCCAGCACCCTGAGTACTGAGCACCCAGCACCCTGAGCACTGAGCACCCAGCACCCTGAGCACTGAGCACCCAGCACCCTGAGCACTGAGCACCCAGCACCCTGAGTAGTGAGCACCCAACGTACTGAGCACCGAGCACCCCGAGCACTGAGCACCCAGCACCCTGAGTACTGAGCACCGATCACCCCGAGCACTGAGCACCCAGCACCCTGAGTACTGAGCTCCGAGCACCCCGAGCACTGAGCACCCAGCGCCCCGAGCACTGAGAACCCAGCAACCTGAGCACTGAGCACCCAGCACCCTGAGTACTGAGCACCCAGCACCCTGAGTACTGAACACCCAGCACCCTGAGCACTGAGCACTGAGCACCCTGAGCACTGAGTACTGAGCACTGAGCAACCTGAACACTGAGCACCCAGCACCCCGAGTACTGAGCACAGAGCACCCCGAGCACTGAGCACCCAGCGCCCTGAGCACTGAGCGCCCAGCACCCCAAGCACTGAGCACTGAGCACCCTGAGCACTGAGCACCCAGCACACCGAGTACTGAGCACTGAGCACCCTGAGTACTGAGCACCAAGCACCCTAAGTACTGAGCACTGAGCACCCTGAGTACTGAGCACCCAGCACCCTGAGCACTGAGTACCCAGCACCCTGAGTACTGAGCACTGAGAACCCTGAGTACTGAGCACCGAGCACCCTGAGTACTGAGCACCCAGCACCCTGATCACTGAGCACCCAGCACCCTGAGCACTGAGCAACCAGCACCTTGAGTACTGAGCACCGAGCAACCCGAGCACTGAGCACCCAGCACCCTGAGTACTGAGCACCCAGCACCCTGAGCACTGAGCACCCAGCACACTCAGCACTGAGCACCCAGCACCCCGAGCACTGATCACCCAGCACCCTGAGTACTGAGCACCCAGCACCCTGAGCACTGAGCACCCAGCATCCTGAGTACTGAGCATCCAGCACCCTGAGTACTGAGCAACCAGCACCCTGAGCACTGAGCACTGAACACCCAGCACCCCGAGCACTGAGCACCAAGCACCCCGAGCACTGAGCACCCAGCACCCTGAGCACTGAGCACCCTGTGGACTGAACACCCAGCACCCTGAGCACTGAGCACCCAGCACCCTCAGTACTGAGCACCGATCACCCTGAGCACTGAGCACCCAGCACCCCGAGCACTGAGCACCCAGCACCCTGAGTACTGAGCTCCCAGCACCCCGAGCACCGAGCACCCAGTACCCTGAGTCCTGAGCACACTGAGTACTGAGCACCGATCACCGTGAGCATTGAGCTCCCAGCACCCTGTGTACTGAGCACCCAGCACCCTGAGCACTGTGCGCCCAGCACCCTGAGTACTGAGCACCCAGCACCCTGAGCCCTGAGCACCCAGCACCCTGAGTACTGAGCACCCAGCACCCTGAGCACTGAGCACCCAGCACCCTGAGTACTGCGCAAGCAGCACCCCGAGCACTGAGCACCCAGCACCCCAAGAATGAGCACCCAGCACCCCGAGTACTGAGCACCGAGCAACCTGAGCACTGAGCACCCAGCACCCTGAGTACTGAGCACTGAGCATCCAGCACCCCGAGTACTAAGCACCCAGCACCCTGAGTACTGAGCACTGAGCACCCAGCACCCCGAGCACTGAGCACCCAGCACCCTGAGCACTGAGAACCCATCACCCGAGTACTGAGCACCCAGCACCCCGAGCACTGAGCACCCAGCACCCTGAGTACTGAGCACCCAGCACCCTGAGCACTGAGCACCCAGCACCCTGAGCACTGAGCACCCAGCACCCTGAGCACTGAGCACACAGCACCCTGAGTACTGAGCACCCAGGACCCTGAGTACTGAGCACTGAGCACGCAGCACCGCGAGCACTGAGCACCCAGCACCCTGAGCACTGAGCACCCAGCACCCTCAGTACTGAGCACCGAGCACCCTGAGTACTGAGCACCCAGCACCCTGAGTACTGAGCACCCAGCACCCTGAGTACTGAGCACCGAGCACCCCGAGTACTGAGCACCCAGCACCCTGAGCACTGAACACCCAGCACCCTGAGCACTGAGCACCCAGCACCCGAGTACTGAGCACCCAGCACAATGAGTACTGAGCACCCAGCACCCTGAATACTGAGCACCCAGCACCCCGAGTACTGAGCACCCAGCACCCTGAGTACTGAGCACCCAGCACCCTGAGCACTGAGCACCCAGCACCCCGAGCACTGAGCACCCAGCACCCTGAGTACTGAGCACCCAGCACCCTGAGCACTGAGCACCCAGCACCCTGAGCACTGAGCACCCAGCACCCTGAGCACTGAGCACCCAGCACCCTGAGTAGTGAGCACCCAACGTACTGAGCACCGAGCACACTGAGCACTGAGCACCCAGCACCCTGAGCACTGAGCACCCAGCACCCTGAGCACTGAGCACCCAGCACCCGAGTACTGAGCACCCAGCACCCTGAGTACTGAGCACCCAGCACCCTGAGTACTGAGCACCCAGCACCCTGAGCACTGAGCACCCAGCACCCTGAGCACTGAGCACCCAGCACCCTGAGCACTGAGCACCCAGCACCCTGAGTAGTGAGCACCCAACGTACTGAGCACCGAGCACCCAGAGCACTGAGCACCCAGCACCCTGAGTACTGAGCACCGATCACCCCGAGCACTGAGCACCCAGCACCCTGAGTACTGAGCTCCGAGCACCCCGAGCACTGAGCACCCAGGGCCCCGAGCACTGAGAACCCAGCACCCTGAGCACTGAGCACCCAGCACCCTGAGTACTGAGCACCCAGCACCCTGAGTACTGAACACCCAGCACCCTGAGCACTGAGCACTGAGCACCCTGAGCACTGAGTACTGAGCACTGAGCAACCTGAACACTGAGCACCCAGCACCCCGAGTACTGAGCACACAGCACCCCGAGCACTGAGCACCCAGCGCCCTGAGCACTGAGCGCCCAGCACCCCAAGCACTGAGCACTGAGCAGGCTGAGCACTGAGCACCCAGCACACCGAGTACTGAGCACTGAGCACCCTGAGTACTGAGCACCAAGCACCCTAAGTACTGAGCACTGAGCACCCTGAGTACTGAGCACCCAGCACCCTGAGCACTGAGTACCCAGCACCCTGAGTACTGAGCACTGAGAACCCTGAGTACTGAGCACCGAGCACCCTGAGTACTGAGCACCCAGCACCCTGATCACTGAGCACCCAGCACCCTGAGCACTGAGCACCCAGCCACTTGAGTACTGAGCACCGAGCAACCCGAGCACTGAGCACCCAGCACCCTGAGTACTGAGCACCCAGTACCCTGAGCACTGAGCACCCAGCACACTCAGCACTGAGCACCCAGCACCCCGAGCACTGATCACCCAGCACCCTGAGTACTGAGCACCCAGCACCCTGAGCACTGAGCACCCAGCATCCTGAGTACTGAGCATCCAGCACCCTGAGTACTGAGCAACCAGCACCCTGAGCACTGAGCACTGAACACCCAGCACCCCGAGCACTGAGCACCAAGCACCCCGAGCACTGAGCACCCAGCACCCTGAGCACTGAGCACCCTGTGGACTGAACACCCAGCACACTGAGCACTGAGCACCCAGCACCCTCAGTACTGAGCACCGATCACCCTGAGCACTGAGCACCCAGCACCCCGAGCACTGAGCACCCAGCACCCTGAGTACTGAGCTCCCAGCACCCCGAGCACCGAGCACCCAGTACCCTGAGTACTGAGCACACTGAGTACTGAGCACCGATCACCGTGAGCACTGAGCTCCCAGCACCCTGTGTACTGAGCACCCAGCACCCTGAGCACTGTGCGCCCAGCACCCTGAGTACTGAGCACCCAGCACCCTGAGCACTGAGCACCCAGCACCCTGAGTACTGAGCACCCAGCACCCTGAGCACTGAGCACCCAGCACCCTGAGTACTGCGCAAGCAGCACCCCGAGCACTGAGCACCCAGCACCCCAAGAATGAGCACCCAGCACCCCGAGTACTGAGCACCGAGCACCCTGAGCACTGAGCACCCAGCACCCTGAGTACTGAGCACTGAGCATCCAGCACCCCGAGTACTAAGCACCCAGCACCCTGAGTACTGAGCACTGAGCACCCAGCACCCCGAGCACTGAGCACCCAGCACCCTGAGCACTGAGAACCCATCACCCGAGTACTGAGCACCCAGCACCCTGAGTACTGAGCACCCAGCACCCTGAGCACTGAGCACCCAGCACCCCGAGCACTGAGCACCCAGCACCCTGAGTACTGAGCACCCAGCACCCTGAGCACTGAGCACCCAGCACCCTGAGCACTGAGCACCCAGCACCCTGAGCACTGAGCACGCAGCACCCTGAGTAGTGAGCACCCAACATACTGAGCATCCAGCACCCTGAGTACTGAGCAACCAGCACCCTGAGCACTGAGCACTGAACACCCAGCACCGCGAGCACTGAGCACCAAGCACCCCGAGCACTGAGCACCCAGCACCCTGAGCACTGAGCACCCTGTGGACTGAACACCCAGCACCCTGAGCACTGAGCACCCAGCACCCTCAGTACTGAGCACCGATCACCCTGAGCACTGAGCACCCAGCACCCCGAGCACTGAGCACCCAGCACCCTGAGTACTGAGCTCCCAGCACCCCGAGCACCGAGCACCCAGTACCCTGAGTACTGAGCACACTGAGTACTGAGCACCGATCACCGTGAGCACTGAGCTCCCAGCACCCTGTGTACTGAGCACCCAGCACCCTGAGCACTGTGCGCCCAGCACCCTGAGTACTGAGCACCCAGCACCCTGAGCACTGAGCACCCAGCACCCTGAGTACTGAGCACCCAGCACCCTGAGCACTGAGCACCCAGCACCCTGAGTACTGCGCAAGCAGCACCCCGAGCACTGAGCACCCAGCACCCCAAGAATGAGCACCCAGCACCCCGAGTACTGAGCACCGAGCACCCTGAGCACTGAGCACCCAGCACCCTGAGTACTGAGCACTGAGCATCCAGCACCCCGAGTACTAAGCACCCAGCACCCTGAGTACTGAGCACTGAGCACCCAGCACCCCGAGCACTGAGCACCCAGCACCCTGAGTACTGAGCACCCAGCACCCTGAGTACTGAGCACAAAGCACCCCGAGTACTGGGCAACCAACACCCTGAGTACTGAGCACCCAGCACCCTGAGCACTGAGCACCCAGCACCCCGAGCACTGAGCACCCAGCACCCTGAGTACTGAGCACCCAGCACCCTGAGCACTGAGCACCCAGCACCCTGAGCACTGAGCACCCAGCACCCTGAGCACTGAGCACGCAGCACCCTGAGTAGTTAGCACCCAACATACTGAGCATCAAGCACCCTGTGCACTGAGCACCCAGCACCCTGAGCACTGAGCACCCAGAGCACTGAGCACCCAGCACCCTGAGTACTGAGCACCGATCACCCCGAGCACTGAGCACCCAGCACCCTGAGCACTGAGCACCCAGCACCCTGAGCACTGAGCACCCAGCACCCTGAGCACTGAGCACCCAGCACCCTGAGCACTGAGCACGCAGCACCCTGAGTAGTGAGCACCCAACGTACTGAGCACCGAGCACCCAGAGCACTGAGCACCCAGCACCCTGAGTACTGAGCACCGATCACCCCGAGCACTGAGCACCCAGCACCCTGAGTACTGAGCTCCGAGCACCCCGAGCACTGAGCACCCAGGGCCCCGAGCACTGAGAACCCAGCACCCTGAGCACTGAGCACCCAGCACCCTGAGTACTGAGCACCCAGCACCCTGAGTACTGAACACCCAGCACCCTGAGCACTGAGCACTGAGCACCCTGAGCACTGAGTACTGAGCACTGAGCAACCTGAACACTGAGCACCCAGCACCCCGAGTACTGAGCACACAGCACCCCGAGCACTGAGCACCCAGCGCCCTGAGCACTGAGCGCCCAGCACCCCAAGCACTGAGCACTGAGCAGGCTGAGCACTGAGCACCCAGCACACCGAGTACTGAGCACTGAGCACCCTGAGTACTGAGCACCAAGCACCCTAAGTACTGAGCACTGAGCACCCTGAGTACTGAGCACCCAGCACCCTGAGCACTGAGTACCCAGCACCCTGAGTACTGAGCACTGAGAACCCTGAGTACTGAGCACCGAGCACCCTGAGTACTGAGCACCCAGCACCCTGATCACTGAGCACCCAGCACCCTGAGCACCCAGCCACTTGAGTACTGAGCACCGAGCAACCCGAGCACTGAGCACCCAGCACCCTGAGTACTGAGCACCCAGCACCCTGAGCACTGAGCACCCAGCACACTCAGCACTGAGCACCCAGCACCCCGAGCACTGATCACCCAGCACCCTGAGTACTGAGCACCCAGCACCCTGAGCACTGAGCACCCAGCATCCTGAGTACTGAGCATCCAGCACCCTGAGTACTGAGCAACCAGCACCCTGAGCACTGAGCACTGAACACCCAGCACCCCGAGCACTGAGCACCAAGCACCCCGAGCACTGAGCACCCAGCACCCTGAGCACTGAGCACCCTGTGGACTGAACACCCAGCACACTGAGCACTGAGCACCCAGCACCCTCAGTACTGAGCACCGATCACCCTGAGCACTGAGCACCCAGCACCCCGAGCACTGAGCACCCAGCACCCTGAGTACTGAGCTCCCAGCACCCCGAGCACCGAGCACCCAGTACCCTGAGTACTGAGCACACTGAGTACTGAGCACCGATCACCGTGAGCACTGAGCTCCCAGCACCCTGTGTACTGAGCACCCAGCACCCTGAGCACTGTGCGCCCAGCACCCTGAGTACTGAGCACCCAGCACCCTGAGCACTGAGCACCCAGCACCCTGAGTACTGAGCACCCAGCACCCTGAGCACTGAGCACCCAGCACCCTGAGTACTGCGCAAGCAGCACCCCGAGCACTGAGCACCCAGCACCCCAAGAATGAGCACCCAGCACCCCGAGTACTGAGCACCGAGCACCCTGAGCACTGAGCACCCAGCACCCTGAGTACTGAGCACTGAGCATCCAGCACCCCGAGTACTAAGCACCCAGCACCCTGAGTACTGAGCACTGAGCACCCAGCACCCCGAGCACTGAGCACCCAGCACCCTGAGCACTGAGAACCCATCACCCGAGTACTGAGCACCCAGCACCCTGAGTACTGAGCACCCAGCACCCTGAGCACTGAGCACCCAGCACCCCGAGCACTGAGCACCCAGCACCCTGAGTACTGAGCACCCAGCACCCTGAGCACTGAGCACCCAGCACCCTGAGCACTGAGCACCCAGCACCCTGAGCACTGAGCACGCAGCACCCTGAGTAGTGAGCACCCAACATACTGAGCATCCAGCACCCTGAGTACTGAGCAACCAGCACCCTGAGCACTGAGCACTGAACACCCAGCACCGCGAGCACTGAGCACCAAGCACCCCGAGCACTGAGCACCCAGCACCCTGAGCACTGAGCACCCTGTGGACTGAACACCCAGCACCCTGAGCACTGAGCACCCAGCACCCTCAGTACTGAGCACCGATCACCCTGAGCACTGAGCACCCAGCACCCCGAGCACTGAGCACCCAGCACCCTGAGTACTGAGCTCCCAGCACCCCGAGCACCGAGCACCCAGTACCCTGAGTACTGAGCACACTGAGTACTGAGCACCGATCACCGTGAGCACTGAGCTCCCAGCACCCTGTGTACTGAGCACCCAGCACCCTGAGCACTGTGCGCCCAGCACCCTGAGTACTGAGCACCCAGCACCCTGAGCACTGAGCACCCAGCACCCTGAGTACTGAGCACCCAGCACCCTGAGCACTGAGCACCCAGCACCCTGAGTACTGCGCAAGCAGCACCCCGAGCACTGAGCACCCAGCACCCCAAGAATGAGCACCCAGCACCCCGAGTACTGAGCACCGAGCACCCTGAGCACTGAGCACCCAGCACCCTGAGTACTGAGCACTGAGCATCCAGCACCCCGAGTACTAAGCACCCAGCACCCTGAGTACTGAGCACTGAGCACCCAGCACCCCGAGCACTGAGCACCCAGCACCCTGAGTACTGAGCACCCAGCACCCTGAGTACTGAGCACAAAGCACCCCGAGTACTGGGCAACCAACACCCTGAGTACTGAGCACCCAGCACCCTGAGCACTGAGCACCCAGCACCCCGAGCACTGAGCACCCAGCACCCTGAGTACTGAGCACCCAGCACCCTGAGCACTGAGCACCCAGCACCCTGAGCACTGAGCACCCAGCACCCTGAGCACTGAGCACGCAGCACCCTGAGTAGTTAGCACCCAACATACTGAGCATCAAGCACCCTGTGCACTGAGCACCCAGCACCCTGAGCACTGAGCACCCAGAGCACTGAGCACCCAGCACCCTGAGTACTGAGCACCGATCACCCCGAGCACTGAGCACCCAGCACCCTGAGCACTGAGCACCCAGCACCCTGAGCACTGAGCACCCAGCACCCTGAGCACTGAGCACCCAGCACCCTGAGCACTGAGCACGCAGCACCCTGAGTAGTGAGCACCCAACGTACTGAGCACCGAGCACCCAGAGCACTGAGCACCCAGCACCCTGAGTACTGAGCACCGATCACCCCGAGCACTGAGCACCCAGCACCCTGAGTACTGAGCTCCGAGCACCCCGAGCACTGAGCACCCAGGGCCCCGAGCACTGAGAACCCAGCACCCTGAGCACTGAGCACCCAGCACCCTGAGTACTGAGCACCCAGCACCCTGAGTACTGAACACCCAGCACCCTGAGCACTGAGCACTGAGCACCCTGAGCACTGAGTACTGAGCACTGAGCAACCTGAACACTGAGCACCCAGCACCCCGAGTACTGAGCACACAGCACCCCGAGCACTGAGCACCCAGCGCCCTGAGCACTGAGCGCCCAGCACCCCAAGCACTGAGCACTGAGCAGGCTGAGCACTGAGCACCCAGCACACCGAGTACTGAGCACTGAGCACCCTGAGTACTGAGCACCAAGCACCCTAAGTACTGAGCACTGAGCACCCTGAGTACTGAGCACCCAGCACCCTGAGCACTGAGTACCCAGCACCCTGAGTACTGAGCACTGAGAACCCTGAGTACTGAGCACCGAGCACCCTGAGTACTGAGCACCCAGCACCCTGATCACTGAGCACCCAGCACCCTGAGCACCCAGCCACTTGAGTACTGAGCACCGAGCAACCCGAGCACTGAGCACCCAGCACCCTGAGTACTGAGCACCCAGCACCCTGAGCACTGAGCACCCAGCACACTCAGCACTGAGCACCCAGCACCCCGAGCACTGATCACCCAGCACCCTGAGTACTGAGCACCCAGCACCCTGAGCACTGAGCACCCAGCATCCTGAGTACTGAGCATCCAGCACCCTGAGTACTGAGCAACCAGCACCCTGAGCACTGAGCACTGAACACCCAGCACCCCGAGCACTGAGCACCAAGCACCCCGAGCACTGAGCACCCAGCACCCTGAGCACTGAGCACCCTGTGGACTGAACACCCAGCACACTGAGCACTGAGCACCCAGCACCCTCAGTACTGAGCACCGATCACCCTGAGCACTGAGCACCCAGCACCCCGAGCACTGAGCACCCAGCACCCTGAGTACTGAGCTCCCAGCACCCCGAGCACCGAGCACCCAGTACCCTGAGTACTGAGCACACTGAGTACTGAGCACCGATCACCGTGAGCACTGAGCTCCCAGCACCCTGTGTACTGAGCACCCAGCACCCTGAGCACTGTGCGCCCAGCACCCTGAGTACTGAGCACCCAGCACCCTGAGCACTGAGCACCCAGCACCCTGAGTACTGAGCACCCAGCACCCTGAGCACTGAGCACCCAGCACCCTGAGTACTGCGCAAGCAGCACCCCGAGCACTGAGCACCCAGCACCCCAAGAATGAGCACCCAGCACCCCGAGTACTGAGCACCGAGCACCCTGAGCACTGAGCACCCAGCACCCTGAGTACTGAGCACTGAGCATCCAGCACCCCGAGTACTAAGCACCCAGCACCCTGAGTACTGAGCACTGAGCACCCAGCACCCCGAGCACTGAGCACCCAGCACCCTGAGCACTGAGAACCCATCACCCGAGTACTGAGCACCCAGCACCCTGAGTACTGAGCACCCAGCACCCTGAGCACTGAGCACCCAGCACCCCGAGCACTGAGCACCCAGCACCCTGAGTACTGAGCACCCAGCACCCTGAGCACTGAGCACCCAGCACCCTGAGCACTGAGCACCCAGCACCCTGAGCACTGAGCACGCAGCACCCTGAGTAGTGAGCACCCAACATACTGAGCATCCAGCACCCTGAGTACTGAGCAACCAGCACCCTGAGCACTGAGCACTGAACACCCAGCACCGCGAGCACTGAGCACCAAGCACCCCGAGCACTGAGCACCCAGCACCCTGAGCACTGAGCACCCTGTGGACTGAACACCCAGCACCCTGAGCACTGAGCACCCAGCACCCTCAGTACTGAGCACCGATCACCCTGAGCACTGAGCACCCAGCACCCCGAGCACTGAGCACCCAGCACCCTGAGTACTGAGCTCCCAGCACCCCGAGCACCGAGCACCCAGTACCCTGAGTACTGAGCACACTGAGTACTGAGCACCGATCACCGTGAGCACTGAGCTCCCAGCACCCTGTGTACTGAGCACCCAGCACCCTGAGCACTGTGCGCCCAGCACCCTGAGTACTGAGCACCCAGCACCCTGAGCACTGAGCACCCAGCACCCTGAGTACTGAGCACCCAGCACCCTGAGCACTGAGCACCCAGCACCCTGAGTACTGCGCAAGCAGCACCCCGAGCACTGAGCACCCAGCACCCCAAGAATGAGCACCCAGCACCCCGAGTACTGAGCACCGAGCACCCTGAGCACTGAGCACCCAGCACCCTGAGTACTGAGCACTGAGCATCCAGCACCCCGAGTACTAAGCACCCAGCACCCTGAGTACTGAGCACTGAGCACCCAGCACCCCGAGCACTGAGCACCCAGCACCCTGAGTACTGAGCACCCAGCACCCTGAGTACTGAGCACAAAGCACCCCGAGTACTGGGCAACCAACACCCTGAGTACTGAGCACCCAGCACCCTGAGCACTGAGCACCCAGCACCCCGAGCACTGAGCACCCAGCACCCTGAGTACTGAGCACCCAGCACCCTGAGCACTGAGCACGCAGCACCCTGAGTAGTTAGCACCCAACATACTGAGCATCGAGCACCCTGTGCACTGAGCACCCAGCACCCTGAGTACTGAGAACCGAGCACCCCGAGCACTGAGCACCCAGCACCCTGAGTACTGAGCTCCGAGCACCCCGAGCACTGAGCACCCAGCGCCCCGAGCACCGAGCACCCTGAGCACTGAGCACCCAGCACCCTGAGTACTGAGCACCCAGCACCCTGAGCAATGAACACCCTGAGGACTGAGCACCCAGCACCCTGAGCACTGAGCACACAGCACCCTGAGCACTGAGCACCCAGCACCCTGAGTACTGAGCACTGAGCACGCAGCACTCCGAGCACTGAGCACCCAGCACTCTGAGTACTGAGCACTGAGCACCCAGCACCCCGAGCACTGAGCACCCAGCACCCTGAGCACTGAGCACCCAGCACCCTGAGTACTGAGCACCCAGCACCCTGAGTACTGAGCACACAGCACCCCGAGTACTGAGCACCCAGCACCCTGAGTACTGAGCACCCAGCACCCTGAGCACTGAGCACCCAGCACTCCGAGCACTGAGCACCAGCACCCTGAGTACTGAGCACCCAGCACCCTGAGCACTGAGCACCCAGCACCCCGAGCACTCAGCACCCAGCACCCTGAGTACTGAGCACCCAGCAACCTGAGCACTGAGCACCCAGCACCCTGAGCACTGAGCACCCAGCACCCTGAGCACTGAGCACGCAGCACCCTGAGTAGTGAGCACCCAACGTACTGAGCATCGAGCACCCTGAGCACTGAGCACCCAGCACCCTGAGTACTGAGAACCGAGCACCCTGAGTACTGAGCACTGAGAACCCTGAGTACTGAGCACCGAGCACCCTGAGTACTGAGCACCCAGCACCCTGATCACTGAGCACCCAGCACCCTGAGCACTGAGCACCCAGCCACTTGAGTACTGAGCACCGAGCAACCCGAGCACTGAGCACCCAGCACCCTGAGTACTGAGCACCCAGCACCCTGAGCACTGAGCACCCAGCACACTCAGCACTGAGCACCAAGCACCCCGAGCACTGATCACCCAGCACCCTGAGTACTGAGCACCCAGCACCCTGAGCACTGAGCACCCAGCATCCTGAGTACTGAGCATCCAGCACCCTGAGTACTGAGCAACCAGCACCCTGAGCACTGAGCACTGAACACCCAGCACCCCGAGCACTGAGCACCAAGCACCCCGAGCACTGAGCACCCAGCACCCTGAGCACTGAGCACCCTGTGGACTGAACACCCAGCACCCTGAGCACTGAGCACCCAGCACCCTCAGTACTGAGCACCGATCACCCTGAGCACTGAGCACCCAGCACCCCGAGCACTGAGCACCCAGCACCCTGAGTACTGAGCTCCCAGCACCCCGAGCACCGAGCACCCAGTACCCTGAGTACTGAGCACACTGAGTACTGAGCACTGATCACCGTGAGCACTGAGCTCCCAGCACCCTGTGTACTGAGCACCCAGCACACTGAGCACTGTGTGCCCAGCACCCTGAGTACTGAGCACCCAGCACCCTGAGCACTGAGCACCCAGCACCCTGAGTACTGAGCACCCAGCACCCTGAGCACTGAGCACCCAGCACCCTGAGTACTGCGCAAGCAGCACCCCGAGCACTGAGCACCCAGCACCCCAAGAATGAGCACCCAGCACCCCGAGTACTGAGCACCGAGCACCCTGAGCACTGAGCACCCAGCACCCTGAGTACTGAGCACTGAGCATCCAGCACCCCGAGTACTAAGCACCCAGCACCCTGAGTACTGAGCACTGAGCACCCAGCACCCCGAGCACTGAGCACCCAGCACCCTGAGCACTGAGAACCCATCACCCGAGTACTGAGCACCCAGCACCCTGAGTACTGAGCACCCAGCACCCTGAGCACTGAGCACCCAGCACCCCGAGCACTGAGCACCCAGCACCCTGAGTACTGAGCACCCAGCACCCTGAGCACTGAGCACCCAGCACCCTGAGCACTGAGCACCCAGCACCCTGAGCACTGAGCACGCAGCACCCTGAGTAGTGAGCACCCAACATACTGAGCATCCAGCACCCTGAGTACTGAGCAACCAGCACCCTGAGCACTGAGCACTGAACACCCAGCACCGCGAGCACTGAGCACCAAGCACCCCGAGCACTGAGCACCCAGCACCCTGAGCACTGAGCACCCTGTGGACTGAACACCCAGCACCCTGAGCACTGAGCACCCAGCACCCTCAGTACTGAGCACCGATCACCCTGAGCACTGAGCACCCAGCACCCCGAGCACTGAGCACCCAGCACCCTGAGTACTGAGCTCCCAGCACCCCGAGCACCGAGCACCCAGTACCCTGAGTACTGAGCACACTGAGTACTGAGCACCGATCACCGTGAGCACTGAGCTCCCAGCACCCTGTGTACTGAGCACCCAGCACCCTGAGCACTGTGCGCCCAGCACCCTGAGTACTGAGCACCCAGCACCCTGAGCACTGAGCACCCAGCACCCTGAGTACTGAGCACCCAGCACCCTGAGCACTGAGCACCCAGCACCCTGAGTACTGCGCAAGCAGCACCCCGAGCACTGAGCACCCAGCACCCCAAGAATGAGCACCCAGCACCCCGAGTACTGAGCACCGAGCACCCTGAGCACTGAGCACCCAGCACCCTGAGTACTGAGCACTGAGCATCCAGCACCCCGAGTACTAAGCACCCAGCACCCTGAGTACTGAGCACTGAGCACCCAGCACCCCGAGCACTGAGCACCCAGCACCCTGAGTACTGAGCACCCAGCACCCTGAGCACTGATCACCCAGCACCCCGAGCACTGAGCACCCAGCACCCTGAGTACTGAGCACCCAGCACCCTGAGCACTGAGCACCCAGCACCCTGAGTACTGAGCACCCAGCACCCTGAGCACTGAGCACCCAGCACCCTGAGCACTGAGCACCCAGCACCCTGAGCACTGAGCACCCAGCACCCCGAGCACTGAGCACCCAGCACCCTGAGTACTGAGCACCCAGCACCCTGAGCACTGAGCACCCAGCACCCTGAGCACTGAGCACCCAGCACCCTGAGCACTGAGCACGCAGCACCCTGAGTAGTTAGCACCCAACATACTGAGCATCGAGCACCCTGTGCACTGAGCACCCAGCACCCTGAGTACTGAGAACCGAGCACCCCGAGCACTGAGCACCCAGCACCCTGAGTACTGAGCTCCGAGCACCCCGAGCACTGAGCACCCAGCGCCCCGAGCACCGAGCACCCTGAGCACTGAGCACCCAGCACCCTGAGTACTGAGCACCCAGCACCCTGAGCAATGAACACCCTGAGGACTGAGCACCCAGCACCCTGAGCACTGAGCACACAGCACCCTGAGCACTGAGCACCCAGCACCCTGAGTACTGAGCACTGAGCACGCAGCACTCTGAGCACTGAGCACCCAGCACACTGGGTACTGAGCACTGAGCACCCAGCACCCCGAGCACTGAGCACCCAGCACCCTGAGCACTGAGCACCCAGCACCCTGAGTACTGAGCACCCAGCACCCTGAGTACTGAGCACACAGCACCCCGAGTACTGAGCACCCAGCACCCTGAGTACTGAGCACCCAGCACCCTGAGCACTGAGCACCCAGCACTCCGAGCACTGAGCACCCAGCACCCTGAGTACTGAGCACCCAGCACCCTGAGCACTGAGCACCCAGCACCCTGAGCACTGAGCACCCAGCACCCTGAGCACTGAGCACCCAGCACCCGAGTACTGAGCACCCAGCACCCTGAGTACTGAGCACCCAGCACCCTGAGTACTGAGCACAAAGCACCCCGAGTACTGGGCAACCAACACCCTGAGTACTGAGCACCCAGCACCCTGAGCACTGAGCACCCAGCACCCCGAGCACTCAGCACCCAGCACCCTGAGTACTGAGCACCCAGCAACCTGAGCACTGAGCACCCAGCACCCTGAGCACTGAGCAGCCAGCACCCTGAGCACTGAGCACGCTGCAACCTGACTAGTGAGCACCGAACGTACTGAGCATCGAGCACCCTGAGCACTGAGCACCCAGCACCCTGAGTACTGAGAACCGAGCACCCTGAGCACTGAGCACCCAGCACCCTGAGTACTGAGCTCCGAGCACCCCGAGCACTGAGCACCCAGCGCCCCGAGCACCGAGCACCCTGAGCACTGAGCACCCAGCACCCTGAGTACTGAGCACCCAGCACCCTGAGCACTGAACACCCTGAGGACTGAGCACCCAGCACCCTGAGCACTGAGCACACAGCACCCTGAGCACTGAGCACCCAGTACCCTGAGTACTGAGCACCCAGCACCCTGAGCACTGAGCACCCAGCACCCTGAGTACTGCGCAAGCAGCACCCCGAGCACTGAGCACCCAGCACCCCAAGAATGAGCACCCAGCACCCCGAGTACTGAGCACCGAGCACCCTGAGCACTGAGTACCCAGCACCCTGAGCACTGAGCACCCAGCACCCTGAGTACTGAGCACCCAGCACCCTGAGTACTGAGAACCCAGCACCCTGATTAATGAGCACCGAGCACCCCGAGTACTGAGCACCCAGCACCCTGAGTACTGAGCACCCAGCACCCTGAGTACTGAACACCCAGCACCCTGAGCACTGAGCACTGAGCACCCTGAGAACTGAGTACTGAGCACCGAGCACCCCGAGCACTGAGCACCCAGCACCCGGAGTACTGAGCACCCAGCACCCTGAGTACTAAGCACCGAGCACCCTAAGTACTGAGCACCCAGCACCCTGAACACTGAACATACAGCACCCTGAGTACTGAGCACCTCGAGCACTGAGCACCCAGCACCCTGAGTACTGAGCACCGAGCACCCCGAGCACTGAGCACCCAGCACCCCGAGCACTGAGCACCCAGCACCCCGAGCACTGAGCACCCAGCACCGTGAGCACTCAGCACCCAGCACCCTGAGTACTGAGCACCCAGCACCCTGAGCACTGAGTACCCAGCACCCTGAGCACTGAGCACCCAGCACCCTGAGCACTGAGCACACAGCACCCTGAGCACTGAGCACCCAGCACCCTGAGTACTGAGCACTGAGCATTCAGCACCCCGAGTACTAAGCACCCAGCACCCTGAGTACTGAGCAATGAGCACCCAGCACCCCGAGCACTGAGCACCCAGCACCCTGATTAATGAGCACCGAGCACCCCGAGTACTGAGCACCCAGCACCCTGAGCACTGAGCACCCAGCACCCGAGTACTGAGCACCCAGCACCCTGAATACTGGGCAACCAACACCCTGAGTACTGAGCACCCAGCACCCTGAGCACTGAGCACCCAGCACCCCGAGCACTCAGCACCCAGCACCCTGAGTACTGAGCACCCAGCACCCTGAGCACTGAGCACCCAGCACCCTGAGCACTGAGCACCCAGCACCCTGAGCACTGAGCACGCAGCACCCTGAGTAGTGAGCACCCAACGTACTGAGCATCGAGCACCCTGAGCACTGAGCACCCAGCACCCTGAGTACTGAGAACCGAGCACCCCGAGCACTGAGCACGCAGCACCCTGAGTACTGAGCTCCGAGCACCCCAAGCACTGAGCACCCAGCGCCCCGAGCACCGAGCACCCTGAGCACTGAGCACCCAGCATCCTGAGTACTGAGCACCCAGCACCCTGAGCACTGAACACCCTGAGGACTGAGCACCCAGCACCCTGAGCACTGAGCACACAGCACCCTGAGCACTGAGCACCCAGCACCCTGAGTACTGAGCACCCAGCACCCTGAGCACTGAGCACCCAGCACCCTGAGTACTGCGCAAGAAGCACCCCGAGCACTGAGCACCCAGCACCCCAAGAATGAGCACCCAGCACCCCGAGTACTGAGCACCGAGCACCCTGAGCACTGAGTACCCAGCACCCTGAGCACTGAGCACCCAGCACCCTGAGTACTGAGCACTGAGCACGCAGCAACCCGAGCACTGAGCACCCAGCACCCTGAGTACTGAGCACTGAGCACCCAGCACCCCGAGCACTGAGCACCCAGCACCCTGAGCACTGAGCACCCAGCACCCGAGTACTGAGCACCCAGCACCCTGAGTACTGAGCACCCAGCACCCTGAGTACTGAGCACACAGCACCCCGAGTACTGAGCACCCAGCACCCTGAGTACTGAGCACCCAGCACCCTGAGCACTGAGCACCCAGCACCCCGAGCACTGAGCACCCAGCACCCTGAGTACTGAGCACCCAGCACCCTGAGCACTGAGCACCCAGCACCCTGAGCACTGAGCACCCAGCACCCGAGTACTGAGCACCCAGCACCCTGAGTACTGAGCACCCAGCACCCTGAGTACTGAGCACAAAGCACCCCGAGTACTGGGCAACCAACACCCTGAGTACTGAGCACCCAGCACCCTGAGCACTGAGCACCCAGCACCCCGAGCACTCAGCACCCAGCACCCTGAGTACTGAGCACCCAGCAACCTGAGCACTGAGCACCCAGCACCCTGAGCACTGAGCACCCAGCACCCTGAGCACTGAGCACGCAGCACCCTGAGTAGTGAGCACCCAACGTACTGAGCATCGAGCACCCTGAGCACTGAGCACCCAGCACCCTGAGTACTGAGAACCGAGCACCCTGAGCACTGAGCACCCAGCACCCTGAGTACTGAGCTCCGAGCACCCCGAGCACTGAGCACCCAGCGCCCCGAGCACCGAGCACCCTGAGCACTGAGCACCCAGCACCCTGAGTACTGAGCACCCAGCACCCTGAGCACTGAACACCCTGAGGACTGAGCACCCAGCACAATGAGCACTGAGCACACAGAACCCTGAGCACTGAGCACCCAGTACCCTGAGTACTGAGCACCCAGCACCCTGAGCACTGAGCACCCAGCACCCTGAGTACTGCGCAAGCAGCACCCCGAGCACTGAGCACCCAGCACCCCAAGAATGAGCACCCAGCACCCCGAGTACTGAGCACCGAGCACCCTGAGCACTGAGTACCCAGCACCCTGAGCACTGAGCACCCAGCACCCTGAGTACTGAGCACCCAGCACCCTGAGTACTGAGAACCCAGCACCCTGATTAATGAGCACCGAGCACCCCGAGTACTGAGCACCCAGCACCCTGAGTACTGAGCACCCAGCACCCTGAGTACTGAACACCCAGCACCCTGAGCACTGAGCACTGAGCACCCTGAGCACTGAGTACTGAGCACCGAGCACCCCGAGCACTGAGCACCCAGCACCCGGAGTACTGAGCACCCAGCACCCTGAGTACTAAGCACCGAGCACCCTAAGTACTGAGCACCCAGCACCCTGAACACTGAACATACAGCACCCTGAGTACTGAGCACCTCGAGCACTGAGCACCCAGCACCCTGAGTACTGAGCACCGAGCACCCCGAGCACTGAGCACCCAGCACCCCGAGCACTGAGCACCCAGCACCCCGAGCACTGAGCACCCAGCACCGTGAGCACTCAGCACCCAGCACCCTGAGTACTGAGCACCCAGCACCCTGAGCACTGAGTACCCAGCACCCTGAGCACTGAGCACCCAGCACCCTGAGCACTGAGCACACAGCACCCTGAGCACTGAGCACCAAGCACCCTGAGTACTGAGCACTGAGCATTCAGCACCCCGAGTACTAAGCACCCAGCACCCTGAGTACTGAGCAATGAGCACCCAGCACCCCGAGCACTGAGCACCCAGCACCCTGATTAATGAGCACCGAGCACCCCGAGTACTGAGCACCCAGCACCCTGAGCACTGAGCACCCAGCACCCGAGTACTGAGCACCCAGCACCCTGAATACTGGGCAACCAACACCCTGAGTACTGAGCACCCAGCACCCTGAGCACTGAGCACCCAGCACCCCGAGCACTCAGCACCCAGCACCCTGAGTACTGAGCACCCAGCACCCTGAGCACTGAGCACCCAGCACCCTGAGCACTGAGCACCCAGCACCCTGAGCACTGAGCACGCAGCACCCTGAGTAGTGAGCACCCAACGTACTGAGCATCGAGCACCCTGAGCACTGAGCACCCAGCTCCCTGAGTACTGAGAACCGAGCACCCCGAGCACTGAGCACCCAGCACCCTGAGTACTGAGCTCCGAGCACCCCGAGCACTGAGCACCCAGCGCCCCGAGCACCGAGCACCCTGAGCACTGAGCACCCAGCATCCTGAGTACTGAGCACCCAGCACCCTGAGCACTGAACACCCTGAGGACTGAGCACCCAGCACCCTGAGCACTGAGCACACAGCACCCTGAGCACTGAGCACCCAGCACCCTGAGTACTGAGCACCCAGCACCCTGAGCACTGAGCACCCAGCACCCTGAGTACTGCGCAAGAAGCACCCCGAGCACTGAGCACCCAGCACCCCAAGAATGAGCACCCAGCACCCCGAGTACTGAGCACCGAGCACCCTGAGCACTGAGTACCCAGCACCCTGAGCACTGAGCACCCAGCACCCTGAGTACTGAGCACTGAGCACGCAGCAACCCGAGCACTGAGCACCCAGCACCCTGAGTACTGAGCACTGAGCACCCAGCACCCCGAGCACTGAGCACCCAGCACCCTGAGCACTGAGCACCCAGCACCCGAGTACTGAGCACCCAGCACCCTGAGTACTGAGCACCCAGCACCCTGAGTACTGAGCACACAGCACCCCGAGTACTGAGCACCCAGCACCCTGAGTACTGAGCACCCAGCACCCTGAGCACTGAGCACCCAGCACCCCGAGCACTGAGCACCCAGCACCCTGAGTACTGAGCACCCAGCACCCTGAGCACTGAGCACCCAGCACCCTGAGCACTGAGCACCCAGCACCCTGAGCACTGAGCACCCAGCACCCTGAGTAGTGAGCACCCAACGTACTGAGCACCGAGCACCCCGAGCACTGAGCACCCAGCACGCTGAGCACTGAGCACCCAGCACCCTGAGCACTGAGCACCCAGCACCCGAGTACTGAGCACCCAGCACCCTGAGTACTGAGCACCCAGCACCCTGAGTACTGAGCACCCAGCACCCTGAGCACTGAGCACTGAACACCCTGAGCACTGAGCACCCAGCACACCGAGTACTGAGCACTGAGCACCCTGAGTACTGAGCACCAAGCACCCTAAGTACTGAGCACTGAGCACCCTCAGTACTGAGCACCCAGCACCCTGAGTACTGAGCACTGAGAACCCTGAGTACTGAGCACCGAGCACCCTGAGTACTGAGCACCCAGCACGCTGATCACTGAGCACCCAGGACCCTGAGCACTGAGCACCCAGCACCTTGAGTACTGAGCACCGAGCAACCCGAGCACTGAGCACACAGCACCCTGAGTACTGAGCACCTAGCACCCTGAGCACTGAGCACCCAGCACCCTGAGCACTGAGCACCCAGCACCCCGAGCACTGATCACCAAGCACCCTGAGTACTGAGCACCCAGCACCCTGAGCACTGAGCACCCAGCACCCTGAGTACTGAGCACCCAGCACCCTGAGTACTGAGCAACCAGCACCCTGAGCACTGAGCACTGAGCACCCAGCACCCTGAGCACTGAGCACTGAACACCCAGCACCCCGAGCACTGAGCACCCAGCACCCCGAGCACTGAGCACCCAGCACCCTGAGCACTGAGCAACCTGTGGACTGAACACCCAGCACCCTGAGCACTGAGCACCCAGCACCCTGAGTACTGAGCACCGATCACCCTGAGCACTGAGCACCCAGCACCCCGAGCACTGAGCACCCAGCACCCTGTGTACTGAGCTCCCAGCACCCCGAGCACTGAGCACCCAGTACCCTGAGTACTGAGCACCCTGAGTACTGAGCACCGATCACCCTGAGCACTGAGCTCCCAACACCCTGAGTACTGAGCACCCAGCACCCTGAGCACTGTGCGCCCAGCACCCTGAGTACTGAGCACCCAGAACCCTGAGCACTGAGCACCCAGCACCCTGAGTACTGAGCACCCAGCACCCTGAGCACTGAGCACCCAGCACCCTGAGTACTGCGCACCCAGCACCCCGAGCACTGAGCACCCAGCACCCCGAGAATGAGCACCCAGCACCCCGAGTACTGAGCACCGAGCACCCTGAGCACTGAGTACCCAGCACCCTGAGCACTGAGCACCCAGCACCCTGAGTACTGAGCACCCAGCACCCTGAGTACTGAGCACCCAGCACCCTGAGCAAAGAGCACCGAGCACCCCGAGTACTGAGCACCCAGCACCCTGAGTACTGAGCACCCAGCACCCTGAGTACTGAACACCCAGCACCCTGAGCACTGAGCACTGAGCACCCTGAGCACTGAGTACTGAGCACCGAGCACCCCGAGCACTGAGCACCCAGCACCCGGAGTACTGAGCACCCAGCACCCTGAGTACTAAGCACCGAGCAGCCTGAGTACTGAGCACACAGCACCCTGAGCACTGAGCACCCAGCACCCTGAGTACTGAGCACCTCGAGCACTGAGCACCCAGCACACTGAGTACTGAGCACCGAGCACATCGAGCACTGAGCACCCAGCACCCTGAGCACTGAGCACCCAGCACCCCGAGCACTGAGCACCCAGCACCCTGAGCACTGAGCACCCAGCACCCTGAGCACTGAGCACCCAGCACCCTGAGCACTGAGCACCCAGCACCCGAGTACTGAGCACTGAGCACCCAGCACACTGAGTACTGAGCACCGAGCACATCGAGCACTGAGCACCCAGCACCCTGAGCACTGAGTACCCAGCACCCTGAGCACTGAGCACCCAGCACCCTGAGCACTGAGCACCCAGCACCCTGAGCACTGAGCACCCAGCACCCTGAGTACTGAGCACTGAGCACCCAGCACCCTGAGTACTAAGCACCCAGCACGCTGAGTACTGAGCACTGAGCACCCAGCACCCTGAGCACTGAGCACCCAGCACCCTGAGCACTGAGCACCCAGCACCCGAGTACTGAGCACCCAGCACCCTGAGTACTGAGCACCCAGCACCCTGAGTACTGAGCACAAAGCACCCCGAGTACTGGGCAACCAACACCCTGAGTACTGAGCACCCAGCACCCTGAGCACTGAGCACCCAGCACCCCGAGCACTGAGCACCCAGCACCCTGAGCACTGAGCACCCAGCACCCTGAGCACTGAGCACGCAGCACCCTGAGTAGTGAGCACCCAACGTACTGAGCATCGAGCACCCTGAGCACTGAGCACCCAGCACCCTGAGTACTGAGAACCGAGCACCCCGAGCACTGAGCACCCAGCAAACTGAGTTCTGAGCTCCGAGCACCCCGAGCACTGAGCACCCAGCGCCCCGAGCACCGAGCACCCTGAGCACTGAGCACCCAGCACCCTGAGTACTGAGCACCCAGAACCCTGAGCACTGAACACCCTGAGGACTGAGCACCCAGCACCCTGAGCACTGAGCATACCGCACCCTGAGCACTGAGCACCCAGCACCCTGAGTACTGAGCACTGAGCACGCAGCAACCCGAGCATTGAGCACCCAGCACCCTGAGTACTGAGCACTGAGCACCCAGCACCCCGAGCACTGAGCACCCACCACCCTGAGCACTGAGAACCCATCACCCGAGTACTGAGCACCCAGCACCCTGAGTACTGAGCACCCAGCACCCTGAGCACTGAGCACCCAGCACCCCGAGCACTGAGCACCCAGCACCCTGAGTACTGAGCACCCAGCACCCTGAGCACTGAGCACCCAGCACCCTGAGCACTGAGCACCCAGCACCCTGAGCACTGAGCACGCAGCACCCTGAGTAGTGAGCACCCAACATACTGAGCATCCAGCACCCTGAGTACTGAGCAACCAGCACCCTGAGCACTGAGCACTGAACACCCAGCACCGCGAGCACTGAGCACCAAGCACCCCGAGCACTGAGCACCCAGCACCCTGAGCACTGAGCACCCTGTGGACTGAACACCCAGCACCCTGAGCACTGAGCACCCAGCACCCTCAGTACTGAGCACCGATCACCCTGAGCACTGAGCACCCAGCACCCCGAGCACTGAGCACCCAGCACCCTGAGTACTGAGCTCCCAGCACCCCGAGCACCGAGCACCCAGTACCCTGAGTACTGAGCACACTGAGTACTGAGCACCGATCACCGTGAGCACTGAGCTCCCAGCACCCTGTGTACTGAGCACCCAGCACCCTGAGCACTGTGCGCCCAGCACCCTGAGTACTGAGCACCCAGCACCCTGAGCACTGAGCACCCAGCACCCTGAGTACTGAGCACCCAGCACCCTGAGCACTGAGCACCCAGCACCCTGAGTACTGCGCAAGCAGCACCCCGAGCACTGAGCACCCAGCACCCCAAGAATGAGCACCCAGCACCCCGAGTACTGAGCACCGAGCACCCTGAGCACTGAGCACCCAGCACCCTGAGTACTGAGCACTGAGCATCCAGCACCCCGAGTACTAAGCACCCAGCACCCTGAGTACTGAGCACTGAGCACCCAGCACCCCGAGCACTGAGCACCCAGCACCCTGAGTACTGAGCACCCAGCACCCTGAGTACTGAGCACAAAGCACCCCGAGTACTGGGCAACCAACACCCTGAGTACTGAGCACCCAGCACCCTGAGCACTGAGCACCCAGCACCCCGAGCACTGAGCACCCAGCACCCTGAGTACTGAGCACCCAGCACGGTGAGCACTGAGCACCCAGCACCCTGAGCACTGAGCACCCAGCACCCTGAGCACTGAGCACGCAGCACCCTGAGTAGTTAGCACCCAACATACTGAGCATCGAGCACCCTGTGCACTGAGCACCCAGCACCCTGAGTACTGAGAACCGAGCACCCCGAGCACTGAGCACCCAGCACCCTGAGTACTGAGCTCCGAGCACCCCGAGCAATGAGCACCCAGCGCCCCGAGCACCGAGCACCCTGAGCACTGAGCACCCAGCACCCTGAGTACTGAGCACCCAGCACCCTGAGCAATGAACACCCTGAGGACTGAGCACCCAGCACCCTGAGCACTGAGCACACAGCACCCTGAGCACTGAGCACCCAGCACCCTGAGTACTGAGCACTGAGCACGCAGCACTCCGAGCACTGAGCACCCAGCACACTGAGTACTGAGCACTGAGCACCCAGCACCCCGAGCACTGAGCACCCAGCACCCTGAGCACTGAGCACCCAGCACCCTGAGTACTGAGCACCCAGCACCCTGAGTACTGAGCACACAGCACCCCGAGTACTGAGCACCCAGCACCCTGAGTACTGAGCACCCAGCACCCTGAGCACTGAGCACCCAGCACTCCGAGCACTGAGCACCCAGCACCCTGAGTACTGAGCACCCAGCACCCTGAGCACTGAGCACCCAGCACCCTGAGCACTGAGCACCCAGCACCCTGAGCACTGAGCACCCAGCACCCGAGTACTGAGCACCCAGCACCCTGAGTACTGAGCACCCAACACCCTGAGTACTGAGCACAAATCACCCCGAGTACTGGGCAACCAACACCCTGAGTACTGAGCACCCAGCACCCTGAGCACTGAGCACCCAGCACCCCGCGCACTCAGCACCCAGCACCCTGAGTACTGAGCACCCAGCAACCTGAGCACTGAGCACCCAGCACCCTGAGCACTGAGCACCCAGCACCCTGAGCACTGAGCACGCAGCACCCTGAGTAGTGAGCACCCAACGTACTGAGCATCGAGCACCCTGAGCACTGAGCACCCAGCACCCTGAGTACTGAGAACCGAGCACCCTGAGTACTGAGCACTGAGAACCCTGAGTACTGAGCACCGAGCACCCTGAGTACTGAGCACCCAGCACCCTGATCACTGAGCACCCAGCACCCTGAGCACTGAGCACCCAGCCACTTGAGTACTGAGCACCGAGCAACCCGAGCACTGAGCACCCAGCACCCTGAGTACTGAGCACCCAGCACCCTGAGCACTGAGCACCCAGCACACTCAGCACTGAGCACCCAGCACCCCGAGCACTGATCACCCAGCACCCTGAGTACTGAGCACCCAGCACCCTGAGCACTGAGCACCCAGCATCCTGAGTACTGAGCATCCAGCACCCTGAGTACTGAGCAACCAGCACCCTGAGCACTGAGCACTGAACACCCAGCACCCCGAGCACTGAGCACCAAGCACCCCGAGCACTGAGCACCCAGCACCCTGAGCACTGAGCACCCTGTGGACTGAACACCCAGCACCCTGAGCACTGAGCACCCAGCACCCTCAGTACTGAGCACCGATCACCCTGAGCACTGAGCACCCAGCACCCCGAGCACTGAGCACCCAGCACCCTGAGTACTGAGCTCCCAGCACCCCGAGCACCGAGCACCCAGTACCCTGAGTACTGAGCACACTGAGTACTGAGCACCGATCACCGTGAGCACTGAGCTCCCAGCACCCTGTGTACTGAGCACCCAGCACCCTGAGCACTGAGCACCCAGCACCCTGAGTACTGAGCACCCAGCACCCTGAGCACTGAGCACCCAGCACCCTGAGTACTGCGCAAGCAGCACCCCGAGCACTGAGCACCCAGCACCCCAAGAATGAGCACCCAGCACCCCGAGTACTGAGCACCGAGCACCCTGAGCACTGAGCACCCAGCACCCTGAGTACTGAGCACTGAGCATCCAGCACCCCGAGTACTAAGCACCCAGCACCCTGAGTACTGAGCACTGAGCACCCAGCACCCCGAGCACTGAGCACCCAGCACCCTGAGCACTGAGAACCCATCACCCGAGTACTGAGCACCCAGCACCCTGAGTACTGAGCACCCAGCACCCTGAGCACTGAGCACCCAGCACCCCGAGCACTGAGCACCCAGCACCCTGAGTACTGAGCACCCAGCACCCTGAGCACTGAGCACCCAGCACCCTGAGCACTGAGCACCCAGCACCCTGAGCACTGAGCACGCAGCACCCTGAGTAGTGAGCACCCAACATACTGAGCATCCAGCACCCTGAGTACTGAGCAACCAGCACCCTGAGCACTGAGCACTGAACACCCAGCACCGCGAGCACTGAGCACCAAGCACCCCGAGCACTGAGCACCCAGCACCCTGAGCACTGAGCACCCTGTGGACTGAACACCCAGCACCCTGAGCACTGAGCACCCAGCACCCTCAGTACTGAGCACCGATCACCCTGAGCACTGAGCACCCAGCACCCCGAGCACTGAGCACCCAGCACCCTGAGTACTGAGCTCCCAGCACCCCGAGCACCGAGCACCCAGTACCCTGAGTACTGAGCACACTGAGTACTGAGCACCGATCACCGTGAGCACTGAGCTCCCAGCACCCTGTGTACTGAGCACCCAGCACCCTGAGCACTGTGCGCCCAGCACCCTGAGTACTGAGCACCCAGCACCCTGAGCACTGAGCACCCAGCACCCTGAGTACTGAGCACCCAGCACCCTGAGCACTGAGCACCCAGCACCCTGAGTACTGCGCAAGCAGCACCCCGAGCACTGAGCACCCAGCACCCCAAGAATGAGCACCCAGCACCCCGAGTACTGAGCACCGAGCACCCTGAGCACTGAGCACCCAGCACCCTGAGTACTGAGCACTGAGCATCCAGCACCCCGAGTACTAAGCACCCAGCACCATGAGTACTGAGCACTGAGCACCCAGCACCCCGAGCACTGAGCACCCAGCACCCTGAGTACTGAGCACCCAGCACCCTGAGTACTGAGCACAAAGCACCCCGAGTACTGGGCAACCAACACCCTGAGTACTGAGCACCCAGCACCCTGAGCACTGAGCACCCAGCACCCCGAGCACTGAGCACCCAGCACCCTGAGTACTGAGCACCCAGCACCCTGAGCACTGAGCACCCAGCACCCTGAGCACTGAGCACCCAGCACCCTGAGCACTGAGCACGCAGCACCCTGAGTAGTTAGCACCCAACATACTGAGCATCAAGCACCCTGTGCACTGAGCACCCAGCACCCTGAGTACTGAGAACCGAGCACCCCGAGCACTGAGCACCCAGCACCCTGAGTACTGAGCTCCGAGCACCCCGAGCACTGAGCACCCAGCGCCCCGAGCACCGAGCACCCTGAGCACTGAGCACCCAGCACCCTGAGTACTGAGCACCCAGCACCCTGAGCAATGAACACCCTGAGGACTGAGCACCCAGCACCCTGAGCACTGAGCACACAGCACCCTGACCACTGAGCACCCAGCACCCTGAGTACTGAGCACTGAGCACGCAGCACTCCGAGCACTGAGCACCCAGCACACTGAGTACTGAGCACTGAGCACCCAGCACCCCGAGCACTGAGCACCCAGCACCCTGAGCACTGAGCACCCAGCACCCTGAGTACTGAGCACCCAGCACCCTGAGTACTGAGCACACAGCACCCCGAGTACTGAGCACCCAGCACCCTGAGTACTGAGCACCCAGCACCCTGAGCACTGAGCACCCAGCACTCCGAGCACTGAGCACCCAGCACCCTGAGCACTGAGCACCCAGCACCCTGAGCACTGAGCACCCAGCACCCTGAGCACTGAGCACCCAGCACCCTGAGCACTGAGCACCCAGCACCCGAGTACTGAGCACCCAGCACCCTGAGTACTGAGCACCCAGCACCCTGAGTACTGAGCACAAAGCACCCCGAGTACTGGGCAACCAACACCCTGAGTACTGAGCACCCAGCACCCTGAGCACTGAGCACCCAGCACCCCGAGCACTCAGCACCCAGCACCCTGAGTACTGAGCACCCAGCAACCTGAGCACTGAGCACCCAGCACCCTGAGCACTGAGCACCCAGCACCCTGAGCACTGAGCACGCAGCACCCTGAGTAGTGAGCACCCAACGTACTGAGCATCGAGCACCCTGAGCACTGAGCACCCAGCACCCTGAGTACTGAGAACCGAGCACCCTGAGCACTGAGCACCCAGCACCCTGAGTACTGAGCTCCGAGCACCCCGAGCACTGAGCACCCAGCGCCCCGAGCACCGAGCACCCTGAGCACTGAGCACCCAGCACCCTGAGTACTGAGCACCCAGCACCCTGAGCACTGAACACCCTGAGGACTGAGCACCCAGCACCCTGAGCACTGAGCACACAGCACCCTGAGCACTGAGCACCCAGTACCCTGAGTACTGAGCACCCAGCACCCTGAGCACTGAGCACCCAGCACCCTGAGTACTGCGCAAGCAGCACCCCGAGCACTGAGCACCCAGCACCCCAAGAATGAGCACCCAGCACCCCGAGTACTGAGCACCGAGCACCCTGAGCACTGAGTACCCAGCACCCTGAGCACTGAGCACCCAGCACCCTGAGTACTGAGCACCCAGCACCCTGAGTACTGAGAACCCAGCACCCTGATTAATGAGCACCGAGCACCCCGAGTACTGAGCACCCAGCACCCTGAGTACTGAGCACCCAGCACCCTGAGTACTGAACACCCAGCACCCTGAGCACTGAGCACTGAGCACCCTGAGCACTGAGTACTGAGCACCGAGCACCCCGAGCACTGAGCACCCAGCACCCGGAGTACTGAGCACCCAGCACCCTGAGTACTAAGCACCGAGCACCCTAAGTACTGAGCACCCAGCACCCTGAACACTGAACATACAGCACCCTGAGTACTGATCACCTCGAGCACTGAGCACCCAGCACCCTGAGTACTGAGCACCGAGCACCCCGAGCACTGAGCACCCAGCACCCCGAGCACTGAGCACCCAGCACCCCGAGCACTGAGCACCCAGCACCGTGAGCACTCAGCACCCAGCACCCTGAGTACTGAGCACCCAGCACCCTGAGCACTGAGTACCCAGCACCCTGAGCACTGAGCACCCAGCACCCTGAGCACTGAGCACACAGCACCCTGAGCACTGAGCACCCAGCACCCTGAGTACTGAGCACTGAGCATTCAGCACCCCGAGTACTAAGCACCCAGCACCCTGAGTACTGAGCAATGAGCACCCAGCACCCCGAGCACTGAGCACCCAGCACCCTGATTAATGAGCACCGAGCACCCCGAGTACTGAGCACCCAGCACCCTGAGCACTGAGCACCCAGCACCCGAGTACTGAGCACCCAGCACCCTGAATACTGGGCAACCAACACCCTGAGTACTGAGCACCCAGCACCCTGAGCACTGAGCACCCAGCACCCCGAGCACTCAGCACCCAGCACCCTGAGTACTGAGCACCCAGCACCCTGAGCACTGAGCACCCAGCACCCTGAGCATTGAGCACCCAGCACCCTGAGCACTGAGCACGCAGCACCCTGAGTAGTGAGCACCCAACGTACTGAGCATCGAGCACCCTGAGCACTGAGCACCCAGCACCCTGAGTACTGAGAACCGAGCACCCCGAGCACTGAGCACCCAGCACCCTGAGTACTGAGCTCCGAGCACCCCGAGCACTGAGCACCCAGCGCCCCGAGCACCGAGCACCCTGAGCACTGAGCACGCAGCATCCTGAGTACTGAGCACCCAGCACCCTGAGCACTGAACACCCTGAGGACTGAGCACCCAGCACCCTGAGCACTGAGCACACAGCACCCTGAGCACTGAGCACCCAGCACCCTGAGTACTGAGCACCCAGCACCCTGAGCACTGAGCACCCAGCACCCTGAGTACTGCGCAAGAATCACCCCGAGCACTGAGCACCCAGCACCCCAAGAATGAGCACCCAGCACCCCGAGTACTGAGCACCGAGCACCCTGAGCACTGAGTACCCAGCACCCTGAGCACTGAGCACCCAGCACCCTGAGTACTGAGCACTGAGCACGCAGCAACCCGAGCACTGAGCACCCAGCACCCTGAGTACTGAGCACTGAGCACCCAGCACCCCGAGCACTGAGCACCCAGCACCCTGAGCACTGAGCACCCAGCACCCGAGTACTGAGCACCCAGCACCCTGAGTACTGAGCACCCAGCACCCTGAGTACTGAGCACACAGCACCCCGAGTACTGAGCACCCAGCACCCTGAGTACTGAGCACCCAGCACCCTGAGCACTGAGCACCCAGCACCCCGAGCACTGAGCACCCAGCACCCTGAGTACTGAGCACCCAGCACCCTGAGCACTGAGCACCCAGCACCCTGAGCACTGAGCACCCAGCACCCTGAGCACTGAGCACCCAGCACCCTGAGTAGTGAGCACCCAACGTACTGAGCACCGAGCACCCCGAGCACTGAGCACCCAGCACGCTGAGCACTGAGCACCCAGCACCCTGAGCACTGAGCACCCAGCACCCGAGTACTGAGCACCCAGCACCCTGAGTACTGAGCACCCAGCACCCTGAGTACTGAGCACCCAGCACCCTGAGCACTGAGCACTGAACACCCTGAGCACTGAGCACCCAGCACACCGAGTACTGAGCACTGAGCACCCTGAGTACTGAGCACCAAGCACCCTAAGTACTGAGCACTGAGCACCCTCAGTACTGAGCACCCAGCACCCTGAGTACTGAGCACTGAGAACCCTGAGTACTGAGCACCGAGCACCCTGAGTACAGAGCACCCAGCACGCTGATCACTGAGCACCCAGGACCCTGAGCACTGAGCACCCAGCACCTTGAGTACTGAGCACCGAGCAACCCGAGCACTGAGCACACAGCACCCTGAGTACTGAGCACCCAGCACCCTGAGCACTGAGCACCCAGCACCCTGAGCACTGAGCACCCAGCACCCCGAGCACTGATCACCAAGCACCCTGAGTACTGAGCACCCAGCACCCTGAGCACTGAGCACCCAGCACCCTGAGTACTGAGCACCCAGCACCCTGAGTACTGAGCAACCAGCACCCTGAGCACTGAGCACTGAGCACCCAGCACCCTGAGCACTGAGCACTGAACACCCAGCACCCCGAGCACTGAGCACCCAGCACCCCGAGCACTGAGCACCCAGCACCCTGAGCACTGAGCAACCTGTGGACTGAACACCCAGCACCCTGAGCACTGAGCACCCAGCACCCTGAGTACTGAGCACCGATCACCCTGAGCACTGAGCACCCAGCACCCCGAGCACTGAGCACCCAGCACCCTGTGTACTGAGCTCCCAGCACCCCGAGCACTGAGCACCCAGTACCCTGAGTACTGAGCACCCTGAGTACTGAGCACCGATCACCCTGAGCACTGAGCTCCCAACACCCTGAGTACTGAGCACCCAGCACCCTGAGCACTGTGCGCCCAGCACCCTGAGTACTGAGCACCCAGAACCCTGAGCACTGAGAACCCAGCACCCTGAGTACTGAGCACCCAGCACCCTGAGCACTGAGCACCCAGCACCCTGAGTACTGCGCACCCAGCACCCCGAGCACTGAGCACCCAGCACCCTGAGTACTGAGCACCCAGCACCCTGAGTACTGAGCACCCAGCACCCTGAGCAAAGAGCACCGAGCACCCCGAGTACTGAGCACCCAGCACCCTGAGTACTGAGCACCCAGCACCCTGAGTACTGAACACCCAGCACCCTGAGCACTGAGCACTGAGCACCCTGAGCACTGAGTACTGAGCACCGAGCACCCCGAGCACTGAGCACCCAGCACCCGGAGTACTGAGCACCCAGCACCCTGAGTACTAAGCACCGAGCAGCCTGAGTACTGAGCACACAGCACCCTGAGCACTGAGCACCCAGCACCCTGAGTACTGAGCACCTCGAGCACTGAGCACCCAGCACACTGAGTACTGAGCACCGAGCACATCGAGCACTGAGCACCCAGCACCCTGAGCACTGAGCACCCAGCACCCCGAGCACTGAGCACCCAGCACCCTGAGCACTGAGCACCCAGCACCCTGAGCACTGAGCACCCAGCACCCTGAGCACTGAGCACCCAGCACCCGAGTACTGAGCACTGAGCACCCAGCACACTGAGTACTGAGCACCGAGCACATCGAGCACTGAGCACCCAGCACCCTGAGCACTGAGTACCCAGCACCCTGAGCACTGAGCACCCAGCACCCTGAGCACTGAGCACCCAGCACCCTGAGCACTGAGCACCCAGCACCCTGAGTACTGAGCACTGAGCACCCAGCACCCTGAGTACTAAGCACCCAGCAGGCTGAGTACTGAGCACTGAGCACCCAGCACCCTGAGCACTGAGCACCCAGCACCCTGAGCACTGAGCACCCAGCACCCGAGTACTGAGCACCCAGCACCCTGAGTACTGAGCACCCAGCACCCTGAGTACTGAGCACAAAGCACCCCGAGTACTGGGCAACCAACACCCTCAGTACTGAGCACCCAGCACCCTGAGCACTGAGCACCCAGCACCCCGAGCACTGAGCACCCAGCACCCTGAGCACTGAGCACCCAGCACCCTGAGCACTGAGCACGCAGCACCCTGAGTAGTGAGCACCCAACGTACTGAGCATCGAGCACCCTGAGCACTGAGCACCCAGCACCCTGAGTACTGAGAACCGAGCACCCCGAGCACTGAGCACCCAGCAAACTGAGTTCTGAGCTCCGAGCACCCCGAGCACTGAGCACCCAGCGCCCCGAGCACCGAGCACCCTGAGCACTGAGCACCCAGCACCCTGAGTACTGAGCACCCAGAACCCTGAGCACTGAACACCCTGAGGACTGAGCACCCAGCACCCTGAGCACTGAGCATACCGCACCCTGAGCACTGAGCACCCAGCACCCTGAGTACTGAGCACTGAGCACGCAGCAACCCGAGCATTGAGCACCCAGCACCCTGAGTACTGAGCACTGAGCACCCAGCACCCCGAGCACTGAGCACCCAGCACCCTGAGCACTGTGCACCCAGCACCCGAGTACTGAGCACGCAGCACCCCAAGAATGATCACCCAGTACCCCGAGTACTGAGCACCGAGCACCCTGAGCACTGAGTACCCAGCACCCTGAGCACTGAGCACCCAGCACCCTGAGTACTGAGCACCCAGCACCCTGAGCAAAGAGCACCGAGCACCCCGAGTACTGAGCACCCAGCACCCTGAGTACTGAGCACCCAGCACCCTGAGTACTGAACACCCAGCACCCTGAGCACTGAGCACTGAGCACCCTGAGCACTGAGTACTGAGCACCGAGCCCCCCGAGCACTGAGCACCCAGCACCCGGAGTACTGAGCACCCAGCACCCTGAGTACTAAGCACCGAGCACCCTGAGAACTGAGCACCCAGCACCCTGAGCACTGAGCACCCAGCACCCTGAGTACTGAGCACCTCGAGCACTGAGCACCCAGCACACTGAGTACTGAGCACCGAGCACATCGAGCACTGAGCACCCAGCACCCTGAGCACTGAGCACCCAGCACCCCGAGCACTGAGCACCCAGCACCCTGAGCACTGAGCACCCAGCACCCTGAGTACTGAGCACCCAGCACCCTGAGCACTGAGTACCCAGCACCCTGAGCACTGAGCACCCAGCACCCTGAGCACTGAGCACCCAGCACCCTGAGCACTGAGCACCCAGCACCCTGAGTACTGAGCACTGAGCACCCAGCACCCCGAGTACTAAGCACCCAGCACCCTGAGTACTGAGCACTGAGCACCCAGCACCCTGAGCACTGAGCACCCAGCACCCTGAGCACCCAGCACCCGAGTACTGAGCACCCAGCACCCTGAGTACTGAGCACCCAGCACCCTGAGTACTGAGCACAAAGCACCCCGAGTACTGGGCAACCAACACCCTGAGTACTGAGCACCCAGCGCCCTGAGCACTGAGCACCCAGCACCCCGAGCACTGAGCACCCAACACCCTGAGCACTGAGCACCCAGCACCCTGAGTACTGCGCTCCCAGCACCCCGATCACTGAGCACCCAGCACCCCAAGAATGAGCACCCAGCACCCCGAGTACTGAGCACCGAGCACCCTGAGCACTGAGTACCCAGCACCCTGAGCACTGAGCACCCAGCACCCTGAGTACTGAGCACCCAGCACCCTGAGCAAAGAGCACCGAGCACCCCGAGTACTGAGCACCCAGCACCCTGAGTACTGAGCACCCAGCACCCTGAGTACTGAACACCCAGCACCCTGAGCACTGAGCACTGAGCACCCTGAGCACTGAGTACTGAGCACCGAGCCCCCCGAGCACTGAGCACCCAGCACCCTGAGTAGTGAGCACCCAACGTACTGAGCACCGAGCACCCTGAGTAGTGAGCACCCAACGTACTGAGGGCCGAGCACCCCGAGCACTGAGCACCCAGCACCCTGAGCACTGAGCACCCAGCACCCTGAGCACTGAGCACCCAGCACCCGAGTACTGAGCACCCAGCACCCTGAGTACTGAGCACCCAGCACCCTGAGTACTGAGCACCCAGCACCCCGAGTACTGAGCAGCCAGCGCCCTGAGCACTGAGCACCCAGCACCCCGAGCACTGAGCACTGAGCACCCTGAGCACTGAGCACCCAGCACACCGAGTACTGAGCACTGAGCACCCTGAGTACTGAGCACCAAGCACCCTAAGTACTGAGCACTGAGCACCCTCAGTACTGAGCACCCAGCACCCTGAGCACTTCGTACCCAGCACCCTGAGTACTGAGCACTGAGAACCCTGAGTACTGAGCACCGAGCACCCTGAGTACTGAGCACCCAGCACCCCGAGCACTGAGCACCCAGTACCCCGAGCACTGAGCACCTAGCACCCTGAGCACTGAGCACCCTGTGGACTGAACACCCAGCACCCCGAGCACTGAGCACCCAGTACCCCGAGCACTGAGCACCTAGCACCCTGAGCACTGAGCACCCTGTGGACTGAACACCCAGCACCCTGAGCACTGAGCACCCAGCACCCTGAGTACTGAGCACCGATCACCCTGAGCACTGAGCACCCAGCACCCCGAGCACTGAGCACCCAGCACCCTGAGTACTGAGCTCCCAGCACCCCGAGCACTGAGCACCCAGTACCCTGAGTACTGAGCACCCTGAGTACTGAGCACCGATCACCCTGAGCACTGAGCTCCCAACACCCTGAGTACTGAGCACCCAGCACCCTGAGCACTGTGCGCCCAGCACCCTGTGTACTGAGCACCCAGCACCCTGAGCACTGAGCACCCAGCACCCTGAGCACTGAGCACCCAGCACCCTGAGTACTGAGCACCCAGAACCCTGAGCACTGAACACCCTGAGGACTGAGCACCCAGCACCCTGAGCACTGAGCATACCGCACCCTGAGCACTGAGCACCCAGCACCCTGAGTACTGAGCACTGAGCACGCAGCAACCCGAGCATTGAGCACCCAGCACCCTGAGTACTGAGCACTGAGCACCCAGCACCCCGAGCACTGAGCACCCAGCACCCTGAGCACTGTGCACCCAGCACCCGAGTACTGAGCACGCAGCACCCCAAGAATGATCACCCAGTACCCCGAGTACTGAGCACCGAGCACCCTGAGCACTGAGTACCCAGCACCCTGAGCACTGAGCACCCAGCACCCTGAGTACTGAGCACCCAGCACCCTGAGCAAAGAGCACCGAGCACCCCGAGTACTGAGCACCCAGCACCCTGAGTACTGAGCACCCAGCACCCTGAGTACTGAACACCCAGCACCCTGAGCACTGAGCACTGAGCACCCTGAGCACTGAGTACTGAGCACCGAGCCCCCCGAGCACTGAGCACCCAGCACCCGGAGTACTGAGCACCCAGCACCCTGAGTACTAAGCACCGAGCACCCTGAGAACTGAGCACCCAGCACCCTGAGCACTGAGCACCCAGCACCCTGAGTACTGAGCACCTCGAGCACTGAGCACCCAGCACACTGAGTACTGAGCACCGAGCACATCGAGCACTGAGCACCCAGCACCCTGAGCACTGAGCACCCAGCACCCCGAGCACTGAGCACCCAGCACCCTGAGCACTGAGCACCCAGCACCCTGAGTACTGAGCACCCAGCACCCTGAGCACTGAGTACCCAGCACCCTGAGCACTGAGCACCCAGCACCCTGAGCACTGAGCACCCAGCACCCTGAGCACTGAGCACCCAGCACCCTGAGTACTGAGCACTGAGCACCCAGCACCCCGAGTACTAAGCACCCAGCACCCTGAGTACTGAGCACTGAGCACCCAGCACCCTGAGCACTGAGCACCCAGCACCCTGAGCACCCAGCACCCGAGTACTGAGCACCCAGCACCCTGAGTACTGAGCACCCAGCACCCTGAGTACTGAGCACAAAGCACCCCGAGTACTGGGCAACCAACACCCTGAGTACTGAGCACCCAGCGCCCTGAGCACTGAGCACCCAGCACCCCGAGCACTGAGCACCCAACACCCTGAGCACTGAGCACCCAGCACCCTGAGTACTGCGCTCCCAGCACCCCGATCACTGAGCACCCAGCACCCCAAGAATGAGCACCCAGCACCCCGAGTACTGAGCACCGAGCACCCTGAGCACTGAGTACCCAGCACCCTGAGCACTGAGCACCCAGCACCCTGAGTACTGAGCACCCAGCACCCTGAGCAAAGAGCACCGAGCACCCCGAGTACTGAGCACCCAGCACCCTGAGTACTGAGCACCCAGCACCCTGAGTACTGAACACCCAGCACCCTGAGCACTGAGCACTGAGCATACTGAGCACTGAGTACTGAGCACCGAGCCCCCCGAGCACTGAGCACCCAGCACCCTGAGTAGTGAGCACCCAACGTACTGAGCACCGAGCACCCTGAGTAGTGAGCACCCAACGTACTGAGGGCCGAGCACCCCGAGCACTGAGCACCCAGCACCCTGAGCACTGAGCACCCAGCACCCTGAGCACTGAGCACCCAGCACCCGAGTACTGAGCACCCAGCACCCTGAGTACTGAGCACCCAGCACCCTGAGTACTGAGCACCCAGCACCCCGAGTACTGAGCAGCCAGCGCCCTGAGCACTGAGCACCCAGCACCCCGAGCACTGAGCACTGAGCACCCTGAGCACTGAGCACCCAGCACACCGAGTACTGAGCACTGAGCACCCTGAGTACTGAGCACCAAGCACCCTAAGTACTGAGCACTGAGCACCCTCAGTACTGAGCACCCAGCACCCTGAGCACTTCGTACCCAGCACCCTGAGTACTGAGCACTGAGAACCCTGAGTACTGAGCACCGAGCACCCTGAGTACTGAGCACCCAGCACCCTGAGCACTGAGCACTGAACACCCAGCACCCCGAGCACTGAGCACCCAGTACCCCGAGCACTGAGCACCTAGCACCCTGAGCACTGAGCACCCTGTGGACTGAACACCCAGCACCCTGAGCACTGAGCACCCAGCACCCTGAGTACTGAGCACCGATCACCCTGAGCACTGAGCACCCAGCACCCCGAGCACTGAGCACCCAGCACCCTGAGTACTGAGCTCCCAGCACCCCGAGCACTGAGCACCCAGTACCCTGAGTACTGAGCACCCTGAGTACTGAGCACCGATCACCCTGAGCACTGAGCTCCCAACACCCTGAGTACTGAGCACCCAGCACCCTGAGCACTGTGCGCCCAGCACCCTGTGTACTGAGCACCCAGCACCCTGAGCACTGAGCACCCAGCACCCTGAGTACTGAGCACCCAGCACCCTGAGCACTGAGCACCCAGCACCCTGAGTACTGCGCACCCAGCACCCCGAGCACTGAGCACCCAGCACCCCAAGAATGAGCACCCAGCACCCCGAGTACTGAGCACCGAGCACCCTGAGCACTGAGTACCCAGCACCCTGAGCACTGAGCACCCAGCACCCTGAGTACTGAGCACCCAGCACCCTGAGCAAAGAGCACCGAGCACCCCGAGTACTGAGCACCCAGCACCCTGAGTACTGAGCACCCAGCACCCTGAGTACTGAACACCCAGCACCCTGAGCACTGAGCACTGAGCACCCTGAGCACTGAGTACTGAGCACCGAGCCCCCCGAGCACTGAGCACCCAGCACCCGGAGTACTGAGCACCCAGCACCCTGAGTACTAAGCACCGAGCACCCTGAGAACTGAGCACCCAGCACCCTGAGCACTGAGCACCCAGCACCCTGAGTACTGAGCACCTCGAGCACTGAGCACCCAGCACACTGAGTACTGAGCACCGAGCACATCGAGCACTGAGCACCCAGCACCCTGAGCACTGAGCACCCAGCACCCCGAGCACTGAGCACCCAGCACCCTGAGCACTGAGCACCCAGCACCCTGAGTACTGAGCACCCAGCACCCTGAGCACTGAGTACCCAGCACCCTGAGCACTGAGCACCCAGCACCCTGAGCACTGAGCACCCAGCACCCTGAGCACTGAGCACCCAGCACCCTGAGTACTGAGCACTGAGCACCCAGCACCCCGAGTACTAAGCACCCAGCACCCTGAGTACTGAGCACTGAGCACCCAGCACCCTGAGCACTGAGCACCCAGCACCCTGAGCACCCAGCACCCGAGTACTGAGCACCCAGCACCCTGAGTACTGAGCACCCAGCACCCTGAGTACTGAGCACAAAGCACCCCGAGTACTGGGCAACCAACACCCTGAGTACTGAGCACCCAGCGCCCTGAGCACTGAGCACCCAGCACCCCGAGCACTGAGCACCCAACACCCTGAGCACTGAGCACCCAGCACCCTGAGTACTGCGCTCCCAGCACCCCGATCACTGAGCACCCAGCACCCCAAGAATGAGCACCCAGCACCCCGAGTACTGAGCACCGAGCACCCTGAGCACTGAGTACCCAGCACCCTGAGCACTGAGCACCCAGCACCCTGAGTACTGAGCACCCAGCACCCTGAGCAAAGAGCACCGAGCACCCCGAGTACTGAGCACCCAGCACCCTGAGTACTGAGCACCCAGCACCCTGAGTACTGAACACCCAGCACCCTGAGCACTGAGCACTGAGCACCCTGAGCACTGAGTACTGAGCACCGAGCCCCCCGAGCACTGAGCACCCAGCACCCGGAGTACTGAGCACCCAGCACCCTGAGTACTAAGCACCGAGCACCCTGAGAACTGAGCACCCAGCACCCTGAGCACTGAGCACCCAGCACCCTGAGTACTGAGCACCTCGAGCACTGAGCACCCAGCACACTGAGTACTGAGCACCGAGCACATCGAGCACTGAGCACCCAGCACCCTGAGCACTGAGCACCCAGCACCCCGAGCACTGAGCACCCAGCACCCTGAGCACTGAGCACCCAGCACCCTGAGTACTGAGCACCCAGCACCCTGAGCACTGAGTACCCAGCACCCTGAGCACTGAGCACCCAGCACCCTGAGCACTGAGCACCCAGCACCCTGAGCACTGAGCACCCAGCACCCTGAGTACTGAGCACTGAGCACCCAGCACCCCGAGTACTAAGCACCCAGCACCCTGAGTACTGAGCACTGAGCACCCAGCACCCTGAGCACTGAGCACCCAGCACCCTGAGCACTGAGCACCCAGCACCCGAGTACTGAGCACCCAGCACCCTGAGTACTGAGCACCCAGCACCCTGAGTACTGAGCACAAAGCACCCCGAGTACTGGGCAACCAACACCCTGAGTACTGAGCACCCAGCGCCCTGAGCACTGAGCACCCAGCACCCCGAGCACTGAGCACCCAACACCCTGAGTACTGAGCACCCAGCACCCTGAGCACTGAGCACCCAGCACCCTGAGCACTGAGCACCCAGCACCCTGAGCACTGAGCACGCAGCACCCTGAGTAGTGAGCACCCAACGTACTGAGCATCGAGCACCCTGAGCACTGAGCACCCAGCACCCTGAGTACTGAGAACCGAGCACCCCGAGCACTGAGCACCCAGCACCCTGAGTACTGAGCTCCGAGTACCCCGAGCACTGAGCACCCAGCGCCCCGAGCACCGAGCACCCTGAGCACTGAGCACCCAGCACCCTGAGTACTGAGCTCACAGCACCCTGAGCAATGAACACCCTGAGGACTGAGCACCCAGCACCCTGAGCACTGAGCACACAGCACCCTGAGCACTGAGCACCCAGCACCCTGAGTACTGAGCACTGAGCACGCAGCACCCCGAGCACTGAGCACCCAGCACCCTGAGTAATGAGCACTGAGCACCCAGCACCCCGAGCACTGAGCACCCAGCACCCTGAGCACTGAGCACCCAGCACCCTGAGCACTGAGCACCCAGCATCCGAGTACTGAGCACCCAGCACCCTGAGTACTGAGCACCCAGCACCCTGAGTACTGAGCACCCAGCACACCGAGTACTGGGCAACCAACACCCTGAGTACTGAGCACCCAGCACCCTGAGCACTGAGCACCCAGCACCCCGAGCACTCAGCACCCAGCACCCTGAGTACTGAGCACCCAGCACCCTGAGCACTGAGCACCCAGCACCCTGAGCACTGAGCACCCAGCACCCTGAGCACTGAGCACGCAGCACCCTGAGTAGTGAGCACCCAACGTACTGAGCATCGAGCACCCTGAGCACTGAGCACCCAGCACCCTGAGTACTGAGAACCGAGCACCCCGAGCACTGAGCACCCAGCACCCTGAGTACTGAGCTCCGAGTACCCCGAGCGCTGAGCACCCAGCGCCCCGAGCACCGAGCACCCTGAGCACTGAGCGCCCAGCACCCTGAGTACTGAGCACCCAGCACCCTGAGCAATGAACACCCTGAGGACTGAGCACCCAGCACCCTGAGCACTGAGCACCCAGCACCCGAGTACTGAGCACCCAGCACCCTGAGTACTGAGCACCCAGCACCCTGAGTACTGAGCACAAAGCACCCCGAGTACTGGGCAACCAACACCCTGAGTACTGAGCACCCAGCACCCTGAGCACTGAGCACCCAGCACCCCGAGCACTCAGCACCCAGCACCCTGAGTACTGAGCACCCAGCACTCTGAGCACTGAGCACCCAGCACCCTGAGCACTGAGCAGCCAGCACCCTGAGCACTGAGCACGCTGCACCCTGACTAGTGAGCACCGAACGTACTGAGCATCGAGCACCCTGAGCACTGAGCACCCAGCACCCTGAGTACTGAGAACCGAGCACCCCGAGCACTGAGCACCCAGCACCCTGAGTACTGAGCTCCGAGCACCCCGAGCACTGAGCACCCAGCGCCCCGAGCACCGAGCACCCTGAGTACTGAGCACCGAGCACCCTGAGTACTGAGCACCCAGCACCCTGATCAATGAGCACCCAGCACCCTGAGCACTGAGCACCCAGCACCTTGAGTACTGAGCACCGAGCAACCCGAGCACTGAGCACCCAGCACCCTGAGTACTGAGCACCCAGCACGCTGAGCACTGAGCACCCAGCACCCTGAGCACTGAGCACCCAGCACCCTGAGTACTGAGCACCCAGCAACCTGAGCACTGAGCACCCAGCACCTTGAGTACTGAGCAACCAGCACCCTGAGCACTGAGCACGGGGCACCCAGCACCCTGAGCACTGAGCACTGAACACCCAGCACCCCGAGCACTGAGCACCCAGCACCCCGAGCACTGAGCACCCAGCACCCTGAGCACTGAGCACCCTGTGGACTGAACACCCAGCACCCTGAGCACTGAGCACCCAGCACCCTCAGTACTGAGCACCGATCACCCTGAGCATTGAGCACCCAGCACCCCGAGCACTGAGCACCCAGGACCCTGAGTACTGAGCTCCCAGCACCCCGAGCACTGAGCACCCAGTACCCTGAGTACTGAGCACCCTGAGTACTGAGCACCGATCACCCTGAGCACTGAGCTCCCAGCACCCTGTGTACTGAGCACCCAGCACCCTGAGCACTGTGCGCCCAGCACCCTGAGTACTGAGCACCCAGCACCCTGAGCACTGAGCACCCAGCACTCTGAGTACTGAGCACCCAGCACCCTGAGCACTGAGCACCCAGCACCCTGAGTACTGCGCAAGCAGCACCCCGAGCACTGAGCACCCAGCACCAAAAGAATGAGCACCAAGCTCCCCGAGTACTGAGCACCGAGCACCCTGAGCACTGAGTACCCAGCACCCTGAGCACTGAGCACCCAGCACCCTGAGTACTGAGCACCCAGCACCCTGAGTACTGAGCACCCAGCACCCTGAGCAATGAGCACCGAGCACCCCGAGTACTGAGCACCCAGCACCCTGAGTACTGAGCACCCAGCACCCTGAGTACTGAACACCCAGCACCCTGAGCACTGAGCACTGAGCACCCTGAGCACTGAGTACTGAGCACCGAGCACCCCGAGCACTGAGCACCCAGCACCCGGAGTACTGAGCACCCAGCACCCTGAGTACTAAGCACCGAGCACCCTGAGTACTGAGCACCCAGCACCCTGAACACTGAACATACAGCACACTGAGTACTGAGCACCTCGAGCACTGAGCACCCAGCACACTGAGTACTGAGCACCGAGCACCCCGAGTACTGAGCACCCAGCACCCCGAGCACTGAGCACCCAGCACCCCGAGCACAGAGCACCCAGCACCGTGAGCACTCAGCACCCAGCACCCTGAGTACTGAGCAGCCAGCACCCTGAGCACTGAGTACCCAGCACCCTGAGCACTGAGCACCCAGCACCCTGAGCACTGAGCACCCAGCACCCTGAGCACTGAGCACCCAGCACCCTGAGTACTGAGCACTGAGCATCCAGCACCCCGAGTACTAAGCACCCAGCACCCTGAGTACTGAGCACTGAGCACCCAGCACCCCGAGCACTGAGCACCCAGCACCCTGAGCACTGAACACCCAGCACCCGAGCACTGAGCACCCAGCACCCTGAGTACTGAGCACCCAGCACCCTGAGTACTGAGCACAAAGCACCCCGAGTACTGGGCAACCAACACCCTGAGTACTGAGCACCCAGCACCCTGAGCACTGAGCACCCAGCACACCGAGCACTGAGCACCCAGCACCCTGAGTACTGAGCACCCAGCACCCTGAGCACTAAGCACCCAGCACCCTGAGCACTGAGCACCCAGCACCCTGAGCACTGAACACGCAGCACCCTGAGTAGTGAGCACCCAACGTACTGAGCATCGAGCACCCTGAGCACTGAGCACCCAGCACCCTGAGTACTGAGAACCGAGCACCCCGAGCACTGAGCACCCAGCACCCTGAGTACTGAGCTCCGAGCACCCCGAGCACTGAGCACCCAGCGCCCCGAGCACCGAGCACCCTGAGCACTGAGCACCCAGCACCCTGAGTACTGAGCACCCAGCACCCTGAGCAATGAACACCCTGAGGACTGAGCACCCAGCACCCTGAGCACTGAGCACACAGCACCCTGAGCACTGAGCACCCAGCACCCTGAGTACTGAGCTCTGAGCACGCAGCACCCCGAGCACTGAGCACCCAGCACCCTGAGTACTGAGCACTGAGCACCCAGCACCCCGAGCACTGAGCACCCAGCACCCTGAGACCTGAGCACCCAGCACCCTGAGTACTGAGCACACAGCACCCTGAGCACTGAGCACCCAGCACCCTGAGCACTGAGCACCCAGCACCCTGAGTACTGAGCACTGAGCACCCAGCACCCCGAGCACTGAGCACCCAGCACCCTGAGCACTGAGCACCCAGCACCCTGAGTACTGAGCACCCAGCACCCTGAGTACTGAGCTCACAGCACCCCGAGTACTGAGCACCCAGCACCCTGAGTACTGAGCACCCAGCACCCTGAGCACTGAGCACCCAGCACCCCGAGCACTGAGCACCCAGCACCCTGAGTACTGAGCACCCAGCACCCTGAGCACTGAGCACCCAGCACCCTGAGCACTGAGCACTGAGCACCCTGAGCACTGAGTACTGAGCACCGAGCACCCCGAGCACTGAGCACCCAGCACCCGGAGTACTGAGCACCCAGCACCCTGAGTACTAAGCACCGAGCACCCTGAGTACTGAGCACCCAGCACCCTGAGCACTGAGCACCCAGCACCCTGAGTACTGAGCACCTCGAGCACTGAGCACCCAGCACACTGAGTACTGAGCACCGAGCACATCGAGCACTGAGCACCCAGCACCCTGAGCACTGAGCACCCAGCACCCCGAGCACTGAGCACCCAGCACACTGAGCACTGAGCACCCAGCACCCTGAGTACTGAGTACCCAGCACCCTGAGCACTGAGCACCCAGCACCCTGAGCACTGAGCACCCAGCACCCTGAGCACTGAGCACCCAGCACCCTGAGCACTGAGCACCCAGCACCCTGAGTACTGAGCACTGAGCACCCAGCACCCCGAGTACTAAGCACCCAGCACCCTGAGTACTGAGCACTGAGCACCCAGCACCCTGAGCACTGAGCACCCAGCACCCTGAGCACTGAGCACCCAGCACCCGAGTACTGAGCACCCAGCACCCTGAGTACTGAGCACCCAGCACCCTGAGTACTGAGCACAAAGCACCCCGAGTACTGGGCAACCAACACCCTGAGTACTGATCACCCAGCACCCTGAGCACTGAGCACCCAGCACCCCGAGCACTGAGCACCCAACACCCTGAGTACTGAGCACCCAGCACCCTGAGCACTGAGCACCCAGCACCCTGAGCACTGAGCACCCAGCACCCTGAGCACTGAGCACGCAGCACCCTGAGTAGTGAGCACCCAACGTACTGAGCATCGAGCACCCTGAGCACTGAGCACCCAGCACCCTGAGTACTGAGAACCGAGCACCCCGAGCACTGAGCACCCAGCACCATGAGTACTGAGCTCCGAGCACCCCGAGCACTGAGCACCCAGCGCCCCGAGCACCGAGCACCCTGAGCACTGAGCACCCAGCACCCTGAGTACTGAGCACCCAGCACCCTGAGCAATGAACACCCTGAGGACTGAGCACCCAGCACCCTGAGCACTGAGCACACAGCACCCTGAGCACTGAGCACCCAGCACCCTGAGTACTGAGCACTGAGCACGCAGCACCCCGAGCACTGTGCACCCAGCACCCTGAGTAATGAGCACTGAGCACCCAGCACCCTGAGCACTGAGCACGCAGCACCCCGACTAGTGAGCACCCAACGTACTGAGCATCGAGCACCCTGAGCACTGAGCACCCAGCACCCTGAGTACTGAGAACCGAGCACCCCGAGCACTGAGCACCCAGCACCCTGAGTACTGAGCTCCGAGCACCCCGAGCACTGAGCACCCAGCGCCCCGAGCACCGAGCACCCTGAGTACTGAGCACCGAGCACCCTGAGTACTGAGCACCCAGCACCCTGATCAATGAGCACCCAGCACCCTGAGCACTGAGCACCCAGCACCCTGAGCACTGAGCACCCAGCACCCGAGTAGTGAGCACCCAGCACCCTGAGTACTGAGCACCCAGCACCCTGAGTACTGAGCACAAAGCACCCCGAGTACTGGGCAACCAACACCCTGAGTACTGAGCACCCAGCACCCTGAGCACTGAGCACCCAGCAACCCGAGCACTCAGCACCCAGCACCCTGAGTACTGAGCACCCAGCACCCTGAGCACTGAGCACCCAGCACCCTGAGCACTGAGCACCCAGCACCCTGAGCACTGAGCACGCAGCACCCTGAGTAGTGAGCACCCAACGTACTGAGCATCGAGCACCCTGAGCACTGAGCACCCAGCACCCTGAGTACTGAGAACCGAGCACCCCGAGCACTGAGCACCCAGCACCCTGAGTACTGAGCTCCGAGTACCCCGAGCACTGAGCACCCAGCGCCCCGAGCACCGAGCACCCTGAGCACTGAGCGCCCAGCACCCTGAGTACTGAGCACCCAGCACCCTGAGCAATGAACACCCTGAGGACTGAGCACCCAGCACCCTGAGCACTGAGCACCCAGCACCCGAGTACTGAGCACCCACCACCCTGAGTACTGAGCACCCAGCACCCTGAGTACTGAGCACAAAGCACCCCGAGTACTGGGCAACCAACACCCTGAGCACTGAGCACCCAGCACCCCGAGCACTCAGCACCCAGCACCCTGAGTACTGAGCACCCAGCACCCTGAGCACTGAGCACCCAGCACCCTGAGCACTGAGCACCCAGCACCCTGAGCACTGAGCACGCAGCACCCCGACTAGTGAGCACCCAACGTACTGAGCATCGAGCACCCTGAGCACTGAGCACCCAGCACCCTGAGTACTGAGAACCGAGCACCCCGAGCACTGAGCACCCAGCACCCTGAGTACTGAGCTCCGAGCACCCCGAGCACTGAGCACTCAGCGCCCCGAGCACCGAGCACCCTGAGTACTGAGCACCGAGCACCCTGAGTACTGAGCACCCAGCACCCTGATCAATGAGCACCCAGCACCCTGAGCACTGAGCACCCAGCACCTTGAGTACTGAGCACCGAGCAACCCGAGCACTGAGCACCCAGCACCCTGAGTACTGAGCACCCAGCACGCTGTGCACTGAGCACCCAGCACCCTGAGCACTGAGCACCCAGCACCCTGAGTACTGAGCACCCAGCACCCTGAGCACTGAGCACCCAGCACCCTGAGTACTGAGCACCCAGCACCCTGAGTACTGAGCAACCAGCACCCTGAGCACTGAGCACTGGGCACCCAGCACCCTGAGCACTGAGCACTGAACACCCAGCACCCCGAGCACTGAGCACCCTGCACCCCGAGCACTGAGCACCCAGCACCCTGAGCACTGAGCACCCTGTGGACTGAACACCCAGCACCCTGAGCACTGAGCACCCAGCACCCTCAGTACTGAGCACCGATCACCCTGAGCACTGAGCACCCAGCACCCCGAGCACTGAGCACCCAGCACCCTGAGTACTGAGCTCCCAGCACCCCGAGCACTGAGCACCCAGTACCCTGAGTACTGAGCACCCTGAGTACTGAGCACCGATCACCCTGAGCACTGAGCTCCCAGCACCCTGTGTACTGAGCACCCAGCACCCTGAGCACTGTGCGCCCAGCACCCTGAGTACTGAGCACCCAGCACCCTGAGCACTGAGCACCCAGCACTCTGAGTACTGAGCACCCAGCACCCTGAGCACTGAGCACCCAGCACCCTGAGTTCTGCGCAAGCAGCACCCCGAGCACTGAGCACCCAGCACCCCAAGAATGAGCACCCAGCTCCCCGAGTACTGAGCACCGAGCACCCTGAGCACTGAGTACCCAGCACCCTGAGCACTGAGCACCCAGCACCCTGAGTACTGAGCACCCAGCACCCTGAGTACTGAGCACCCAGCACCCTGAGCAATGAGCACCGAGCACCCCGAGTACTGAGCACCCAGCACCCTGAGTACTGAGCACCCAGCACCCTGAGTACTGAACACCCAGCACCCTGAGCACTGAGCACTGAGCACCCAGCACCCGGAGTACTGAGCACCCAGCACCCTGAGTACTAAGCACCGAGCACCCTGAGTACTGAGCACCCAGCACCCTGAACACTGAACATACAGCACCCTGAGTACTGAGCACCTCGAGCACTGAGCACCCAGCACCCCGAGCACTGAGCACCCAGCACCCCGAGCACTGCGCACCCAGCACCGTGAGCACTCAGCACCCAGCACCCTGAGTACTGAGCACCCAGCACCCTGAGCACTGAGTACCCAGCACCCTGAGCACTGAGCACCCAGCACCCTGAGCACTGAGCACCCAGCACCCTGAGTACTGAGCACTGAGCATCCAGCACCCCGAGTACTAAGCACCCAGCACCCTGAGTACTGAGCACTGAGCACCCAGCACCCCGAGCACTGAGCACCCAGCACCCTGAGCACTGAGCACCCAGCACCCGAGTACTGAGCACCCAGCACCCTGAGTACTGAGCACCCAGCACCCTGAGTACTGAGCACAAAGCACCCCGAGTACTGGGCAACCAACACCCTGAGTACTGAGCACCCAGCACCCTGAGCACTGAGCACCCAGCACCCCGAGCACTGAGCACCCAGCACCCTGAGTACTGAGCACCCAGCACCCTGAGCACTGAGCACCCAGCACCCTGAGCACTGAGCACCCAGCACCCTGAGCACTGAACACGCAGCACCCTGAGTAGTGAGCACCCAACGTACTGAGCATCGAGCACCCTGAGCACTGAGCACCCAGCACCCTGAGTACTGAGAACCGAGCACCCCGAGCACTGAGCACCCAGCACCCTGAGTACTGAGCTCCGAGCACCCCGAGCACTGAGCACCCAGCGCCCCGAGCACCGAGCACCCTGAGCACTGAGCACCCAGCACCCTGAGTACTGAGCACCCAGCACCCTGAGCAATGAACACCCTGAGGACTGAGCAGCCAGCACCCTGAGCACTGAGCACACAGCACCCTGAGCACTGAGCACCCAGCACCCTGAGTACTGAGCTCTGAGCACGCAGCACCCCGAGCACTGAGCACCCAGCACCCTGAGTACTGAGCACTGAGCACCCAGCACCCCGAGCACTGAGCACCCAGCACCCTGAGCACTGAGCACCCAGCACCCTGAGTACTGAGCACACAGCACCCCGAGCACTGAGCAACCAGCACCCTGAGTACTGAGCACTGAGCACCCAGCACCCAGAGCACTGAGCACTCAGCACCCTGTGTACTGAGCACTGAGCACCCAGCACCCTGAGCACTGAGCACCCTGAGTACTGAGCACCCAGCACCCTGAGCACTGAGCACCCAGCACCCCGAGCACTGAGCACCCAGCACCCTGAGCACTGAGCACCCTGAGCACTGAGCACTGAGCACCCAGCACCCTGAGTACTGAGCACCCAACACTCTGAGCACTGAGCACCCAGCACGCTGAGTACTGAGCCCTGAGCACCCAGCACCCTGAGTACTGAGCACCCAGCACCCCGAGCACTGAGCACCCAGCAACCTGTGTACTGAGCATCGAGCACCCCGAGCACTGAGCAACCAGCACCCTGAGTACTGAGCACCCAGCACCCTGAGCACTGAGCACCCAGCACCCTGAGCACTGAGCACCCAGCACCCAGAGCACTGAGCACTGAGCACCCTGAGTACTGAGCACTGAGCACCCTGAGCACTGAGCACTGAGCACCCTGAGTACTGAGCACTGAGCACCCTGAGCACTGAGCACCCAGCACCCCGAGCACTGAGCACCCAGCACCCCGAGCACTGAGCACCCAGCACCCCGAGCACTGAGCACCCAGCACCCCGAGCACTGAGCACCCAGCACCCTGAGCACTGAGCACCCAGCACCCCGAGCACCGAGCACCCTGAGTACTAAGCACCGAGCACCCTGAGCACTGAGCATCCAGCACCCTGAGCACTGAGCACCCAGCACCCTGAGTACTGAACACCCAGCACCCCGAGCACTGAGCACCCAGCACCCTGAGTACTGAGCACCCAGCACCCTGATCACTGAGCATCGAGCACCCTGATCACTGAGCACCCAGCAACCTGAGGACTGAGCACCCAGCAACCCGAGCACTGAGCTCCCAGCACCCTGAGCACTGAGCACCCTGAGTACTGAGCACTGAGCACCCTGAGTACTGAGCACTGAGCACCCTGAATACTGAGCACCCAGCACCCTGAGTACTGAGCACACAGCACCCTGAGAACTGAGCACCGAGCACCCTGAGCACTGAGCACGCAGCACCCTGAGCACTGAGCACCCAGCACCCCGAGCAGTGAGCACCCAGCACCCTGAGCCCTGAGCACCGTGAGTACTGAGCACTGAGCACCCTGAATACTGAGCACCCAGCACCCTGAGTACTGAGCACCCAGCACCCTGAGTACTGAGCACCCAGCACCCTGAGCAATGAGCACCCTGAGTACTGAGCACCCAGCACCCTGAGCAATGAGCACCCAGCACCCTGAGTACTGAGCAACCAGCACCCTGAGCACTGAGCACCCAGCACCCTGAGTACTGAGCATCCAGCACCCTGAGCACTGAGCACCCAGCTCCCTGAGTACTGAGCACTGAGCACCCAGCACCCCGAGCACTGAGCACCCAGCACCCTGTGTACTGAGCACTGAGTACCCAGCACCCCGAGCACTGAGCACCCAGCACCCTGAGCACTGAGCACCCTGAGTACTGAGCACTGAGCACCCTGCACCCTGAGTTCTGAGCACCCAGCACCCTGAGCACTGAGCACCCTGATTACTGAGCACCGAGCACCCTGACCACTGAGCACCCAGCACGCTGAGTACTGAGCACTGAGCACCCTGAGCACTGAGCACCCAGCACCCTGAGTACTGAGCACCGAGCACCCTGAGTACTGAGCACCCAGCACTCTGAGCACTGAGCACCCAGCACCCTGAGCACTGAGCACTGAGCACCCCGAGTACTGAGCCCCGAGCACCCCGAGCACTGAGCACCCAGCACCCTGAGTACTGAGCACCCAGCACCCTGAGCACTGAGCACCCAGCACCCTGAGTCCTGAGCACCGAGCACCCTGAGTACTGAGCACGCAGGACCCTGAGTACTGAGCACCCAGCACCCTGAGTAGTGAGCACCCAGCATACTGAGCACCGAGCACGCAGCACCCTGAGTACTGAGCACCCAGCACCCTGAGCACTGAGCACCCAGCACCCTGAGTACTGAGCACTGAGCACCCCGAGTACTGAGCACCGAGCACCCCGAGCACTGAGCACCCAGCACCCCGAGCACTGAGCACCCTGAGTACTGAGCACCCAGCACCCTGAGCACTGAGCACCCAGCACCCTGAGCACTGAGCACCCAGCACCCTGAGCACTGAGCACCCTGCACCCTGAGTACTGGGCACCGAGCACCCCGAGCACTGATCACCCAGCACCCTGAGCACTGAGCACCCTTAGTACTGAGCACTGAGCACCCTGAGTACTGAGCACTGAGCACCCTGAGTACTGAGCACCCAGCACCCTGAGTACTGAGCACCCAGCACTCTGAGCAATGATCACCCTGAGTACTGAGCACCCAGCACCTTTCGCACTGAGCACCGAGCACGCCGTGCACTGGGCACCCAGCACCCGGAGTACTGAGCACCCAGCACCCTGAGTACTAAGCACCGAGCACCCTGAGTACTGAGCACCCAGCACCCTGAGCACTGAACACACAGCACCCTGAGTACTGAGCACCCCGAGCACTGAGCACCCAGCACCCTGAGTACTGAGCACCAAGCACCCCGAGCACTGAGCACCCAGCACCCCGAGCACTGAGCACCCAGCACCCCGAGCACTGAGCACCCAGCAAACTGAGTACTGAGCACCCAGCACCCTGAGTACTGAGCACCCAGCACCCCGAGCACTGAGCACCCAGCACCCTGAGCACTGAGCACCCAGCACGCTGAGCACTGAGCACCAAGCACCCCGAGCACTGAGCACCAAGCACCCTGAGTACTGAGCACTGAGCACCCAGCACCCCGAGCACTGAGCACTCAGCACCCTGAGTACTGAGCACTGAGCACCCAGCACCCCGAGCACTGAGCACCCAGCACCCTGAGCACTGAGCACCCAGCACCCGAGTACTGAGCACCCAGCACAATGAGTACTGAGCACCCAGCTCCCTGAGTACTGAGCACCCAGCACCCCGAGTACTGAGCACCCAGCACCCTGAGTACTGAGCACTCAGCACCATGAGCACTGAGGACGCAGCACCCTGAGTACTGAGCACCGAGCACCCTGAGTACTGAGCACCCAGCACCCTGACTACTGAGCACCCAGCACACTGAGTACTGAGCACCCAGCACAATGAGCACTGATCACCCAGCACCCTGAGTACTGAGCACCGAGTACCCTGAGTACTGAGCACCAAGCACCCCGAGCACTGAGCACTCAGCACCCTGAGTACTGAGCACTGAGCACCCAGCACCCCGAGCACTGAGCACCCAGCACCCTGTGTACTGAGCACTGAGTACCCAGTACCCCGAACAATGAGAACCAGCACCCTGAGCAGTGAGCACCCAACACCGTGAGTACTGATCACACAGCACCCGAGCACTGAGCAACCAGCACCCTGAGCACTGAGCACCCAGCACGCTGAGTACTGAGCACCCAGCACCCCGAGTACTGAGCACCCAGCACCCTGAGCACTGTGCAACCGGCACCCTGAGCACTGAGCACCGAGAACCCTGAGTACTGAGCACAGAGCACCCTGAGTACTGAGCACCCAGCACCCTGAGCACTGAGCACCCAGTACCCTGAGCACTGAGCACCCAGCACCCTGAGTACTGAGCACCCAGCACCCCGAGTACTGAGCACCCAGCACCCTGAGTACTGAGCACTCAGCACCCTGAGCACTGAGGACCCAGCACCCTGAGTACTGAGCACCGAGCACCCTGAGTACTGAGCACCCAGCACCCTGAGTAGTGAGCACCCAGCACACTGAGTACTGAGCACCCAGCACCCTGAGCACTGATCACCCAGCACCCTGAGTACTGAGCACCGAGTACCCTGAGTACTGAGCACCCAGCACCCCGAGCACTGAGCACTCAGCACCCTGAGTACTGAGCACTGAGCACCCAGCACCCCGAGCACTGAGCACCCAGCACCCTGTGTACTGAGCACTGAGTACCCAGTACCCCGAGCACTGAGAACCAGCACCCTGAGCAGTGAGCACCCAGCACCGCGAGTACTGAGCACACAGCACCCCGAGCACTGAGCAACCAGCACCCTGAGCACTGAGCACCCAGCACGCTGAGTACTGAGCACCCAGCACCCCGAGTACTGAGCACCCAGCACCCTGAGCACTGCACCCAGCACCCTGAGCACTGAGCACCGAGAACCCTGAGTACTGAGCACGGAGCACCCTGAGTACTGAGCGCCCAGCACCCTGAGCACTGAGCACCCAGCACCCTGAGTACTGAGCATCCAGCACCCTGAGCACTGAGCAGCCAGGACCCTGAGTACTGAGCATCCAGCACCCTGAGCACTGAGCAGCCAGCACCCTGAGTACTGAGCACTGAGCACCCAGCACCCAGAGCACTGAGCACTCAGCACCCTGTGTACTGAGCACTGAGCACCCAGCACCCTGAGCACTGAGCACCCTGAGTACTGAGCACCCAGTACCCTGAGCACTGAGCACCCAGCACCCCGAGCACTGAGCACCCAGCACCCTGAGCACTGAGCACTGAGCACCCTGAGTACTGAGCACTGAGCACCCTGAGCACTGAGCACCGAGCACCCTGAGTACTGAGCACTGAGCACCCTGAGCACTGAGCACCCAGCACCCTGAGTACTGAGCACCCAGCACCCTGAGCACTGAGCACCCAGCACGCTGAGTACTGAGCACTGAGCACCGTGAGTACTGAGTACCGAGCACCCTGAGTACTGAGCACCCAGCACCCTGAGCACTGAGCACCCAGCACAACGAGTACTGAGCACCCAGCACCCTGATTACTGAGCACCAAGCACCCCGAGCACTGAGCACCGAGCACCCCGAGCACTGAGCACCCAGCACCCCAAGCACTGAGCACCCAGCACCCTGAGTACTAAGCACCCAGCACCCTGAGTACTGAGCACCCAGCACCCCGAGCACTGAGCACCCAGCACCCTGAGTACTGAGCACTCAGCACCCTGAGCACTGAGCACCCAGCACCCTGAGTACTGAGCACCCAGTACCCTGAGTACTGAACACCCAGCACCCCGCGCACTGAGCACCCAGCACCCTGAGCACTGAGCAACGAGCACCCTGAGTACTGAGCACCCAGCACCCTGAGTACTGAGCACCCAGCACCCTGAGCACTGAGCACCCAGCACCCTGAGCACTGAGCACCCAGCACCCGGAGTACTGAGCACCCAGCACCGTGAGTACTGAACACCCAGCACCCTGAGCACTGAGCACTGAGCACCCAGCACCCTGAGCACTAAGCACTGAGCACCCAGCACCCTGAGCACTGAGCACCCAGCACCCCGAGCACTGAGCACCCAGCACCCTGAGCACCCAGCACCCTGAGCACTGAGCACCCTGAGCACTGAGCACTGAGCACCCAGCACCCTGAGTACTGAGCACCCAACACTCTGAGCACTGAGCACCCAGCACGCTGAGTACTGAGCCCTGAGCACCCAGCACCCTGAGTACTGAGCACCCAGCACCCCGAGCACTGAGCACCCAGCAACCTGTGTACTGAGCATCGAGCACCCCGAGCACTGAGCAACCAGCACCCTGAGTACTGAGCACCCAGCACCCTGAGCACTGAGCACCCAGCACCCTGAGCACTGAGCACCCAGCACCCAGAGCACTGAGCACTGAGCACCCTGAGTACTGAGCACTGAGCACCCTTAGCACTGAGCACTGAGCACCCTGAGTACTGAGCACTGAGCACCCTGAGCACTGAGCACCCAGCACCCCGAGCACTGAGCACCCAGCACCCCGAGCACTGAGCACCCAGCACCCCGAGCACAGAGCACCCAGCACCCCGAGCACTGAGCACCCAGCACCCTGAGCACTGAGCACCCAGCACCCCGATCACCGAGCACCCTGAGTACTAAGCACCGAGCACCCTGAGCACTGAGCATCCAGCACCCTGAGCACTGAGCACCCAGCACCCTGAGTACTGAGCACCCAGCACCCCGAGCACTGAGCACCCAGCACCCTGAGTACTGAGCACCCAGCACCCTGATCACTGAGCATCGAGCACCCTGATCACTGAGCACCCAGCAACCTGAGGACTGAGCACCCAGCAACCCGAGCACTGAGCTCCCAGCACCCTGAGCACTGAGCACCCTGAGTACTGAGCACTGAGCACCCTGAGTACTGAGCACTGAGCACCCTGAATACTGAGCACCCAGCACCCTGAGTACTGAGCACCCAGCACCCTGAGAACTGAGCACCGAGCACCCTGAGCACTGAGCACGGAGCACCCTGAGCACTGAGCACCCAGCACCCCGAGCAGTGAGCACCCAGCACCCTGAGCCCTGAGCACCGTGAGTACTGAACACTGAGAACCCTGAGTACTGAGCATCCAGCACCCTGAGTACTGAGCACCCAGCACCCTGAGTACTGAGCACCCAGCACCCTGAGCAATGAGCACCCAGCACCCTGAGTACTGAGCAACCAGCACCCTGAGCACTGAGCACCCAGCACCCTGAGTACTGAGCATCCAGCACCCTGAGCACTGAGCACCCAGCTCCCTGAGTACTGAGCACTGAGCACCCAGCACCCCGAGCACTGAGCACCCAGCACCCTGTGTACTGAGCACTGAGTACCCAGCACCCCGAGCACTGAGCACCCAGCACCCTGAGCACTGAGCACCCTGAGTACTGAGCACTGAGCACCCTGCACCCTGAGTACTGAGCACCCAGCACCCTGAGCACTGAGCACCCTGAGTACTGAGCACCGAGCACCCTGACCACTGAGCACCCAGCACGCTGAGTACTGAGCACTGAGCACCCTGAGCACTGAGCACCCAGCACCCTGAGTAATGAGCACCGAGCACCCTGAGTACTGAGCATCCAGCACTCTGAGCACTGAGCACCCAGCACCCTGAGCACTGAGCACTGAGCACCCCGAGTACTGAGCACCGAGCACCCCGAGCACTGAGCACCCAGCACCCTGAGTACTGAGCACCCAGCACCCTGAGCACTGAGCACCCAGCACCCTGAGTCCTGAGCACCGAGCACCCTGAGTACTGAGCACGCAAGACCCTGAGTACTGAGCACCCAGCACCCTGAGTAGTGAGCACCCAGCATACTGAGCACCGAGCACGCAGCACCCTGAGTACTGAGCACCCAGCACCCTGAGCACTGAGCACCCAGCACCCTGAGTACTGAGCACTGAGCACCCCGAGTACTGAGCACCGAGCACCCCGAGCACTGAGCACCCAGCACCCCGAGCACTGAGCACCCTGAGTACTGAGCACCCAGCACCCTGAGCACTGAGCACCCAGCACCCTGAGCACTGAGCACCCAGCACCGTGAGCACTGAGCACCCTGCACCCTGAGTACTGGGCACCGAGCACCCCGAGCACTGATCACCCAGCACCCTGAGCACTGAGCACCCTTAGTACTGAGCACTGAGCACCCTGAGTACTGAGCACTGAGCACCCTGAGTACTGAGCACCCAGCACCCTGAGTACTGAGCACCCAGCACTCTGAGCAATGATCACCCTGAGTACTGAGCACCCAGCACCTTGAGCACTGAGCACCGAGCACGCCGTTCACTGGGCACCCAGCACCCGGAGTACTGAGCACCCAGCACCCTGAGTACTAAGCACCGAGCACCCTGAGTACTGAGCACCCAGCACCCTGAGCACTGAACACATAGCACCCTGAGTACTGAGCACCCCGAGCACTGAGCACCCAGCACCCTGAGTACTGAGCACCAAGCACCCCGAGCACTGAGCACCCAGCACCCCGAGCACTGAGCACCCAGCACCCCGAGCACTGAGCACCCAGCAACCTGAGTACTGAGCACCCAGCACCCTGAGTACTGAGCACCCAGCACCCCGAGCACTGAGCACCCAGCACCCTGAGCACTGAGCACCCAGCACGCTGAGCACTGAGCACCAAGCACCCCGAGCACTGAGCACCAAGCACCCTGAGTACTGAGCACTGAGCACCCAGCACCCCGAGCACTGAGCACCCAGCACCCTGTGTACTGAGCACTGAGTACCCAGTACCCCGAGCACTGAGAACCAGCACCCTGAGCAGTGAGCACCCAGCACCGCGAGTACTGAGCACACAGCACCCCGAGCACTGAGCAACCAGCACCCTGAGCACTGAGCACCCAGCACGCTGAGTACTGAGCACCCAGCACCCCGAGTACTGAGCACCCAGCACCCTGAGCACTGCACCCAGCACCCTGAGCACTGAGCACCGAGAACCCTGAGTACTGAGCACGGAGCACCCTGAGTACTGAGCGCCCAGCACCCTGAGCACTGAGCACCCAGCACCCTGAGTACTGAGCATCCAGCACCCTGAGCACTGAGCAGCCAGCACCCTGAGTACTGAGCATCCAGCACCCTGAGCACTGAGCAGCCAGCACCCTGAGTACTGAGCACTGAGCACCCAGCACCCAGAGCACTGAGCACTCAGCACCCTGTGTACTGAGCACTGAGCACCCAGCACCCTGAGCACTGAGCACCCTGAGTACTGAGCACCCAGTACCCTGAGCACTGAGCACCCAGCACCCCGAGCACTGAGCACCCAGCACCCTGAGCGCTGAGCACTGAGCACCCTGAGTACTGAGCACTGAGCACCCTGAGCACTGAGCACCGAGCACCCTGAGTACTGAGCACTGAGCACCCTGAGCACTGAGCACCCAGCACCCTGAGTACTGAGCACCCAGCACCCTGAGCACTGAGCACCCAGCACGCTGAGTACTGAGCACTGAGCACCGTGAGTACTGAGTACCGAGCACCCTGAGTACTGAGCACCCAGCACCCTGAGCACTGAGCACCCAGCACAACGAGTACTGAGCACCCAGCACCCTGATTACTGAGCACCAAGCACCCCGAGCACTGAGCACCGAGCACCCCGAGCACTGAGCACCCAGCACCCCAAGCACTGAGCACCCAGCACCCTGAGTACTAAGCACCCAGCACCCTGAGTACTGAGCACCCAGCACCCTGAGCACTGAGCACCCAGCACCCTGAGTACTGAGCACTCAGCACCCTGAGCACTGAGCACCCAGCACCCTGAGTACTGAGCACCCAGTACCCTGAGTACTGAACACCCAGCACCCCGCGCACTGAGCACCCAGCACCCTGAGCACTGAGCAACGAGCACCCTGAGTACTGAGCACCCAGCACCCTGAGTACTGAGCACCCAGCACCCTGAGCACTGAGCACCCAGCACCCTGAGCACTGAGCACCCAGCACCCGGAGTACTGAGCACCCAGCACCGTGAGTACTGAACACCCAGCACCCTGAGCACTGAGCACTGAGCACCCAGCACCCTGAGCACTAAGCACTGAGCACCCAGCACCCTGAGCACTGAGCACCCAGCACCCCGAGCACTGAGCACCCAGCACCCTGAGCACCCAGCACCCTGAGCACTGAGCACCCTGAGCACTGAGCACTGAGCACCCAGCACCCTGAGTACTGAGCACCCAACACTCTGAGCACTGAGCACCCAGCACGCTGAGTACTGAGCCCTGAGCACCCAGCACCCTGAGTACTGAGCACCCAGCACGCCGAGCACTGAGCACCCAGCAACCTGTGTACTGAGCATCGAGCACCCCGAGCACTGAGCAACCAGCACCCTGAGTACTGAGCACCCAGCACCCTGAGCACTGAGCACCCAGCACCCTGAGCACTGAGCACCCAGCACCCAGAGCACTGAGCACTGAGCACCCTGAGTACTGAGCACTGAGCACCCTGAGCACTGAGCACTGAGCACCCTGAGTACTGAGCACTGAGCACCCTGAGCACTGAGCACCCAGCACCCCGAGCACTGAGCACCCAGCACCCCGAGCACTGAGCACCCAGCACCCCGAGCACAGAGCACCCAGCACCCCGAGCACTGAGCACCCAGCACCCTGAGCACTGAGCACCCAGCACCCCGAGCACCGAGCACCCTGAGTACTAAGCACCGAGCACCCTGAGCACTGAGCATCCAGCACCCTGAGCACTGAGCACCCAGCACCCTGAGTACTGAGCACCCAGCACCCCGAGCACTGAGCACCCAGCACCCTGAGTACTGAGCACCCAGCACCCTGATCACTGAGCATCGAGCACCCTGATCACTGAGCACCCAGCAACCTGAGGACTGAGCACCCAGCAACCCGAGCACTGAGCTCCCAGCACCCTGAGCACTGAGCACCCTGAGTACTGAGCACTGAGCACCCTGAGTACTGAGCACTGAGCACCCTGAATACTGAGCACCCAGCACCCTGAGTACTGAGCACCCAGCACCCTGAGAACTGAGCACCGAGCACCCTGAGCACTGAGCACGCAGCACCCTGAGCACTGAGCACCCAGCACCCCGAGCAGTGAGCACCCAGCACCCTGAGCCCTGAGCACCGTGAGTACTGAACACTGAGAACCCTGAGTACTGAGCATCCAGCACCCTGAGTACTGAGCACCCAGCACCCTGAGTACTGAGCACCCAGCACCCTGAGCAATGAGCACCCAGCACCCTGAGTACTGAGCAACCAGCACCCTGAGCACTGAGCACCCAGCACCCTGAGTACTGAGCATCCAGCACCCTGAGCACTGAGCACCCAGCTCCCTGAGTACTGAGCACTGAGCACCCAGCACCCCGAGCACTGAGCACCCAGCACCCTGTGTACTGAGCACTGAGTACCCAGCACCCCGAGCACTGAGCACCCAGCACCCTGAGCACTGAGCACCCTGAGTACTGAGCACTGAGCACCCTGCACCCTGAGTACTGAGCACCCAGCACCCTGAGCACTGAGCACCCTGAGTACTGAGCACCGAGCACCCTGACCACTGAGCACCCAGCACGCTGAGTACTGAGCACTGAGCACCCTGAGCACTGAGCACCCAGCACCCTGAGTACTGAGCACCGAGCACCCTGAGTACTGAGCACCCAGCACTCTGAGCACTGAGCACCCAGCACCCTGAGCACTGAGCACTGAGCACCCCGAGTACTGAGCACCGAGCACCCCGAGCACTGAGCACCCAGCACCCTGAGTACTGAGCACCCAGCACCCTGAGCACTGAGCACCCAGCACCCTGAGTCCTGAGCACCGAGCACCCTGAGTACTGAGCACGCAGGACCCTGAGTACTGAGCACCCAGCACCCTGAGTAGTGAGCACCCAGCATACTGAGCACCGAGCACGCAGCACCCTGAGTACTGAGCACCCAGCACCCTGAGCACTGAGCACCCAGCACCCTGAGTACTGAGCACTGAGCACCCCGAGTACTGAGCACCGAGCACCCCGAGCACTGAGCACCCAGCACCCCGAGCACTGAGCACCCTGAGTACTGAGCACCCAGCACCCTGAGCACTGAGCACCCAGCACCCTGAGCACTGAGCACCCAGCACCGTGAGCACTGAGCACCCTGCACCCTGAGTACTGGGCACCGAGCACCCCGAGCACTGATCACCCAGCACCCTGAGCACTGAGCACCCTTAGTACTGAGCACTGAGCACCCTGAGTACTGAGCACTGAGCACCCTGAGTACTGAGCACCCAGCACCCTGAGTACTGAGCACCCAGCACTCTGAGCAATGATCACCCTGAGTACTGAGCACCCAGCACCTTGAGCACTGAGCACCGAGCACCCTGAGTACTGAGCACCCAGCAACCTGAGTACTGAGCACCCAGCACCCTGAGTACTGAGCACTCAGCACCCTGAGTACTGAGCACCCAGCACCCTGAGCACTGAGCACCCAGCACCCCGAGTACTGAGCACCCTGCACACAGAGTACTGAGCAACGAGCACCCCGAGCAATGAGCACCCAGCACCCTGAGTACTGAGCACCCAGCACCCTGAGTACTGAGCACTGAGCACCCTGAGTACTGAGCACCCAGCACCCCGAGCACTGAGCACCCAGCAACCTGAGTACTGAGAACAGATCACCCTGAGTACTGAGCACCCAGCACCCTGAGTACTGAGTCCCCAGCACCCTGAGTACTGAGCACCCAGCACCCCGAGCACTGAGCACCCAGCACCCCGAGAATGAGCACCCAGCACCCTGAGTACTGAGAACCGAGCACCCGGAGTACTGAGCACCCAGCACCCTGAGTACTGAGCCCCCAGCACCCTGAGTACTGAGCACCCAGCAACCCGAGCACTGAGCACCCAGCACCCTGAGAATGAGCACCCAGCACCATGAGTACTGAGCACCCAGCACCATGAGTACTGAGCACTAAGCACCCAGAGCACTGAGAACCCAGCACCCCGAGCACGGAGCACCCAGGACCCCGAGCACTGAGAACTGAGCACCCAGCACCCTGAGTACTGAGCACCAAGCTCCCCGAGCACTGAGCACACTGAGTACTGAGCACCCAGCACCCCGATCACTGAGCACCCGGCACCCTGAGCACTGAGTACCCAGCACCCTGAGAACTGAGCACCCAGCACCCTGAGTACTGAGCACCCAGCACGCTGAGTATTGAGCACCCAGCACCCCGAGCACTGAGCACCCAGCACCCTGAGTACTGAGCACTGAGCACCCAGCACCCTGAGCACTGAGCACCCAGCACCCTGTGTACTGAGCACTGAGCACCCTGAGTACTAAGCACCCAGCACCCTGAGTACTGAGCACCCAGGACCCTGAGCACTGAGCACCGAGCAGCCCGAGCACTGAGCACCCAGCACCCTGAGCACTCAGCACCCAGCACCCCGAGCACTGAGCACCCAGCACCCTGAGCACGGAGCACCCCGACTACTGAGCACCCAGCACCCTGAGCACTGAGCACCCAGCACCCTGAGCACAGAGCACCCAGCACCCTGAGCACTGAGCACCCAGCACCCCGAGCACGGAGCACCCAGCACCCTGAGTACTGAGCACCCAACACCCAGAGTACTGAGCACCCCGCACCCTGAGCACTGAGCACCCAGCACCCAGAGTACTGAGCACCCAGCACCCTGAGTACTGAACACCCAGCACCCTGAGCACTGAGCACTGAGCACCCTGAGCACTGAGTACTGAGCACTGAGCACCCTGAGCACTGAGCACCCAGCACCCCGAGTACTGAGCACCCAGCACCCCGAGCACTGAGCACCCAGCGCCCCGAGCCATGAGCACCCAGCACCCCGAGCACTGAGAACTGAGCACCCTGAGCACTGAGCACCCAGCACCCCGAGTACTGAGCACTGAGCACCCTGAGTACTGAGCAACAAGCACCACGAGTACTGAGCACTGAGCACCCTGAGTACTGAGCACGCAGCACGCTGAGAACTGAGCACCCAGCACCCTGAGTACTGAGCACTGAGAACCCTGAGTACTGAGCACCGAGCACCCTGAGTACTGAGCACAGAGCACCCAGCACCCTGAGCACTGACCACTGAGCACCCAACACCCAGAGTACTGATCACCCAGCACCCTGAGAACTGAGCACCCAGCACCCTGAGTACTGAGCACCCAGCACCCTGAGTACTGAGCACCCAGCTGCCTGAGCACTGAGCACTGAGCACCCAGCACCTTGAGCACTGAGCACTGAGCACCCAGCACCCCGAGCACTGAGCACCCAGCACCCCGAGCACTGAGCACCCAGCGCCCTGAGCACTGAGCACCCAGCACACTGAGCACTGAGCACCCAGCCCCCTGAGTACTGAGCACCCAGCACCATGAGTACTGAGCGCCCAGTACCCTGAGTACTGAGCACTCAGCACCCTGAGTACTGAGCACCGAGCACCCCGAGCACTGAGCACCAAGCACCCTGAGCACTGAGCACCCTGAGGACTGAGCACCCAGCACCCTGAGCACTGAGCACCCAGCACCCTGAGTACTGAGCACCGATCACCCTGAGCACTGAGCACCCAGAACCCCGAGCACTGAGCACCCAGCACCCTGAGTACTGAGCACCCAGCACCCTGAGCACTGAGCACCCAGCACCCTGAGTACTGAGCACCCTGAGTACTGAGCACCGATCACCCTGAGCACTGAGCACCCAGCACCCTGAGTACTGAGCACCCAGCACCCTGAGCACTGAGCACCCAGCACCCTGAGCACTGAGCACCCAGCACCCTGAGTACTGAGCACCCAGCACCCTGAGCACGGAGCACCCAGGACCCCGAGCACTGAGTACTGAGCACCCAGCACCCTGAGTACTGAGCACCGAGCTCCCCGAGCACTGAGCACCCAGCACCCTGAGCACTGAGCACCCAGCACCCTGAGCACTGAGCACCCAGCACCCTGAGTACTGAGCACCCAGCACGCAGAGTACTGAGCACTCAGCACCCTGAGCACTGAGCACCCAGCACCCTGAGTACTGAGCACTGAGCACCCAGCACCCCGAGCACTGAGCACCCAGCACCCCGAGCACTGAGCATGGAGCACCCTGAGGACTGAGCACCCCGCACCCTGAGCACTGAGCATGGAGCACCCCGAGGACTGAGCACCCCGCACCCTGAGCACTGAGGACCCAGCACCTTGAGTACTGAGCACCGAGCACCCCGAGCACTGAGCACCCAGCACCCTGAGTACTGAGCACACAGCACCCTGAGCACTGAGCACCCAGCACCCTGAGCACTGAGCACCCAGCACCCCGAGCACTGAGCACCCAGCACCCTGAGTACTGAGCATCCAACACCCAGAGTACTGAGCACCCAGCAGCCTGAGAACTGAGCACCCAGCACTCTGAGTACTGAGCACCCAGCACCCTGAGTACTGAGCACCCAGCACCCTGAGCACTGAGCACTGAGCACCCAGCACCCTGAGCACTGAGCACTGACCACCCAGCACCCCGAGAACTGAGCACCCAGCACCCCGAGCACTGAGCACCCAGCACCCTGAGCACTGAGCACCCAGCACCCTGAGCACTGAGCACCCAGCCCCCTGAGTACTGAGCACCCAGCACCATGAGTACTGAGCACCCAGCACCCTGAGTACTGAGCACTCAGCACCCTGAGTACTGAGCACCGAGCACCCCGAGCACTGAGCTCCCTGCACCCTGAGCACTGAGCACCCTGAGGACTGAGCACCCAGCAACCTGAGCACTGAGCACCCAGCACCCTGAGTACTGAGCACCGATCACCCTGAGCACTGAGCACCCAGCACCCCGAGCACTGAGCACCCAGCACCCTGAGTACTGAGCACCCAGCACCCTGAGCACTGAGCACCCAGCACCCTGAGTACTGAGCACCCTGAGTACTGAGCAACGATCACCCTGAGCACTGAGCACCCAGCACCCTGAGTACTGAGCACCCAGCACCCTTAGCACTGAGCACCCAGCACCCTGAGCACTGAGCACCCAGCACCCTGAGTTATGAGCACCCAGAACCCTGAGTACTGAGTATAAAGCACCCTGAGCACTGAGCACCCAGCACCCTGAGTACTGAGCACCGAGCACCCTGAGTACTGAGCACCCAGCACCCTGAGTACTGAGCACCCAGAACCCTGAGCACTGAGCACCCAGCACCCTGAGTACTGAGCACCCAGCACCCTGAGTACTGAGCACCCAGCACCCTGAGTACTGAGCACCCAGCACCCTGAGCTCTGAGCACCCAGCACCCTGAGTACTGAGCACCGAGCACCCCGAGCACTGAGCAACCAGCACCCTGAGTACTGAGCACTGAGCACCCTGAGTACTAAGCACCGAACACCCTGAGTACTGAGCACCCAGCACCCTGAGGACTGAGCACCCAGCACCCTGAGCACTGAGCACCCAACACCCTGAGTAATGAGCACCCAGCACCCTGAGTACTGAGCACCCAGCACCCTGAGCACTGAGCACCCAGCACCCCGAGCACTGAGCATCCAGCACCCCGAGCACTGAGCACCCAGCACCCCGAGCACTGAGCACCCAGCACCCCGAGCACTGAGCACCCAGCACCCTGAGCACTGAGCACCCAGCACCCTGAGCACTGAGCACCCAGCACACTGAGTACTGAGTACTCAGCACCCTGAGCACTGAGCACCCAGCACCCTGAGTACTGATCACCGAGCACCCCGAGCACTGAGCACCCAGCACCCTGAGTACTGAGCACCCAGCACCCTGAGTACTGAGCACCCAGCACCCTGAGTACTGAGCACCCAGCACCCTGAGCACTGAGCACAAAGCACGCTGAGTACTGAGCACTGAGCACCCTGAGTACTGAGCACCGAGGACCCTGAGCACTGAGCACCCAGCACGCTGAGTACTGAGCACTGAGCACCCTGAGTACTGAGCACCTAGCACCCTGAGTACTGAGCACCCAGCACCCTGAGCACTGAGCAGCCAGCACCCTCAGCACTGAGCACCCACCACCCCGAGCACTGAGCACCCAGCACCCTGAGCACTGAGCACCCAGCACCCCGAGTACTGAGCACCCAGCACCCCGAGTACTGAGCACCCAGCACCCTGAGTACTGAGCACCCAGCACCCTGAGCACTGAGCACCCAGCACCCTGAGTACTGAGCACCGAGCACCCCGAGCACTGAGCAACCAGCACCCTGAGTACTGAGCACTGAGCACCCTGAGTACTAAGCACCGAACACCCTGAGTACTGAGCACCCAGCACCCTGAGGACTGAGCACCCAGCACCCTGAGCACTGAGCACCCAGCACCCTGAGTAATGAGCACCCAGCACCCTGAGTACTGAGCACCCAGCACCCTGAGCACTGAGCACCCAGCACCCTGAGCACTGAGCATCCAGCACCCCGAGCACTGAGCACCCAGCACCCCGAGCACTGAGCACCCAGCACCCCGAGCACTGAGCACCCAGCACCCTGAGCACTGAGCACCCAGCACCCTGAGCACTGAGCACGGAGCACCCTGAGTACTGAGTACTCAGCACCCTGAGCACTGAGCACCCAGCACCCTGAGTACTGATCACCGAGCACCCCGAGCACTGAGCACCCAGCACCCTGAGTACTGAGCACCCAGCACCCTGAGTACTGAGCACCCAGCACCCTGCGTACTGAGCACCCAGCACCCTGAGCACTGAGCACAAAGCACGCTGAGTACTGAGCACTGAGCACCCTGAGTACTGAGCACCGAGGACCCTGAGCACTGAGCACCCAGCACGCTGAGTACTGAGCACTGAGCACCCTGAGTACAGAGCACCTAGCACCCTGAGTACTGAGCACCCAGCACCCTGAGCACTGAGCAGCCAGCACCCTCAGCACTGAGCACCCACCACCCCGAGCACTGAGCACCCAGCACCCTGAGCACTGAGCACCCAGCACCCCGAGTACTGAGCACCCAGCACCCCGAGTACTGAGCACCGAGCACCCCGAGCACTGAGCACCCAGCACCCTGAGTACTGAGCACCCAGTACCCTGAGTACTGAGCTCCCCGAGTACTGAGCACCCAGCACCCCGAGCACTGAGCACCCAGCACCCTGAGTACTGAGAACATATCACCCTGAGTACTGAGCACCCAGCACCCTGAGTACTGAGCCCCCAGCACCCTGAGTACTGAGAACCCAGCACCCCGAGCACTGAGCACCCAGCACCCCGAGAATGAGCATCCAGCACCCTGAGTACTGAGAACAGAGCACCCTGAGTACTGAGCACCCAGCACCCTGAGTACTGAGCCCCCAGCACCCTGAGTACTGAGCACCCAGCACCCCGAGCACTGAGCACCCAGCACCCCGAGAATGAGCACCCAGCACCCTGAGTACTGAGCACCCAGCACCCCGAGCACGGAGCACCCAGGACCCCGAGCACTGAGTACTGAGCACCCAGCACCCTGAGTACTGAGCACCGAGCTCCCCGAGCACTGAGCACCCAGCACCCTGAGCACTGAGCACCCAGCACCCTGAGCACTGAGCACCCAGCACCCTGAGTACTGAGCACCCAGCACGCTGAGTACTGAGCACTCAGCACCCTGAGCACTGAGCATCCAGCACCCTGAGTACTGAGCACTGAGCACCCAGCACCCCGAGCACTGAGCACCCAGCACCCTGTGTACTGAGCACTGAGCACCCTGATTACTAAGCACCCAGCACCCTGAGTACTGAGCACCCAGGACCCTGAGCACTGAGCACCGAGCACCCCGAGCACTGAGCACCCAGCACCCTGAGCACTCAGCACCCATCACCCCGATCACTGAGCACCCAGCACCCTGAGCACTGAGCACCCAGCACCCTGAGCACTGAGCACCCAGCACCCAGAGCACTGAGAGCCCAGCACCCTGAGCACTGAGCACCCAGCACCCTGAGTACTGAGCACCCAGCACCCTGAGTACTGAGCACCCTGAGTACTGAGCACCGATCACCCTGAGCACTGAGCACCCAGCACCCTGAGTACTGAGCACCCAGCACCCTGAGCACTGAGCACCCAGCACCCTGAGCATTGAGCACCCAGCACCCTGAGTACTGAGCAACCAGAACCCTGAGTACTGAGTACAAAGCACCCTGAGCACTGAGCACCCAGCACCCTGAGTACTGAGCACGGAGCACCCTGAGTACTGAGCACCCAGCACCCTGAGTACTGAGCACCCAGCACCCTGAGCACTGAGCACCCAGCACCCTGAGTACTGAGCACCCAGCACACTGAGTACTGAGCACTGATCACCCTGAGCACTGAGCACCCAGCACCCCGAGCACTGAGCACCCAGCACCCTGAGTACTGAGCACCTAGCACCCTGAGCACTGAGCACCGAGCACCCTGAGTACTGAACACCCAGCACCCTGAGCACTGAGCACTGAGCACCCAGCACCCTGAGCACTGAGCACTGAGCACCCAGCACCCCGAGCACTGAGCACCCAGCACCCTGAGCACCCAGCACCCTGAGCACTGAGCACCCTGAGCACTGAGCACCCTGAGCACTGAGCACTGAGCACCCAGCTCCCTGAGTACTGAGCACCCAACACTCTGAGCACTGAGCACCCAGCACGCTGAGTACTGAGCACTGAGCACACAGCACCCTGAGCACTGAGCACCCAGCACCCTGAGCACTGAGCACTGAGCACCCAGCACCCCGAGCACTGAGCACCCAGCACCCTGAGCACCCAGCACCCTGTGCACTGAGCACCCTGAGTACTGAGCACCCAGCACCCTGAGCACTGAGCACACAGCACCCTGAGTACTGAGCACCCTGAGTACTGAGCACCGATCACCCTGAGCACTGAGCACCCAGCACCCTGAGTACTGAGCACACAGCACCCTGAGCACTGAGCACCCAGCACCCTGAGCACTGAGCACCCAGCACCCTGAGTACTGAGCACCCAGAACCCTGAGTACTGAGTACAAAGGACCCTGAGCACTGAGCACCCAGCACCCTGAGTACTGAGCACCGAGCACCCTGAGTACTGAGCACCCAACACCCTGAGTACTGAGCACCCAGCACCCTGAGCACTGAGCACCCAGCACCCTGAGTACTGAGCACCCAGCACCCTGAGTACTGAGCACCCAGCACCCTGAGTACGGAGCACCCAGCACCCTGAGTACTGAGCACCCAGCACGTTGAGTACTGAGCACCGAGCACCCCGAGCACTGAGCAACCAGCACCCTGAGTACTGAGCACTGAGCACCCTGAGTACTAAGCACCGAACACCCTGAGTACTGAGCACCCAGCACCCTGAGGACTGAGCACCCAGCACCCTGAGCACTGAGCACCCAGCACCCTGAGTAATGAGCACCCAGCACCCTGAGTACTGAGCACCCAGCACCCTGAGCACTGAGCACCCAGCACCCCGAGCACTGAGCACCCAGCACCCTGAGTACTGAGTACTCAGCACCCTGAGCACTGAGCACCCAGCACCCTGAGTACTGATCACCGAGCACCCCGAGCACTGAGCACCCAGCACCCTGAGCACTGAGCACCCAGCACCCTGAGTAATGAGCACCCAGCACCCTGAGTACTGATCACCGAGCACCCCGAGCACTGAGCACCCAGCACCCTGAGTACTGAGCACCCAGCACCCTGAATACTGAGCACCCAGCACCCTGAGTACTGAGCACCCAGCACCCTGAGCACTGAGCACAAAGCACGCTGAGTACTGAGCACTGAACACCCTGAGTACTGAGCACCGAGGACCCTGAGCACTGAGCACCCAGCACGCTGAGTACTGAGCACTGAGCACCCTGAGTACTGAGCACCTAGCACCCTGAGTACTGAGCACCCAGCACCCTGAGCTCTGAGCAGCCAGCACCCTCAGCACTGAGCACCCAGCACCCCGAGCACTGAGCACCCAGCACCCTGAGCACTGAGCACCCAGCACCCCGAGTACTGAGCACCGAGCACCCCGAGCTCTGAGCACCCAGCACCCTGAGTACTGAGCACCCAGTACCCTGAGTACTGAGCACCCCGAGGACTGAGCACCCAGCACCCCGAGCACTGAGCACCCAGCACCCTGAGTACTGAGAACAGATCACCCCGAGCACGGAGCACCCAGGACCCCGAGCACTGAGTACTGAGCACCCAGCACCCTGAGTACTGAGCACCGAGCTCCCCGAGCACTGAGCACCCAGCACCCTGAGCACTGAGCACCCAGCACCCTGAGCACTGAACACCCAGCACCCTGAGTACTGAGCACTGAGCACCCAGCACCCCGAGCACTGAGCACCCAGCACCCTGTGTACTGAACACTGAGCACCCTGATTACTAAGCACCCAGCACCCTGAGTACTGAGCACCCAGGACCCTGAGCACTGAGCACCGAGCACCCCGAGCACTGAGCACTCAGCACCCTGAGCACTCAGCACCCATCACCCCGATCACTGAGCACCCAGCACCCTGAGCACTGAGCACCCAGCACCCTGAGCAGTGAGCACCCAGCACCCAGAGCACTGAGCACCCAGCACCCTGAGCACTGAGCACCCAGCACCCTGAGTACTGAGCACCCAGCACCCTGAGTACTGAGCACCCAGCACCCTGAGTACTGAGCACCGAGCACCCTGAGTACTGAGCACCGAGCACCCTGAGTACTGAGCACCCAGCACCCTGAGCACTGAGCACCCAGCACCCTGAGTACTGAGCACCCAGCACCCTGAGTACTGAGCACCCAGCACCCCGAGCACTGAGCACCCAGCACCCTGAGTACTGAGCACCTAGCACCCTGAGCACTGAGCACCGAGCACCCTGAGTACTGAACACCCAGCACCCTGAGCACTGAGCACTGAGCACCCAGCACCCTGAGCACTGAGAACTGAGCACCCAGCACCCCGAGCACTGAGCACCCAGCACCCTGAGCACCCAGCACCCTGAGCACTGAGCACCCTGAGCACTGAGCACCCTCAGCACTGAGCACTGAGCACCCAGCACGCTGAGTACTGAGCACTGAGCACACAGCACCCTGAGTACTGAGCACCCAGCACCCCGAGCACTGAGCACCCAGCGCCCCGAGCACTGAGCACCCAGCACCCTGAGCACTGAGCACACTGAGCACTGAGCACCGAGCACCCCGAGTACTGAGCACTGAGCAACCTGAGTACTGAGCACCCAACACCCAGAGTACTGATCACCCAGCACCCTGAGAACTGAGCACCCAGCACCCTGAGTACTGAGCACCCAGCACCCTGAGTACTGAGCACCCAGCACCCTGAGCACTGAGCACTGAGCACCCAGCACCTTGAGCACTGAGCACTGACCACCCAGCACCCCGAGCACTGAGCACCCAGCACCCCGAGCACTGAGCACCCAGCGCCCTGAGCACTGCGCACCCAGCACACTGAGCACTGAGCACCCAGCCCCCTGAGTACTGAGCACCCAGCACCATGAGTACTGAGCACCCAGCACCCTGAGCACTGAGCACCCTGAGGACTGAGCACCCAGCACCCTGAGCACTGAGCACCCAGCACCCTGAGTACTGAGCACCAATCACCCTGAGCACTGAGCAGCCAGCAGCCCGAGCACTGAGCACCCAGCACCCTGAGCACTGAGCACCCAGCACCCTGAGCACTGAGCACCCAGCACCCTGAGTACTGAGCACCCAGCACCCTGAGTACTGAGTACCCTGAGTACTGAGCACCGATCACCCTGAGCACTGAGCACCCAGCACCCTGAGTACTGAGTACCCTGAGTACTGAGCACCCAGCACCCTGAGCACTGAGCACCCAGCATCCTGAGTACTGAGCACCCTGAGTACTGAGCACCGATCACCCTGAGCACTGAGCACCCAGCACCCTGAGTACTGAGCACCCAGCACCCTGAGCACTGAGCACCCAGCACCCTGAGCACTGAGCACCCAGCACCCTGAGTACTGAGCACCCAGCACCCTGAGTACTGAGTACCCAGCACCCTGAGCACTGAGGACCCAGCACCCTGAGTACTGAGCACCGAGCACCCTGAGTACTGAGCACCCAGCACCCTGAGTACTGAGCACCCAGCACCCAGAGCACTGAGCACACAGCACCCCGAGCACGGAGCACCCAGGACCCCGAGCACTGAGTACTGAGCACCCAGCACCCTGAGTACTGAGCACCGAGCTAACCGAGCACTGAGCACCCTGAGTACTCAGCACCCAGCACCCCGATCACTGAGCACCCAGCACCCTGAGCACTGAGCACCCAGCACCCTGAGCACTGAGCACCCAGCACCCTGAGTACTGAGCACCCAGCACGCTGAGTACTGAGCACCCAGCACCCTGAGCACTGAGCACCCAGCACCCTGAGTACTGAGCACTGAGCACCCAGCACCCCGAGCACTGAGCACCCAGCACCCTGAGTACTGAGTACTCAGCACCCTGAGCACTGAGCACCCAGCACCCTGAGTACTGATCACCGAGCACCCCGAGCACTGAGCACCCAGCACCCTGAGCACTGAGCACCCAGCACCCTGAGTAATGAGCACCCAGCACCCTGAGTACTGATCACCGAGCACCCCGAGCACTGAGCACCCAGCACCCTGAGTACTGAGCACCCAGCACCCTGAATACTGAGCACCCAGCACCCTGAGTACTGAGCACCCAGCACCCTGAGCACTGAGCACAAAGCACGCTGAGTACTGAGCACTGAACACCCTGAGTACTGAGCACCGAGGACCCTGAGCACTGAGCACCCAGCACGCTGAGTACTGAGCACTGAGCACCCTGAGTACTGAGCACCTAGCACCCTGAGTACTGAGCAGCCAGCACCCTGAGCACTGAGCAGCCAGCACCCTCAGCACTGAGCACCCAGCACCCCGAGCACTGAGCACCCAGCACCCTGAGCACTGAGCACCCAGCACCCCGAGTACTGAGCACCGAGCACCCCGAGCTCTGAGCACCCAGCACCCTGAGTACTGAGCACCCAGTACCCTGAGTACTGAGCACCCAGCACCCTGAGTACTGAGAACAGATCACCCCGAGCACGGAGCACCCAGGACCCCGAGCACTGAGTACTGAGCACCCAGCACCCTGAGTACTGAGCACCGAGCTCCCCGAGCACTGAGCACCCAGCACCCTGAGCACTGAGCACCCAGCACCCTGAGCACTGAACACCCAGCACCCTGAGTACTGAGCACTGAGCACCCAGCACCCCGAGCACTGAGCACCCAGCACCCTGTGTACTGAGCACTGAGCACCCTGATTACTAAGCACCCAGCACCCTGAGTACTGAGCACCCAGGACCCTGAGCACTGAGCACCGAGCACCCCGAGCACTGAGCACTCAGCACCCTGAGCACTCAGCACCCATCACCCCGATCACTGAGCACCCAGCACCCTGAGCACTGAGCACCCAGCACCCTGAGCAGTGAGCACCCAGCACCCAGAGCACTGAGCACCCAGCACCCTGAGCACTGAGCACCCAGCACCCTGAGTACTGAGCACTCAGCACCCTGAGTACTGAGCACCCAGCACCCTGAGTACTGAGCACCGAGCACCCTGAGTACTGAGCACCGAGCACCCTGAGTACTGAGCACCCAGCACCCTGAGCACTGAGCACCCAGCACCCTGAGTACTGAGCACCCTGCACCCTGAGTACTGAGCACCCAGCACCCCGAGCACTGAGCACCCAGCACCCTGAGTACTGAGCACCTAGCACCCTGAGCACTGAGCACCGAGCACCCTGAGTACTGAACACCCAGCACCCTGAGCACAGAGCACTGAGCACCCAGCACACTGAGCACTGAGAACTGAGCACCCAGCACCCCGAGCACTGAGCACCCAGCACCCTGAGCACCCAGCACCCCGAGCACTGAGCACCCAGCGCCCCGAGCACTGAGCACCCAGCACCCTGAGCACTGAGCACACTGAGCACTGAGCACCGAGCACCCCGAGTACTGAGCACTGAGCAACCTGAGTACTGAGCACCCAACACCCAGAGTACTGATCACCCAGCACCCTGAGAACTGAGCACCCAGCACCCTGAGTACTGAGCACCCAGCACCCTGAGTACTGAGCACCCAGCACCCTGAGCACTGAGCACTGAGCACCCAGCACCTTGAGCACTGAGCACTGACCACCCAGCACCCCGAGCACTGAGCACCCAGCACCCCGAGCACTGAGCACCCAGCGCCCTGAGCACTGAGCACCCAGCACACTGAGCGCTGAGCACCCAGCCCCCTGAGTACTGAGCACCCAGCACCATGAGTACTGAGCACCCAGCACCCTGAGCACTGAGCACCCTGAGGACTGAGCACCCAGCACCCTGAGCACTGAGCACCCAGCACCCTGAGTACTGAGCACCGATCACCCTGAGCACTGAGCACCCAGCACCCCGAGCACTGAGCACCCAGCACCCTGAGCACTGAGCACCCAGCACCCTGAGCACTGAGCACCCAGCACCCTGAGTACTGAGCACCCAGCACCCTGAGTACTGAGTACCCTGAGTACTGAGCACCGATCACCCTGAGCACTGAGCACCCAGCACCCTGAGTACTGAGTACCCTGAGTACTGAGCACCCAGCACCCTGAGCACTGAGCACCCAGCATCCTGAGTACTGAGCACCCTGAGTACTGAGCACCGATCACCCTGAGCACTGAGCACCCAGCACCCTGAGTACTGAGCACCCAGCACCCTGAGCACTGAGCACCCAGCACCCTGAGTACTGAGCACTGAGCACCCAGCACCCCGAGCACTGAGCACCCAGCACCCTGAGTACTGAGTACTCAGCACCCTGAGCACTGAGCACCCAGCACCCTGAGTACTGATCACCGAGCACCCCGAGCACTGAGCACCCAGCACCCTGAGCACTGAGCACCCAGCACCCTGAGTAATGAGCACCCAGCACCCTGAGTACTGATCACCGAGCACCCCGAGCACTGAGCACCCAGCACCCTGAGTACTGAGCACCCAGCACCCTGAATACTGAGCACCCAGCACCCTGAGTACTGAGCACCCAGCACCCTGAGCACTGAGCACAAAGCACGCTGAGTACTGAGCACTGAACACCCTGAGTACTGAGCACCGAGGACCCTGAGCACTGAGCACCCAGCACCCTGAGTACTGAGAACAGATCACCCCGAGCACGGAGCACCCAGGACCCCGAGCACTGAGTACTGAGCACCCAGCACCCTGAGTACTGAGCACCGAGCTCTCCGAGCACTGAGCACCCAGCACCCTGAGCACTGAGCACCCAGCACCCTGAGCACTGAACACCCAGCACCCTGAGTACTGAGCACTGAGCACCCAGCACCCCGAGCACTGAGCACCCAGCACCCTGTGTACTGAGCACTGAGCACCCTGATTACTAAGCACCCAGCACCCTGAGTACTGAGCACCCAGGACCCTGAGCACTGAGCACCGAGCACCCCGAGCACTGAGCACTCAGCACCCTGAGCACTCAGCACCCATCACCCCGATCACTGAGCACCCAGCACCCTGAGCACTGAGCACCCAGCACCCTGAGCAGTGAGCACCCAGCACCCAGAGCACTGAGCACCCAGCACCCTGAGCACTGAGCACCCAGCACCCTGAGTACTGAGCACTCAGCACCCTGAGTACTGAGCACCCAGCACCCTGAGTACTGAGCACCGAGCACCCTGAGTACTGAGCACCGAGCACCCTGAGTACTGAGCACCCAGCACCCTGAGCACTGAGCACCCAGCACCCTGAGTACTGAGCACCCTGCACCCTGAGTACTGAGCACCCAGCACCCCGAGCACTGAGCACCCAGCACCCTGAGTACTGAGCACCTAGCACCCTGAGCACTGAGCACCGAGCACCCTGAGTACTGAACACCCAGCACCCTGAGCACAGAGCACTGAGCACCCAGCACCCTGAGCACTGAGAACTGAGCACCCAGCACCCCGAGCACTGAGCACCCAGCACCCTGAGCACCCAGCACCCTGAGCACTGAGCACCCTGAGCACTGAGCACCCTCAGCACTGAGCACTGAGCACCCAGCACGCTGAGTACAGAGCACTGAGCACACAGCACCCTGAGTACTGAGCACCCAGCACCCCGAGCACTGAGCACCCAGCGCCCCGAGCACTGAGCACCCAGCACCCTGAGCACTGAGCACACTGAGCACTGAGCACCGAGCACCCCGAGTACTGAGCACTGAGCAACCTGAGTACTGAGCACCCAACACCCAGAGTACTGATCACCCAGCACCCTGAGAACTGAGCACCCAGCACCCTGAGTACTGAGCACCCAGCACCCTGAGTACTGAGCACCCAGCACCCTGAGCACTGAGCACTGAGCACCCAGCACCTTGAGCACTGAGCACTGACCACCCAGCACCCCGAGCACTGAGCACCCAGCACCCCGAGCACTGAGCACCCAGCGCCCTGAGCACTGAGCACCCAGCACACTGAGCGCTGAGCACCCAGCCCCCTGAGTACTGAGCACCCAGCACCATGAGTACTGAGCACCCAGCACCCTGAGCACTGAGCACCCTGAGGACTGAGCACCCAGCACCCTGAGCACTGAGCACCCAGCACCCTGAGTACTGAGCACCGATCACCCTGAGCACTGAGCACCCAGCACCCCGAGCACTGAGCACCCAGCACCCTGAGCACTGAGCACCCAGCACCCTGAGCACTGAGCACCCAGCACCCTGAGTACTGAGCACCCAGCACCCTGAGTACTGAGTACCCTGAGTACTGAGCACCGATCACCCTGAGCACTGAGCACCCAGCACCCTGAGTACTGAGTACCCTGAGTACTGAGCACCCAGCACCCTGAGCACTGAGCACCCAGCATCCTGAGTACTGAGCACCCTGAGTACTGAGCACCGATCACCCTGAGCACTGAGCACCCAGCACCCTGAGTACTGAGCACCCAGCACCCTGAGCACTGAGCACCCAGCACCCTGAGTACTGAGCACTGAGCACCCAGCACCCCGAGCACTGAGCACCCAGCACCCTGAGTACTGAGTACTCAGCACCCTGAGCACTGAGCACCCAGCACCCTGAGTACTGATCACCGAGCACCCCGAGCACTGAGCACCCAGCACCCTGAGCACTGAGCACCCAGCACCCTGAGTAATGAGCACCCAGCACCCTGAGTACTGATCACCGAGCACCCCGAGCACTGAGCACCCAGCACCCTGAGTACTGAGCACCCAGCACCCTGAATACTGAGCACCCAGCACCCTGAGTACTGAGCACCCAGCACCCTGAGCACTGAGCACAAAGCACGCTGAGTACTGAGCACTGAACACCCTGAGTACTGAGCACCCAGCACGCTGAGTACTGAGCACTGAGCACCCTGAGTACTGAGCACCTAGCACCCTGAGTACTGAGCAGCCAGCACCCTGAGCACTGAGCAGCCAGCACCCTCAGCACTGAGCACCCAGCACCCCGAGCACTGAGCACCCAGCACCCTGAGCACTGAGCACCCAGCACCCCGAGTACTGAGCACCGAGCACCCCGAGCTCTGAGCACCCAGCACCCTGAGTACTGAGCACCCAGTACCCTGAGTACTGAGCACCCCGAGGACTGAGCACCCAGCACCCCGAGCACTGAGCACCCAGCACCCTGAGTACTGAGAACAGATCACCCCGAGCACGGAGCACCCAGGACCCCGAGCACTGAGTACTGAGCACCCAGCACCCTGAGTACTGAGCACCGAGCTCCCCGAGCACTGAGCACCCAGCACCCTGAGCACTGAGCACCCAGCACCCTGAGCACTGAACACCCAGCACCCTGAGTACTGAGCACTGAGCACCCAGCACCCCGAGCACTGAGCACCCAGCACCCTGTGTACTGAGCACTGAGCACCCTGATTACTAAGCACCCAGCACCCTGAGTACTGAGCACCCAGGACCCTGAGCACTGAGCACCGAGCACCCCGAGCACTGAGCACTCAGCACCCTGAGCACTCAGCACCCATCACCCCGATCACTGAGCACCCAGCACCCTGAGCACTGAGCACCCAGCACCCTGAGCAGTGAGCACCCAGCACCCAGAGCACTGAGCACCCAGCACCCTGAGCACTGAGCACCCAGCACCGTGAGTACTGAGCACTCAGCACCCTGAGTACTGAGCACCCAGCACCCTGAGTACTGAGCACCGAGCACCCTGAGTACTGAGCACCGAGCACCCTGAGTACTGAGCACCCAGCACCCTGAGCACTGAGCACCCAGCACCCTGAGTACTGAGCACCCTGCACCCTGAGTACTGAGCACCCAGCACCCCGAGCACTGAGCACCCAGCACCCTGAGTACTGAGCACCTAGCACCCTGAGCACTGAGCACCGAGCACCCTGAGTACTGAACACCCAGCACCCTGAGCACAGAGCACTGAGCACCCAGCACCCTGAGCACTGAGAACTGAGCACCCAGCACCCCGAGCACTGAGCACCCAGCACCCTGAGCACCCAGCACCCTGAGCACTGAGCACCCTGAGCACTGAGCACCCTCAGCACTGAGCACTGAGCACCCAGCACGCTGAGTACAGAGCACTGAGCACACAGCACCCTGAGTACTGAGCACCCAGCACCCCGAGCACTGAGCACCCAGCGCCCCGAGCACTGAGCACCCAGCACCCTGAGCACTGAGCACACTGAGCACTGAGCACCGAGCACCCCGAGTACTGAGCACTGAGCAACCTGAGTACTGAGCACCCAACACCCAGAGTACTGATCACCCAGCACCCTGAGAACTGAGCACCCAGCACCCTGAGTACTGAGCACCCAGCACCCTGAGTACTGAGCACCCAGCACCCTGAGCACTGAGCACTGAGCACCCAGCACCTTGAGCACTGAGCACTGACCACCCAGCACCCCGAGCACTGAGCACCCAGCACCCCGAGCACTGAGCACCCAGCGCCCTGAGCACTGAGCACCCAGCACACTGAGCGCTGAGCACCCAGCCCCCTGAGTACTGAGCACCCAGCACCATGAGTACTGAGCACCCAGCACCCTGAGCACTGAGCACCCTGAGGACTGAGCACCCAGCACCCTGAGCACTGAGCACCCAGCACCCTGAGTACTGAGCACCGATCACCCTGAGCACTGAGCACCCAGCACCCCGAGCACTGAGCACCCAGCACCCTGAGCACTGAGCACCCAGCACCCTGAGCACTGAGCACCCAGCACCCTGAGTACTGAGCACCCAGCACCCTGAGTACTGAGTACCCTGAGTACTGAGCACCGATCACCCTGAGCACTGAGCACCCAGCACCCTGAGTACTGAGTACCCTGAGTACTGAGCACCCAGCACCCTGAGCACTGAGCACCCAGCATCCTGAGTACTGAGCACCCTGAGTACTGAGCACCGATCACCCTGAGCACTGAGCACCCAGCACCCTGAGTACTGAGCACCCAGCACCCTGAGCACTGAGCACCCAGCACCCTGAGCACTGAGCACCCAGCACCCTGAGTACTGAGCACCCAGCACCCTGAGTACTGAGTACCCAGCACCCTGAGCACTGAGGACCCAGCACCCTGAGTACTGAGCACCGAGCACCCTGAGTACTGAGCACCCAGCACCCTGAGTACTGAGAACCCAGCACCCAGAACACTGAGCACACAGCACCCCGAGCACGGAGCACCCAGGACCCCGAGCACTGAGTACTGAGCACCCAGCACCCTGAGTACTGAGCACCGAGCTAACCGAGCACTGAGCACCCTGAGTACTCAGCACCCAGCACCCCGATCACTGAGCACCCAGCACCCTGAGCACTGAGCACCCAGCACCCTGAGCACTGAGCACCCAGCACCCTGAGTACTGAGCACCCAGCACGCTGAGTACTGAGCACCCAGCACCCTGAGCACTGAGCACCCAGCACCCTGAGTACTGAGCACTGAGCACCCAGCACCCCGAGCACTGAGCACCCAGCACCCTGTGTACTGAGCACTGAGCAACCTGAGTACTAATCACCCAGCACCCTGAGTACTGAGCACCCAGCACCCTGAGCACTGAGCACCGAGCACCCCGAGCACTGAGCACCCAGCACCCTGAGCACTCAGCACCCAGCACCCCGAGCACTGAGCACCCAGCACCCTGAGCACTGAGCACCCAGCACCATGAGCACGGAGAACCCCGAGTACTGAGCACCCAGCACCCTGAGCACTGAGCACCCAGCACCTTGAGTACTGAGCACCGAGCACCTCGAGCACTAAGCACCCAGCACCCTGAGTACTGACCACCCAGCACCCTGAGCACTGAGCACCCAGAACCCTGAGCACTGAGCACCCAGCACCCTGAGCACGGAGCACCCAGCACCCTGAGTACTGAGCACCCAACACCCAGACTACTGAGCTCCCAGCACCCTGAGCACTGAGCACCCAGCACCCTGAGTACTGAGCACCCAGCACCCTGAGTACTGAACACCCAGCACCCTGAGCACTGAGCACTGAGCACCCTGAGCACTGAGTACTGAGCACTGAGCACCCTGAGCACTGAGCACCCAGCACCCTGAGTACTGAGCACCCAGCACCCCGAGCACTGAGCACCCAGCGCCCCGAGCACTGAGCACCCAGCACCCCGAGCACTGAGCACTGAGCACCCTGAGCACTGAGCACCCAGCACCCCGAGTACTGAGCACTGAGCACCCTGAGTACTGAGCACCAAGCACCCCGAGTACTGAGCACTGAGCACCCTGAGTACTGAGCACCCAGCACCCTGAGCACTGAGCACCCAGCACCCTGAGTACTGAGCACTGAAAACACTGAGTACTGAGCACCGAGCACCCTGAGTACTGAGCACCCAGCACCCTGATCACTGAGCACGGAGCACCCCGAGGACTGAGCACCCAGCACCCTGAGCACTGAGCACACAGCACCTTGAGTACTGAGCACCGAGCACAACGAGCACTGAGAACCCAGCACCCTGAGTACTGAGCACCCAGCACCCTGAGCACTGAGCACCCAGCTCCCTGAGCACTGAGCACGCAGCACCCCAAGCACTGAGCACCCAGCACCCTGAGTACTGAGCACAGAGCACCCTGAGCACTGAGCACCCAGCACCCTGAGTACTGAGCACCCAGCACCCTGAGTACTGAGCAACCAGCACCCTGAGCACTGAGCACTGAGCACCCAGCACCCTGAGGACTGAGAACTGAGCACCCAGCACCACAGCCCTGAGCACCCAGCACCCCGAGCAATGAGCACCCAGCACCCCGAGCACTGAGCACCCAGCACCCTGAGTACTGAGCAACCAGCAACCTGAGTACTGAGCACCCAGCAACCTGAGTACTGAGCACTCAGCACCCTGAGTACTGAGCACCGAGCACACCGAGCAATGAGCACCCAGCACCCTGAGCACTGAGCACCGATCACTCTGAGCAGTGAGCACCCAGCACCCCGAGCACTGAGCACCCAGCACCCTGAGTACTGAGCACCCAGCACCCCGAGTACTGAGCACCCAGCACCCTGAGTACTGAGCACCCAGCACCCCGAGCACTGAGCACCCAGCACCCTGAGTACTGAGCACCCTGAGTACTGAGCACTGAGCACAGAGCATCCTGAGTACTGAGCACCCTGTGGACTGAGCACCCAGCACCCAGAGCGCTGAGAACCCAGCACCCTGAGTACTGAGCACTGATCACCCTGAGCACTGAGCACCCAGCACCCCGAGCACTGAGCACCCAGCACCCTGAGTACTGAGCACCCAGCACCCTGAGCACTGAGCACCGAGCACCATGAGTACTGAACACCCAGCACCCTGAGCACTCAGCACTGAGCACCCAGCACCCTGAGCACTGAGCAATGAGCACCCAGCACCCCGAGCACTGAGCACCCAGCACGCTGAGCACCCAGCACCCTGAGCACTGAGCACCCTGAGCACTGAGCACCCTGAGCACTGAGCACTGAGCACCCAGCACCCTGAGTACTGAGCACCCAACACTCTGAGCACTGAGCACCCAGCACGCTGAGTACTGAGCACTGAGCACAAAGCACCCTGAGTACTGAGCACCCAGCACCCCGAGCACTGAGCACCCAGCGCCCCGAGCACTGAGCACCCAGCACCCCGAGCACTGAGCACTGAGCACACTGAGCACTGAGCACCCAGCACCCCGAGTACTGAGCACTGAGCGCCCTGAGTACTGAGCACCCAGCACCCCGAGTACTGAGCACTGAGCACCCTGAGTACTGAGCACCCAGCACCCTGAGCACTGAGAACCCTGAGTACTGAGCACCGAGCACCCTGAGTACTGAGCACCCAGCCCCCTGAGCACTGAGCACGGAGCACCCCGAGGACTGAGCACCCCGCACCCTGAGCACTGAGCACCCAGCACCTTGAGTACTGAGCACCGAGCACCCCGAGCACTGAGCACCCAGCACCCTGAGTACTGAGCACCCAACACCCAGAGTACTGAGCACCCAGCACCCTGATCACTGAGCACCCAACACTCTGAGCACTGAGCATCCAGCACGCTGAGTACTGAGCACTGAGCACACAGCACCCTGAGCACTGAGCACCCAGCACCCTGAGCACTGAGCACTGAGCACCCAGCACCCCGAGCACTGAGCACACAGCACCCTGACCACCCAGTACCCTGAGCACTGAGCACCCTGAGTACTGAGCACCCAGCACCCTGAGCACTGAACACACAGCACCCTGAGTACTGAGCACCCTGAGTACTGAGCACCGATCACCCTGAGCACTGAGCACCCAGCACCCTGAGTACTGAGCACACAGCACCCTGAGCACTGAGCACCCAGCACCCTGAGCACTGAGCACCCAGCACCCTGAGTACTGAGCACCCAGAACCCTGAGTACTGAGCACCCAGCACCCTGAGCACTGAGCACCCAGCCCCCTGAGTACTGAGCACCCAGCACCATGAGTACTGAGCACCCAGCACCCTGAGTACTGAGCACCCAGCACCCCGAGCACTGAGCACCCAGCACCCCGAGCACTGAGCACCCAGCGCCCTGAGCACTGAGCACCCAGCACCCTGAGCACTGAGCACCCAGCCCCCTGAGTACTGAGCACCCAGCACCATGAGTACTGAGCACCCAGCACCCTGAGTACTGAGCACCGAGCACCCCGAGCACTGAGCACCCAGCACCCTGAGCACTGAGCACCCTGAGGACTGAGCACCCAGCACATTGAGCACCGAGCACCCCGAGCACTGAGCACCCAGCACCCTGAGCACTGAGCACCCTGAGCACTGAGCACCCAGCACACCGAGCACTGAGCACCCAGCACCCTGAGTACTGAGCACCCAGCACCCTGAGCACTGAGCACCCAGCACCCTGAGTACTGAGCACCCTGAGTACTGATCACCGATCACCCTGAGCACTGAGCACCCAGCACCCTGAGTACTGAGCACCCAGCACCCTGAGCACTGAGCACCCAGCACCCTGAGCACTGAGCACCCAGCACCCTGAGTACTGAGCACCCAGAACCCTGAGTACTGAGTACAAAGCACCCTGAGCACTGAGCACCCAGCACCCTGAGTACTGAGCACCGAGCACACTAAGTACTGAGCACCAAGCACCCTGAGTACTGAGCACCCAGCACCCTGAGCACTGAGCACCCAGCACCCTGAGTACTGAGCACCCAGCACCCTGAGTACTGAGCACGCAGCGCCCTGAGTACTGAGCACCCAGCACCCTGAGTACTGAGCACCCAGCACCCTGAGTACTGAGCACCGAGCACCCCGAGCACTGAGCAACCAGCACCCTGAGTACTGAGCACTGAGCACCCTGAGTACTGAACACCGAACACGATGAGTACTGAGCACCCAGCACCCTGAGGACTGAGCACCCAGCACCCTGAACACTGAGCACCCAGCACCCTGAGTACTGAGCCCCCAGCACCCTGAGTACTGAGCACCCAGCACCCTGAGCACTGAGCACCCAGCACCCCGAGCACTGAGCACCCAGCACCCCGAGCACTGAGCACCCAGCACCCCGAGTACTGAGCACCCAGCACCCTGAGCACTGAGCACCCAGCACCCTGAGCACTGAGCACCCAGCACCCTGAGTACTGAGTACTCAGCACCCTGAGCACTGAGCACCCAGCACCCTGAGTACTGATCACCGAGCACCCCGAGCACTGAGCACCCAGCACCCTGAGTACAGAGCACCCAGCACCCTGAGTACTGAGCACCCAGCACCCTGAGTACTGAGCACCCAGCACCCTGAGCACTGAGAACAAAGCACGCTGAGTACTGAGCACTGAGCCCCCTGAGTACTGAGCACCGAGGACCCTGAGCACTGAGCACCCAGCACGCTGAGTACTGAGCACTGAGCACCCTGAGTACTGAGCACCTAGCACCCTGAGTACTGAGCACCCAGCAACCTGAGCACTGAGCAGCCAGCACCCTCAGCACTGAGCACCCAGCACCCTGAGCACTGAGCACCCAGTACCCCGAGTACTGAGCACCCAGCACCCCGAGTACTGAGCACCGAGCACCCCGAGCACTGAGCACCCAGCACCCTGAGTACTGAGCACCCAGTACCCTGAGTACTGAGCACCCCGAGTACTGAGCACCCAGCACCCCGAGCACTGAGCACCCAGCACCCTGAGTACTGAGAACAGATCACCCTGAGTACTGAGCACCCAGCACCCTGAGTACTGAGAACCGAGCACCCTGAGTACTGAGCACCCAGCACCCTGAGTACTGAGCCCCCAGCACCCTGAGCACTGAGCACCCAGCACACCGAGCACTGAGCACCCAGCACCCCGAGAATGAGCACCCAGCACCCTGAGTACTGAGCACCCAGCACCCCGAGCACGGAGCACCCAGGACCCCGAGCACTGAGTACTGAGCACCCAGCACCCTGAGTACTGAGCACCGAGCTCCCCGAGCACTGAGCACCCAGCACCCTGAGCACTGAGAACCCAGCACCCTGAGCACTGAGCACCCAGCACCCTGAGCACTGAGCACCCAGCACCCTGAGCACTGAGCACCCAGCACCCAGAGCACTGAGCACCCAGCACCCTGAGCACTGAGCACCCAGCACCCTGAGTACTGAGCACCCAGCACCCTGAGTACTGAGCACCCTGAGTACTGAGCACCGATCACCCTGAGCACTGAGCACCCAGCACCCTGAGTACTGAGCACCCAGCACCCTGAGCACTGAGCACCCAGCACCCTGAGCATTGAGCACCCAGCACCCTGAGTACTGAGCACCCAGAACCCTGAGTACTGAGTACAAAGCACCCTGAGCACTGAGCACCCAGCACCCTGAGTACTGAGCACGGAGCACCCTGAGTACTGAGCACCCAGCACCCTGAGTACTGAGCACCCAGCACCCTGAGCACTGAGCACGCAGCACCCTGAGTACTGAGCACCCAGCACCCTGAGTACTGAGCACTGATCACCCTGAGCACTGAGCACCCAGCACCCCGAGCACTGAGCACCCAGCACCCTGAGTACTGAGCACCTAGCACCCTGAGCACTGAGCACCGAGCACCCTGAGTACTGAACACCCAGCACCCTGAGCACTGAGCACTGAGCACCCAGCACCCTGAGCACTGAGCACTGAGCACCCAGCACCCCGAGCACTGAGCACCCAGCACCCTGAGCACCCAGCACCCTGAGCACTGAGCACCCTGAGCACTGAGCACCCTGAGCACTGAGCACTGAGCACCCAGCACCCTGAGTACTGAGCACCCAACACTCTGAGCACTGAGCATCCAGCACGCTGAGTACTGAGCACTGAGCACACAGCACCCTGAGCACTGAGCACCCAGCACCATGAGCTCTGAGCACTGAGCACCCAGCACCCCGAGCACTGAGCACACAGCACCCTGACCACCCAGCACCCTGAGCACTGAGCACCCTGAGTACTGAGCACCCAGCACCCTGAGCACTGAGCACACAGCACCCTGAGTACTGAGCACCCTGAGTACTGAGCACCGATCACCCTGAGCACTGAGCACCCAGCACCCTGAGTACTGAGCACACAGCACCCTGAGCACTGAGCACCCAGCACCCTGAGCACTGAGCACCCAGCACCCTGAGTACTGAGCACCCAGAAACCTGAGTACTGAGTACAAAGCACCCTGAGCACTGTGCACCCAGCACCCTGAGTACTGAGCACCGAGCACCCTGAGTACTGAGCACCCAGCACCCTGAGTACTGAGCACCCAGCACCCTGAGCACTGAGCACCCAGCACCCTGAGTACTGAGCACCCAGCACCCTGAGTACTGAGCACCCAGCACCCTGAGTACTGAGCACCGAGCACCCCGAGCACTGAGCAACCAGCACCCTGAGTAATGAGCACTGAGCACCCTGAGTACTAAGCACCGAACACCCTGAGTACTGAGCACCCAGCACCCTGAGGACTGAGCACCCACCACCCTGAGCACTGAGCACCCAGCACCCTGAGTAATGAGCACCCAGCACCCTGAGTACTGAGCACCCAGCACCCTGAGCACTGAGCACCCAGCACCCCGAGCACTGAGCACCCAGCACCCCGAGCACTGAGCACCAAGCACCCTGAGCACTGAGCACCCAGCACCCTGAGCACTGAGCACCCAGCACCCTGAGTACTGAGTACTCAGCACCCTGAGCACTGAGCACCCAGCACCCTGAGTACTGATCACCGAGCACCCCGAGCACTGAGCACCCAGCACCCTGAGTACTGAGCACCCAGCACCCTGAATACTGTGCACCCAGCACCCTGAGTACTGAGCACCCAGCACCCTGAGCACTGAGCACAAAGCACGCTGAGTACTGAGCACTGAACACCCTGAGTACTGAGCACCGAGGACCCTGAGCACTGAGCAACCAGCACGCTGAGTACTGAGCACTGAGCACCCTGAGTACTGAGCACCTAGCACCCCAAGCTCTGAGCACCCAGCACCCTGAGTACTGAGCACCCAGTACCCTGAGTACTGAGCACCCCGAGTACTGAGCACCCAGCACCCCGAGCACTGAGCACCCAGCACCCTGAGTACTGAGAACAGATCACCCCGAGCACGGAGCACCCAGGACCCCGAGCACTGAGTACTGAGCACCCAGCACCCTGAGTACTGAGCACCGAGCTCCCCGAGCACTGAGCACCCAGCACCCTGAGCACTGAGCACCCAGCACCCTGAGCACTGAACACCCAGCACCCTGAGTACTGAGCACCCAGCACGCTGAGTACTGAGCACTCAGCACCCTGAGCACTGAGCACCCAGCACCCTGAGTACTGAGCACTGAGCACCCAGCACCCCGAGCACTGAGCACCCAGCACCCTGTGTACTGAGCACTGAGCACCCTGATTACTAAGCACCCAGCACCCTGAGTACTGAGCACCCAGGACCCTGAGCACTGAGCACCCAGCTGCCAGAGCACTGAGCACCCAGCACCCTGAGCACTGAGCACCCAGCACCCTGAGCACTGAGCACCCAGCTCCCAGAGCAATCAGCACCCATCACCCCGATCACTGAGCACCCAGCACCCTGAGCACTGAGCACCCAGCACCCTGAGCACTGAGCACCCAGCTCCCAGAGCACTGAGCACCCAGCACCCTGAGCACTGAGCACCCAGCACCCTGAGTACTGAGCACCCAGCACCCTGAGTACTGAGCACCCAGCACCCTGAGTACTGAGCACCGAGCACCCTGAGTACTGAGCACCGAGCACCCTGAGTACTGAGCACCCAGCACCCTGAGCACTGAGCACCCAGCACACTGAGTACTGAGCACCCAGCACCCTGAGTACTGAGCACCCAGCACCCCGAGCACTGAGCACCCAGCACCCTGAGTACTGAGCACCTAGCACCCTGAGCACTGAGCACCGAGCACCCTGAGTACTGAACACCCAGCACCCTGAGCACTGAGCACTGAGCACCCAGCACCCTGAGCACTGAGAACTGAGCACCCAGCACCCCGAGCACTGAGCACCCAGCACCCTGAGCACCCAGCACCCTGAGCACTGAGCACCCTGAGCACTGAGCACCCTGAGCACTGAGCACTGAGCTCCCAGCACCCTGAGTACTGAGCACAAAACACTCTGAGCACTGAGCATCCAGCACGCTGAGTACTGAGCACTGAGCACACAGCACCCTGAGTACTGAGTACCCAGCACCCCGAGCACTGAGCACCCAGCGCCCCGAGCACTGAGCACCCAGCACCCTGAGCACTGAGCACTGAGCACACTGAGCACTGAGCACCCAGCACCCCGAGTACTGAGCACTGAGCACCCTGAGTACTGAGCACCCAACACCCAGAGTTCTGATCACCCAGCACCCTGAGAACTGAGCACCCAGCACCCTGAGTACTGAGCACCGAGCACCCTGAGTACTGAGCACCCAGCAACCTGAGCACTGAGCACTGAGCACCCAGCACCTTGAGCACTGAGCACTGACCACCCAGCACCCCGAGCACTGAGCACCCAGCACCCCGAGCACTGAGCACCCAGCGCCCTGAGCACTGAGCACCCAGCACACTGAGCACTGAGCAACCAGCCCCCTGAGTACTGAGCACCCAGCACCATGAGTACTGAGCACCCAGCACCCTGAGCACTGAGCACCCTGAGGACTGAGCACCCAGCACCCTGAGCACTGAGCACCCAGCACCCTGAGTACTGAGCACCGATCACCCTGAGCACTGAGCACCCAGCACCCCGAGCACTGAGCACCCAGCACCCTGAGTACTGAGCACCCAGCACCCTGAGCACTGAGCACCCAGCACCCTGAGTACTGAGCACCCTGAGTACTGAGCACCGATCACCCTGAGCACTGAGCACCGAGCACCCTGAGTACTGAGCACCCAGCTCCCTGAGTACTGAGCACACAGCACCCTGAGCACTGAGCACCCAGCACCCTGAGTACTGAGCACCCAGCACCCTGAGTACTGAGCACCCAGCACCCAGAGTACTGAGCACCCAGCACCCCGAGCACGGAGCACACAGGACCCCGAGCACTGAGTACTGAGCACCCAGCACCCTGAGTACTGAGCACCGAGCTAACCGAGCACTGAGCACCCTGAGTACTGAGCACCCAGCACCCCGATCACTGAGCACCCAGCACCCTGAGCACTGAGCACCCAGCACCCTGAGCACTGAGCACCAAGCACCCTGAGTACTGAGCACCCAGCACGCTGAGTACTGAGCACCCAGCACCCTGAGCACTGAGCACCCAGCACCCTGAGTACTGAGCACTGAGCACCCAGCACCCCGAGCACTGAGCACCCAGCACCCTGTGTACTGAGCACCGAGCACCCCGAGCGCTGAGCACCCAGCACCCTGAGCACTCAGCACCCAGCACCCCGAGCACTGAGCACCCAGCACCCTGAGCACTGAGCACCCAGCACCATGAGCACGGAGCACCCCGAGCACTGAGCACCCAGCACCCTGATCACGGAGCACCCAGCACCCTGAGTACTGAGCACCCAACACCCAGACTACTGAGCTCCCAGCACCCTGAGCACTGAGCACCCAGCACCCTGAGTACTGAGCACCCAGCACCCTGAGTACTGAACACCCAGCACCCTGAGCACTGAGCACTGAGCACCCTGAGCACTGAGTACTGAGCACTGAGCACCCTGAGCACTGAGCACCCAGCACCCCGAGTACTGAGCACCCAGCACCCCGAGCACTGAGCACCCAGCGCCCCGAGCACTGAGCACCCAGCACCCCGAGCACTGAGCACTGAGCACCCTGAGCACTGAGCACCCAGCACCCCGAGTACTGAGCACTGAGCACCCTGAGTACTGAGCACCAAGCACCCCGAGTACTGAGCACTGAGCACCCTGAGTACTGAGCACCCAGCACCCTGAGCACTGTGCACCCAGCACCCTGAGTACTGAGCACTGAAAACCCTGAGTACTGAGCACCCAGCACGCTGAGTACTGAGCACCCAGCACCCTGATCACTGAGCACGGAGCACCCCGAGGACTGAGCACCCAGCACCCTGAGCACTGAGCACCCAGCAACTTGAGTACTGAGCACCGAGCACAACGAGCACTGAGCACCCAGCACCCTGAGTACTGAGCACCCAGCACTCTGAGCACTGAGCACCCAGCTCCCTGAGCACTGAGCACCCAGCACCCCAAGCACTGAGCACCCAGCACCCTGAGTACTGAGTACAGAGCACCCTGAGCACTGAGCACCCAGCACCCTGAGTACTGAGCACCCAGCACCCTGAGTACTGAGCAACCAGCACCCTGAGCACTGAGCACTGAGCACCCAGCACCCTGAGCACTGAGCACTGAGCACCCAGCACCACAGCCCTGAGCACCCAGCACCCCGAGCATTGAGCACCCAGCACCCTGAGCACTGAGCACCCAGCACCCTGAGTACTGAGCAACCAGCAACCTGAGTACTGAGCACCCAGCACCCTGAGTACTGAGCACTCAGCACCCTGAGTACTGAGCACCGAGCACACCGAGCAATGAGCACCCAGCACCCTGAGCACTGAGCACCCGGAGGACTGAGCACCCAGCACTCTGAGCACTGAGCACCGATCACTCTGAGCAGTGAGCACCCAGCACCCCGAGCACTGAGCACCCAGCACCCTGAGTACCGAGCACCCAGCACCCCGAGTACTGAGCACCCAGCACCCTGAGTACTGAGCACCCAGCACCCCGAGCACTGAGCACCCAGCACCCTGAGTACTGAGCACCCTGAGTACTGAGCACTGAGCACAGAGCATCCTGAGTACTGAGCACCCAGCACCCTGAGTACTGAGCACCCAGCACCCTGAGTACTGAGCACCCAGCACCCTGAGCACTGAGCACCGAGCACCCTGAGTACTGAACACCCAGCACCCTGAGCACTCAGCACTGAGCACCCAGCACCCTGAGCACTGAGCCCTGAGCACCCAGCACCCCGAGCACTGAGCACCCAGCACCCTGAGCACCCAGCACCCTGAGCACTGAGCACCCTGAGCACTGAGCACCCTGAGCACTGAGCACTGAGCACCCAGCACCCTGAGTACTGAGCACCCAACACTCTGAGTACTGAGCACCCAGCACCCTGAGTACTGAGCACCCAGCACCCCGAGCACTGAGCACCCAGCACCCTGAGTACTGAGCACCCTGAGTACTGAGCACTGAGCACAGAGCATCCTGAGTACTGAGCACCCAGCACCCTGAGTACTGAGCACCCAGCACCCTGAGTACTGAGCACCCTGAGTACTGAGCACTGAGCACAGAGCATCCTGAGTACTGAGCACCCAGCACCCTGAGTACTGAGCACCCAGCACCCTGAGTACTGAGCACCCAGCACCCTGAGCACTGAGCACCGAGCACCCTGAGTACTGAACACCCAGCACCCTGAGCACTCAGCACTGAGCACCCAGCACCCTGAGCACTGAGCACTGAGCACCCAGCACCCCGAGCACTGAGCACCCAGCACCCTGAGCACCCAGCACCCTGAGCACTGAGCACCCTGAGCACTGAGCACCCTGAGCACTGAGCACTGAGCACCCAGCACCCTGAGTACTGAGCACCCAGCACCCTGAGTACTGAGCACCCAGCACCCCGAGCACTGAGCACCCAGCACCCTGAGCACTGAGCACCCAGCACCCTGAGTACTGAGCAACCAGCAACCTGAGTACTGAGCACCCAGCACCCTGAGTACTGAGCACTCAGCACCCTGAGTACTGAGCACCCAGCACCCTGAGTACTGAGCCCCCAGCACCCTGAGCACTGAGCACTGAGCACCCAGCACCCTGAGAACTGAGCACTGAGCACACAGCACCGTGAGTACTGAGCACCCAGCACCCCGACCACTGAGCACCCAGCGCCCCGAGCACTGAGCACCCAGCACCCCGAGCACTGAGCACCCAGCGCCCCGAGCACTGAGCACCCAGCACCCCGAGCACTGAGCACTGAGCACACTGAGCACTGAGCACCCAGCACCCCGAGTACTGAGCACTGAGCGCCCTGAGTACTGAGCACCCAGCACCCCGAGTACTGAGCACTGAGCACCCTGAGTACTGAGCACCCAGCACCCTGAGCACTGAGAACCCTGAGTACTGAGCACCGAGCACCCTGAGTACTGAGCACCCAGCCCCCTGAGCACTGAGCACGGAGCACCCCGAGGACTGAGCACCCCGCACCCTGAGCACTGAGCACCCAGCACCTTGAGTACTGAGCACCGAGCACCCCGAGCACTGAGCACCCAGCACCCTGAGTACTGAGCACCCAACACCCAGAGTACTGAGCACCCAGCACCCTGATCACTGAGCACCCAGCACCCTGAGTACTGAGCACCCAGCACCCTGAGTACTGAGCACCCAGCACCCTGAGCACTGAGCACTGAGCACCCAGCACCCTGAGCACTGAGCACTGACCACCCAGCACCCCGAGCACTGAGCACCCAGCACCCCGAGCACTGAGCACCCAGGGCCCTGAGCACTGAGCACACAGCACACTGAGCACTGAGCACCCAGCCCCCTGAGTACTGAGCACCCAGCACCATGAGTACTGAGCACCCAGCACCCTGAGTACTGAGCACCGAGCACCCCGAGCACTGAGCACCCAGCACCCTGAGCACTGAGCACCCTGAGGACTGAGCACCCAGCTCCCTGAGCACCGAGCACCCCGAGCACTGAGCACCCAGCACCCTGAGCACTGAGCACCCTGAGCACTGAGCACCCAGCACACCGAGCACTGAGCACCCAGCACCCTGAGTACTGAGCAAACAGCACCCTGAGCACTGAGCACCCAGCACCCTGAGTACTGAGCACCCTGAGTACTGAGCACCGATCACCCTGAACACTGAGCACCCAGCACCCTGTGTACTGAGCACCCAGCACCCTGAGCACTGAGCACCCAGCACCCTGAGCACTGAGAACCCAGCACCCTGAGTACTGAGCACCCAGAACCCTGAGTACTGAGTACAAAGCACCCTGAGCACTGAGCACCCAGCACCCTGAGTACTGAGCACCGAGCACACTAAGTACTGAGCACCAAGCACCCTGAGTAGTGAGCACCCAGCACCCTGAGCACTGAGCACCCAGCACCCTGAGTACTGAGCACCCAGCACTCTGAGTACTGAGCACCCAGCACCCTGAGTACTGAGCACCCAGCACCCTGAGTACTGAGCACACAGCACCTTGAGTACTGAGCACCGAGCACCCCGAGCACTGAGCAACCAGCACCCTGAGTACTGAGCACTGAGCACCCTGAGTACTGAGCACCGAACACCCTGAGTACTGAGCACCCAGCACCCTGAGGACTGAGCACCCAGCACCCTGAACACTGAGCACCCAGCACCCTGAGTACTGAGCCCCCAGCACCCTGAGTACTGAGCACCCAGCACCCCGAGCACTGAGCACCCAGCACCCCGAGCACTGAGCACCCAGCACCCCGAGCACTGAGCACCCAGCACCCCGAGCACTGAGCACCCAGCACCCTGAGCACTGAGCACCCAGCACCCTGAGCACTGAGCACCCAGCACCCTGAGTACTGAGTACTCAGCACCCTGAGCACTGAGCACCCAGCACCCTGAGTACTGATCATCGAGCACCCCGAGCACTGAGCACCCAGCACCCTGAGTACTGAGCACCCAGCACCCTGAGTACTGAGCACCCAGCACCCTGAGTACTGAGCACCCAGCACCCTGAGCACTGATCACAAAGCACGCTGAGTACTGAGCACTGAGCACCCTGAGTACTGAGCACCGAGGACCCTGAGCACTGAGCACCCAGCACGCTGAGTACTGAGCACTGAGCACCCTGAGTACTGAGCACCTAGCACCCTGAGTACTGAGCACCCAGCACCCTGAGCACTGAGCAGCCAGCACCCTCAGCACTGAGCACCCAGCACCCCGAGCACTGAGCACCCAGCACCCTGAGCACTGAGCACCCAGAACCACGAGTACTGAGCACCCAGCACCCCGAGTACTGAGCACAGAGCACCCCGAGCACTGAGCACCCAGCACCCTGAGTACTGAGCACCCAGTACCCTGAGTACTGAGCAACGAGCACCCCGAGCACTGAGCACCAAGCACCCTGAGTACTGAGCACCCAGTACCCTGAGTACTGAGTACCCCGAGTACTGAGCACCCAGCACCCCGAGCACTGAGCACCTAGCACCCTGAGTACTGAGAACAGATCACCCTGAGTACTGAGCACCCAGCACCCCGAGCACTGAGCACCCAGCACCCTGAGTACTGAGAACCGAGCACCCTGAGTACTGAGCACCCAGCACCCTGAGAACTGAGCCCCCAGCACCCTGAGCACTGAGCACCCAGCACACCGAGCACTGAGCACCCAGCACCCCGAGAATGAGCACCCAGCACCCTGAGTACTGAGCACCCAGCACCCCGAGCACGGAGCACCCAGGACCCCGAGCACTGAGTACTGAGCACCCAGCACCCTGAGTACTAAGCACCCAGCACCCTGAGTACTGAGCACCCAGGACCCTGAGCACTGAGCACCGAGCACCCCGAGCACTGAGCACCCAGCACCCTGAGCACTCAGCACCCATCACCCCGATCACTGAGCACCCAGCACCCTGAGCACTGAGCACCCAGCACCCTGAGCACTGAGCACCGAGCACCCAGAGCACTGAGCACCCAGCACCCTGAGCACTGAGCACCCAGCACCCTGAGTACTGAGCACCCTGCACCCTGAGTACTGAGCACCCAGACCCCGAGCACTGAGGACCCAGCACCCCTAGCACTGTGCACCCAGCACCCTGAGTACTGAGAACCCAGCACCCTGAGTACTGAGCACCCAGCACCCTGAGCACTGAGCACCCAGCAGCCCGAGCACTGAGCACCCAGCATCCTGAGCACTGGGCACTGAGCACCCAGCATCCCGAGTACTAAGCACCCAGCACCCTGAGTACTGAGCACCCAGCACCCTGAATAATGAGCACCCAGCACCCCGAGCACTGAGCACCCAGCACCCTGAGCACTGAGCACCCAACACCCTGAGTACTGAGCATCAAGCACGCTGAGCACTGAGCACCCAGCACCCTGAGCACTGAGCACCCAGCACCCTGAGCACTGAGCACTCAGCACCTTGAGTACTGAGCACCGAGCAACCCGAGCACTGAGCACCGGGTAACCCGAGCACTGAGCACCCAGCACCCTGAGTACTGAGCACCAAGCACCCTGAGTACTGAGCACTGAGCACTGACCACCCTGAGCACTGAGCACCAAGCACCCTGAGCACTGAGCACCCAGCATCCTGAGCACTGAGTACTGAGCACCCAGCACCCTGAGCACTGAGCAGCCAGCACCCTGAGCACTGAGCACCAAGCACCCTGAGTACTGAGCACCCAGCACCACAAACACTGAGCACCGAGCACCCTGAGAACTGAGCACCCAGCACCATGAGTACTGAGCACCCAGCACCCTGAGCACTGAGCACCCTGAGGACTGAGCACCCAGCACCCTGAGCACTGAGCACCCAGCACCCTGAGTACTGAGCACCGATCACCCTGAGCACTGAGCACCCAGCACCCCGAGCACTGAGCACCCAGCACCCTGAGTACTGAGCACCCAGCACCCTGAGCACTGAGCACCCAGCACCCTGAGTACTGAGCACCCTGAGTACTGAGCACCGATCACCCTGAGCACTGAGCACCGAGCACCCTGAGTACTGAGCACCCAGCTCCCTGAGTACTGAGCACACAGCACCCTGAGCACTGAGCACCCAGCACCCTGAGTACTGAGCACCCAGCACCCTGAGTACTGAGCACCCAGCACCCAGAGTACTGAGCACCCAGCACCCCGAGCACGGAGCACACAGGACCCCGAGCACTGAGTACTGAGCACCCAGCACCCTGAGTACTGAGCACCGAGCTAACCGAGCACTGAGCACCCTGAGTACTGAGCACCCAGCACCCCGATCACTGAGCACCCAGCACCCTGAGCACTGAGCACCCAGCACCCTGAGCACTGAGCACCAAGCACCCTGAGTACTGAGCACCCAGCACGCTGAGTACTGAGCACCCAGCACCCTGAGCACTGAGCACCCAGCACCCTGAGTACTGAGCACTGAGCACCCAGCACCCCGAGCACTGAGCACCCAGCACCCTGTGTACTGAGCACCGAGCACCCCGAGCGCTGAGCACCCAGCACCCTGAGCACTCAGCACCCAGCACCCCGAGCACTGAGCACCCAGCACCCTGAGCACTGAGCACCCAGCACCATGAGCACGGAGCACCCCGAGCACTGAGCACCCAGCACCCTGATCACGGAGCACCCAGCACCCTGAGTACTGAGCACCCAACACCCAGACTACTGAGCTCCCAGCACCCTGAGCACTGAGCACCCAGCACCCTGAGTACTGAGCACCCAGCACCCTGAGTACTGAACACCCAGCACCCTGAGCACTGAGCACTGAGCACCCTGAGCACTGAGTACTGAGCACTGAGCACCCTGAGCACTGAGCACCCAGCACCCCGAGTACTGAGCACCCAGCACCCCGAGCACTGAGCACCCAGCGCCCCGAGCACTGAGCACCCAGCACCCCGAGCACTGAGCACTGAGCACCCTGAGCACTGAGCACCCAGCACCCCGAGTACTGAGCACTGAGCACCCTGAGTACTGAGCACCAAGCACCCCGAGTACTGAGCACTGAGCACCCTGAGTACTGAGCACCCAGCACCCTGAGCACTGTGCACCCAGCACCCTGAGTACTGAGCACTGAAAACCCTGAGTACTGAGCACCCAGCACGCTGAGTACTGAGCACCCAGCACCCTGATCACTGAGCACGGAGCACCCCGAGGACTGAGCACCCAGCACCCTGAGCACTGAGCACCCAGCAACTTGAGTACTGAGCACCGAGCACAACGAGCACTGAGCACCCAGCACCCTGAGTACTGAGCACCCAGCACTCTGAGCACTGAGCACCCAGCTCCCTGAGCACTGAGCACCCAGCACCCCAAGCACTGAGCACCCAGCACCCTGAGTACTGAGTACAGAGCACCCTGAGCACTGAGCACCCAGCACCCTGAGTACTGAGCACCCAGCACCCTGAGTACTGAGCAACCAGCACCCTGAGCACTGAGCACTGAGCACCCAGCACCCTGAGCACTGAGCACTGAGCACCCAGCACCACAGCCCTGAGCACCCAGCACCCCGAGCATTGAGCACCCAGCACCCTGAGCACTGAGCACCCAGCACCCTGAGTACTGAGCAACCAGCAACCTGAGTACTGAGCACCCAGCACCCTGAGTACTGAGCACTCAGCACCCTGAGTACTGAGCACCGAGCACACCGAGCAATGAGCACCCAGCACCCTGAGCACTGAGCACCCGGAGGACTGAGCACCCAGCACTCTGAGCACTGAGCACCGATCACTCTGAGCAGTGAGCACCCAGCACCCCGAGCACTGAGCACCCAGCACCCTGAGTACCGAGCACCCAGCACCCCGAGTACTGAGCACCCAGCACCCTGAGTACTGAGCACCCAGCACCCCGAGCACTGAGCACCCAGCACCCTGAGTACTGAGCACCCTGAGTACTGAGCACTGAGCACAGAGCATCCTGAGTACTGAGCACCCAGCACCCTGAGTACTGAGCACCCAGCACCCTGAGTACTGAGCACCCAGCACCCTGAGCACTGAGCACCGAGCACCCTGAGTACTGAACACCCAGCACCCTGAGCACTCAGCACTGAGCACCCAGCACCCTGAGCACTGAGCCCTGAGCACCCAGCACCCCGAGCACTGAGCACCCAGCACCCTGAGCACCCAGCACCCTGAGCACTGAGCACCCTGAGCACTGAGCACCCTGAGCACTGAGCACTGAGCACCCAGCACCCTGAGTACTGAGCACCCAACACTCTGAGTACTGAGCACCCAGCACCCTGAGTACTGAGCACCCAGCACCCCGAGCACTGAGCACCCAGCACCCTGAGTACTGAGCACCCTGAGTACTGAGCACTGAGCACAGAGCATCCTGAGTACTGAGCACCCAGCACCCTGAGTACTGAGCACCCAGCACCCTGAGTACTGAGCACCCTGAGTACTGAGCACTGAGCACAGAGCATCCTGAGTACTGAGCACCCAGCACCCTGAGTACTGAGCACCCAGCACCCTGAGTACTGAGCACCCAGCACCCTGAGCACTGAGCACCGAGCACCCTGAGTACTGAACACCCAGCACCCTGAGCACTCAGCACTGAGCACCCAGCACCCTGAGCACTGAGCACTGAGCACCCAGCACCCCGAGCACTGAGCACCCAGCACCCTGAGCACCCAGCACCCTGAGCACTGAGCACCCTGAGCACTGAGCACCCTGAGCACTGAGCACTGAGCACCCAGCACCCTGAGTACTGAGCACCCAGCACCCTGAGTACTGAGCACCCAGCACCCCGAGCACTGAGCACCCAGCACCCTGAGCACTGAGCACCCAGCACCCTGAGTACTGAGCAACCAGCAACCTGAGTACTGAGCACCCAGCACCCTGAGTACTGAGCACTCAGCACCCTGAGTACTGAGCACCCAGCACCCTGAGTACTGAGCCCCCAGCACCCTGAGCACTGAGCACTGAGCACCCAGCACCCTGAGAACTGAGCACTGAGCACACAGCACCGTGAGTACTGAGCACCCAGCACCCCGACCACTGAGCACCCAGCGCCCCGAGCACTGAGCACCCAGCACCCCGAGCACTGAGCACCCAGCGCCCCGAGCACTGAGCACCCAGCACCCCGAGCACTGAGCACTGAGCACACTGAGCACTGAGCACCCAGCACCCCGAGTACTGAGCACTGAGCGCCCTGAGTACTGAGCACCCAGCACCCCGAGTACTGAGCACTGAGCACCCTGAGTACTGAGCACCCAGCACCCTGAGCACTGAGAACCCTGAGTACTGAGCACCGAGCACCCTGAGTACTGAGCACCCAGCCCCCTGAGCACTGAGCACGGAGCACCCCGAGGACTGAGCACCCCGCACCCTGAGCACTGAGCACCCAGCACCTTGAGTACTGAGCACCGAGCACCCCGAGCACTGAGCACCCAGCACCCTGAGTACTGAGCACCCAACACCCAGAGTACTGAGCACCCAGCACCCTGATCACTGAGCACCCAGCACCCTGAGTACTGAGCACCCAGCACCCTGAGTACTGAGCACCCAGCACCCTGAGCACTGAGCACTGAGCACCCAGCACCCTGAGCACTGAGCACTGACCACCCAGCACCCCGAGCACTGAGCACCCAGCACCCCGAGCACTGAGCACCCAGGGCCCTGAGCACTGAGCACACAGCACACTGAGCACTGAGCACCCAGCCCCCTGAGTACTGAGCACCCAGCACCATGAGTACTGAGCACCCAGCACCCTGAGTACTGAGCACCGAGCACCCCGAGCACTGAGCACCCAGCACCCTGAGCACTGAGCACCCTGAGGACTGAGCACCCAGCACCCTGAGCACCGAGCACCCCGAGCACTGAGCACCCAGCACCCTGAGCACTGAGCACCCTGAGCACTGAGCACCCAGCACACCGAGCACTGAGCACCCAGCACCCTGAGTACTGAGCAAACAGCACCCTGAGCACTGAGCACCCAGCACCCTGAGTACTGAGCACCCTGAGTACTGAGCACCGATCACCCTGAACACTGAGCACCCAGCACCCTGTGTACTGAGCACCCAGCACCCTGAGCACTGAGCACCCAGCACCCTGAGCACTGAGAACCCAGCACCCTGAGTACTGAGCACCCAGAACCCTGAGTACTGAGTACAAAGCACCCTGAGCACTGAGCACCCAGCACCCTGAGTACTGAGCACCGAGCACACTAAGTACTGAGCACCAAGCACCCTGAGTAGTGAGCACCCAGCACCCTGAGCACTGAGCACCCAGCACCCTGAGTACTGAGCACCCAGCACTCTGAGTACTGAGCACCCAGCACCCTGAGTACTGAGCACCCAGCACCCTGAGTACTGAGCACACAGCACCTTGAGTACTGAGCACCGAGCACCCCGAGCACTGAGCAACCAGCACCCTGAGTACTGAGCACTGAGCACCCTGAGTACTGAGCACCGAACACCCTGAGTACTGAGCACCCAGCACCCTGAGGACTGAGCACCCAGCACCCTGAACACTGAGCACCCAGCACCCTGAGTACTGAGCCCCCAGCACCCTGAGTACTGAGCACCCAGCACCCCGAGCACTGAGCACCCAGCACCCCGAGCACTGAGCACCCAGCACCCCGAGCACTGAGCACCCAGCACCCCGAGCACTGAGCACCCAGCACCCTGAGCACTGAGCACCCAGCACCCTGAGCACTGAGCACCCAGCACCCTGAGTACTGAGTACTCAGCACCCTGAGCACTGAGCACCCAGCACCCTGAGTACTGATCATCGAGCACCCCGAGCACTGAGCACCCAGCACCCTGAGTACTGAGCACCCAGCACCCTGAGTACTGAGCACCCAGCACCCTGAGTACTGAGCACCCAGCACCCTGAGCACTGATCACAAAGCACGCTGAGTACTGAGCACTGAGCACCCTGAGTACTGAGCACCGAGGACCCTGAGCACTGAGCACCCAGCACGCTGAGTACTGAGCACTGAGCACCCTGAGTACTGAGCACCTAGCACCCTGAGTACTGAGCACCCAGCACCCTGAGCACTGAGCAGCCAGCACCCTCAGCACTGAGCACCCAGCACCCCGAGCACTGAGCACCCAGCACCCTGAGCACTGAGCACCCAGAACCACGAGTACTGAGCACCCAGCACCCCGAGTACTGAGCACCGAGCACCCCGAGCACTGAGCACCCAGCACCCTGAGTACTGAGCACCCAGTACCCTGAGTACTGAGCAACGAGCACCCTGAGCACTGAGCACCCAGCACCCTGAGTACTGAGCACCCAGTACCCTGAGTACTGAGTACCCCGAGTACTGAGCACCCAGCACCCCGAGCACTGAGCACCTAGCACCCTGAGTACTGAGAACAGATCACCCTGAGTACTGAGCACCCAGCACCCCGAGCACTGAGCACCCAGCACCCTGAGTACTGAGAACCGAGCACCCTGAGTACTGAGCACCCAGCACCCTGAGAACTGAGCCCCCAGCACCCTGAGCACTGAGCACCCAGCACACCGAGCACTGAGCACCCAGCACCCCGAGAATGAGCACCCAGCACCCTGAGTACTGAGCACCCAGCACCCCGAGCACGGAGCACCCAGGACCCCGAGCACTGAGTACTGAGCACCCAGCACCCTGAGTACTAAGCACCCAGCACCCTGAGTACTGAGCACCCAGGACCCTGAGCACTGAGCACCGAGCACCCCGAGCACTGAGCACCCAGCACCCTGAGCACTCAGCACCCATCACCCCGATCACTGAGCACCCAGCACCCTGAGCACTGAGCACCCAGCACCCTGAGCACTGAGCACCGAGCACCCAGAGCACTGAGCACCCAGCACCCTGAGCACTGAGCACCCAGCACCCTGAGTACTGAGCACCCTGCACCCTGAGTACTGAGCACCCAGACCCCGAGCACTGAGGACCCAGCACCCCTAGCACTGTGCACCCAGCACCCTGAGTACTGAGAACCCAGCACCCTGAGTACTGAGCACCCAGCACCCTGAGCACTGAGCACCCAGCAGCCCGAGCACTGAGCACCCAGCATCCTGAGCACTGGGCACTGAGCACCCAGCATCCCGAGTACTAAGCACCCAGCACCCTGAGTACTGAGCACCCAGCACCCTGAATAATGAGCACCCAGCACCCCGAGCACTGAGCACCCAGCACCCTGAGCACTGAGCACCCAACACCCTGAGTACTGAGCATCAAGCACGCTGAGCACTGAGCACCCAGCACCCTGAGCACTGAGCACCCAGCACCCTGAGCACTGAGCACTCAGCACCTTGAGTACTGAGCACCGAGCAACCCGAGCACTGAGCACCGGGTAACCCGAGCACTGAGCACCCAGCACCCTGAGTACTGAGCACCAAGCACCCTGAGTACTGAGCACTGAGCACTGACCACCCTGAGCACTGAGCACCAAGCACCCTGAGCACTGAGCACCCAGCATCCTGAGCACTGAGTACTGAGCACCCAGCACCCTGAGCACTGAGCAGCCAGCACCCTGAGCACTGAGCACCAAGCACCCTGAGTACTGAGCACCCAGCACCACAAACACTGAGCACCGAGCACCCTGAGAACTGAGCACCGAGCACCCTGAGTACTGAGCAGCCAGCACCATGAGTACTGAGCCCCGAGCACCCAGAGTACTGAGCAACCTGAGTACTGAGCACCCAGTACCCCGAGAATGAGCACCCAGCACCATGAGTACTGAGCACCGAGCACCCTGAGCACTGAGCACCCAGCACCCTGAGTACTGAGCACCAAGCACCCTGAGTTCTGAGCACCCAGCACCCTGAGTACTGAGCACCCAGCACCATGAGTACTGAGCCCCGAGCACCCAGAGTACTGAGCAACCTGAGTACTGAGCACCCAGTACCCCGAGAATGAGCACCCAGCACCATGAGTACTGAGCACCGAGCACCCTGATTTCTGAGCACCCAGCACCCTGAGCACTGAGCACACAGAGTACTGAGCAACCAGCACCGTGAGCACTGAGCACCCAGCACCCCGAGCACTGAGCACCCAGCACCACGACCACTGAGCACTGAGCACCCTGAGCACTGAGGACCCAGCACCCCGAGCACTGAGCACCCAGCACCCTGAGTACTGAGCACCCAGCACCCTGAGCACTGAGGACCCAGCATCCCGAGCACTGAGCACCCAGCACGCTGAGTACTGAGCACTGAGCACCCAGCACCCTGAGTACTGAGCACATAGCACCCTGAGTACTGAGCACCCAGCACCCCAAGCACTGAGCACTGAGCAACCTGAGTACTGAGCACTGAGCACCCTTAGTACTGAGCACCGAGCACCCTGAGTACTGAGCACCCAGCACCCCGAGCACTGAGCACTGAGCAACCTGAGTGCTGAGCAACAAGCACCCCGAGTACTGAGCACTGAGCACCCTGAGTACTGAGCACAAAGCACCCTGAGCACTGAGCACCCAGCACCCTGAGTACTGAGCACTGAGAACCCTGAGTACTGAACACCGAGCACCCTGAGTACTGAGCACCCAGCACGCTGATCACTGAGCACGGAGCACCCCGAGGGCTGAGCACCCAGCACCCTGAGCACTGAGCACCCAGCACCTTGAGTACTGAGCACCGAGCACCCCGAGCACTGAGCACCCAGCACCACCCTCAGCACTGAGCACCCAGCACCCTGAGCACTGAGCACCCAGCACCCTGAGCACTGAGCACGCAGCACCCCGAGCACTGAGCACCCAGCACCCTGAGTACTGAGCACAGAGCACCCTGAGCACTGAGCACCCAGCACACTGAGTACTGAGCACCCAGCACCCTGAGTACTGAGCAACCAGCAACCTGAGCACTGAGCACTGAGCACCCAGCACCCTGAGCACTGAGCACTGAGCACCCAGCACCACAGCCCTGAGCACCCAGCACCCTGAGCACTGAGCACCCAGCACCCTGAGCACTGAGCACCCAGCGCCCTGAGCACCCAGCACCCTGAGTACTGAGCACCCAGCACCCGGAGTACTGAGCACCCAGCACCCTGAGTACTGAGCACCGAGCACCCCGAGCACTGAGCACCCAGCACCCTGAGCACTGAGCACCCGGAGGACTGAGCACCCAGCACCCTGATAACTGAGCACCGATCACCCTGAGAACTGAGCACCCAGCACCCTGAGTACTGAGCACTGAGAACCCTGAGTACTGAGCACCGAGCACCCTGAGTACTGAGCACCCAGCACCCTGAGCACTGAGCACGGAGCACCCCGAGGACTGAGCACCCAGCACCCTGAGCACTGAGCACCCAGCACCTTGAGTACTGAGCACCGAGCACCCCGAGCACTGAGCACCCAGCACCCTGAGCACTGAGCACCCAGCACCCCGAGAACTGAGCACCCAGCACCCTGAGTACTGAGCACCCAGCACCCCAAGCACTGAGCACTGAGCAACCTGAGTACTGAGCACTGAGCACCCTTAGTACTGAGCACCGAGCACCCTGAGTACTGAGCACCCAGCACCCCGAGCACTGAGCACTGAGCAACCTGAGTGCTGAGCAACAAGCACCCCGAGTACTGAGCACTGAGCACCCTGAGTACTGAGCACAAAGCACCCTGAGCACTGAGCACCCAGCACCCTGAGTACTGAGCACTGAGAACCCTGAGTACTGAACACCGAGCACCCTGAGTACTGAGCACCCAGCACGCTGATCACTGAGCACGGAGCACCCCGAGGGCTGAGCACCCAGCACCCTGAGCACTGAGCACCCAGCACCTTGAGTACTGAGCACCGAGCACCCCGAGCACTGAGCACCCAGCACCACCCTCAGCACTGAGCACCCAGCACCCTGAGCACTGAGCACCCAGCACCCTGAGCACTGAGCACGCAGCACCCCGAGCACTGAGCACCCAGCACCCTGAGTACTGAGCACAGAGCACCCTGAGCACTGAGCACCCAGCACACTGAGTACTGAGCACCCAGCACCCTGAGTACTGAGCAACCAGCAACCTGAGCACTGAGCACTGAGCACCCAGCACCCTGAGCACTGAGCACTGAGCACCCAGCACCACAGCCCTGAGCACCCAGCACCCTGAGCACTGAGCACCCAGCACCCTGAGCACTGAGCACCCAGCACCCTGAGCACCCAGCACCCTGAGTACTGAGCACCCAGCACCCGGAGTACTGAGCACCCAGCACCCTGAGTACTGAGCACCGAGCACCCCGAGCACTGAGCACCCAGCACCCTGAGCACTGAGCACCCGGAGGACTGAGCACCCAGCACCCTGATAACTGAGCACCGATCACCCTGAGAACTGAGCACCCAGCACCCTGAGTACTGAGCACTGAGAACCCTGAGTACTGAGCACCGAGCACCCTGAGTACTGAGCACCCAGCACCCTGAGCACTGAGCACGGAGCACCCCGAGGACTGAGCACCCAGCACCCTGAGCACTGAGCACCCAGCACCTTGAGTACTGAGCACCGAGCACCCCGAGCACTGAGCACCCAGCACCCTGAGCACTGAGCACCCAGCACCCCGAGAACTGAGCACCCAGCACCCTGAGTACTGAGCACCCAACACCCAGAGTACTGAGCACCCATCACCCTGAGAACTGAGCACCCAGCACCCTGAGTACTGAGCACCCAGCACCCTGATTACTGAGCACCCAACACCCTGAGTACTGAGCACCCAGCACCCTGAGTACTGAGCACCCAGCACCCTGAGCACTGAGCAGTGAGCACCCAGCACCTTGAGCACTGAGCACTGACCACCCAGCACCCCGAGCACTGAGCACCCAGCACCCCGAGCACTGAGCACCCAGCGCCTTGAGCACTGAGCACCCAGCACCCTGAGCACTGAGCACCCAGTCCCCTGAGTACTGAGCACCCAGCACCATGAGTACTGAGCACCCAGCACCCTGAGTAATGAGCACTCAGCACCCTGAGTACTGAGCACCGAGCACCCCGAGCACTGAGCTCCCAGCACCCTGAGCACTGAGCACCCTGAGGACTGAGCACCCAGCACCCTGAGCACTGAGCACCCAGCACCCTGAGTACTGAGCACCGATCACCCTGAGCACTGAGCACCCAGCACCCCGAGCACTGAGCACCCAGCACCCTGAGTACTGAGCACACAGCACCCTGAGCACTGAGCACGCAGCACCCTGAGTACTGAGCAACCTGAGTACTGAGCACCGATCACCCTGAGCAATGAGCACCCAGCACCCTGAGCACTGAGCACCCAGCACCCTGAGTACTGAGCACCCAGCACCCTGAGTACTGAGTACCCAGAACCCTGAGCACTGAGCACCCAGCACCCTGAGTACTGAGCACCGAGCACCCTGAGTACTGAGCACCCAGCACCCTGAGTACTGAGCACTAACCACCCTGAGCACTGAGCACCCAGCACCCTGAGTACTGAGCACCCAGCACCCTGAGTACTGAGCACCCAGCACCCAGAGCACTGAGCACTCAGCACCCAGGACCCCGAGCACTGAGTATTGAGCACCCAGCACCCTGAGTACTGAGCACGCAGCACGCTGAGTACTGAGCACCCAGCACCCCGAGAACTGAGCACCCAGCACCATGAGTACTGAGCACCCAGCACCCTGAGTACTGAGCACTCAGCACCCTGAGTACTGAGCACCGAGCACCCCGAGCACTGAGCACCCATCACCCTGAGCACTGAGCACCCTGAGGACTGAGCACCCAGCACCCTGAGCACTGAGCACCCAGCACCCTGAGTACTGAGCACCGATCACCCTGAGCACTGAGCACCCAGCATCCTGAGCACTGAGTACTGAGCACCCAGCACCCTGAGCACTGAGCAGCCAGCACCCTGAGCACTGAGCAACAAGCAACCTGAGTAATGAGCACACAGCACCACAAACACTGAGCACCGAGCACCCTGAGTACTGAGCACCCAGTACCCCGAGAATGAGCACCCAGCACCATGAGTACTGAGCACCGAGCACCCTGAGCACTGAGCACCCAGCACCCTGAGTACTGAGCACCAAGTACCCTGAGATCTGAGCACCCAGCACCCTGAGTACTGAGCACCCAGCACCATGAGTACTGAGCCCCGAGCACCCAGAGTACTGAGCAACCTGAGTACTGAGCACCCAGTACCCCGAGAATGAGCACCCAGCACCATGAGTACTGAGCACCGAGCACCCTGAGTTCTGAGCACCCAGCACCCTGAGCACTGACCACACAGAGTACTGAGCAACCAGCACCGTGAGCACTGAGCACCCAGCACCCCGAGCACTGAGCACCCAGCACCCCGACCACTGAGCACTGAGCACCCTGAGCACTGAGGACCCAGCACCCCGAGCACTGAGCACCCAGCACCCTGAGTACTGAGCACCCAGCACCCTGAGCACTGAGGACCCAGCATCCCGAGCACTGAGCACCCAGCACGCTGAGTACTGAGCACTGAGCACCCAGCACCCTGAGTACTGAGCACCCAGCACCCTGAGTACTGAGCACCCAGCACCCCAAGCACTGAGCACTGAGCAACCTGAGTACTGAGCACTGAGCACCCTTAGTACTGAGCACCGAGCACCCTGAGTACTGAGCACCCAGCACCCCGAGCACTGAGCACTGAGCAACCTGAGTGCTGAGCAACAAGCACCCCGAGTACTGAGCACTGAGCACCCTGAGTACTGAGCACCCAGCACCCTGAGCACTGAGCACCCAGCACCCTGAGTACTGAGCACTGAGAACCCTGAGTACTGAACACCGAGCACCCTGAGTACTGAGCACCCAGCACCCTGATCACTGAGCACGGAGCACCCCGAGGACTGAGCACCCAGCACCCTGAGCACTGAGCACCCAGCACCTTGAGTACTGAGCACCGAGCACCCCGAGCACTGAGCACCCAGCACCCTGAGTACTGAGCACCCAGCACCCTGAGCACTGAGCACGGAGCACCCCGAGGACTGAGCACCCAGCACCCTGAGCACTGAGCACCCAGCACCTTGAGTACTGAGCACCGAGCACCCCGAGCACTGAGCACCCAGCACCCTGAGCACTGAGCACCCAGCACCCCGAGAACTGAGCACCCAGCACCCTGAGTACTGAGCACCCAACACCCAGAGTACTGAGCACCCAGCACCCTGAGAACTGAGCACCCAGCACCCTGAGTACTGAGCACCCAGCACCCTGAGTACTGAGCACCCAACACCCTGAGTACTGAGCACCCAGCACCCTGAGTACTGAGCACCCAGCACCCTGAGCACTGAGCAGTGAGCACCCAGCACCTTGAGCACTGAGCACTGACCACCCAGCACCCCGAGCACTGAGCACCCAGCACCCCGAGCACTGAGCACCCAGCGCCTTGAGCACTGAGCACCCAGCACCCTAAGTACTGAGCACCCAGTCCCCTGAGTACTGAGCACCCAGCACCATGAGTACTGAGCACCCAGCACCCTGAGTAATGAGCACTCAGCACCCTGAGTACTGAGCACTGAGCACCCCGAGCACTGAGCACCCAGCACCCTGAGCACTGAGCACCCTGAGGACTGAGCACCCAGCACCCTGAGCACTGAGCACCCAGCACCCTGAGTACTGAGCACCGATCACCCTGAGCACTGAGCACCCAGCACCCTGGGTACTGAGCACCCAGCACCCTGAGCACTGAGCACCCAGCACCCTGAGTACTGAGCACCCTGAGTACTGAGCACCGATCACCCTGAGCACTGAGCACCCAGCACCCTGAGTACTGAGCACCCAGCACCCTGAGCAATGAGCACGGAGCACCCTGAGCACTGAGCACCCAGCACCCTGAGTACTGAGCACCCAGCACCCTGAGTACTGAGTACCCAGCACCCTGAGCACTGAGCACCCAGCACCCTGAGTACTGAGCACCGAGCACCCTGAGTACTGAGCACCCAGCACCCTGAGTACTGAGCACCCACCACCCTGAGCACTGAGCACATAGCACCCTGAGTACTGAGCACCCAGCACCCTGAGTACTGAGCACCCAGCACCCAGAGCACTGAGCACCCAGCACCCTGAGCACTCAGCACCCAGGAACCCGAGCACTGAGTATTGAGCACCCAGCACCCTGAGTACTGAGCACGCAGCACGGTGAGTACTGAGCACCCAGCACCCCGAGAACTGAGCACCCAGCACCATGAGTACTGAGCACCCAGCACCCTGAGTACTGAGCACTCAGCACCCTGAGTACTGAGCACCGAGCACCCCGAGCACTGAGCACCCATCACCCTGAGCACTGAGCACCCTGAGGACTGAGCACCCAGCACCCTGAGCACTGAGCACCCAGCACCCTGAGGACTGAGCACCGATCACCCTGAGCACTGAGCACCCAGCACCCCGAGCACTGAGCACCCAGCACCCTGAGCACTGAGCACCCAGCACCCTGAGTACTGAGCACCCAGGACCCTGAGCACTGAGCACCGAGCACCCCGAGCACTGAGCACCCAGCACCCTGAGCACTCAGCACCCAGCACCCCGAGCACTGAGCACCCAGCACCCTGAGCACTGAGCACCAAGCACCCTGAGCACGGAGCACCCCGAGGACTGAGAACCCAGCACCCTGAGCACTGAGCACCCAGCACCTTGTGTACTGAGCACCGAGCACCTCGAGCACTAAGCACCCAGCACCCTGAGTACTGAGCACCCAGCACCCTGAGCACTGAGCACCCAGCACCCTGAGCACTGAGCACCCAGCACCCCGAGCACGGAGCACAAAGCACCCTGAGTACTGAGCACCCAACACCCAGAGTACTGAGCACCCAGCACCCTGAGCACTGAGCACCCAGCACCCTGAGTACTGAGCACCAAGCACCCTGAGTACTGAACACCCAGCACCCTCAGCACTGAGCACCCTGAGCACTGAGTACTGAGCAATGAGCACCCTGAGCACTGAGCACCCAGCACGCCGAGTACTGAGCACCCAGCACCCCGAGCACTGAGCACCCAGCGCCCCGAGCACTGAGCACACAGCACCCCGAGCACTGAGCACTGAGCACCCTGAGCACTGAGCACCCAGCACCCCGAGTACTGAGCACTGAGCACCCTGAGTACTGAGCACCAAGCAACCCGAGTACTGAGCACTGAGCACCCTGAGTACTGAGCACCCAGCACCCCGAGCACTGAGCACCCAGCACCCTGAGCACTAAGGACCCAGCACCCCGAGCACTGAGCACCCAGCACCCTGAATACTGAGCACCCAGCACCCTGAGCACTGAGGACCCAGCACCCCGAGCACTGAGCACCCAGCACGCTGAGTACTGAGCACTGAGCACCCAGCACCCCGAGTACTGAGCACTGAGCACCCTGAGTACTGAGCACCCAGCACCCTGAGCACTGAGCACCCAGCACCCTGAGTACTGAGCACTGAGAACCCTGAGTACTGAACACTGAGCACCCTGAGTACTGAGCACCCAGCACCCTGATCACTGAGCACGGAGCACCCCGAGGACTGAGCACCCAGCACCCTGAGCACTGAGCACCCAGCACCTTGAGTACTGAGCACCGAGCACCCCGAGCACTGAGCACCCAGCACCCTGAGTACTGAGCACCCAGCACCCTGAGCACTGAGCACGGAGCACCCCGAGGACTGAGCACCCAGCACCCTGAGCACTGAGCACCCAGCACCTTGAGTACTGAGCACCGAGCACCCCGAGCACTGAGCACCCAGCACCCTGAGCACTGAGCACCCAGCACCCTGAGCACTGAGCACCCAGCACCCCGAGAACTGAGCACCCAGCACCCTGAGTACTGAGCACCCAACACCCAGAGTACTGAGCACCCAGCACCCTGAGTACTGAGCACCCAGCACCCTGAGTACTGAGCACCCAGCACCCTGAGTACTTAGCACCCAGCACCCTGAGCACTGAGCACTGAGCACCCAGCACCTTGAGCACTGAGCACTGACCACCCAGCACCCCGAGCACTGAGCACCCAGCACCCCGAGCACTGAGCACCCAGCGTCCTGAGCACTGAGCACCCAGCACCCTGAGCACTGAGCACCCAGTCCCCTGAGTACTGAGCACCCAGCACCATGAGTACTGAGCACCCAGCACCCTGAGTACTGAGCACTCAGCACCCTGAGTATTGAGCACCGAGCACCCCGAGCACTGAGCACCCAGCACCCTGAGCACTGAGCACCCTGAGGACTGAGCACCCAGCACCCTGAGCACTGAGCACCCAGCACCCTGAGTACTGAGCACCGATCACCCTGAGCACTGAGCACCCAGCACCCCGAGCACTGAGCACCCAGCACCCTGAGCACTGAGCACCCAGCAACCTGAGTACTGAGCACTGAGCACCCAGCACCCCGAGCACTGAGCATCCAGCACCCTGTGTACTGAGCACTGAGCACCCTGAGTACTAAGCACCCAGACCCCGAGCACTGAGGACCCAGCACAGCTAGCACTGAGCACCCAGCACCCTGAGTACTGAGCACCCAGCACCCTGAGTACTGAGCACCCAGACCCCGAGCACTGAGGACCCAGCACAGCTAGCACTGAGCACCCAGCACCCTGAGCACTGAGCACCCAGCAGCCCGAGCACTGAGCACCCAGCATCCTGAGCACTGAGTACTGAGCACCCAGCACCCTGAGCACTGAGCACCCAGCACCCTGAGCACTGAGCACCCAGCACCCTGAGTACTGAGCACCCAGCACCCCAAGCACTGAGCACCGAGCATCCTGAGTACTGAGCACCCAGCACGCTGAGCACTGAGCACCCAGCACCCGGAGTACTGAGCACAAAGCACACTGAGTACTGAGCACTCAGCACCCTGAGTACTGAGCACCGAGCACCCCGAGCACTGAGCACCCAGCACCCTGAGCACTGAGCAACCTGAGGACTGAGCACCCAGCACCCTGAGCACTGAGCACCCAGCACCCTGAGTACTGAGCACCGATCACCCTGAGCACTGAGCACCCAGCACCCCGAGCACTGAGCACCCAGCAGCCTAAGTACTGAGAACAGATCACCCAGAGTACTGAGCACCCAGCACCCTGAGTACTGAGCCCCCAGCACCCTGAGTACTGAGCACCCAGCAAGCCGAGCACTGAGCACCCAGCACCCCGAGAATGAGCACCCAGCACCCTGAGTACTGAGAACCGAGCACCCTGAGTACTGAGCACCCAGCACCCTGAGTACTGAGCCCCCAGCACCCTGAGTACTGAGCACCCAGCACCCCGAGCACTGAGCACCCAGCACCCCGAGAATGAGCACCCAGCACCCTGAGTACTGAGCACCCAGCACCCCGAGCACGGAGCACCCAGGACCCCGAGCACTGAGTACTGAGCACCCACCACACTGAGTACTGAGCACCGAGCTCCCCGAGCACTGAGCACCCAGCACCCTGAGCACGGAGCACCCAGCACCCTGAGCACTGAGCACCCAGCACCCTGAGTACTGAGCACCCAGCACGCTGAGTACTGAGCACTCAGCACCCTGAGCACTGAGCACCCAGCACCCTGAGTACTGAGCACTGAGCACCCAGCACCCCGAGCACTGAGCACCCAGCACCCTGTGTACTGAGCACTGAGCACCCTGAGTACTAAGCACCCAGCACCCTGAGTACTGAGCACCCAGGACCCTGAGCACTGAGCACCGAGCACCGCGAGCACTGAGCACCCAGCACCCTGAGCACTCAGCACCCATCACCCCGATCACTGAGCACCCAGCACCTTGAGCACTGAGCACCCAGCACCCTGAGCACTGAGCACCAAGCACCCAGAGCACTGAGCACCCAGCACCCTGAGCACTGAGCATCAAGCAACCCGAGCACTGAGCACCGGGTAACCCGAGCACTGAGCACCCAGCACCCTGAGTACTGAGCACCCAGCACCCTCAGCACTGAGGACCCAGCACCCCGAGCACTGAGCACCCAGCACGCTGAGTACTGAGCACTGAGCACCCAGCACCCTGAGTACTGAGCACCCAGCACCCTGAGTACTGAGCACCCAGCACCCCAAGCACTGAGCACTGAGCAACCTGAGTACTGAGCACTGAGCACCCTTAGTACTGAGCACCGAGCACCCTTAGTACTGAGCACCCAGCACCCCGAGCACTGAGCACTGAGCACCCCGAGGACTGAGCACCCAGCACCCTGAGCACTGAGCACCCAGCACCCTGAGCACTGAGGACCCAGCACCCCGAGCACTGAGCACCCAGCACGCTGAGTACTGAGCACTGAGCACCCAGCACCCCGAGTACTGAGCACTGAGCACCCTGAGTACTGAGCACCCAGCACCCTGAGCACTGAGCACCCAGCACCCTGAGTACTGAGCACTGAGAACCCTGAGTACTGAACACTGAGCACCCTGAGTACTGAGCACCCAGCACCCTGATCACTGAGCACGGAGCACCCCGAGGACTGAGCACCCAGCACCCTGAGCACTGAGCACCCAGCACCTTGAGTACTGAGCACCGAGCACCCCGAGCACTGAGCACCCAGCACCCTGAGTACTGAGCACCCAGCACCCCGAGAACTGAGCACCCAGCACCCCGAGAACTGAGCACCCAGCACCCTGAGTACTGAGCACCCAACAACCAGAGTACTGAGCACCCAGCACCCTGAGTACTGAGCACCCAGCACCCTGAGTACTTAGCACCCAGCACCCTGAGCACTGAGCACTGAGCACCCAGCACCTTGAGCACTGAGCACTGACCACCCAGCACCCCGAGCACTGAGCACCCAGCACCCCGAGCACTGAGCACCCAGCGCCCTGAGCACTGAGCACCCAGCACCCTGAGCACTGAGCACCCAGTCCCCTGAGTACTGAGCACCCAGCACCATGAGGACTGAGCACCCAGCACCCTGAGTACTGAGCACTCAGCACCCTGAGTATTGAGCACCGAGCACCCCGAGCACTGAGCACCCAGCACCCTGAGCACTGAGAACCCTGAGGACTGAGCACGCAGCACCCTGTGCACTGAGCACCCAGCACCCTGAGTACTGAGCACCGATCACCCTGAGCACTGAGCACCCAGCACCCCGAGCACTGAGCACCCAGCACCCTGAGCACTGAGCACCCAGCACCCTGAGTACTGAGCACTGAGCACCCAGCACCCCGAGCACTGAGCATCCAGCACCCTGTGTACTGAGCACTGAGCACCCTGAGTACTAAGCACCCAGCACCCTGAGTACTGAGCACCCAGCAACCTGAGCACTGAGCACCGAGCACCCCGAGCACTGAGCACCCAGCACCCTGAGCACTCAGCACCCATCACCCCGATCACTGAGCACCCAGCACCCTGAGCACTGAGCACCCAGCACCCTGAGCACTGAGCACCCAGCACCCAGAGCACTGAGCACCCAGCACCCTGAGCACGGAGCACCCAGCACCCTGAGTACTGAGCACCCAGCACCCTGAGTACTGAGCACCCAGACCCCGAGCACTGAGGACCCAGCACCCCTAGCACTGAGCACCCAGCACCCTGAGCACTGAGCACCCAGCAGCCCGAGCACTGAGCACCCAGCATCCTGAACACTGAGTACTGAGCACCCAGCACCCTGAGCACTGAGCACCCAGCACCCTGAGCACTGAGCACCCAGCACCCTGAGTACTGAGCACCCAGCACACCAAGCACTGAGCACCGAGCACCCTGAGTACTGAGCACCCAGCACGCTGAGCACTGAGCACCCAGCACCCGGAGTACTGAGCACCCAGCACCCTGAGTACTGAGCACTCAGCACCCTGAGTACTGAGCACCGAGCACCCCGAGCACTGAGCACCCAGCACCCTGAGCACTGAGCAACCTGAGGACTGAGCACCCAGCACCCTGAGCACTGAGCACCCAGCACCCTGAGTACTGAGCACCGATCACCCTGAGCACTGAGCACCCAGCACCCCGAGCACTGAGCACCCAGCAGCCTAAGTACTGAGAACAGATCACCCAGAGTACTGAGCACCCAGCACCCTGAGAACTGAGTCTCCAGCACCCTGAGTACTGAGCACCCAGCAAGCCGAGCACTGAGCACCCAGCACCCCGAGAATGAGCACCCAGCAACCTGAGTACTGAGAACCGAGCACCCTGAGTACTGAGCACCCAGCACCCTGAGTACTGAGCCCCCAGCACCCTGAGTACTGAGCACCCAGCACCCCGAGCACTGAGCACCGAGCAACCCGAGAATGAGCACCCAGCACCCTGAGTACTGAGCACCCAGCACCCCGAGCACGGAGCACCCAGGACCCCGAGCACTGAGTACTGAGCACCCAGCACCCTGAGTACTGAGCACCGAGCTCCCCGAGCACTGAGCACCCAGCACCCTGAGCACGGAGCACCCAGCACCCTGAGCACTGAGCACCCAGCACCCTGAGTACTGAGCACCCAGGACGCTGAGTACTGAGCACTCAGCACCCTGAGCACTGAGCACCCAGCACCCTGAGTACTGAGCACTGAGCACCCAGCACCCCGAGCACTGAGCACCCAGCACCCTGTGTACTGAGCACTGAGCACCCTGAGTACTAAGCACCCAGCACCCTGAGTACTGAGCACCCAGGACCCTGAGCACTGAGCACCGAGCACCCCGAGCACTGAGCACCCAGCACCCTGAGCACTCAGCACCCATCACCCTGATCACTGAGCACCCAGCACCCTGAGCACTGAGCACCCAGCACCCTGAGCACTGAGCACCAAGCACCCAGAGCACTGAGCACCCAGCACACTGAGCACTGAGCATCAAGCACCCTGAGCACTGAGCACCCAGCACCCTGAGCACTGAGCACTCAGCACCCTGAGTACTGAGCACCGAGCAACCCGAGCACTGAGCACCGGGTAACCCGAGCACTGAGCACCCAGCACCCTGAGTACTGAGCACCAAGCACCCTGAGTACTGAGCACTGAGCACTGACCACCCTGAGCACTGAGCACCCAGCACCCTGAGCACTGAGCACCCAGCATCCTGAGCACTGAGTACTGAGCACCCAGCACCCTGAGCACTGAGCAGCCAGCACCCTGAGCACTGAGCACCAAGCACCCTGAGTACTGAGCACCCAGCACCCCAAGCACTGAGCACTGAGCACCCTGAGCGCTGAGGACCCAGCACCCCGAGCACTGAGGACCCAGCACCCTGAGTACTGAGCACCCAGCACCCTGAGCACTGAGACCCGAGCACCCAGAGTACTGAGCAACCTGAGTACTGAGCACCCAGTACCCCGAGAATGAGCACCCAGCACCCTGAGTACTGAGCATCAAGCACCCTGAGTTCTGAGCACCCAGCACCCTGAGTACTGCGCACCCAGCACCCTGAGTTCTGAGCACCCAGCACCCTGAGCACTGAGCACACTGAGTACTGAGCAACCAGCACCCTGAGCACTGAGCACCCAGCACCCCGAGCACTGAGCACCCAGCACCCCGACCACTGAGCACTGAGCACCCTGAGCACTGAGGACCCAGCACCCCGAGCACTGAGCACCCAGCACCCTGAGTACTGAGCACCCAGCACCCTGAGCACTGAGGACCCAGCACCCCGAGCACTGAGCACCCAGCACGCTGAGTACTGAGCACTGAGCACCCAGCACCCTGAGTACTGAGCACCCAGCACCCTGAGTACTGAGCACCCAGCAACCCAAGCACTGAGCACTGAGCAACCTGAGTACTGAGCACTGAGCACCCTTAGTACTGAGCACCGAGCACCCTGAGTACTGAGCACCCAGCAACCCGAGCACTGAGCACTGAGCAACCTGAGTGCTGAGCAACAAGCACCCCGAGTACTGAGCACTGAGCACCCTGAGTACTGAGCACCCAGCACCCTGAGCACTGAGCACCCAGCACCCTGAGTACTGAGCACTGAGAACCCTGAGTCCTGAACAACGAGCACCCTGAGTCCTGAGCACCCAGCACGGTGATCACTGAGCACGGAGCACCCCGAGGACTGAGCACCCAGCACCCTGAGCACTGAGCACCCAGCACCCTGAGTACTGAGCACCCAGCAGCCTGAGCAATGAGCACCCAGCACCCTGAGCACTAAGCACCCAGCACCCCGAGAACTGAGCACCCAGCACCCTGAGTACTGAGCACCCAGCACCCTGAGTACTGAGCACCCAGCACCCTGAGCACTGAGCACTGAGCACCCAGCACCTTGAGCACTGAGCACTGACCACCCAGCACCCCGAGCACTGAGCACCCAGCACCCCGAGCACTGAGCACCCAGCGCCCTGAGCACTGAGCACCCAGCACCCTGAGCACTGAACACCCAGTCCCCTGAGTACTGAGCACCCAGCACCATGAGTACTGAGCACCCAGCACCCTGAGTACCGAGCACTCAGCACCCTGAGTACTGAGCACCGAGCACCCCGAGCACTGAGCACCCAGCACCCTGAGCACTGAGCACCCTGAGGCCTGAGCACCCAGCACCCTGAGCACTGAGCACCCAGCACCCTGAGTACTGAGCACCGATCACCCTGAGCACTGAGCACCCAGCACCCCGAGCACTGAGCACCCAGCACCCTGAGTACTGAGCACCCAGCACCCTGAGCACTGAGCACCCAGCATCCTGAGTACTGAGCACCCTGAGTACTGAGCACCGATCACCCTGAGCACTGAGCACCCAGCACCCTGAGTACTGAGCACCCAGCTCCCTGAGCACTGAGCACCCAGCACCCTGAGCACTGAGCCCCCAGCACCCTGAGTACTGAGCACCCAGCACCCTGAGTACTGAGTACCCAGCACCCTGAGCACTGAGCACCCAGCACCCTGAGTACTGAGCATCCGAGCACCCTGAGTACTGAGCACACAGCACACTGAGTACTGAGCACCCAGCACCCTGAGCACTGAGCACCCAGCACCCTGAGTACTGAGCACCCAGCACCCTGAGTACTGAGCACCCAGCACCCAGAGCACTGAGCACCCAGCACCCTGAGCACTCAGCACCCAGGACCCCGAGCACTGAGTATTGTGCACCCAGCACCCTGAGTACTGAGCACGCAGCACGCTGAGTACTGAGCACCCAGCACCCCGAGCACTGAGCACCCAGCACCATGAGTACTGAGCACCCAGCACCCTGAGCACTGAGCACCCAGCACCCTGAGTACTGAGCACCGATCACCCTGAGCACTGAGCACCCAGCACCCCGAGCACTGAGCACCCAGCACCCCGAGCACTGAGCACCCAGCACCCTGAGTACTGAGCACCCAGCACCCTGAGCACTGAGCACCCAGCACCCCGAGCACTGAGCACCCAGCACGCTGAGCACTGAGCACTCTGAGTACTGAGCACTGAGCACCCTGAGTACTGAACACTGAGCACCGTGTGTACTGAGCACCCAGCACCCTGAGTACTGAGCACCCATCAACCTGAGCAATGAGCACCCTGAGTACTGAGCACCCAGCACCCCGAGCACTGAGCACCCAGCACCCTGAGTACTGAGCACCGAGCACCCTGTGTACTGAGCAGCCAGCACCCTGAGTACTGAGCACCCAGCGTACTGAGCACCGAGCACCCAGCACCCTGAGTACTGAGCACCCAGCACCCCGAGCACTGAGCACCCAGCACCCTGAGTACTGAGCACCCAGCACCCCGAGCACTGAGCACCCAGCACCCCGAGCACTGAGCACCCAGCACCCTGAGTACTGAGCACCCAGCACCCTGAGCACTGAGCACCCTGAGGCCTGAGCACCCAGCACCCTGAGCACTGAGCACCCAGCACCCTGAGTACTGAGCACCGATCACCCTGAGCACTGAGCACCCAGCACCCCGAGCACTGAGCACCCAGCACCCTGAGTACTGAGCACCCAGCACCCTGAGCACTGAGCACCCAGCATCCTGAGTACTGAGCACCCTGAGTACTGAGCACCGATCACCCTGAGCACTGAGCACCCAGCACCCTGAGTACTGAGCACCCAGCACCCTGAGCACTGAGCACCCAGCACCCTGAGCACTGAGCCCCCAGCACCCTGAGTACTGAGCACCCAGCACCCTGAGTACTGAGTACCCAGCACCCTGAGCACTGAGCACCCAGCACCCTGAGTACTGAGCATCCGAGCACCCTGAGTACTGAGCACACAGCACCCTGAGTACTGAGCACCCAGCACCCTGAGCACTGAGCACCCAGCACCCTGAGTACTGAGCACCCAGCACCCTGAGTACTGAGCACCCAGCACCCAGAGCACTGAGCACCCAGCACCCTGAGCACTCAGCACCCAGGACCCCGAGCACTGGGTATTGTGCACCCAGCACCCTGAGTCCTGAGCACGCAGCACGCAGAGTACTGAGCACCCAGCACGCCGAGCACTGAGCACCCAGCACCATGAGTACTGAGCACCCAGCACCCTCAGTACTGAGCACTCAGCACCCTGAGTACTGAGCACCGAGCACCCCGAGCACTGAGCACCCAGCACCCTGAGCCCTGAGCACCCTGAGGACTGAGCACCCAGCACCCTGAGCACTGAGCACCCAGCACCCTGAGTACTGAGCACCGATCACCCTGAGCACTGAGCACCCAGCACCCCGAGCACTGAGCACCCAGCACCCTGAGCACTGAGCACCCAGCACCCTGAGTACTGAGCACCCAGCACCACGAGCACTGAGCACCCAGCACCCTGAGCACTGAGCACCCAGCACCCTGAGCACTGAGCACTCAGCACCCTGAGTACTGAGCACCGAGCAACCCGAGCACTGAGCACCGGGTAACCCGAGCACTGAGCACCCAGCACCCTGAGTACTGAGCACCAAGCACCCTGAGTACTGAGCACTGAGCACTGACCACCCTGAGCACTGAGCACCCAGCACCCTGAGCACTGAGCACCCAGCATCCTGAGCACTGAGTACTGAGCACCCAGCACCCTGAGCACTGAGCAGCCAGCACCCTGAGCACTGAGCACCAAGCACCCTGAGTACTGAGCACCCAGCACCCCAAGCACTGAGCACTGAGCACCCTGAGCGCTGAGGACCCAGCACCCCGAGCACTGAGCACCCAGCACCCTGAGTACTGAGCACCCAGCACCCTGAGCACTGAGGCCCGAGCACCCAGAGTACTGAGCAACCTGAGTACTGAGCACACAGTACCCCGAGAATGAGCACCCAGCACCCTGAGTACTGAGCATCAAGCACCCTGAGTTCTGAACACCCAGCACCCTGAGTACTGCGCACCCAGCACCCTGAGTTCTGAGCACCCAGCACCCTGAGCACTGAGCACACTGAGTACTGAGCAACCAGCACCCTGAGCACTGAGCACACAGCACCCCGAGCACTGAGCACCCAGCACCCCGACCACTGAGCACTGAGCACCCTGAGCACTGAGGACCCAGCACCCCGAGCACTGAGCACCCAGCACCCTGAGTACTGAGCACCCAGCACCCTGAGCACTGAGGACCCAGCACCCTGAGCACTGAGCACCCAGCACGCTGAGTACTGAGCACTGAGCACCCAGCACCCTGAGTACTGAGCACCCAGCACCCTGAGTACTGAGCACCCAGCAACCCAAGCACTGAGCACTGAGCAACCTGAGTACTGAGCACTGAGCACCCTTAGTACTGAGCACCGAGCACCCTGAGTACTGAGCACCCAGCACCCCGAGCACTGAGCACTGAGCAACCTGAGTGCTGAGCAACAAGCACCCCGAGTACTGAGCACTGAGCACCCTGAGTACTGAGCACCCAGCACCCTGAGCACTGAGCACCCAGCACCCTGAGTACTGAGCACTGAGAACCCTGAGTACTGAACACCGAGCACCCTGAGTACTGAGCACCCAGCACGGTGATCACTGAGCACGGAGCACCCCGAGGACTGAGCACCCGGCACCCTGAGCACTGAGCACCCAGCACCCTGAGTACTGAGCACCCAGCACCCTGAGCACTGAGCACCCAGCACCCTGAGTACTGAGCACCCAGCACCCTGAGCACTGAGCACCCAGCACCCTGAGCACTAAGCACCCAGCACCCCGAGAACTGAGCACCCAGCACCCTGAGTACTGAGCACCCAGCACCCTGAGTACTGAGCACCCAGCACCCTGAGCACTGAGCACTGAGCACCCAGCACCTTGAGCACTGAGCACTGACCTCCCAGCACCCCGAGCACTGAGCACCCAGCACCCCGAGCACTGAGCACCCAGCGCCCTGAGCACTGAGCACCCAGCACCCTGAGCACTGAACACCCAGTCCCCTGAGTACTGAGCACCCAGCACCATGAGTACTGAGCACCCAGCACCCTGAGTACCGAGCACTCAGCACCCTGAGTACTGAGCACCGAGCACCCCGAGCACTGAGCACCCAGCACCCTGAGCACTGAGCACCCTGAGGCCTGAGCACCCAGCACCCTGAGCACTGAGCACCCAGCACCCTGAGTACTGAGCACCGATCACCCTGAGCACTGAGCACCCAGCACCCCGAGCACTGAGCACCCAGCACCCTGAGTACTGAGCACCCAGCACCCTGAGCACTGAGCACCCAGCATCCTGAGTACTGAGCACCCTGAGTACTGAGCACCGATCACCCTGAGCACTGAGCACCCAGCACCCTTAGTACTGAGCACCCAGCACCCTGAGCACTGAGCACCCAGCACCCTGAGCACTGAGCACCCAGCACCCTGAGTACTGAGCACCCAGCACCCTGAGTACTGAGTACCCAGCACCCTGAGCACTGAGCACCCAGCACCCTGAGTACTGAGCATCCGAGCACCCTGAGTACTGAGCACACAGCACCCTGAGTACTGAGCAACCAGCACCCTGAGCACTGAGCACCCAGCACCCTGAGTACTGAGCACCCAGCACCCTGAGTACTGAGCACCCAGCACCCAGAGCACTGAGCACCCAGTACCCTGAGCACTCAGCACCAAGGACCCCGAGCACTGAGTATTGTGCACCCAGCACCCTGAGTACTGAGCACGCAGCACACTGAGTACTGAGCACCCAGCACCCCGAGCACTGAGCACCCAGCACCCTGAGTACTGAGCACCCAGCACCCCGAGCACTGAGCACCCAGCACCCCGAGCACTGAGCACCCAGCACCCTGAGTACTGAGCACCCAGCACCCTGAGCACTGAGCACCCTGAGGCCTGAGCACCCAGCACCCTGAGCACTGAGCACCCAGCACCCTGAGTACTGAGCACCGATCACCCTGAGCACTGAGCACCCAGCACCCCGAGCACTGAGCACCCAGCACCCTGAGTACTGAGCACCCAGCACCCTGAGCACTGAGCACCCAGCATCCTGAGTACTGAGCACCCTGAGTACTGAGCACCGATCACCCTGAGCACTGAGCACCCAGCACCCTGAGTACTGAGCACCCAGCACCCTGAGCACTGAGCACCCAGCACCCTGAGCACTGAGCCCCCAGCACCCTGAGTACTGAGCACCCAGCACCCTGAGTACTGAGTACCCAGCACCCTGAGCACTGAGCACCCAGCACCCTGAGTACTGAGCATCCGAGCACCCTGAGTACTGAGCACACAGCACCCTGAGTACTGAGCACCCAGCACCCTGAGCACTGAGCACCCAGCACCCTGAGTACTGAGCACCCAGCACCCTGAGTACTGAGCACCCAGCACCCAGAGCACTGAGCACCCAGCACCCTGAGCACTCAGCACCCAGGACCCCGAGCACTGGGTATTGTGCACCCAGCACCCTGAGTCCTGAGCACGCAGCACGCAGAGTACTGAGCACCCAGCACGCCGAGCACTGAGCACCCAGCACCATGAGTACTGAGCACCCAGCACCCTCAGTACTGAGCACTCAGCACCCTGAGTACTGAGCACCGAGCACCCCGAGCACTGAGCACCCAGCACCCTGAGCCCTGAGCACCCTGAGGACTGAGCACCCAGCACCCTGAGCACTGAGCACCCAGCACCCTGAGTACTGAGCACCGATCACCCTGAGCACTGAGCACCCAGCACCCCGAGCACTGAGCACCCAGCACCCTGAGCACTGAGCACCCAGCACCCTGAGTACTGAGCACCCAGCACCACGAGCACTGAGCACCCAGCACCCTGAGCACTGAGCACCCAGCACCCTGAGCACTGAGCACTCAGCACCCTGAGTACTGAGCACCGAGCAACCCGAGCACTGAGCACCGGGTAACCCGAGCACTGAGCACCCAGCACCCTGAGTACTGAGCACCAAGCACCCTGAGTACTGAGCACTGAGCACTGACCACCCTGAGCACTGAGCACCCAGCACCCTGAGCACTGAGCACCCAGCATCCTGAGCACTGAGTACTGAGCACCCAGCACCCTGAGCACTGAGCAGCCAGCACCCTGAGCACTGAGCACCAAGCACCCTGAGTACTGAGCACCCAGCACCCCAAGCACTGAGCACTGAGCACCCTGAGCGCTGAGGACCCAGCACCCCGAGCACTGAGCACCCAGCACCCTGAGTACTGAGCACCCAGCACCCTGAGCACTGAGGCCCGAGCACCCAGAGTACTGAGCAACCTGAGTACTGAGCACACAGTACCCCGAGAATGAGCACCCAGCACCCTGAGTACTGAGCATCAAGCACCCTGAGTTCTGAACACCCAGCACCCTGAGTACTGCGCACCCAGCACCCTGAGTTCTGAGCACCCAGCACCCTGAGCACTGAGCACACTGAGTACTGAGCAACCAGCACCCTGAGCACTGAGCACACAGCACCCCGAGCACTGAGCACCCAGCACCCCGACCACTGAGCACTGAGCACCCTGAGCACTGAGGACCCAGCACCCCGAGCACTGAGCACCCAGCACCCTGAGTACTGAGCACCCAGCACCCTGAGCACTGAGGACCCAGCACCCTGAGCACTGAGCACCCAGCACGCTGAGTACTGAGCACTGAGCACCCAGCACCCTGAGTACTGAGCACCCAGCACCCTGAGTACTGAGCACCCAGCAACCCAAGCACTGAGCATTGAGCAACCTGAGTACTGAGCACTGAGCACCCTTAGTACTGAGCACCGAGCACCCTGAGTACTGAGCACCCAGCACCCCGAGCACTGAGCACTGAGCAACCTGAGTGCTGAGCAACAAGCACCCCGAGTACTGAGCACTGAGCACCCTGAGTACTGAGCACCCAGCACCCTGAGCACTGAGCACCCAGCACCCTGAGTACTGAGCACTGAGAACCCTGAGTACTGAACACCGAGCACCCTGAGTACTGAGCACCCAGCACGGTGATCACTGAGCACGGAGCACCCCGAGGACTGAGCACCCGGCACCCTGAGCACTGAGCACCCAGCACCCTGAGTACTGAGCACCCAGCACCCTGAGCACTGAGCACCCAGCACCCTGAGTACTGAGCACCCAGCACCCTGAGCACTGAGCACCCAGCACCCTGAGCACTAAGCACCCAGCACCCCGAGAACTGAGCACCCAGCACCCTGAGTACTGAGCACCCAGCACCCTGAGTACTGAGCACCCAGCACCCTGAGCACTGAGCACTGAGCACCCAGCACCTTGAGCACTGAGCACTGACCTCCCAGCACCCCGAGCACTGAGCACCCAGCACCCCGAGCACTGAGCACCCAGCGCCCTGAGCACTGAGCACCCAGCACCCTGAGCACTGAACACCCAGTCCCCTGAGTACTGAGCACCCAGCACCATGAGTACTGAGCACCCAGCACCCTGAGTACCGAGCACTCAGCACCCTGAGTACTGAGCACCGAGCACCCCGAGCACTGAGCACCCAGCACCCTGAGCACTGAGCACCCTGAGGCCTGAGCACCCAGCACCCTGAGCACTGAGCACCCAGCACCCTGAGTACTGAGCACCGATCACCCTGAGCACTGAGCACCCAGCACCCCGAGCACTGAGCACCCAGCACCCTGAGTACTGAGCACCCAGCACCCTGAGCACTGAGCACCCAGCATCCTGAGTACTGAGCACCCTGAGTACTGAGCACCGATCACCCTGAGCACTGAGCACCCAGCACCCTTAGTACTGAGCACCCAGCACCCTGAGCACTGAGCACCCAGCACCCTGAGCACTGAGCACCCAGCACCCTGAGTACTGAGCACCCAGCACCCTGAGTACTGAGTACCCAGCACCCTGAGCACTGAGCACCCAGCACCCTGAGTACTGAGCATCCGAGCACCCTGAGTACTGAGCACACAGCACCCTGAGTACTGAGCAACCAGCACCCTGAGCACTGAGCACCCAGCACCCTGAGTACTGAGCACCCAGCACCCTGAGTACTGAGCACCCAGCACCCAGAGCACTGAGCACCCAGTACCCTGAGCACTCAGCACCAAGGACCCCGAGCACTGAGTATTGTGCACCCAGCACCCTGAGTACTGAGCACGCAGCACACTGAGTACTGAGCACCCAGCACCCCGAGCACTGAGCACCCAGCACCATGAGTACTGAGCACCCAGCACCCTGAGTACTGAGCACTCAGCACCCTGAGTACTGAGCACCGAGCACCCCGAGCACTGAGCACCCAGCACCCTGAGCCCTGAGCACCCTGAGGACTGAGCACCCAGCACCCTGAGCACTGAGCACCCAGCACCCTGAGTACTGAGCACCCAGTAGCCTGAGCAATGAGCACCGAGCACCCCGAGTACTGAGCACCCAGCACCCTGAGTACTGAGCACCCAGCAACCTGAGTACTGAACACCCAGCACCCTGAGCACTGAGCACTGAGCACCCTGAGCACTGAGTACTGAGCACCGAGCACCCCGAGCACTGAGCACCCAGCACCAGGAGTACTGAGCACCCAGCACCCTGAGTACTAAGCACCGAGCACCCTGAGTACTGAGCACCCAGCACCCTGAACACTGAACATACAGCACCCTGAGTACTGAGCACTGAGCATCCAGCACCCCGAGTACTAAGCACCCAGCACCCTGAGTACTAAGCACTGAGCACCCAGCACCCCGAGCACTGAGCACCCTGCACCCTGAGCACTGAGCACCCAGCACCCGAGTACAGAGCACCCAGCACCCTGAGTACTGAGCAGCCAGCAACCTGAGTACTGAGCACAAAGCACCCCGAGTACTGGGCAACCAACACCCTGAGTACTGAGCACCCAGCACCCTGAGCACTGAGCACCCAGCACCCCGAGCACTGAGCACCCAGCACCCTGAGTACTGAGCACCCAGCACCCTGAGCACTGAGTACCCAGCACCCTGAGCACTGAGCACCCAGCACCCTGAGCACTGAGCACGCAGCACCCTGAGTAGTGAGCACCCAACATACTGAGCATCGAGCACCCTGAGCACTGAGCACCCAGCACCCTGAGTACTGAGAACCGAGCACCCCGAGCACTGAGCACCCAGCACCCCGAGCACTGAGCACCCAGCACCCCGAGCACTGAGCACCCAGCACCCCGAGCACTGAGCAACCAGCACCCCGAGCACTGAGCACCCAGCACCGTGAGCACTGAGCACCCAGCACCCTGAGTACTGAGCACCCAGCACCCTGAGCACTGAGTACCCAGCACCCTGAGCACTGAGCACCCAGCACCCTGAGCACTGAGCACCCAGCACCCTGAGCACTGAGCACCCAGCACCCTGAGTACTGAGCACTGAGCATCCAGCACCCCGAGTACTAAGCACCCAGCACCCTGAGTACTAAGCACTGAGCACCCAGCACCCCGAGCACTGAGCACCCTGCACCCTGAGCACTGAGCACCCAGCACCCGAGTACAGAGCACCCAGCACCCTGAGTACTGAGCAGCCAGCAACCTGAGTACTGAGCACAAAGCACCCCGAGTACTGGGCAACCAACACCCTGAGTACTGAGCACCCAGCACCCTGAGCACTGAGCACCCAGCACCCCGAGCACTGAGCACCCAGCACCCTGAGTACTGAGCACCCAGCACCCTGAGCACTGAGCACCCAGCACCCTGAGCACTGAGCACCCAGCACCCTGAGCACTGAGCACGCAGCACCCTGAGTAGTGAGCACCCAACATACTGAGCATCGAGCACCCTGAGCACTGAGCACCCAGCACCCTGAGTACTGAGAACCGAGCACCCCGAGCACTGAGCACCCAGCACCCCGAGCACTGAGCACCCAGCACCCCGAGCACTGAGCACCCAGCACCCTGAGCACTAAGCACCCAGCACCCTGAGTACTGAGCACTGAGCACCTAGCACCCCGAGTACTGAGCACCCAGCACCCTGAGTACTGAGCACTGAGCACCCAGCACCCCGAGCACTGAGCACCCAGCACCCTGAGCACTGAGCACCCAGCACCCGAGTACTAAGCAACCAGCACCCTGAGTACTGAGCACCCAGCACCCCGAGTACTGAGGACACAACACCCTGAGTACTGAGCACCCAGCACCCTGAGCACTGAGCACCCAGCACCCTGAGCACTGAGCACACAGCACCCTGAGTACTGAGCACCCAGGACCCTGAGTACTGAGCACTGAGCACGCAGCACCCCGAGCACTGAGCACCCAGCACCCTGAGTACTGAGCACCGAGCACCCTGAGTACTGAACACCCAGCACTACAAGCACTGAGCACACTGAGTACTGAGCACCCAGCACCCTGAGTAATGAGCACCCAGCACCCCGATCACTGAGCACCCAGCACCCTGAGTACTGAGCACCGAGCACCCTGTGTACTGAGCAGCCAGCACCCTGAGTACTGGGCACCCAGCGTACTGAGCACCGAGCACCCAGCAACCTGAGTACTGAGCACCCAGCACCCTGAGCACTGAGCACCCAGCAACCTGAGAACTGAGCACCGAGCACCCCGAGTACTGAGCACCCAGCACCCCGAGCACTGAGCACCCAGCAACCTGAGCACTGAGCACCCAGCATCCCGAGCAACGAGCACCCTGAGTACTAAGCACCGAGCACCCTGAGCACTGAGCACCCAGCACCCTGAGCACTGAGGACCCAGCACCCTGAGCACCGAGCACCCAGCTCCCTGAGTACAGAGCACCCAGCACCCCGAGTACTGAGCACCCAGTACACTGAGCACTCAGCACCAAGGACCCCGAGCACTGAGTATTGTGCACCCAGCACCCTGAGTACTGAGCACTCAGCACCCTGAGTACTGAGCACCCAGCACCCTGAGCCCTGAGCACCCTGAGGACTGAGCACCCAGCACCCTGAGCACTGAGCACCCAGCACCCTGAGTACTGAGCACCCAGCAGCCTGAGCAATGAGCACCGAGCACCCCGAGTACTGAGCACCCAGCACCCTGAGTACTGAGCACCCAGCACCCTGAGTACTGAACACCCAGCACCCTGAGCACTGAGCACTGAGCACCCTGAGCACTGAGTACTGAGCACCGAGCACCCCGAGCACTGAGCACCCAGCACCAGGAGTACTGAGCACCCAGCACCCTGAGTACTAAGCACCGAGCACCCTGAGTACTGAGCACCCAGCACCCTGAACACTGAACATACAGCACCCTGAGTACTGAGCACCTCGAGCACTGAGCACCCAGCACCCTGAGTACTGAGCACCGAGCACCCCGAGCACTGAGCACCCAGCACCCCGAGCACTGAGCACCCAGCACCCCGAGCACTGAGCACCCAGCACCGTGAGCACTGAGCACCCAGCACCCTGAGTACTGAGCACCCAGCACCCTGAGCACTGAGTACCCAGCACCCTGAGCACTGAGCACCCAGCACCCTGAGCACTGAGCACCCAGCACCCTGAGCACTGAGCACCCAGCACCCTGAGTACTGAGCACTGAGCATCCAGCACCCCGAGTACTAAGCACCCAGCACCCTGAGTACTAAGCACTGAGCACCCAGCACCCCGAGCACTGAGCACCCTGCACCCTGAGCACTGAGCACCCAGCACCCGAGTACAGAGCACCCAGCACCCTGAGTACTGAGCAGCCAGCAACCTGAGTACTGAGCACAAAGCACCCCGAGTACTGGGCAACCAACACCCTGAGTACTGAGCACCCAGCACCCTGAGCACTGAGCACCCAGCACCCCGAGCACTGAGCACCCAGCACCCTGAGTACTGAGCACCCAGCACCCTGAGCACTGAGTACCCAGCACCCTGAGCACTGAGCACCCAGCACCCTGAGCACTGAGCACGCAGCACCCTGAGTAGTGAGCACCCAACATACTGAGCATCGAGCACCCTGAGCACTGAGCACCCAGCACCCTGAGTACTGAGAACCGAGCACCCCGAGCACTGAGCACCCAGCACCCCGAGCACTGAGCACCCAGCACCCCGAGCACTGAGCACCCAGCACCCTGAGCACTAAGCACCCAGCACCCTGAGTACTGAGCACTGAGCACCTAGCACCCCGAGTACTGAGCACCCAGCACCCTGAGTACTGAGCACTGAGCACCCAGCACCCCGAGCACTGAGCACCCAGCACCCTGAGCACTGAGCACCCAGCACCCGAGTACTAAGCAACCAGCACCCTGAGTACTGAGCACCCAGCACCCCGAGTACTGAGGACACAACACCCTGAGTACTGAGCACCCAGCACCCTGAGCACTGAGCACCCAGGACCCCGAGCACTGAGCACCCAGCACCCTGAGTACTGAGCACCCAGCACCCTGAGCACTGAGCACCCAGCACCCTGAGCACTGAGCACCCAGCACCCTGAGCACTGAGCACACAGCACCCTGAGTACTGAGCACCCAGGACCCTGAGTACTGAGCACTGAGCACGCAGCACCCCGAGCACTGAGCACCCAGCACCCTGAGTACTGAGCACCGAGCACCCTGAGTACTGAACACCCAGCACCACAAGCACTGAGCACACTGAGTACTGAGCACCCAGCACCCTGAGTAATGAGCACCCAGCACCCCGATCACTGAGCACCCAGCACCCTGAGTACTGAGCACCGAGCACCCTGTGTACTGAGCAGCCAGCACCCTGAGTACTGGGCACCCAGCGTACTGAGCACCGAGCACCCAGCAACCTGAGTACTGAGCACCCAGCACCCTGAGCACTGAGCACCCAGCAACCTGAGAACTGAGCACCGAGCACCCCGAGTACTGAGCACCCAGCACCCCGAGCACTGAGCACCCAGCAACCTGAGCACTGAGCACCCAGCATCCCGAGCAACGAGCACCCTGAGTACTAAGCACCGAGCACCCTGAGCACTGAGCACCCAGCACCCTGAGCACTGAGGACCCAGCACCCTGAGCACCGAGCACCCAGCTCCCTGAGTACAGAGCACCCAGCACCCCGAGTACTGAGCACCCAGCACCCCGAGCAATGAGCACACAGCACCCTGAGCACTGAGCACCCAGCACCCTGAGCACTGAACACACAGCACCCTGAGTACTGAGCACCCCGAGCACTGAGCACCCAGCACCCTGAGTACTGAGCACCGAGCACCCCGAGCAATGAGCACCCAGCACCCCGAGTACTGAGCACCCAGCACCCCGAGCACTGAGCACCCAGCACCCCGAGCACTAAGCACCTAGCACCCGGAGCACTGAGCACCCAGCACCCTGAGCACTGAGCACCCAGCACCCTGAGTAGTGAGCACCCAACGTACTGAGCACCGAGCACCCTGAGCACTGAGCACCCAGCACCCTGAGTACTGAGCACCGAGCACCCCGAGCACTGAGCACCCAGCACCCTGAGTACTGAGCTCCGAGCACCCCGAGCACTGAGCACCCAGCGCCCCGAGCACTGAGCGCCCAGCGCCCCGAGCACTGAGCACCCAGCGCCCCGAGCACTGAGCACCCAGCACCCCGAGCACTGAGCACCCAGCAACCCGAGCCCTAAGCACCCAGCACCCCGAGCACTGAGCACCCAGCACCCTGAGTACTTAGCACCCAGCACCCTGAGTACTGAGCACCCAGCACCCTGAGCATTGAGCACCCAGCAGCCTGAGTACTGAGCACCCAACACCCCAAGCACTGAGCACCCTGAGTACTGAGCACCCAGCACCCCAAGCACTGAGCACACTGAGTACTGAGCACCCAGCACCCTGAGTAATGAGCACACAGCACCCCGAGCACTGAGCACCCAGCACCCTGAGTACTGAGCACCGAGCACCCTGTGTACTGAGCAGCCAGCACACTGAGTTCTGAGCACCCAGCTTACTGAGCACCGAGCACCCAGCACCCTGAGTACTGAGCACCCAGCACCCCGAGCACTGAGCACCCAGCACCCTGAGTACTGAGCACCGAGCACCCCGAGTACTGAGCACCCAGCAACCCGAGCACTGAGCACCCAGCAGCCCGAGCACTGAGCACCCAGCACCCTGAGCAACGAGCACCCTGAGTACTAAGCACCGAGCACCCTGAGCACTGAGCACCCAGCACCCTGAGCACTGAGGACCCAGCACCCTGAGCACCGAGCACCAAGTACCCTGAGTACTGAGCACCCAGCACCCCGAGTACTGAGCACCCAGCACCCCGAGCACTGAGCACCCAGCACCCCGAGCACTAAGCACCCAGCACCCCGAGCACTGAGCACCCAGCACCCTGAGTACTTAGCACCCAGCACCCTGAGTACTGAGCACCCAGCACCCTGAGCATTGAGCACCCAGCACCCCGAGTACTGAGCACCCAACACCCCAAGCACTGAGCACCCTGAGTACTGAGAAACCAGCACCCCAAGCACTGAGCACCCAGCACCCTGAGTACTGAGCACCGAGCACCCTGAGTACTGAACACCCAGCACCACAAGCACTGAGCACACTGAGTACTGAGCACCCAGCACCCTGAGTAATGAGCACCCAGCACCCCGATCACTGAGCACCCAGCACCCTGAGTACTGAGCACCGAGCACCCTGTGTACTGAGCAGCCAGCACCCTGAGTACTGGGCACCCAGCGTACTGAGCACCGAGCACCCAGCAACCTGAGTACTGAGCACCCAGCACCCTGAGCACTGAGCACCCAGCACCCTGAGAACTGAGCACCGAGCACCCCGAGTACTGAGCACCCAGCACCCCGAGCACTGAGCACCCAGCAACCTGAGCACTGAGCACCCAGCATCCCGAGCAACGAGCACCCTGAGTACTAAGCACCGAGCACCCTGAGCACTGAGCACCCAGCACCCTGAGCACTGAGGACCCAGCACCCTGAGCACCGAGCACCCAGCTCCCTGAGTACAGAGCACCCAGCACCCCGAGTACTGAGCACCCAGCACCCCGAGCACTGAGCACACAGCACCCTGAGCACTGAGCACCCAGCACCCTGAGCACTGAACACACAGCACCCTGAGTACTGAGCACCCCGAGCACTGAGCACCCAGCACCCTGAGTACTGAGCACCGAGCACCCCGAGCAATGAGCACCCAGCACCCCGAGTACTGAGCACCCAGCACCCCGAGTACTGAGCACCCAGCAACCTGAGCACCGAGCAGCCAGCACCCCGAGCACTGAGCACCCAGCACCCTGAGCACTGAGCACCCAGCACCCCGGGTACTGAGCACTGAGCACCCCGAGTACTGAGCACCCAGCACCCCGAGCACTGAGCACCGAGCACCCCGAGCACTGAGCACCCAGCACCCCGAGCACTGAGAACCCAGCACCCCGAGCACTAAGCACATAGCACCCGGAGCACTGAGCACCCAGCACCCTGAGCACTGAGCACCCAGCACCCTGAGTAGTGAGCACCCAACGTACTGAGCACCGAGCACCCTGAGCACTGAGCACCCAGCACCCTGAGTACTGAGCACCGAGCACCCCGAGCACTGAGCACCCAGCACCCTGAGTACTGAGCACCGAGCACCCTGTGTACTGAGCAGCCAGCACACTGAGTTCTGAGCACCCAGCTTACTGAGCACCGAGCACCCAGCACCCTGAGTACTGAGCACCCAGCACCCCGAGCACTGAGCACCCAGCACCCTGAGTACTGAGCACCGAGCACCCCGAGTACTGAGCACCCAGCAACCCGAGCACTGAGCACCCAGCAGCCCGAGCACTGAGCACCCAGCACCCTGAGCAACGAGCACCCTGAGTACTAAGCACCGAGCACCCTGAGCACTGAGCACCCAGCACCCTGAGCACTGAGGACCCAGCACCCTGAGCACCGAGCACCCAGTACCCTGAGTACTGAGCACCCAGCACCCCGAGTACTGAGCACCCAGCACCCCGAGCACTGAGCACCCAGCACCCCGAGCACTAAGCACCCAGCACCCCGAGCACTGAGCACCCAGCACCCTGAGTACTTAGCACCCAGCACCCTGAGTACTGAGCACCCAGCACCCTGAGCATTGAGCACCCAGCACCCTGAGTACTGAGCACCCAACACCCCAAGCACTGAGCACCCTGAGTACTGAGAAACCAGCACCCCAAGCACTGAGCACACTGAGTACTGAGCACCCAGCACCCTGAGTAATGAGCACACAGCACCCCGAGCACTGAGCACCCAGCACCCTGAGTACTGAGCACCGAGCACCCTGTGTACTGAGCAGCCAGCACACTGAGTACTGAGCACCCAGCGTACTGAGCACCGAGCACCCAGCACCCTGAGTACTGAGCACCCAGCACCCCGAGCACTGAGAACCCAGCACCCTGAGTACTGAGCACCGAGCACCCCGAGTACTGAGCACCCAGCAACCCGAGCACTGAGCACCCAGCAGCCCGAGCACTGAGCACCCAGCACCCTGAGCAACGAGCACCCTGAGTACTAAGCACCGAGCACCCTGAGCACTGAGCACCCAGCACCCTGAGCACTGAGGACCCAGCACCCTGAGCACCGAGCACCCAGCACCCTGAGTACTGAGCACCCAGCACCCCGAGTACTGAGCACCCAGCACCCCGAGTTCTGAGCACCCAGCAACCTGAGCACCGAGCAGCCAGCACCCCGAGCACTGAGCACCCAGCACCCTGAGCACTGAGCACCCAGCACTCTGAGTACTGAGCACTGAGCACCCCGAGTACTGAGCACCCAGCACCCCGAGCACTGAGCACCGAGCACCCCGAGCACTGAGCACCCAGCACCCCGAGCACTGAGCACCCAGCACCCTGAGCACTGAGCACCCAGCACCCTGAGCACTGAGGACCCAGCACCCTGAGTACTGAGCACCCAGCACCCTGAGCACTGAGCACACCGCACCCTGAGTACTGAGCACCCAGCACCCCGAGCACTGAGCACCGAGCACCCCGAGTTCTGAGCACCCAGCACCCTGAGTTCTGAGCACCCAGCAACCTGAGCACCGAGCAGCCAGCACCCCGAGCACTGAGCACCCAGCACCCTGAGCACTGAGCACCCAGCACTCTGAGTACTGAGCACTGAGCACCCCGAGTACTGAGCACCCAGCACCCCGAGCACTGAGCACCTTGAGTACTGAGCACCCAGCACCCCAAGCACTGAGCACCTTGAGTACTGAGCACCCAGCACCCTGAGTAATGAGCACCCAGCACCCCGAGCACTGAGCACCCAGCACCCTGAGTACTGAGCACCGAGCACCCTGAGTACTGAGCAGCCAGCACCCTGAGTACTGAGCACCCAGCTTACTGAGCACCGAGCACCCAGCACCCTGAGTACTGAGCACCCAGCACCCTGAGCACTGAGCACCCAGCACCCTGAGTACTGAGCACCGAGCAACCCGAGTACTGAGCACCCAGCACACCTAGCACTGAGCACCCAGCACCCCGAGCACTGAGCACCCAGCACCCCGAGCACTGAGCACCCAGCAGCCTGAGTACTGAGCACCCTGAGTACTGAGCACCCAGCACCCTGAGCACTGAGCACCCAGCACCCCGAGCACTGAGCACCCAACACCCCGAGCACTGAGCACTCAGCACCCTTTGTACTGAGCACCCAGCACCCTGAGCACTGAGCACCCAACACCCCGAGCACTGAGCACTCAGCACCCTGTGTACTGAGCACCGAGCACCCAACACCCTGAGTACTGAGCACCCAGCACCCTTAGCACTGAGCACCCAGCACCCTGAGCACTGATCACCCAGCAGCCTGAGTACTGAGCACCCTGAGTACTGAGCACCCAGCACCCTGAGCACTGAGCACCCAGCACCCCGAGCACTGAGCACCCAGCACGCTGAGCACTGAGCACTCTGAGTACTGAGCACTGAGCACCCTGAGTACTGAGCACTGAGCACCGTGTGTACTGAGCACCCAGCACCCTGAGTACTGAGCACCCATCACCCTGAGCAATGAGCACCCTGAGTACTGAGCACCCAGCACCCCGAGCACTGAGCACCCAGCACCCAGAGCACTGAGCACCCAGCACCCTGTGTACTGAGCAGCCAGCACCCTGAGTACTGAGCACCCAGCGTACTGAGCACCGAGCACCCAGCACCCTGAGTACTGAGCACCCAGCACCCCGAGCACTGAGCACCCAGCACCCTGAGTACTGAGCACCCAGCACCCCGAGCACTGAGCACCCAGCACCCCGAGCACTGAGCACCCAGCACCCCGAGCACTGAGCACCCAGCACCCTGAGCACTGAGCACCCAGCAGCCTGAGTACTGAGCACCCTGAGTACTGAGCACCCAGCACCCCGAGCACTGAGCACCCGTCGCCCCGAGCACTGATGACCCAGAACCCCGAGCACTGAGCACCCAGCACCCCGAGCACTGAGCACCCAGCACCCCGAGCACTAAGCACCCCGCACCCCGAGCACTGAGCACCCAGCACCCTGAGTACTGAGCACCCAGCACCCTGAGTACTGAGCACCCAACACCCCAAGCACTGAGCACCCTGAGTACTGAGCACCCAGCACCACAAGCACTGAGCACACCGAGTACTGAGCACCCAGCACCCTGAGTAATGAGCACCCAGCACCCCGATCACTGAGCACCCAGCACCCTGAGTACTGAGCACCGAGCACCCTGTGTACTGAGCAGCCAGCACCCTGAGTACGGGGCACCCAGCGTACTGAGCACCGAGCACCCAGCACCCTGAGTACTGAGCACCCAGCACCCCGAGCACTGAGCACCCAGCACCCTGAGAACTGAGCACCGAGCACCCCGAGTACTGAGCACCCAGCACCCCGAGCACTGAGCACCCAGCAACCTGAGCACTGAGCACCCAGCATCCCGAGCAACGAGCACCCTGAGTACTAAGCACCGAGCACCCTGAGCACTGAGCACCCAGCACCCTGAGCACTGAGCACCCAGCACCCTGAGCACTGAGCACACAGCACCCTGAGCACTGAGCACCCAGCACCCTGAGTACTGAGCACTGAGCACCCAGCACCCTGATTACTGAGCACTGAGCACCCAGCACACCGAGCACTGAGCACCCAGCACCCTGAGCACTGAGCACCCAGCTCCCGAGTACAGAGCACCCAGCAGCATGAGTACTGAGCACCCAGCACCCCGAGTACTGAGCACCCAGCACCCCGAGTACTGAGCACCCAGCACCCTGAGTACTGAGCACCCAGCACCCTGAGCACTGAGCACCCAGCACCCCGAGCACTGAGCACCCAGCACCCTGAGTACTGAGCACCCAGCACCCTGAGCACTGAGCACCCAGCACCCTGAGCACTGAGCACCCAGCACCCTGAGTAGTGAGCACCCAACGTACTGAGCACCGAGCACCCCGAGCGCTGAGCACCCAGCACCCTGAGTACTGAGCACCGATCACCCCGAGCACTGAGCACCCAGCACCCTGAGTACTGAGCTCCGAGCACCCCGAGCACTGAGCACCCAGCACCCTGAGTACTGAGCACCGATCACCCCGAGCACTGAGCACCCAGAACCCTGAGCACTGAGCACCCAGCACCCTGAGTACTGAGCACCCAGCACCCTGAGTACTGAGCACCGAGCACCCCGAGCACTGAGCACCCAGCACCCTGAGTACTGAGCACCCAGCACCCTGAGTACTGAGCACCCAGCACCCTGAGTACTGAACACCCAGCACCCTGAGCACTGAGCACCCTGAGCACTGAGCACCCAGCACACTGAGCACTGAGCACCCAGCACCTTGAGTACTGGGCACCGAGCACCCTGAGCACTGAGCACCCAGCACCCTGAGTACTTAGCACCCAGCACCCTGAGTACTGAGCACCCAGCACCCTGAGCATTGAGCACCCAGCACCCTGAGTACTGAGCACCCAACACCCCAAGCACTGAGCACCCTGAGTACTGAGAAACCAGCACCCCAAGCACTGAGCACCCAGCACCCTGAGTACTGAGCACCGAGCACCCTGAGTACTGAACACCCAGCACCACAAGCACTGAGCACACTGAGTACTGAGCACCCAGCACCCTGAGTAATGAGCACCCAGCACCCCGATCACTGAGCACCCAGCACCCTGAGTACTGAGCACCGAGCACCCTGTGTACTGAGCAGCCAGCACCCTGAGTACTGGGCACCCAGCGTACTGAGCACCGAGCACCCAGCAACCTGAGTACTGAGCACCCAGCACCCTGAGCACTGAGCACCCAGCACCCTGAGAACTGAGCACCGAGCACCCCGAGTACTGAGCACCCAGCACCCCGAGCACTGAGCACCCAGCAACCTGAGCACTGAGCACCCAGCATCCCGAGCAACGAGCACCCTGAGTACTAAGCACCGAGCACCCTGAGCACTGAGCACCCAGCACCCTGAGCACTGAGGACCCAGCACCCTGAGCACCGAGCACCCAGCTCCCTGAGTACAGAGCACCCAGCACCCCGAGTACTGAGCACCCAGCACCCCGAGCACTGAGCACACAGCACCCTGAGCACTGAGCACCCAGCACCCTGAGCACTGAACACGCAGCACCCTGAGTACTGAGCACCCCGAGCACTGAGCACCCAGCACCCTGAGTACTGAGCACCGAGCACCCCGAGCAATGAGCACCCAGCACCCCGAGTACTGAGCACCCAGCACCCCGAGTACTGAGCACCCAGCAACCTGAGCACCGAGCAGCCAGCACCCCGAGCACTGAGCACCCAGCACCCTGAGCACTGAGCACCCAGCACCCCGGGTACTGAGCACTGAGCACCCCGAGTACTGAGCACCCAGCACCCCGAGCACTGAGCACCGAGCACCCCGAGCACTGAGCACCCAGCACCCCGAGCACTGAGCACCCAGCACCCCGAGCACTAAGCACCTAGCACCCGGAGCACTGAGCACCCAGCACCCTGAGCACTGAGCACCCAGCACCCTGAGTAGTGAGCACCCAACGTACTGAGCACCGAGCACCCTGAGCACTGAGCACCCAGCACCCTGAGTACTGAGCACCGAGCACCCCGAGCACTGAGCACCCAGCACCCTGAGTACTGAGCTCCGAGCACCCCGAGCGCTGAGCACCCAGCGCCCCGAGCACTGAGCACCCAGAGCCCCGAGCACTGAGCACCCAGCGCCCCGAGCACTGAGCACCCAGCACCCCGAGCACTGAGCACCCAGCAACCCGAGCCCTAAGCACCCAGCACCCCGAGCACTGAGCACCCAGCACCCTGAGTACTTAGCACCCAGCACCCTGAGTACTGAGCACCCAGCACCCTGAGCATTGAGCACCCAGCACCCTGAGTACTGAGCACCCAACACCCCAAGCACTGAGCACCCTGAGTACTGAGCACCCAGCACCCCAAGCACTGAGCACACTGAGTACTGAGCACCCAGCACCCTGAGTAATGAGCACACAGCACCCCGAGCACTGAGCACCCAGCACCCTGAGTACTGAGCACCGAGCACCCTGTGTACTGAGCAGCCAGCACACTGAGTTCTGAGCACCCAGCTTACTGAGCACCGAGCACCCAGCACCCTGAGTACTGAGCACCCAGCACCCCGAGCACTGAGCACCCAGCACCCTGAGTACTGAGCACCGAGCACCCCGAGTACTGAGCACCCAGCAACCCGAGCACTGAGCACCCAGCAGCCCGAGCACTGAGCACCCAGCACCCTGAGCAACGAGCACCCTGAGTACTAAGCACCGAGCACCCTGAGCACTGAGCACCCAGCACCCTGAGCACTGAGGACCCAGCACCCTGAGCACCGAGCACCCAGTAACCTGAGTACTGAGCACCCAGCACCCCGAGTACTGAGCACCCAGCACCCCGAGCACTGAGCACCCAGCACCCCGAGCACTAAGCACCCAGCACCCCGAGCACTGAGCACCCAGCACCCTGAGTACTTAGCACCCAGCACCCTGAGTACTGAGCACCCAGCACCCTGAGCATTGAGCACCCAGCACCCTGAGTACTGAGCACCCAACACCCCAAGCACTGAGCACCCTGAGTACTGAGAAACCAGCACCCCAAGCACTGAGCACACTGAGTACTGAGCACCCAGCACCCTGAGTAATGAGCACACAGCACCCCGAGCACTGAGCACCCAGCACCCTGAGTACTGAGCACCGAGCACCCTGTGTACTGAGCAGCCAGCACACTGAGTACTGAGCACCCAGCGTACTGAGCACCGAGCACCCAGCACCCTGAGTACTGAGCACCCAGCACCCCGAGCACTGAGAACCCAGCACCCTGAGTACTGAGCACCGAGCACCCCGAGTACTGAGCACCCAGCAACCCGAGCACTGAGCACCCAGCAGCCCGAGCACTGAGCACCCAGCACCCTGAGCAACGAGCACCCTGAGTACTAAGCACCGAGCACCCTGAGCACTGAGCACCCAGCACCCTGAGCACTGAGGACCCAGCACCCTGAGCACCGAGCACCCAGCACCCTGAGTACTGAGCACCCAGCACCCCGAGTACTGAGCACCCAGCACCCCGAGTTCTGAGCACCCAGCAACCTGAGCACCGAGCAGCCAGCACCCCGAGCACTGAGCACCCAGCCCCCTGAGCACTGAGCACCCAGCACTCTGAGTACTGAGCACTGAGCACCCCGAGTACTGAGCACCCAGCACCCCGAGCACTGAGCACCGAGCACCCCGAGCACTGAGCACCCAGCACCCCGAGCACTGAGCACCCAGCACCCCGAGCACTGAGCACCCAGCACCCTGAGCACTGAGCACCCAGCACCCTGAGCACTGAGGACCCAGCACCCTGAGTACTGAGCACCCAGCACCCTGAGCACTGAGCACACAGCACCCTGAGTACTGAGCACCCAATACCCCAAGCACTGAGCACCCTGAGTACTGAGCACCCAGCACCCCAAGCACTGAGCACCTTGAGTACTGAGCACCCAGCACCCTGAGTAATGAGCACCCAGCACCCCGAGCACTGAGCACCCAGCACCCTGAGTACTGAGCACCGAGCACCCTGAGTACTGAGCAGCCAGCACCCTGAGTACTGAGCACCCAGCTTACTGAGCACCGAGCACCCAGCACCCTGAGTACTGAGCACCCAGCACCCTGAGCACTGAGCACCCAGCACCCTGAGTACTGAGCACCGAGCAACCCGAGTACTGAGCACCCAGCACACCTAGCACTGAGCACCCAGCACCCCGAGCACTGAGCACCCAGCACCCCGAGCACTGAGCACCCAGCAGCCTGAGTACTGAGCACCCTGAGTACTGAGCACCCAGCACCCTGAGCACTGAGCACCCAGCACCCCGAGCACTGAGCACCCAACACCCCGAGCACTGAGCACTCAGCACCCTGTGTAATGAGCACCCAGCACCCTGAGCACTGAGCACCCAACACCCCGAGCACTGAGCACTCAGCACCCTGTGTACTGAGCACCGAGCACCCAACACCCTGAGTACTGAGCACCCAGCACCCTTAGCACTGAGCACCCAGCACCCCGAGCACTGAGCACCCAGCACGCTGAGCACTGAGCACTCTGAGTACTGAGCACTGAGCACCCTGAGTACTGAGCACTGAGCACCGTGTGTACTGAGCACCCAGCACCCTGAGTACTGAGCACCCATCACCCTGAGCAATGAGCACCCTGAGTACTGAGCACCCAGCACCCCGAGCACTGAGCACCCAGCACCCCGAGCACTGAGCACCCAGCACCCTGTGTACTGAGCAGCCAGCACCCTGAGTACTGAGCACCCAGCGTACTGAGCACCGAGCACCCAGCACCCTGAGTACTGAGCACCCAGCACCCCGAGCACTGAGCACCCAGCACCCTGAGTACTGAGCACCCAGCACCCCGAGCACTGAGCACCCAGCACCCCGAGCACTGAGCACCCAGCACCCCGAGCACTGAGCACCCAGCACCCTGAGCACTGAGCACCCAGCAGCCTGAGTACTGAGCACCCTGAGTACTGAGCACCCAGCACCCCGAGCACTGAGCACCCGTCGCCCCGAGCACTGATGACCCAGAACCCCGAGCACTGAGCACCCAGCACCCCGAGCACTGAGCACCCAGCACCCCGAGCACTAAGCACCCCGCACCCCGAGCACTGAGCACCCAGCACCCTGAGTACTGAGCACCCAGCACCCTGAGTACTGAGCACCCAGCACCCTGAGCATTGAGCACCCAGCACCCTGAGTACTGAGCACCCAACACCCCAAGCACTGAGCACCCTGAGTACTGAGCACCCAGCACCACAAGCACTGAGCACACCGAGTACTGAGCACCCAGCACCCTGAGTAATGAGCACCCAGCACCCCGATCACTGAGCACCCAGCACCCTGAGTACTGAGCACCGAGCACCCTGTGTACTGAGCAGCCAGCACCCTGAGTACGGGGCACCCAGCGTACTGAGCACCGAGCACCCAGCACCCTGAGTACTGAGCACCCAGCACCCCGAGCACTGAGCACCCAGCACCCTGAGAACTGAGCACCGAGCACCCCGAGTACTGAGCACCCAGCACCCCGAGCACTGAGCACCCAGCAACCTGAGCACTGAGCACCCAGCATCCCGAGCAACGAGCACCCTGAGTACTAAGCACCGAGCACCCTGAGCACTGAGCACCCAGCACCCTGAGCACTGAGCACCCAGCACCCTGAGCACTGAGCACACAGCACCCTGAGCACTGAGCACCCAGCACCCTGAGTACTGAGCACTGAGCACCCAGCACCCTGATTACTGAGCACTGAGCACCCAGCACACCGAGCACTGAGCACCCAGCACCCTGAGCACTGAGCACCCAGCTCCCGAGTACAGAGCACCCAGCAGCATGAGTACTGAGCACCCAGCACCCCGAGTACTGAGCACCCAGCACCCCGAGTACTGAGCACCCAGCACCCTGAGTACTGAGCACCCAGCACCCTGAGCACTGAGCACCCAGCACCCCGAGCACTGAGCACCCAGCACCCTGAGTACTGAGCACCCAGCACCCTGAGCACTGAGCACCCAGCACCCTGAGCACTGAGCACCCAGCACCCTGAGCACTGAGCACCCAGCACCCTGAGTAGTGAGCACCCAACGTACTGAGCACCGAGCACCCCGAGCGCTGAGCACCCAGCACCCTGAGTACTGAGCACCGATCACCCCGAGCACTGAGCACCCAGCACCCTGAGTACTGAGCTCCGAGCACCCCGAGCACTGAGCACCCAGCACCCTGAGTACTGAGCACCGATCACCCCGAGCACTGAGCACCCAGAACCCTGAGCACTGAGCACCCAGCACCCTGAGTACTGAGCACCCAGCACCCTGAGTACTGAGCACCGAGCACCCCGAGCACTGAGCACCCAGCACCCTGAGTACTGAGCACCCAGCACCCTGAGTACTGAGCACCCAGCACCCTGAGTACTGAACACCCAGCACCCTGAGCACTGAGCACCCTGAGCACTGAGCACCCAGCACACTGAGCACTGAGCACCCAGCACCTTGAGTACTGGGCACCGAGCACCCTGAGCACTGAGCACCCAGCACCCTGAGTACTGAGCACCCAGCACCCTGAGCACTGAGCACCCAGCACCCAGAGCACTGAGCACCCAGCACCCCGAGCACTGATCACCCAGCACCCTGAGTTCTGAGCACCTAGCACCCTGAGCACTGAGCACCCAGCACCCTGAGTACTGAGCACCCTGCACCCTGAGTACTGAGCAACCAGCACCCTGAGCACTGAGCACTGAGCACCCAGCACCCTGAGCACTGAGCACCCAGCACCCCGAGCACTGAACACCCAGCACCCCGAGCACTGAGCACCCAGCACCCTGAGCACTGAGCACCCTGTGGACTGAACACCCAGCACCCTGAGCACTGAGCACCCAGCACCCTGAGTACTGAGCACCGATCACCCTGAGCACTGAGAACCCAGCACCCCGAGCACTGAGTACCCAGCACCCTGAGTACTGAGCTCCCAGCACCCCGAGCACTGAGCACCCAGTACCCTGAGTACTGAGCACCCTGAGTACTGAGCACCGATCACCCTGAGCACTGAGCTCCCAGCACCCTGAGTACTGAGCACCCAGCACCCTGAGCACTGAGCACCCAGCACCCTGAGTACTGAGCACCCAGCACCCTGAGCACTGAGCACCCAGCACCCTGAGTACTGAGCACCCAGCACCCTGAGCACTGAGCACCCAGCACCCTGAGTACTGAGCACCCAGCACCCTGAGCACTGAGCACCCAGCACCCCGAGAATGAGCACCCAGCACCCCGAGTACTGAGCACCGAGCACCCTGAGCACTGAGTACCCAGCACCCTGAGCACTGAGCACCCAGCACCCTGAGTACTGAGCACCCAGCACCCTGAATACTGAGCACCCAGCACCCTGAGCACTGAGCACCGAGCACCCAGAGTACTGAGCACCCAGCCCCCTGAGTACTGAGCACCCAGCACCCTGAGTACTGAACACCCAGCACCCTGAGCACTGAGCACTGAGCACCCTGAGCACTGAGTACTGAGCACCGAGCACCCCGAGCACTGAGCACCCAGCACCAGGAGTACTGAGCACCCAGCACCCTGAGTACTAAGCACCGAGCACCCTGAGTACTGAGCACCCAGCACCCTGAACACTGAACATACAGCACCCTGAGTACTGAGCACCTCGAGCACTGAGAACCCAGCACCCTGAGTACTGAGAACCGAGCACGCCGAGCACTGAGCACCCAGCACCCCGAGCACTGAGCACCCAGCACCCCGAGCACTGAGCACCCAGCACCGTGAGCACTGAGCACCCAGCACCCTGAGTACTGAGCACCCAGCACCCTGAGCACTGAGTACCCAGCACCCTGAGCACTGAGCACCCAGCACCCTGAGCACTGAGCACCCAGCACCCTGAGCACTGAGCACCCAGCACCCTGAGTACTGAGCACTGAGCATCCAGCACCCCGAGTACTAAGCACACAGCACCCTGAGTACTAAGCACTGAGCACCCAGCACCCCGAGCACTGAGCACCCTACACCCTGAGCACTGAGCACCCAGCACCCGAGTACAGAGCACCCAGCACCCTGAGTACTGAGCAGCCAGCACCCTGAGTACTGAGCACAAAGCACCCCGAGTACTGGGCAACCAACACCCTGAGTACTGAGCACCCAGCACCCTGAGCACTGAGCACCCAGCACCCCGAGCACTGAGCACCCAGCACCCTGAGTACTGAGCACCCAGCACCCTGAGCACTGAGCACCCAGCACCCTGAGCACTGAGCACCCAGCACCCTGAGCACTGAGCACGCAGCACCCTGAGTAGTGAGCAGCCAACATACTGAGCATCGAGCACCCTGAGCACTGAGCACCCAGGACCCTGAGTACTGAGAACCGAGCACCCCGAGCACTGAGCACCCAGCACCCTGAGCACTGAGCACCCAGCACCCCGAGCACTGAGCACCCAGCACCCTGAGCACTAAGCACCCAGCACCCTGAGTACTGAGCACTGAGCACCTAGCACCCCGAGTACTGAGCACCCAGCACCCTGAGTACTGAGCACTGAGCACCCAGCACCCCGAGCACTGAGCACCCAGCACCCTGAGCACTGAGCACCCAGCACCCGAGTACTAAGCAACCAGCACCCTGAGTACTGAGCACCCAGCACCCCGAGTACTGAGGACACAACACCCTGAGTACTGAGCACCCAGCACCCTGAGCACTGAGCACCCAGCACCCCGAGCACTGAGCACCCAGCACCCTGAGTACTGAGCACCCAGCACCCTGAGCACTGAGCACCCAGCACCCTGAGTACTGAGCACCCAGCACCCTGAGCACTGAGCACCCAGCACCCTGAGCACTGAGCACCCAGCACCCTGAGCACTGAGCACACAGCACCCTGAGCACTGAGCACCCAGCACCCTGAGTACTGAGCACTGAGCACCCAGCACCCCGAGCACTGATCACCCAGCAACCTGAGCACTGAGCACCCAGCACCAGAGTACTGAGCACCCAGCACAATGAGTACTGAGCACCCAGCACCCTGAATACTGAGCACCCAGCACCCCGAGTACTGAGCACCCAGCACCCTGAGTACTGAGCACCCAGCACCCTGAGCACTGAGCACCCAGCACCCCAAGCACTGAGCACCCAGCACCCTGAGTACTGAGCACCCAGAACCCTGAGCACTGAGCACCCAGCACCCTGAGCACTGAGCACCCAGCACCCTGAGCACCGAGCACCCAGCTCCCTGAGTACAGAGCACCCAGCACGCCGAGTACTGAGCACCCAGCACCCTGAGTACTGAGCACCGAGCACCCTGAGTACTGAACACCCAGCACCACAAGCACTGAGCACACTGAGTACTGAGCACCCAGCACCCTGAGTAATGAGCACCCAGCACCCCGATCACTGAGCACCCAGCACCCTGAGTACTGAGCACCGAGCACCCTGTGTACTGAGCAGCCAGCACCCTGAGTACTGGGCACCCAGCGTACTGAGCACCGAGCACCCAGCAACCTGAGTACTGAGCACCCAGCACCCCGAGCACTGAGCACCCAGCACCCTGAGAACTGAGCACCGAGCACCCCGAGTACTGAGCACCCAGCACCCCGAGCACTGAGCACCCAGCAACCTGAGCACTGAGCACCCAGCATCCCGAGCAACGAGCACCCTGAGTACTAAGCACCGAGCACCCTGAGCACTGAGCACCCAGCACCCTGAGCACTGAGGACCCAGCACCCTGAGCACCGAGCACCCAGCTCCCTGAGGACAGAGCACCCAGCACCCCGAGTACTGAGCACCCAGCACCCCGAGCACTGAGCACACAGCACCCTGAGCACTGAGCACCCAGCACCCTGAGCACTGAACACACAGCACCCTCAGTACTGAGCACCCCGAGCACTGAGCACCCAGCACCCTGAGTACTGAGCACCGAGCACCCCGAGCAATGAGCACCCAGCACCCCGAGTACTGAGCACCCAGCACCCCGAGTACTGAGCACCCAGCAACCTGAGCACCGAGCAGCCAGCACCCCGAGCACTGAGCACCCAGCACCCTGAGCACTGAGCACCCAGCACCCCGGGTACTGAGCACTGAGCACCCCGAGTACTGAGCACCCAGCACCCCGAGCACTGAGCACCGAGCACCCCGAGCACTGAGCACCCAGCACCCCGAGCACTGAGCACCCAGCACCCCGAGCACTAAGCACCTAGCACCCGGAGCACTGAGCACCCAGCACCCTGAGCACTGAGCACCCAGCACCCTGAGTAGTGAGCACCCAACGTACTGAGCACCGAGCACCCTGAGCACTGAGCACCCAGCACCCTGAGTACTGAGCACCGAGCACCCCGAGCACTGAGCACCCAGCACCCTGAGTACTGAGCTCCGAGCACCCCGAGCACTGAGCACCCAGCGCCCCGAGCACTGAGCACCCAGCGCCCCGAGCACTGAGCACCCAGCACCCCGAGCACTGAGCACCCAGCACCCCGAGCACTGAGCACCCAGCAACCCGAGCCCTAAGCACCCAGCACCCCGAGCACTGAGCACCCAGCACCCTGAGTACTTAGCACCCAGCACCCTGAGTACTGAGCACCCAGCACCCTGAGCATTGAGCACCCAGCACCCTGAGTACTGAGCACCGAGCACCCTGTGTACTGAGCAGCCAGCACACTGAGTTCTGAGCACCCAGCTTACTGAGCACCGAGCACCCAGCACCCTGAGTACTGAGCACCCAGCACCCCGAGCACTGAGCACCCAGCACCCTGAGTACTGAGCACCGAGCACCCCGAGTACTGAGCACCCAGCAACCCGAGCACTGAGCACCCAGCAGCCCGAGCACTGAGCACCCAGCACCCTGAGCAACGAGCACCCTGAGTACTGAGCACCCAGCACCCCGAGCACTGAGCACCCAGCACCCCGAGCACTAAGCACCCAGCACCCCGAGCACTGAGCACCCAGCACCCTGAGTACTTAGCACCCAGCACCCTGAGTACTGAGCACCCAGCACCCTGAGCATTGAGCACCCAGGACCCTGAGTACTGAGCACCCAACACCCCAAGCACTGAGCACCCTGAGTACTGAGAAACCAGCACCCCAAGCACTGAGCACACGGAGTACTGAGCACCCAGCACCCTGAGTAATGAGCACACAGCACCCCGAGCACTGAGCACCCAGCACCCTGAGTACTGAGCACCGAGCACCCTGTGTACTGAGCAGCCAGCACACTGAGTACTGAGCACCCAGCGTACTGAGCACCGAGCACCCAGCACCCTGAGTACTGAGCACCCAGCACCCCGAGCACTGAGAACCCAGCACCCTGAGTACTGAGCACCGAGCACCCCGAGTACTGAGCACCCAGCAACCCGAGCACTGAGCACCCAGCAGCCCGAGCACTGAGCACCCAGCACCCTGAGCAACGAGCACCCTGAGTACTAAGCACCGAGCACCCTGAGCACTGAGCACCCAGCACCCTGAGCACTGAGGACCCAGCACCCTGAGCACCGAGCACCCAGCACCCTGAGTACTGAGCACCCAGCACCCCGAGTACTGAGCACCCAGCACCCCGAGTACTGAGCACCCAGCAACCTGAGCACCGAGCAGCCAGCACCCCGAGCACTGAGCACCCAGCACCCTGAGCACTGAGCACCCAGCACCCTGAGTACTGAGCACTGAGCACCCCGAGTACTGAGCACCCAGCACCCCGAGCACTGAGCACCGAGCACCCCGAGCACTGAGCACCCAGCACCCCGAGCACTGAGCACCCAGCACCCCGAGCACTGAGCACCCAGCACCCTGAGCACTGAGCACCCAGCACCCTGAGCACTGAGGACCCAGCACCCTGAGTACTGAGCACCCAGCACCCTGAGCACTGAGCACACAGTACCCTGAGTACTGAGCACCCAATACCCCAAGCACTGAGCACCCTGAGTACTGAGCACCCAGCACCCCAAGCACTGAGCACCTTGAGTACTGAGCACCCAGCACCCTGAGTAATGAGCACCCAGCACCCCGAGCACTGAGCACCCAGCACCCTGAGTACTGAGCACCGAGCACCCTGAGTACTGAGCAGCCAGCACCCTGAGTACTGAGCACCCAGCTTACTGAGCACCGAGCACCCAGCACCCTGAGTACTGAGCACCCAGCACCCTGAGCACTGAGCACCCAGCACCCTGAGTACTGAGCACCGAGCAACCCGAGTTCTGAGCACCCAGCACACCTAGCACTGAGCACCCAGCACCCCGAGCACTGAGCACCCAGCACCCCGAGCACTGAGCACCCAGCAGCCTGAGTACTGAGCACCCTGAGTACTGAGCACCCAGCACCCTGAGCACTGAGCACCCAGCACCCCGAGCACTGAGCACCCAACACCCCGAGCACTGAGCACTCAGCACGCTGTGTACTGAGCACAGAGCACCCTGAGCACTGAGCACCCAACACCCCGAGCACTGAGCACTCAGCACCCTGTGTACTGAGCACCGAGCACCCAACACCCTGAGTACTGAGCACCCAGCACACTTAGCACTGAGCACCCAGCACCCTGAGCACTGAGCACCCAGCAGCCTGAGTACTGAGCACCCTGAGTACTGAGCACCCAGCACCCTGAGCACTGAGCACCCAGCACCCCGAGCACTGAGCACCCAGCACGCTGAGCACTGAGCACTCTGAGTACTGAGCACTGAGCACCCTGAGTACTGAGCACTGAGCACCGTGTGTACTGAGCACCCAGCACCCTGAGTACTGAGCACCCATCACCCTGAGCAATGAGCACCCTGAGTACTGAGCACCCAGCACCCCGAGCACTGAGCACCCAGCACCCTGAGTACTGAGCACCGAGCACCCTGTGTACTGAGCAGCCAGCACCCTGAGTACTGAGCACCCAGCGTACTGAGCACCGAGCACCCAGCACCCTGAGTACTGAGCACCCAGCACCCCGAGCACTGAGCACCCAGCACCCTGAGTACTGAGCACCCAGCACCCCGAGCACTGAGCACCCAGCACCCCGAGCACTGAGCACCCAGCACCCCGAGCACTGAGCACCCAGCACCCTGAGCACTGAGCACCCAGCAGCCTGAGTACTGAGCACCCTGAGTACTGAGCACCCAGCACCCCGAGCACTGAGCACCCGTCGCCCCGAGCACTGATGACCCAGAACCCCGAGCACTGAGCACCCAGCACCCCGAGCACTGAGCACCCAGCACCCCGAGCACTAAGCACCCCGCACCCCGAGCACTGAGCACCCAGCACCCTGAGTACTGAGCACCCAGCACCCTGAGTACTGAGCACCCAGCACCCTGAGCATTGAGCACCCAGCACCCTGAGTACTGAGCACCCAACACCCCAAGCACTGAGCACCCTGAGTACTGAGCACCCAGCACCACAAGCACTGAGCACACCGAGTACTGAGCACCCAGCACCCTGAGTAATGAGCACCCAGCACCCCGATCACTGAGCACCCAGCACCCTGAGTACTGAGCACCGAGCACCCTGTGTACTGAGCAGCCAGCACCCTGAGTACGGGGCACCCAGCGTACTGAGCACCGAGCACCCAGCACCCTGAGTACTGAGCACCCAGCACCCCGAGCACTGAGCACCCAGCACCCTGAGAACTGAGCACCGAGCACCCCGAGCACTGAGCACCCAGCACCCCGAGCACTGAGCACCCAGCAACCTGAGCACTGAGCACCCAGCATCCCGAGCAACGAGCACCCTGAGTACTAAGCACCGAGCACCCTGAGCACTGAGCACCCAGCACCCTGAGCACTGAGCACCCAGCACCCTGAGCACTGAGCACACAGCACCCTGAGCACTGAGCACCCAGCACCCTGAGTACTGAGCACTGAGCACCCAGCACCCTGATTACTGAGCACTGAGCACCCAGCACACCGAGCACTGAGCACCCAGCACCCTGAGCACTGAGCACCCAGCTCCCGAGTACAGAGCACCCAGCAGCATGAGTACTGAGCACCCAGCACCCCGAGTACTGAGCACCCAGCACCCCGAGTACTGAGCACCCAGCACCCTGAGTACTGAGCACCCAGCACCCTGAGCACTGAGCACCCAGCACCCCGAGCACTGAGCACCCAGCACCCTGAGTACTGAGCACCCAGCACCCTGAGCACTGAGCACCCAGCACCCTGAGCACTGAGCACCCAGCACCCTGAGCACTGAGCACCCAGCACCCTGAGTAGTGAGCACCCAACGTACTGAGCACCGAGCACCCCGAGCGCTGAGCACCCAGCACCCTGAGTACTGAGCACCGATCACCCCGAGCACTGAGCACCCAGCACCCTGAGTACTGAGCTCCGAGCACCTGGAGCACTGAGCACCCAGCAACCTGAGTACTGAGCACCGATCACCCCGAGCACTGAGCACCCAGAACCCTGAGCACTGAGCACCCAGCACCCTGAGTACTGAGCACGCAGCACCCTGAGTACTGAGCACCGAGCACCCCGAGCACTGAGCACCCAGCACCCTGAGTACTGAGCACCCAGCACCCTGAGTACTGAGCACCCAGCACCCTGAGTACTGAACACCCAGCACCCTGAGCACTGAGCACCCTGAGCACTGAGCACCCAGCACACTGAGCACTGAGCACCCAGCACCTTGAGTACTGAGCACCGAGCACCCTGAGCACTGAGCACCCAGCACCCTGAGTACTGAGCACCCAGCACCCTGAGCACTGAGCACCCAGCACCCAGAGCACTGAGCACCCAGCACCCCGAGCACTGATCACCCAGCACCCTGAGTTCTGAGCACCTAGCACCCTGAGCACTGAGCACCCAGCACCCTGAGTACTGAGCACCCAGCACCCTGAGTACTGAGCAACCAGCACCCTGAGCACTGAGCACTGAGCACCCAGCACCCTGAGCACTGAGCACCCAGCACCCCGAGCACTGAACACCCAGCACCCCGAGCACTGAGCACCCAGCACCCTGAGCACTGAGCACCCTGTGGACTGAACACCCAGCACCCTGAGCACTGAGCACCCAGCACCCTGAGTACTGAGCACCGATCACCCTGAGCACTGAGCACCCAGCACCCCGAGCACTGAGCACCCAGCACCCTGAGTACTGAGCTCCCAGCACCCCGAGCACTGAGCACCCAGTACCCTGAGTACTGAGCACCCTGAGTACTGAGCACCGATCACCCTGAGCACTGAGCTCCCAGCACCCTGAGTACTGAGCACCCAGCACCCTGAGCACTGAGCACCCAGCACCCTGAGTACTGAGCACCCAGCACCCTGAGCACTGAGCACCCAGCACCCTGAGTACTGAGCACCCAGCACCCTGAGCACTGAGCACCCAGCACCCTGAGTACTGAGCACCCAGCACCCTGAGCACTGAGCACCCAGCACCCCGAGAATGAGCACCCAGCACCCCGAGTACTGAGCACCGAGCACCCTGAGCACTGAGTACCCAGCACCCTGAGCACTGAGCACCCAGCACCCTGAGTACTGAGCACCCAGCACCCTGAATACTGAGCACCCAGCACCCTGAGCACTGAGCACCGAGCACCCAGGGTACTGAGCACCCAGCCCCCTGAGTACTGAGCACCCAGCACCCTGAGTACTGAACACCCAGCACTCTGAGCACTGAGCAGTGAGCACCCTGAGCACTGAGTACTGAGCACCGAGCACCCCGAGCACTGAGCACCCAGCACCCGAAGTACTGAGCACCCAGCACCCTGAGTACTAAGCACCGAGCACCCTGAGTACTGAGCACCCAGCACCCTGAACACTGAACATACAGCACGCTGAGTACTGAGCACCGAGCACCCCGAGCACTCAGCACCCAGCACCCCGAGCACTGAGCACCCAGCACCCCGAGCACTGAGCACCCAGCACCCTGAGCGCTGAGCACCCAGCACCCTGAGTACTGAGCACCCAGTACCCTGAGCACTGAGTACCCAGCACCCTGAGCACTGAGCACCCAGCACCCTGAGCAGTGAGCACCCAGCATCCTGAGCACTGAGCACCCAGCACCCTGAGTACTGAGCACCCAGTACCCTGAGCACTGAGTACCCAGCACCCTGAGCACTGAGCACCCAGCACCCTGAGCAGTGAGCACCCAGCACCCTGAGCACTGAGCACCCAGCACCCTGAGTACTGAGCACTGAGCACCCAGAACCCGAGCACTGAGCACCCAGCACCCTGAGCACTGAGCACCCAGCACCCGAGTACTGAGCACCCAGCACCCTGAGTACTGAGCACCCAGCTACCTGAGTACTGAGCACCCAGCACCCTGAGTACTGAGCACCCAACACCCTGAGTACTGAGCACCCAGCACCCTGAGCACTGAGCACCCAGCACCCCGAGCACTGAGCACCCAGCACCCTGAGTACTGAGCACCCAGCACCCTGAGCACTGAGCACCCAGCACCCTGAGCACTGAGCACCCAGCACCCTGAGCACTGAGCACACAGCACCCTGAGTACTGAGCACCCAGGACCCTGAGTACTGAGCACTGAGCACGCAGCACCCCGAGCACTGAGCACCCAGCACCCGAGTACTGAGCACCCAGCACAATGAGTACTGAGCACCCAGCACCCTGAATACTGAGCACCCAGCACCCCGAGTACTGAGCACCCAGCACCATGAGTACTAAGCACCGAGCACCCTGAGTACTGAGCACCCAGCACCCTGAGAACTGAACACACAGCACTCTGAGTACTGAGCAACTGGCGCACTGAGCACCCAGCACCCTGAGCACTGGGCACCGAGCACCCAGAGCACTGAGCACCCAGCACCCTGAGTACTGAGCACCCAGCACCCTGAGCACTGAGCAAACAGCATCCTGAGCACTGAGCACCCAGCACCCTGAGCACTGAGCACCCAGCACCCGAGTACTGAGCACCCAGCACAATGAGTACTGAGCACCCAGCACCCTGAATACTGAGCACCCAGCACCCCGAGTACTGAGCACCCAGCACCCTGAGTACTGAGCACCCAGCACCCTGAGAACTGAGCACCCAGAACCCCGAGCACTGAGCACCCAGCACCCTGAGTACTGAGCACCCAGCACCCTGAGCACTGAGCAAACAGCATCCTGAGCACTGAGCATCCAGCACCCTGAGCACTGAGCACGCAGCACCCTGAGTAGTGAGCACCCAACGTACTGAGCACCGAGCACCCCGAGCACTGAGCACCCAGCACCCGGAGTACTGAGCACCCAGCACCATGAGTACTAAGCACCGAGCACCCTGAGTACTGAGCACCCAGCACCCTGAGCACTGGGCGCCGAGCAAACGGAGCACTAAGCACCCAGCACCCTGAGTACTGAGCACCCAGCACCCTGAGCACTGAGCAAACAGCATCCTGAGCACTGAGCACCCAGCACCCTGATCACTGAGCACCCAGCACACTGAGCACTGATCACCCAGCACACTGAGCACTGAGCACCCAGCACCCTGAGTACTGAGCACCCAGCACCCTGAGTACTGAGCACTCAGCACCCTGAGTACTGAGCACCGAGCACCCCGAGCACTGAGCACCCAGCACCCTGAGCACTGAGCACCCTGAGGACTGAGCACCTAGCACCCTGAGCACTGAGCACCCAGAACCCCGAGCACTGAGCACACAGCACCCTGAGTACTGAGCACCCAGCACCCCGAGCACTGAGCACCCAGCACCCTGAGTACTGAGCACCCTGAGTACTGAGCACCGATCACCCTGAGCAATGAGCTCCCAGAACCCTGAGTACTGAGCACCCAGCACCCTGAGCACTGAGCACCCATCACCCTGAGTACTGAGCACCCAGCACCCTGAGCACTGAGCACCCAGCACCCTGAGTACTGAGCACAGAGCACCCAGCACCCCGAGCACTGAGCACCCAGCACCATGAGTACTAAGCACCCAGCACCCTGAGTACTGAGCACCCTGCACCCTGAGTACTGAGCACCCAGCACACTGAGTACTGAGCACCTAGCGTACTGAGCACCGAGCACCACGAGCACTGAGCACCCAGCACCCTGAGTACTGAGCACCCAGCATACTGAGCACCGAGCACCCAGCACCCTGAGTACTGAGCACCCAGCACCCTGAGCACTGAGCACCCAGCACCCTGAGTACTGAGCACCCAGCACCCTGAGTACTGAGCACCCAGCACACCGAGCACTGAGCACCCAGCACCCTGAGCACTGAGCACCCAGCTCCCGAGTACAGAGCACCCAGCACCCTGAGTACTGAGCACCCAGCAACCCGAGTACTGAGCACCCAGCACCCCGAGTACTGAGCACCCAGCACCCTGAGTACTGAGCACTCAGCACCCCGAGCACTGAGCACCCAGCACCCCGAGCACTGAGCACCCAGCACCCTGAGTACTGAGCACCCAGCACCCTGAGCACTGAGCACCCAGCACCCTGAGCACTGAGCACCCAGCACCCTGAGCACTGAGCACCCAGCACCCTGAGTACTGAGCACCGATCACCCTGAGCACTGAGCACCCAGCACCCCGAGCACTGAGCACCCAGCACCCTGAGTACTGAGCTCCCAGCACCCCGAGCACTGAGCACCCAGTACCCTGAGTACTGAGCACCCTGAGTACTGAGCACCGATCACCCTGAGCACTGAGCTCCCAGCACCCTGAGTAATGAGCACCCAGCACCCTGAGCACTGAGCACCCAGCACCCTGAGTACTGAGCACCCAGCACCCTGAGCACTGAGCACCCAGCACCCTGAGTACTGAGCACCCAGCACCCTGAGCACTGAGCACCCAGCACCCTGAGTACTGAGCACCCAGCACCCTGAGCACTGAGCACCCAGCACCCCGAGAATGAGCACCCAGCACCCCGAGTACTGAGCACCGAGCACCCTGAGCACTGAGTACCCAGCACCCTGAGCACTGAGCACCCAGCACCCTGAGTACTGAGCACCCAGCACCCTGAATACTGAGCACCCAGCACCCTGAGCACTGAGCACCGAGCACCCAGGGTACTGAGCACCCAGCCCCCTGAGTACTGAGCACCCAGCACCCTGAGTACTGAACACCCAGCACTCTGAGCACTGAGCAGTGAGCACCCTGAGCACTGAGTACTGAGCACCGAGCACCCCGAGCACTGAGCACCCAGCACCCGAAGTACTGAGCACCCAGCACCCTGAGTACTAAGCACCGAGCACCCTGAGTACTGAGCACCCAGCACCCTGAACACTGAACATACAGCACGCTGAGTACTGAGCACCGAGCACCCCGAGCACTCAGCACCCAGCACCCCGAGCACTGAGCACCCAGCACCCCGAGCACTGAGCACCCAGCACCCTGAGCGCTGAGCACCCAGCACCCTGAGTACTGAGCACCCAGTACCCTGAGCACTGAGTACCCAGCACCCTGAGCACTGAGCACCCAGCACCCTGAGCAGTGAGCACCCAGCATCCTGAGCACTGAGCACCCAGCACCCTGAGTACTGAGCACCCAGTACCCTGAGCACTGAGTACCCAGCACCCTGAGCACTGAGCACCCAGCACCCTGAGCAGTGAGCACCCAGCACCCTGAGCACTGAGCACCCAGCACCCTGAGTACTGAGCACTGAGCACCCAGAACCCGAGCACTGAGCACCCAGCACCCTGAGCACTGAGCACCCAGCACCCGAGTACTGAGCACCCAGCACCCTGAGTACTGAGCACCCAGCTAGCTGAGTACTGAGCACCCAGCACCCTGAGTATTGAGCACCCAACACCCTGAGTACTGAGCACCCAGCACCCTGAGCACTGAGCACCCAGCACCCCGAGCACTGAGCACCCAGCACCCTGAGTACTGAGCACCCAGCACCCTGAGCACTGAGCACCCAGCACCCTGAGCACTGAGCACCCAGCACCCTGAGCACTGAGCACACAGCACCCTGAGTACTGAGCACCCAGGACCCTGAGTACTGAGCACTGAGCACGCAGCACCCCGAGCACTGAGCACCCAGCACCCGAGTACTGAGCACCCAGCACAATGAGTACTGAGCACCCAGCACCCTGAATACTGAGCACCCAGCACCCCGAGTACTGAGCACCCAGCACCATGAGTACTAAGCACCGAGCACCCTGAGTACTGAGCACCCAGCACCCTGAGAACTGAACACACAGCACTCTGAGTACTGAGCAACTGGCGCACTGAGCACCCAGCACCCTGAGCACTGGGCACCGAGCACCCAGAGCACTGAGCACCCAGCACCCTGAGTACTGAGCACCCAGCACCCTGAGCACTGAGCAAACAGCATCCTGAGCACTGAGCACCCAGCACCCTGAGCACTGAGCACCCAGGACCCGAGTACTGAGCACCCAGCACAATGAGTACTGAGCACCCAGCACCCTGAATACTGAGCACCCAGCACCCCGAGTACTGAGCACCCAGCACCCTGAGTACTGAGCACCCAGCACCCTGAGAACTGAGCACCCAGAACCCCGAGCACTGAGCACCCAGCACCCTGAGTACTGAGCACCCAGCACCCTGAGCACTGAGCAAACAGCATCCTGAGCACTGAGCATCCAGCACCCTGAGCACTGAGCACGCAGCACCCTGAGTAGTGAGCACCCAACGTACTGAGCACCGAGCACCCCGAGCACTGAGCACCCAGCACCCGGAGTACTGAGCACCCAGCACCATGAGTACTAAGCACCGAGCACCCTGAGTACTGAGCACCCAGCACCCTGAGCACTGGGCGCTGAGCAAACGGAGCACTAAGCACCCAGCACCCTGAGTACTGAGCACCCAGCACCCTGAGCACTGAGCAAACAGCAGCCTGAGCACTGAGCACCCAGCACCCTGATCACTGAGCACCCAGCACACTGAGCACTGATCACCCAGCACACTGAGCACTGAGCACCCAGCACCCTGAGTACTGAGCACCCAGCACCCTGAGTACTGAGCACTCAGCACCCTGAGTACTGAGCACCGAGCACCCCGAGCACTGAGCACCCAGCACCCTGAGCACTGAGCACCCTGAGGACTGAGCACCTAGCACCCTGAGCACTGAGCACCCAGAACCCCGAGCACTGAGCACACAGCACCCTGAGTACTGAGCACCCAGCACCCCGAGCACTGAGCACCCAGCACCCTGAGTACTGAGCACCCTGAGTACTGAGCACCGATCACCCTGAGCAATGAGCTCCCAGAACCCTGAGTACTGAGCACCCAGCACCCTGAGCACTGAGCACCCATCACCCTGAGTACTGAGCACCCAGCACCCTGAGCACTGAGCACCCAGCACCCTGAGTACTGAGCACAGAGCACCCAGCACCCCGAGCACTGAGCACCCAGCACCATGAGTACTAAGCACCCAGCACCCTGAGTACTGAGCACCCTGCACCCTGAGTACTGAGCACCCAGCACACTGAGTACTGAGCACCTAGCGTACTGAGCACCGAGCACCACGAGCACTGAGCACCCAGCACCCTGAGTACTGAGCACCCAGCATACTGAGCACCGAGCACCCAGCACCCTGAGTACTGAGCACCCAGCACCCTGAGCACTGAGCACCCAGCACCCTGAGTACTGAGCACCCAGCACCCTGAGTACTGAGCACCCAGCACACCGAGCACTGAGCACCCAGCACCCTGAGCACTGAGCACCCAGCTCCCGAGTACAGAGCACCCAGCACCCTGAGTACTGAGCACCCAGCAACCCGAGTACTGAGCACCCAGCACCCCGAGTACTGAGCACCCAGCACCCTGAGTACTGAGCACTCAGCACCCCGAGCACTGAGCACCCAGCACCCCGAGCACTGAGCACCCAGCACCCTGAGTACTGAGCACCCAGCACCCTGAGCACTGAGCACCCAGCACCCTGAGCACTGAGCACCCAGCACCCTGAGCACTGAGCACCCAGCACCCTGAGTAGTGAGCACCCAACGTACTGAGCACCGAGCACCCCGAGCACTGAGCACCCAGCACCCTGAGTACTGAGCACCGATCACCCCGAGCACTGAGCACCCAGCACCCTGAGTACTGAGCTCGGAGCACCCCGAGCACTGAGCACCCAGCACCCTGAGTACTGAGCACCGATCACCCCGAGCACTGAGCACCCAGCACCCTGAGCACTGAGCACCCAGCACCCTGAGTACTGAGCACCCAGCACCCTGAGTACTGAACACCCAGCACCCTGAGCACTGAGCACTGAGCACCCTGAGCACTGAGCACCCAGCACCCTGAGCAATGAGCACCCAGCACCTTGAGTACTGAGCACCGAGCACCCCGAGCACTGAGCACCCAGCACCCTGAGTACTGAGCACCCAGCACCCTGAGCACTGAGCACCCAGCACCCTGAGCACTGAGCACCCAGCACCCCGAGCACTGATCACCCAGCACCTTGAGTACTGAGCACCTAGCACCCTGAGCACTGAGCACCCAGCACCCTGAGTACTGAGCACCCAGCACCCTGAGTACTGAGCAACCAGCACCCTGAGCACTGAGCACTGAGCACCCAGCACCCTGAGCACTGAGCACCCAGCACCCCGAGCACTGAACACCCAGCACCCTGAGCACTGAGCACCCAGCAACCTGATCACTGAGCACCCTGTGGACTGAACACCCAGCACCCCGAGCACTGAGCACCCAGCACCCTGAGTACTGAGCACTGAGCACCCAGAACCCGAGCACTGAGCACCCAGCACCCTGAGCACTGAGCACCCAGCACCCGAGTACTGAGCACCCAGCACCCTGAGTACTGAGCACCCAGCTACCTGAGTACTGAGCACCCAGCACCCTGAGTACTTAGCACCCAACACCCTGAGTACTGAGCACCCAGCACCCTGAGCACTGAGCACCCAGCACCCCGAGCACTGAGCACCCAGCACCCTGAGTACTGAGCACCCAGCACCCTGAGCACTGAGCACCCAGCACCCTGAGCACTGAGCACCCAGCAACCTGAGCACTGAGCACACAGCACCCTGAGTACTGAGCACCCAGGACCCTGAGTACTGAGCACTGAGCACGCAGCACCCCGAGCACTGAGCACCCAGCACCCGAGTACTGAGCACCCAGCACAATGAGTACTGAGCACCCAGCACCCTGAATACTGAGCACCCAGCACCCCGAGTACTGAGCACCCAGCACCATGAGTACTAAGCACCGAGCACCCTGAGTACTGAGCACCCAGCACCCTGAGAACTGAACACACAGCACTCTGAGTACTGAGCAACTGGCGCACTGAGCACCCAGCACCCTGAGCACTGGGCACCGAGCACCCAGAGCACTGAGCACCCAGCACCCTGAGTACTGAGCACCCAGCACCCTGAGCACTGAGCAAACAGCATCCTGAGCACTGAGCACCCAGCACCCTGAGCACTGAGCACCCAGCACCCGAGTACTGAGCACCCAGCACAATGAGTACTGAGCACCCAGCACCCTGAATACTGAGCACCCAGCACCCCGAGTACTGAGCACCCAGTACCCTGAGTACTGAGCACCCAGCACCCTGAGAACTGAGCACCCAGAACCCCGAGCACTGAGCACCCAGCACCCTGAGTACTGAGCACCCAGCACCCTGAGCACTGAGCAAACAGCATCCTGAGCACTGAGCATCCAGCACCCTGAGCACTGAGCACGCAGCACCCTGAGTAGTGAGCACCCAACGTACTGAGCACCGAGCACCCCGAGCACTGAGCACCCAGCACCCGGAGTACTGAGCACCCAGCACCATGAGTACTAAGCACCGAGCACCCTGAGTACTGAGCACCCAGCACCCTGAGCACTGAACACACAGCACTCTGAGTACTGAGCACCTCGCGCACTGAGCACCCAGCACCCTGAGCACTGGGCGCCGAGCAAACGGAGCACTAAGCACCCAGCACCCTGAGTACTGAGCACCCAGCACCCTGAGCACTGAGCAAACAGCATCCTGAGCACTGAGCACCCAGCACCCTGATCACTGAGCACCCAGCACACTGAGCACTGATCACCCAGCACACTGAGCACTGAGCACCCAGCACCCTGAGTACTGAGCACCCAGCACCCTGAGTACTGAGCACTCAGCACCCTGAGTACTGAGCACCGAGCACCCCGAGCACTGAGCACCCAGCACCCTGAGCACTGAGCACCCTGAGGACTGAGCACCTAGCACCCTGAGCACTGAGCACCCAGAACCCCGAGCACTGAGCACACAGCACCCTGAGTACTGAGCACCCAGCACCCCGAGCACTGAGCACCCAGCACCCTGAGTACTGAGCACCCTGAGTACTGAGCACCGATCACCCTGAGCAATGAGCTCCCAGAACCCTGAGTACTGAGCACCCAGCACCCTGAGCACTGAGCACCCATCACCCTGAGTACTGAGCACCCAGCACCCTGAGCACTGAGCACCCAGCACCCTGAGTACTGAGCACAGAGCACCCAGCACCCCGAGCACTGAGCACCCAGCACCATGAGTACTAAGCACCCAGCACCCTGAGTACTGAGCACCCTGCACCCTGAGTACTGAGCACCCAGCACACTGAGTACTGAGCACCTAGCGTACTGAGCACCGAGCACCACGAGCACTGAGCACCCAGCACCCTGAGTACTGAGCACCCAGCATACTGAGCACCGAGCACCCAGCACCCTGAGTACTGAGCACCCAGCACCCTGAGCACTGAGCACCCAGCACCCTGAGTACTGAGCACCCAGCACCCTGAGTACTGAGCACCCAGCACACCGAGCACTGAGCACCCAGCACCCTGAGCACTGAGCACCCAGCTCCCGAGTACAGAGCACCCAGCACCCTGAGTACTGAGCACCCAGCAACCCGAGTACTGAGCACCCAGCACCCCGAGTACTGAGCACCCAGCACCCTGAGTACTGAGCACTCAGCACCCCGAGCACTGAGCACCCAGCACCCCGAGCACTGAGCACCCAGCACCCTGAGTACTGAGCACCCAGCACCCTGAGCACTGAGCACCCAGCACCCTGAGCACTGAGCACCCAGCACCCTGAGCACTGAGCACCCAGCACCCTGAGTAGTGAGCACCCAACGTACTGAGCACCGAGCACCCCGAGCACTGAGCACCCAGCACCCTGAGTACTGAGCACCGATCACCCCGAGCACTGAGCACCCAGCACCCTGAGTACTGAGCTCGGAGCACCCCGAGCACTGAGCACCCAGCACCCTGAGTACTGAGCACCGATCACCCCGAGCACTGAGCACCCAGCACCCTGAGCACTGAGCACCCAGCACCCTGAGTACTGAGCACCCAGCACCCTGAGTACTGAACACCCAGCACCCTGAGCACTGAGCACTGAGCACCCTGAGCACTGAGCACCCAGCACCCTGAGCACTGAGCACCCAGCACCTTGAGTACTGAGCACCGAGCACCCCGAGCACTGAGCACCCAGCACCCTGAGTACTGAGCACCCAGCACCCTGAGCACTGAGCACCCAGCACCCTGAGCACTGAGCACCCAGCACCCTGAGTACTGAGCAACCAGCACCCTGAGCACTGAGCACTGAGCACCCAGCACCCTGAGCACTGAGCACCCAGCACCCCGAGCACTGAACACCCAGCACCCCGAGCACTGAGCACCCAGCAACCTGATCACTGAGCACCCTGTGGACTGAACACCCAGCACCCCGAGCACTGAGCACCCAGCACCCTGAGTACTGAGCACCGATCACCCTGAGCACTGAGCACCCAGCACCCCGAGCACTGAGCACCCAGCACCCTGATTACTGAGCTCCCAGCACCCCGAGCACTGAGCACCCAGTACCCTGAGTACTGAGCACCCTGAGTACTGAGCACCGATCACCCTGAGCACTGAGCTCCCAGCACCCTGAGTACTGAGCACCCAGCACCCTGAGCACTGAGCACCCAGCACCCTGAGTACTGAGCACACAGCACCCTGAGCACTGAGCACCCAGCAGCCTGAGTACTGAGAACCCAGCAACCTGAGCACTGAGCACCCAGCACCCTGAGTACTGAGCACCCAGCACCCTGAGCACTGAGCACCCAGCACCCCGAGAATGAGCACCCAGCACCCCGAGTACTGAGCACCGAGCACCCTGAGCACTGAGTACCCAGCACCCTGAGCAATGAGCACCCAGCACCCTGAGTACTGAGCACCCAGCACCCTGAGTACTGAGCACCCAGCACCCTGAGCACTGAGCACCGAGCACCCTGAGTACTGAACACCCAGCACCCTGAGCACTGAGCACTGAGCACCCTGAGCACTGAGTACTGAGCACCGAGCACACCGAGCACTGAGCACCCAGCACCCGGATTACTGAGCACCCAGCACCCTGAGTACTAAGCACCGAGCACCCTGAGTACTGAGCACCCAGCACCCTGAACACTGAACATACAGCACCCTGAGTACTGAGCACCTCGAGCACTGAGCACCCACCACCCTGAGTACTGAGCACCGAGCACCCCGAGCACTGAGCACCCAGCACCCCGAGCACTGAGCACCCAGCACCCCGAGCACTGAGCACCCAGCACCCTGAGCACTGAGCACCCAGCACCCTGAGTACTGAGCACCCAGTACCCTGAGCACTGAGTACCCAGCACCCTGAGCACTGAGCACCCAGCACCCTGAGCAGTGAACACCCAGCACCCTGAGCACTGAGCACCCAGCACCCTGAGTACTGAGCACTGAGCACCTAGCACCCCGAGTACTGAGCACCCAGCACCCTGAGTACTGAGCACTGAGCACCCAGCACCCCGAGCACTGAGCACCCAGCACCCTGAGCACTGAGCACCCAGCACCCGAGTACTGAGCACCCAGCACCCTGAGTACTGAGCACCCAGCTACATGAGTACTGAGCACACAGCACCCAGAGAACTGAGCACCAAACACCCTGAGTACTGAGCACCCAGCACCCTGAGCACTGAGCACCCAGCACCCCGAGTACTGAGCACCGAGCACCCTGAGCACCCAGCACCCTGAGTACTGAGAACCCAGCAACCTGAGCACTGAGCACCCAGCACCCTGAGTACTGAGCACCCAGCACCCTGAGCACTGAGCACCCAGCACCCCGAGAATGAGCACCCAGCACCCCGAGTACTGAGCACCGAGCACCCTGAGCACTGAGTACCCAGCACCCTGAGCAATGAGCACCCAGCACCCTGAGTACTGAGCACCCAGCACCCTGAGTACTGAGCACCCAGCACCCTGAGCACTGAGCACCGAGCACCCCGAGTACTGAGCACCCAGCCCCCTGAGTACTGAGCACCCAGCACCCTGAGTACTGAACACCCAGCACCCTGAGCACTGAGCACTGAGCACCCTGAGCACTGAGTACTGAGCACCGAGCACACCGAGCACTGAGCACCCAGCACCCGGTGTACTGAGCACCCAGCACCCTGAGCACTGAGCACCCAGCACCCTGAGTAGTGAGCACCCAACGTACTGAGCACCGAGCACGCCGAGCACTGAGCACCCAGCACCCTGAGTACTGAGCACCGATCACCCCGAGCACTGAGCACCCAGCACCCTGAGTACTGAGCTCCGAGCACCCCGAGCACTGAGCACCCAGCACCCTGAGTACTGAGCACCGATCACCCCGAGCACTGAGCACCCAGCACCCTGAGCACTGAGCACCCAGCACCCTGAGTACTGAGCACCCAGCTCCCTGAGTACTGAACACCCAGCACCCTGAGCACTGAGCACTGAGCACCCTGAGCACTGAGCACCCAGCACCCTGAGCACTGAGCACCCAGCACCTTGAGTACTGAGCACCGAGCACAGCGAGCACTGAGCACCCAGCACCCTGAGCACTGAGCACCCAGCACCCTGAGTACTGAGCACCCAGCACCCTGAGTACTGAGCAACCAGCACCCTGAGCACTGAGCACTGAGCACCCAGCACCCTGAGCACTGAGCACCCAGCACCCCGAGCACTGAACACCCAGCACCCCGAGCACTGAGCACCCAGCAACCTGATCACTGAGCACCCTGTGGACTGAACACCCAGCACCCCGAGCACTGAGCACCCAGCACCCTGAGTACTGAGCACCGATCACCCTGAGCACTGAGCACCCAGCACCCCGAGCACTGAGCACCCAGCACCCTGATTACTGAGCTCCCAGCAGCCCGAGCACTGAGCACCCAGTACCCTGAGTACTGAGCACCCTGAGTACTGAGCACCGATCACCCTGAGCACTGAGCTCCCAGCACCCTGAGTACTGAGCACCCAGCACCCTGAGCACTGAGCACCCAGCACCCTGAGTACTGAGCACACAGCACCCTGAGCACTGAGCACCCAGCAGCCTGAGTACTGAGAACCCAGCAACCTGAGCACTGAGCACCCAGCACCCTGAGTACTGAGCACCCAGCACCCTGAGCACTGAGCACCCAGCACCCCGAGAATGAGCACCCAGCACCCCGAGTACTGAGCACCGAGCACCCTGAGCACTGAGTACCCAGCACCCTGAGCAATGAGCACCCAGCACCCTGAGGACTGAGCACCCAGCACCCTGAGTACTGAGCACCCAGCACCCAGAGCACTGAGCACCGAGCACCCCGAGTACTGAGCAGCCAGCCCCCTGAGTACAGAGCACCCAGCACCCTGAGTAGTGAACACCCAGCACCCTGAGCACTGAGCACTGAGCACCCTGAGCACTGAGTACTGAGCACCGAGCACACCGAGCACTGAGCACCCAGCACCCGGAGTACTGAGCACCCTGCACCCTGAGTACTAAGCACCGAGCACCCTGAGTACTGAGCACCCAGCACCCTGAACACTGAACATACAGCACCCTGAGTACTGAGCACCTCGAGCACTGAGCACCCAGCACCCTGAGTACTGAGCACCGAGCACCCCGAGCACTGAGCACCCAGCACCCCGAGCACTGAGCACCCAGCACCCCGAGCACTGAGCACCCAGCACCCTGAGCACTGAGCACCCAGCACCCTGAGTACTGAGCACCCAGTACCCTGAGCACTGAGTACCCAGCACCCTGAGCACTGAGCACCCAGCACCCTGAGCAGTGAACACCCAGCACCCTGAGCACTGAGCACCCAGCACCCTGAGTACTGAGCACTGAGCACCTAGCACCCCGAGTACTGAGCACCCAGCACCCTGAGTACTGAGCACTGAGCACCCAGCACCCCGAGCACTGAGCACCCAGCACCCTGAGCACTGAGCACCCAGCACCCGAGTACTGAGCACCCAGCACCCTGAGTACTGAGCACCCAGCTACCTGAGAACTGAGCACACAGCACCCAGAGAACTGAGCACCCAACACCCTGAGTACTGAGCACCCAGCACCCTGAGCACTGAGCACCCAGCACCCCGAGCACTGAGCACCCAGCACCCTGAGTACTGAGCACCCAGCACCCTGAGCACTGAGCACCCAGCACCCTGAGCACTGAGCACCCAGCACCCTGAGCACTGAGCACACAGCACCCTGAGTACTGAGCACCCAGGACCCTGAGTACTGAGCACTGAGCACGCAGCACCCCGAGCACTGAGCACCCAGCACCCGAGTACTGAGCACCCAGCACAATGAGTACTGAGCACCCAGCACCCTGAATACTGAGCACCCAGCACCCCGAGTACTGAGCACCGAGCACCCTGAGTACTGAGCACCCAGCACCCTGAGAACTGAACACACAGCACTCTGAGTACTGAGCAACTGGCGCACTGAGCACCCAGCACCCTGAGCACTGGGCACCGAGCACCCAGAGGACTGAGCACCCAGCACCCTGAGTACTGAGCACCCAGCACCCTGAGCACTGAGCAAACAGCATCCTGAGCACTGAGCACCCAGCACCCTGAGCACTGAGCACCCAGCACCCGAGTACTGAGCACCCAGCACAATGAGTACTGAGCACCCAGCACCCTGAGCACTGAGCACCCAGCACCCCGAGCACTGATCACCCAGCACCTTGAGTACTGAGCACCTAGCACCCTGAGCACTGAGCACCCATCACCCTGAGTACTGAGCACCCAGCACCCTGAGTACTGAGCAACCAGCACCCTGAGCACTGAGCACTGAGCACCCAGCACCCTGAGCACTGAGCACCCAGCACCCCGAGCACTGAACACCCAGCACCCCGAGCACTGAGCACCCAGCAACCTGATCACTGAGCACCCTGTGGACTGAACACCCAGCACCCCGAGCACTGAGCACCCAGCACCCTGAGTACTGAGCACCGATCACCCTGAGCACTGAGCACCCAGCACCCCGAGCACTGAGCACCCAGCACCCTGATTACTGAGCTCCCAGCACCCCGAGCACTGAGCACCCAGTACCCTGAGTACTGAGCACCCTGAGTACTGAGCACCGATCACCCTGAGCACTGAGCTCCCAGCACCCTGAGTACTGAGCACCCAGCACCCTGAGCACTGAGCACCCAGCACCCTGAGTACTGAGCACACAGCACCCTGAGCACTGAGCACCCAGCAGCCTGAGTACTGAGAACCCAGCAACCTGAGCACTGAGCACCCAGCACCCTGAGTACTGAGCACCCAGCACCCTGAGCACTGAGCACCCAGCACCCCGAGAATGGGCACCCAGCACCCCGAGTACTGAGCAACGAGCACCCTGAGCACTGAGTACCCAGCACCCTGAGCAATGAGCACCCAGCACCCTGAGTACTGAGCACCCAGCACCCTGAGTACTGAGCACCCAGCACCCTGAGCACTGAGCACCGAGCACCCTGAGTACTGAACACCCAGCACCCTGAGCACTGAGCACTGAGCACCCTGAGCACTGAGTACTGAGCACCGAGCACACCGAGCACTGAGCACCCAGCACCCGGAGTACTGAGCACCCAGCACCCTGAGTACTAAGCACCGAGCACCCTGAACACTGAACATACAGCACCCTGAGTACTGAGCACCTCGAGCACTGAGCACCCACCAGCCTGAGTACTGAGCACCGAGCACCCCGAGCACTGAGCACCCAGCACCCCGAGCACTGAGCACCCAGCACCCCGAGCACTGAGCACCCAGCACCCCGAGCACTGAGCACCCAGCACCCTGAGCACTGAGCACCCAGCACCCTGAGTACTGAGCACCCAGTACCCTGAGCACTGAGCACCCAGCACCCTGAGCAGTGAACACCCAGCACCCTGAGCACTGAGCACCCAGCACCCTGAGTACTGAGCACTGAGCACCTAGCACCCCGAGTACTGAGCACCCAGCACCCTGAGTACTGAGCACTGAGCACCCAGCACCCCGAGCACTGAGCACCCAGCACCCTGAGCACTGAGCACCCAGCACCCGAGTACTGAGCACCCAGCACCCTGAGTACTGAGCACCCAGCTACATGAGTACTGAGCACACAGCACCCAGAGAACTGAGCACCAAACACCCTGAGTACTGAGCACCCAGCACCCTGAGCACTGAGCACCCAGCACCCCGAGTACTGAGCACCGAGCACCCTGAGCACCCAGCACCCTGAGTACTGAGAACCCAGCAACCTGAGCACTGAGCACCCAGCACCCTGAGTACTGAGCACCCAGCACCCTGAGCACTGAGCACCCAGCACCCCGAGAATGAGCACCCAGCACCCCGAGTACTGAGCACCGAGCACCCTGAGCACTGAGTACCCAGCACCCTGAGCAATGAGCACCCAGCACCCTGAGTACTGAGCACCCAGCACCCTGAGAACTGAGCACCCAGCACCCTGAGCACTGAGCACCGAGCACCCCGAGTACTGAGCACCCAGCCCCCTGAGTACTGAGCACCCAGCACCCTGAGTACTGAACACCCAGCACCCTGAGCACTGAGCACTGAGCACCCTGAGCACTGAGTACTGAGCACCGAGCACACCGAGCACTGAGCACCCAGCACCCGGTGTACTGAGCACCCAGCACCCTGAGCACTGAGCACCCAGCACCCTGAGTAGTGAGCACCCAACGTACTGAGCACCGAGCACCCCGAGCACTGAGCACCCAGCACCCTGAGTACTGAGCACCGATCACCCCGAGCACTGAGCACCCAGCACCCTGAGTACTGAGCTCCGAGCACCCCGAGCACTGAGCACCCAGCACCCTGAGTACTGAGCACCGATCACCCCGAGCACTGAGCACCCAGCACCCTGAGCACTGAGCACCCAGCACCCTGAGTACTGAGCACCCAGCTCCCTGAGTACTGAACACCCAGCACCCTGAGCACTGAGCACTGAGCACCCTGAGCACTGAGCACCCAGCACCCTGAGCACTGAGCACCCAGCACCTTGAGTACTGAGCACCGAGCACAGCGAGCACTGAGCACCCAGCACCCTGAGCACTGAGCACCCAGCACCCTGAGTACTGAGCACCCAGCACCCTGAGTACTGAGCAACCAGCACCCTGAGCACTGAGCACTGAGCACCCAGCACCCTGAGCACTGAGCACCCAGCACCCCGAGCACTGAACACCCAGCACCCCGAGCACTGAGCACCCAGCAACCTGATCACTGAGCACCCTGTGGACTGAACACCCAGCACCCCGAGCACTGAGCACCCAGCACCCTGAGTACTGAGCACCGATCACCCTGAGCACTGAGCACCCAGCACCCCGAGCACTGAGCACAAAGCACCCTGATTACTGAGCTCCCAGCACCCCGAGCACTGAGCACCCAGTACCCTGAGTACTGAGCACCCTGAGTACTGAGCACCGATCACCCTGAGCACTGAGCTCCCAGCACCCTGAGTACTGAGCACCCAGCACCCTGAGCACTGAGCACCCAGCACCCTGAGTACTGAGCACACAGCACCCTGAGCACTGAGCACCCAGCAGCCTGAGTACTGAGAACCCAGCAACCTGAGCACTGAGCACCCAGCACCCTGAGTACTGAGCACCCAGCACCCTGAGCACTGAGCACCCAGCACCCCGAGAATGAGCACCCAGCACCCCGAGTACTGAGCACCGAGCACCCTGAGCACTGAGTACCCAGCACCCTGAGCAATGAGCACCCAGCACCCTGAGGACTGAGCACCCAGCACCCTGAGTACTGAGCACCCAGCACCCTGAGCACTGAGCACCGAGCACCCCGAGTACTGAGCACCCAGCCCCCTGAGTACAGAGCACCCAGCACCCTGAGTACTGAACACCCAGCACCCTGAGCACTGAGCACTGAGCACCCTGAGCACTGAGTACTGAGCACCGAGCACACCGAGCACTGAGCACCCAGCACCCGGAGTACTGAGCACCCAGCACCCTGAGTACTAAGCACCGAGCACCCTGAGTACTGAGCACCCAGCACCCTGAACACTGAACATACAGCACCCTGAGTACTGAGCACCTCGAGCACTGAGCACCCAGCACCCTGAGTACTGAGCACCGAGCACCCCGAGCACTGAGCACCCAGCACCCCGAGCACTGAGCACCCAGCACCCCGAGCACTGAGCACCCAGCACCCTGAGCACTGAGCACCCAGCACCCTGAGTACTGAGCACCCAGTACCCTGAGCACTGAGTACCCAGCACCCTGAGCACTGAGCACCCAGCACCCTGAGCAGTGAACACCCAGCACCCTGAGCACTGAGCACCCAGCACCCTGAGTACTGAGCACTGAGCACCTAGCACCCCGAGTACTGAGCACCCAGCACCCTGAGTACTGAGCACTGAGCACCCAGCACCCCGAGCACTGAGCACCCAGCACCCTGAGCACTGAGCACCCAGCACCCGAGTACTGAGCACCCAGCACCCTGAGTACTGAGCACCCAGCTACCTGAGAACTGAGCACACAGCACCCAGAGAACTGAGCACCCAACACCCTGAGTACTGAGCACCCAGCACCCTGAGCACTGAGCACCCAGCACCCCGAGCACTGAGCACCCAGCACCCTGAGTACTGAGCACCCAGCACCCTGAGCACTGAGCACCCAGCACCCTGAGCACTGAGCACCCAGCACCCTGAGCACTGAGCACACAGCACCCTGAGTACTGAGCACCCAGGACCCTGAGTACTGAGCACTGAGCACGCAGCACCCCGAGCACTGAGCACCCAGCAACCTGAGTACTGAGCACTGAGCACCCAGCACCCCGAGCACTGAGCACCCAGCACCCTGAGCACTGAGCACCCAGCACCCGAGTACTGAGCACCCAGCACAATGAGTACTGAGGACCCAGCACCCTGAATACTGAGCACCCAGCACCCTGAGTAGTGAGCACCCAACGTACTGAGCACCGAGCACCCCGAGCAATGAGCACCCAGCACCCGGAGTACTGAGCACCCAGCACCATGAGTACTAAGCACCGAGCACCCTGAGTACTGAGCACCCAGCACCCTGAGCACTGAACACACAGCACTCTGAGTAAAGAGCACCTCGCGCACTGAGCACCCAACACCCTGAGCACTGAGTACCCAGCACCCTGAGCACTGAGCACCCAGCACCCTGAGCACTGAGCACACAGCACCCTGAGCACTGAACACACAGCACCCTGAGTACTGAGCACCTCGAGCACTGAGCACCCAGCACCCTGAGTACTGAGCACCGAGCACCCCGAGCACTGAGCACCCAGCACCCCGAGCACTGAGCACCAAGCACCCCGAGCACTGAGCACCCAGCACCCTGAGTACTGAGCACCCAGCACCCTGAGTACTGAGCACCCAACACCCTGAGCACTGAGTACCCAGCACGCTGAGCACTGAGCACCCAGCACCCTGAGCACTGAGCACACAGCACCCTGAGCACTGAGCACCCAGCACCCTGAGTACTGAGCACTGAGCACCCAGCACCCTGAGTACTGAGCACTGAGCACCCAGCACACCGAGCACTGAGCACCCAGCACCCTGAGCACTGAGCACCCAGCTCCCGAGTACAGAGCACCCAGCACCCTGAGTACTGAGCACCCAGCAACCCGAGTACTGAGCACCCAGCACCCCGAGTACTGAGCACCCAGCACCCTGAGTACTGAGCACCCAGCACCCTGAGCACTGAGCACCCAGCATCCTGAGCACTGAGCACCCAGCACCCTGAGCACTGAGCACCCAGCACCCTGTGCACTGAGCACACAGCACCCTGAGTACTGAGCACCCAGGACCCTGAGTACTGAGCACTGAGCACGCAGCACCCCGAGAACTGAGCACCCAGCACCCTGAGCACTGAGCACACAGCACCCTGAGCACTGAACACACAGCACCCTGAGTACTGAGCACCTCGAGCACTGAGCACCCAGCACCCTGAGTACTGAGCACCGAGCACCCCGAGCACTGAGCACCCAGCACCCCGAGCACTGAGCACCCAGCACCCCGAGCACTGAGCACCCAGCACCCTGAGTACTGAGCACCCAGCACCCTGAGTACTGAGCACCCAGCACCCTGAGCACTGAGCACCCAGCACCCTGAGCACTGAGCACCCAGCACCCTGAGCACTGAGCACCCAGCACCCTGAGCACTGAGCACACAGCACCCTGAGTACTGAGCACCCAGGACCCTGAGTACTGAGCACTGAGCACGCAGCACCCCGAGCACTGAGCACCCAGCAACCTGAGTACTGAGCACTGAGCACCCAGCACCCCGAGCATTGAGCACCCAGCACCCTGAGCACTGAGCACCCAGCACCCGAGTACTGAGCACCCAGCACAATGAGTACTGAGGACCCAGCAACCTGAATACTGAGCAACCAGCACCCTGAGTAGTGAGCACCCAACGTACTGAGCACCGAGCACCCCGAGCACTGAGCACCCAGCACCCGGAGTACTGAGCACCCAACACCATGAGTACTAAGCACCGAGCACCCTGAGTACTGAGCACCCAGCACCCTGAGCACTGAACACACAGCACTCTGAGTAAAGAGCACCTCGCGCACTGAGCACCCAACACCCTGAGCACTGAGTACCCAGCACCCTGAGCACTGAGCACCCAGCACCCTGAGCACTGAGCACACAGCACCCTGAGCACTGAACACACAGCACCCTGAGTACTGAGCACCTCGAGCACTGAGCACCCAGCACCCTGAGTACTGAGCACCGAGCACCCCGAGCACTGAGCAAGCAGCACCCCGAGCACTGAGCACCCAGCACCCCGAGCACTGAGCACCCAGCACCCTGAGTACTGAGCACCCAGCACCCTGAGTACTGAGCACCCAGCACCCTGAGCACTGAGTACCCAGCACCCTGAGCACTGAGCACCCAGCACCCTGAGCACTGAGCACACAGCACCCTGAGCACTGAGCACCCAGCACCCTGAGTACTGAGCACTGAGCACCCAGCACCCTGAGTACTGAGCACTGAGCACCCAGCACACCGAGCACTGAGCACCCAGCACCCTGAGCACTGAGCACCCAGCTCCCGAGTACAGAGCACCCAGCACCCTGAGTACTGAGCACCCAGCAACCCGAGTACTGAGCACCCAGCACCCCGAGTACTGAGCACCCAGCACCCTGAGTACTGAGCACCCAGCACCCCGAGCACTGAGAACCCAGCACCCCGAGCACTGAGCACCCAGCACCCTGAGTACTGAGCACCCAGCACCCTGAGCACTGAGCACCCAGCACCCTGAGCACTGAGCACCCAGCACCCTGAGCACTGAGCACCCAGCACCCTGTGCACTGAGCACCCAGCACCCTGAGTAGTGAGCACCCAACGTACTGAGCACCGAGCACCCCGAGCACTGAGCACCCAGCACCCTGAGTACTGAGCAACCAGCACCCCGAGCACTGAGCACCCAGCACCCTGGGTACTGAGCTCCGAGCACCCCGAGCACTGAGCACCCAGCGCTCCGAGCACTGAGCACCGAGCACCCTGAGCACTGAGCACCCAGCACCCTGAGTACTGAGCAACCAGCACCCCGAGCACTGAGCACCCAGCACCCTGATCACTGAGCACCCAGCACACTGAGCACTGATCACCCAGCACACTGAGCACTGAGCACCCAGCACCCTGAGTACTGAGCACCCAGCACCCTGAGTACTGAGCACTCAGCACCCTGAGTACTGAGCACCGAGCACCCCAAGCACTGAGCACCCAGCACCCTGAGCACTGAGCACCCTGAGGTCTGAGCACCCAGCACCCTGAGCACTGAGCACCCAGCACCCTGAGTACTGAGCACCGATCACCCTGAGCACTGAGCACCCAGAACCCCGAGCACTGAGCACCCAGCACCCTGCGTACTGAGCACCCAGTACCCCGAGCACTGAGCACCCTGAGTACTGAGCACCGATCACCCTGAGCACTGAGCTCCCAGAACCCTGAGTACTGAGCACCCAGCACCGTGAACACTGAGCACCCAGCACCCTGAGTACTGAGCACCCAGCACCCTGAGCACTGAGCACCCAGCACCCTGAGTACTGAGCACCCAGCACCCTGAGCACTGAGCACCCAGCACGCTGAGTACTGAGCACCCAGCACCCCGAGCACTGAGCACCCAGCACCCCGAGAATGAGCACCCAGCACCCCGAGTACTGAGCACCGAGCACCCTGAGCACTGAGTACCCAGCACGCTGAGCACTGAGCACCCAGCACCCTGAGTACTGAGCACCCAGCACCCTGAGTACTGAGCCCCGAGCACCCTGAGCACTGAGCAACCAGCACCCCGAGTACTGAGCACCCAGCACCCTGAGCACTGAGCACCCAGCACCTTGAGTACTGAGCACCCAGCACCCTGAGTACTGAACACCCAGCACCCTGAGCACTGAGCACTGAGCACCCTGAGCCCTGAGTACTGAGCACCGAGCACCCCGAGAACTGAGCACCCAGCACCCGGAGTACTGAGCACCCAGCACCCTGAGTACTGAGCACACAGCACCCCGAGAATGAGCACCCAGCACCCAGCGTACTGAGCACCGAGCACCCCGAGCACTGAGCACCCAGCACCCTGAGTACTGAGCACCCAGCACCCCGAGCACTGAGCACCCAGCACCCTGAGTACTGAGCACCCAGCGTACAGAGCACCGAGCACCGAGCACCCTGAGTACTGAGCACCCAGCACTCTGAGCACTGAGCACCCAGCACACTGAGCACTGAGCACCCAGCACCCCGAGCACTGAGCACCCAGCACCCCGAGCACTGAGCCTGAGCACCCTGAGTACTGAGCACTGAGCACCCTGAGTACTGAGCACCGAGCACCCTGAGTACTGAGCACCCAGCACCCCGAGCACTGAGCACCCAGCACCCTGAGTACTGAGCACCGAGCACCCTGTGTACTGAGCAGCCAGCACACTGAGTACTGAGCACCCAGCGTACTGAGCACCGAGCACCCAGCACCCTGAGTACTGAGCACCCAGCACCCCGAGCACTGAGAACCCAGCACCCTGAGTACTGAGCACCGAGCACCCCGAGTACTGAGCACCCAGCAACCCGAGCACTGAGCACCCAGCAGCCCGAGCACTGAGCACCCAGCACCCTGAGCAACGAGCACCCTGAGTACTAAGCACCGAGCACCCTGAGCACTGAGCACCCAGCACCCTGAGCACTGAGGACCCAGCACCCTGAGCACCGAGCACCCAGCACCCTGAGTATTGAGCACCCAGCACCCCGAGTACTGAGCACCCAGCACCCCGAGTACTGAGCACCCAGCAACCTGAGCACCGAGCAGCCAGCACCCCGAGCACTGAGCACCCAGCACCCTGAGCACTGAGCACCCAGCACCCTGAGTACTGAGCACTGAGCACCCCGAGTACTGAGCACCCAGCACCCCGAGCACTGAGCACCGAGCACCCCGAGCACTGAGCACCCAGCACCCCGAGCACTGAGCACCCAGCACCCCGAGCACTGAGCACCCAGCACCCTGAGCACTGAGCACCCAGCACCCTGAGCACTGAGGACCCAGCACCCTGAGTACTGAGCACCCAGCACCCTGAGCACTGAGCACACAGCACCCTGAGTACTGAGCACCGAATACCCCAAGCACTGAGCACCCTGAGTACTGAGCACCCAGCACCCCAAGCACTGAGCACCTTGAGTACTGAGCACCCAGCACCCTGAGTAATGAGCACCCAGCACCCCGAGCACTGAGCACCCAGCACCCTGAGTACTGAGCACCGAGCACCCTGAGTACTGAGCAGCCAGCACCCTGAGTACTGAGCACCCAGCTTACTGAGCACCGAGCACCCAGCACCCTGAGTACTGAGCACCCAGCACCCTGAGCACTGAGCACCCAGCACCCTGAGTACTGAGCACCGAGCAACCCGAGTACTGAGCACCCAGCACACCTAGCACTGAGCACCCAGCACCCCGAGCACTGAGCACCCAGCACCCCGAGCACTGAGCACCCAGCAGCCTGAGTACTGAGCACCCTGAGTACTGAGCACCCAGCACCCTGAGCACTGAGCACCCAGCACCCCGAGCACTGAGCACCCAACACCCCGAGCACTGAGCACTCAGCACCCTGTGTACTGAGCACCCAGCACCCTGAGCACTGAGCACCCAACACCCCGAGCACTGAGCACTCAGCACCCTGTGTACTGAGCACCGAGCACCCAACACCCTGAGTACTGAGCACCCAGCACCCTTAGCACTGAGCACCCAGCACCCTGAGCACTGAGCACCCAGCAGCCTGAGTACTGAGCACCCTGAGTACTGAGCACCCAGCACCCTGAGCACTGAGCACCCAGCACCCCGAGCACTGAGCACCCAGCACGCTGAGCACTGAGCACTCTGAGTACTGAGCACTGAGCACCGTGTGTACTGAGCACCCAGCACCCTGAGTACTGAGCACCCATCACCCTGAGCAATGAGCACCCTGAGTACTGAGCACCCAGCACCCCGAGCACTGAGCACCCAGCACCCTGAGTACTGAGCACCGAGCACCCTGTGTACTGAGCAGCCAGCACCCTGAGTACTGAGCACCCAGCGTACTGAGCACCGAGCACCCAGCACCCTGAGTACTGAGCACCCAGCACCCCGAGCACTGAGCACCCAGCACCCTGAGTACTGAGCACCCAGCACCCCGAGCACTGAGCACCCAGCACCCCGAGCACTGAGCACCCAGCACCCCGAGCACTGAGCACCCAGCACCCTGAGCACTGAGCACCCAGCAGCCTGAGTACTGAGCACCCTGAGTACTGAGCACCCAGCACCCCGAGCACTGAGCACCCGTCGCCCCGAGCACTGATGACCCAGAACCCCGAGCACTGAGCACCCAGCACCCCGAGCACTGAGCACCCAGCACCCCGAGCACTAAGCACCCCGCACCCCGAGCACTGAGCACCCAGCACCCTGAGTACTGAGCACCCAGCACCCTGAGTACTGAGCACCCAGCACCCTGAGCATTGAGCACCCAGCACCCTGAATACTGAGCACCCAACACCCCAAGCACTGAGCACCCTGAGTACTGAGCACCCAGCACCACAAGCACTGAGCACACCGAGTACTGAGCACCCAGCACCCTGAGTAATGAGCACCCAGCACCCCGATCACTGAGCACCCAGCACCCTGAGTACTGAGCACCGAGCACCCTGTGTACTGAGCACCCAGCACCCTGAGTACGGGGCACCCAGCGTACTGAGCACCGAGCACCCAGCACCCTGAGTACTGAGCACCCAGCACCCCGAGCACTGAGCACCCAGCACCCTGAGAACTGAGCACCGAGCACCCCGAGTACTGAGCACCCAGCACCCCGAGCACTGAGCACCCAGCAACCTGAGCACTGAGCACCCAGCATCCCGAGCAACGAGCACCCTGAGTACTAAGCACCGAGCACCCTGAGCACTGAGCACCCAGCACCCTGAGCACTGAGCACCCAGCACCCTGAGCACTGAGCACACAGCACCCTGAGCACTGAGCACCCAGCACCCTGAGTACTGAGCACTGAGCACCCAGCACCCTGATTACTGAGCACTGAGCACCCAGCACACCGAGCACTGAGCACCCAGCACCCTGAGCACTGAGCACCCAGCTCCCGAGTACAGAGCACCCAGCAGCATGAGTACTGAGCAACCAGCACCCCGAGTACTGAGCACCGAGCACCCCGAGTACTGAGCACCCAGCACCCTGAGTACTGAGCACCCAGCACCCTGAGCACTGAGCACCCAGCACCCCGAGCACTGAGCACCCAGCACCCTGAGTACTGAGCACCCAGCACCCTGAGCACTGAGCACCCAGCACCCTGATCACTGAGCACCCAGCACCCTGAGCACTGAGCACCCAGCACCCTGAGTAGTGAGCACCCAACGTACTGAGCACCGAGCACCCCGAGCGCTGAGCACCCAGCACCCTGAGTACTGAGCACCGATCACCCCGAGCACTGAGCACCCAGCACCCTGAGTACTGAGCTCCGAGCACCCCGAGCACTGAGCACCCAGCACCCTGAGTACTGAGCACCGATCACCCCGAGCACTGAGCACCCAGAACCCTGAGCACTGAGCACCCAGCACCCTGAGTACTGAGCACCCAGCACCCTGAGTACTGAGCACCGAGCACCCCGAGCACTGAGCACCCAGCACCCTGAGTACTGAGCACCCAGCACCCTGAGTACTGAGCACCCAGCACCCTGAGTACTGAACACCCAGCACCCTGAGCACTGAGCACCCTGAGCACTGAGCACCCAGCACACTGAGCACTGAGCACCCAGCACCTTGCGTACTGAGCACCGAGCACCCTGAGCACTGAGCACCCAGCACCCTGAGTACTGAGCACCCAGCACCCTGAGCACTGAGCACCCAGCACCCAGAGCACTGAGCACCCAGCACCCCGAGCACTGATCACCCAGCACCCTGAGTTCTGAGCACCTAGCACCCTGAGCACTGAGCACCCAGCACCCTGAGTACTGAGCACCCAGCACCCTGAGTACTGAGCAACCAGCACCCTGAGCACTGAGCACTGAGCACCCAGCACCCTGAGCACTGAGCACCCAGCACCACGAGCACTGAACACCCAGCACCCCGAGCACTGAGCACCCAGCACCCTGAGCACTGAGCACCCTGTGGACTGAACACCCAGCACCCTGAGCACTGAGCACCCAGCACCCTGAGTACTGAGCACCGATCACCCTGAGCACTGAGCACCCAGCACCCCGAGCACTGAGCACCCAGCACCCTGAGTACTGAGCTCACAGCACCCCGAGCACTGAGCACCCAGTACCCTGAGTACTGAGCACCCTGAGTACTGAGCACCGATCACCCTGAGCACTGAGCTCCCAGCACCCTGAGTACTGAGCACCCAGCACCCTGAGCACTGAGCACCCAGCACCCTGAGTACTGAGCACCCAGCACCCTGAGCACTGAGCACCCAGCACCCTGAGTACTGAGCACCCAGCACCCTGAGCACTGAGCACCCAGCACCCTGAGTACTGAGCACCCAGCACCCTGAGCACTGAGCACCCAGCACCCCGAGAATGAGCACCCAGCACCCCGAGTACTGAGCACCGAGCACCCTGAGCACTGAGTACCCAGCACCCTGAGCACTGAGCACCCAGCACCCTGAGTACTGAGCACCCAGCACCCTGAATACTGAGCACCCAGCACCCTGAGCACTGAGCACCGAGCACCCAGAGTACTGAGCACCCAGCCCCCTGAGTACTGAGCACCCAGCACCCTGAGTACTGAACACCCAGCACCCTGAGCACTGAGCACTGAGCACCCTGAGCACTGAGTACTGAGCACCGAGCACCCCGAGCACTGAGCACCCAGCACCAGGAGTACTGAGCACCCAGCACCCTGAGTACTAAGCACCGAGCACCCTGAGTACTGAGCACCCAGCACCCTGAACACTGAACATACAGCACCCTGAGTACTGAGCACCTCGAGCACTGAGCACCCAGCACCCTGAGTACTGAGCACCGAGCACCCCGAGCACTGAGCACCCAGCACCCCGAGCACTGAGCACCCAGCACCCCGAGCACTGAGCACCCAGCACCGTGAGCACTGAGCACCCAGCACCCTGAGTACTGAGCACCCAGCACCCTGAGCACTGAGTACCCAGCACCCTGAGCACTGAGCACCCAGCACCCTGAGCACTGAGCACCCAGCACCCTGAGCACTGAGCACCCAGCACCCTGAGTACTGAGCACTGAGCATCCAGCACCCCGAGTACTAAGCACCCAGCACCCTGAGTACTAAGCACTGAGCACCCAGCACCCCGAGCACTGAGCACCCTGCACCCTGAGCACTGAGCACCCAGCACCCGAGTACAGAGCACCCAGCACCCTGAGTACTGAGCAGCTAGCACCCTGAGTACTGAGCACAAAGCACCCCGAGTACTGGGCAACCAACACCCTGAGTACTGAGCACCCAGCACCCTGAGCACTGAGCATCCAGCACCCCGAGCACTGAGCACCCAGCACCCTGAGTACTGAGCACCAAGCACCCTGAGCACTGAGCACCCAGCACCCTGAGCACTGAGCACCCAGCACCCTGAGCACTGAGCACGCAGCACCCTGAGTAGTGAGCACCCAACATACTGAGCATCGAGCACCCTGAGCACTGAGCACCCAGCACCCTGAGTACTGAGAACCGAGCACCCCGAGCACTGAGCACCCAGCACCCCGAGCACTGAGCACCCAGCACCCCGAGCACTGAGCACCCAGCACCCTGAGCACTAAGCACCCAGCACCCTGAGTACTGAGCACTGAGCACCTAGCACCCCGAGTACTGAGCACCCAGCACCCTGAGTACTGAGCACTGAGCACCCAGCACCCCGAGTACTGAGCACCCAGCACCCTGAGCACTGAGCACCCAGCACCCGAGTACTAAGCAACCAGCACCCTGAGTACTGAGCACCCAGCACCCCGAGTACTGAGGACACAACACCCTGAGTACTGAGCACCCAGCACCCTGAGCACTAAGCACCCAGCACCCTGAGTACTGAGCACTGAGCACCTAGCACCCCGAGTACTGAGCACCCAGCACCCTGAGTACTGAGCACTGAGCACCCAGCACCCCGAGCACTGAGCACCCAGCACCCTGAGCACTGAGCACCCAGCACCCGAGTACTAAGCAACCAGCACCCTGAGTACTGAGCACCCAGCCCCCTTAGTACTGAGCACCCAGCACCCTGAGTACTGAACACCCAGCACCCTGAGCACTGAGCACTGAGCACCCTGAGCACTGAGTACTGAGCACCGAGCACCCCGAGCACTGAGCACCCAGCACCAGGAGTACTGAGCACCCAGCACCCTGAGTACTAAGCACCGAGCACCCTGAGTACTGAGCACCCAGCACCCTGAACACTGAACATACAGCACCCTGAGTACTGAGCACCTCGAGCACTGAGCACCCAGCACCCTGAGTACTGAGCACCGAGCACCCCGAGCACTGAGCACCCAGCACCCCGAGCACTGAGCACCCAGCACCCCGAGCACTGAGCACCCAGCACCGTGAGCACTGAGCACCCAGCACCCTGAGTACTGAGCACCCAGCACCCTGAGCACTGAGTACCCAGCACCCTGAGCACTGAGCACCCAGCACCCTGAGCACTGAGCACCCAGCACCCTGAGCACTGAGCACCCAGCACCCTGAGTACTGAGCACTGAGCATCCAGCACCCCGAGTACTAAGCACCCAGCACCCTGAGTACTAAGCACTGAGCACCCAGCACCCCGAGCACTGAGCACCCTGCACCCTGAGCACTGAGCACCCAGCACCCGAGTACAGAGCACCCAGCACCCTGAGTACTGAGCAGCTAGCACCCTGAGTACTGAGCACAAAGCACCCCGAGTACTGGGCAACCAACACCCTGAGTACTGAGCACCCAGCACCCTGAGCACTGAGCATCCAGCACCCCGAGCACTGAGCACCCAGCACCCTGAGTACTGAGCACCCAGCACCCTGAGCACTGAGCACCCAGCACCCTGAGCACTGAGCACCCAGCACCCTGAGCACTGAGCACGCAGCACCCTGAGTAGTGAGCACCCAACATACTGAGCATCGAGCACCCTGAGCACTGAGCACCCAGCACCCTGAGTACTGAGAACCGAGCACCCCGAGCACTGAGCACCCAGCACCCCGAGCACTGAGCACCCAGCACCCCGAGCACTGAGCACCCAGCACCCTGAGCACTAAGCACCCAGCACCCTGAGTACTGAGCACTGAGCACCTAGCACCCCGAGTACTGAGCACCCAGCACCCTGAGTACTGAGCACTGAGCACCCAGCACCCCGAGCACTGAGCACCCAGCACCCTGAGCACTGAGCACCCAGCACCCGAGTACTAAGCAACCAGCACCCTGAGTACTGAGCACCCAGCACCCCGAGTACTGAGGACACAACACCCTGAGTACTGAGCACCCAGCACCCTGAGCACTGAGCACCCAGCACCCCGAGCACTGAGCACCCAGCACCCTGAGTACTGAGCACCCAGCACCCTGAGCACTGAGCACCCAGCACCCTGAGCACTGAGCACCCAGCACCCTGAGCACTGAGCACACAGCACCCTGAGTACTGAGCACCCAGGACCCTGAGTACTGAGCACTGAGCACGCAGCACCCCGAGCACTGAGCACCCAGCACCCTGAGTACTGAGCACTGAGCACCCAGCACCCCGAGCACTGATCACCCAGCACCCTGAGCACTGAGCACCCAGCACCAGAGTACTGAGCACCCAGCACAATGAGTACTGAGCACCCAGCACCCTGAATACTGAGCACCCAGCACCCCGAGTACTGAGCACCCAGCACCCTGAGTACTGAGCACCCAGCACCCTGAGCACTGAGCACCCAGCACCCCAAGCACTGAGCACCCAGCACCCTGAGTACTGAGCACCCAGCACCCTGAGCACTGAGCACCCAGCACCCTGAGCACTGAGCACCCAGCACCCTGAGCACCGAGCACCCAGCTCCCTGAGTACAGAGCACCCAGCACCCCGAGTACTGAGCACCCAGCACCCTGAGTACTGAGCACCGAGCACCCTGAGTAGTGAACACCCAGCACCACAAGCACTGAGCACACTGAGTACTGAGCACCCAGCACCCTGAGTAATGAGCACCCAGCACCCCGATCACTGAGCACCCAGCACCCTGAGTACTGAGCACCGAGCACCCTGTGTACTGAGCAGCCAGCACCCTGAGTACTGGGCACCCAGCGTACTGAGCACCGAGCACCCAGCAACCTGAGTACTGAGCACCCAGCACCCCGAGCACTGAGCACCCAGCACCCTGAGAACTGAGCACCGAGCACCCCGAGTACTGAGCACCCAGCACCCCGAGCACTGAGCACCCAGCAACCTGAGCACTGAGCACCCAGCATCCCGAGCAACGAGCACCCTGAGTACTAAGCACCGAGCACCCTGAGCACTGAGCACCCAGCACCCTGAGCACTGAGGACCCAGCACCCTGAGCACCGAGCACCCAGCTCCCTGAGTACAGAGCACCCAGCACCCCGAGTACTGAGCACCCAGCACCCCGAGCACTGAGCACACAGCACCCTGAGCACTGAGCACCCAGCACCCTGAGCACTGAACACACAGCACCCTGAGTACTGAGCACCCCGAGCACTGAGCACCCAGCACCCTGAGTACTGAGCACCGAGCACCCCGAGCAATGAGCACCCAGCACCCCGAGTACTGAGCACCCAGCACCCCGAGTACTGAGCACCCAGCAACCTGAGCACCGAGCAGCCAGCACCCCGAGCACTGAGCACCCAGCACCCTGAGCACTGAGCACCCAGCACCCCGGGTACTGAGCACTGAGCACCCCGAGTACTGAGCACCCAGCACCCCGAGCACTGAGCACCGAGCACCCCGAGCACTGAGCACCCAGCACCCCGAGCACTGAGCACCCAGCACCCCGAGCACTAAGCACCTAGCACCCGGAGCACTGAGCACCCAGCACCCTGAGCACTGAGCACCCAGCACCCTGAGTAGTGAGCACCCAACGTACTGAGCACCGAGCACCCTGAGCACTGAGCACCCAGCACCCTGAGTACTGAGCACCGAGCACTCCGAGCACTGAGCACCCAGCACCCTGAGTACTGAGCTCCGAGCACCCCGAGCACTGAGCACACAGCGCCCCGAGCACTGAGCACCCAGCGCCCCGAGCACTGAGCACCCAGCACCCCGAGCACTGAGCACCCAGCACCCCGAGCACTGAGCACCCAGCAACCCGAGCCCTAAGCACCCAGCACCCCGAGCACTGAGCACCCAGCACCCTGAGTACTTAGCACCCAGCACCCTGAGTACTGAGCACCCAGCACCCTGAGCATTGAGCACCCAGCACCCTGAGTACTGAGCACCCAACACCCCAAGCACTGAGCACCCTGAGTACTGAGCACCAAGCACCCCAAGCACTGAGCACACTGAGTACTGAGCACCCAGCACCCTGAGTAATGAGCACACAGCACCCCGAGCACTGAGCACCCAGCACCCTGAGTACTGAGCACCGAGCACCCTGTGTACTGAGCAGCCAGCACACTGAGTTCTGAGCACCCAGCTTACTGAGCACCGAGCACCCAGCACCCTGAGTACTGAGCACCCAGCACCCCGAGCACTGAGCACCCAGCACCCTGAGTACTGAGCACCGAGCACCCCGAGTACTGAGCACCCAGCAACCCGAGCACTGAGCACCCAGCAGCCCGAGCACTGAGCACCCAGCACCCTGAGCAACGAGCACCCTGAGTACTAAGCACCGAGCACCCTGAGCACTGAGCACCCAGCACCCTGAGCACTGAGGACCCAGCACCCTGAGCACCGAGCACCCAGTACCCTGAGTACTGAGCACCCAGCACCCCGAGTACTGAGCACCCAGCACCCCGAGCACTGAGCACCCAGCACCCCGAGCACTAAGCACCCAGCACCCCGAGCACTGAGCACCCAGCACCCTGAGTACTTAGCACCCAGCACCCTGAGTACTGAGCACCCAGCACCCTGAGCATTGAGCACCCAGCACCCTGAGTACTGAGCACCCAACACCCCAAGCACTGAGCACCCTGAGTACTGAGAAACCAGCACCCCAAGCACTGAGCACACTGATTACTGAGCACCCAGCACCCTGAGTAATGAGCACACAGCACCCCGAGCACTGAGCACCCAGCACCCTGAGTACTGAGCACCGAGCACCCTGTGTACTGAGCAGCCAGCACACTGAGTACTGAGCACCCAGCGTACTTAGCACCGAGCACCCAGCACCCTGAGTACTGAGCACCCAGCACCCCGAGCACTGAGAACCCAGCACCCTGAGTACTGAGCACCGAGCACCCCGAGTACTGAGCACCCAGCAACCCGAGCACTGAGCACCCAGCAGCCCGAGCACTGAGCACCCAGCACCCTGAGCAACGAGCACCCTGAGTACTAAGCACCGAGCACCCTGAGCACTGAGCACCCAGCACCCTGAGCACTGAGGACCCAGCACCCTGAGCACCGAGCACCCAGCACCCTGAGTACTGAGCACCCAGCACCCCGAGTACTGAGCACCCAGCACCCCGAGTACTGAGCACCCAGCAACCTGAGCACCGAGCAGCCAGCACCCCGAGCACTGAGCACCCAGCACCCTGAGCACTGAGCACCCAGCACCCTGAGTACTGAGCACTGAGCACCCCGAGTACTGAGCACCCAGCACCCCGAGCACTGAGCACCGAGCACCCCGAGCACTGAGCACCCAGCACCCCGAGCACTGAGCACCCAGCACCCCGAGCACTGAGCACCCAGCACCCTGAGCACTGAGCACCCAGCACCCTGAGCACTGAGGACCCAGCACCCTGAGTACTGAGCACCCAGCACCCTGAGCAATGAGCACACAGCACCCTGAGTACTGAGCACCCAATACCCCAAGCACTGAGCACCCTGAGTACTGAGCACCCAGCACCCCAAGCACTGAGCACCTTGAGTACTGAGCACCCAGCACCCTGAGTAATGAGCACCCAGCACCCCGAGCACTGAGCACCCAGCACCCTGAGTACTGAGCACCGAGCACCCTGAGTACTGAGCAGCCAGCACCCTGATTACTGAGCACCCAGCTTACTGAGCTCCGAGCACCCAGCACCCTGAGTACTGAGCACCCAGCACCCTGAGCACTGAGCACCCAGCACCCTGAGTACTGAGCACCGAGCAACCCGAGTACTGAGCACCCAGCACACCTAGCACTGAGCACCCAGCACCCCGAGCACTGAGCACCCAGCACCCCGAGCACTGAGCACCCAGCAGCCTGAGTACTGAGCACCCTGAGTACTGAGCACCCAGCACCCTGAGCACTGAGCACCCAGCACCCCGAGCACTGAGCACCCAACACCCCGAGCACTGAGCACTCAGCACCCTGTGTACTGAGCACCCAGCACCCTGAGCACTGAGCACCCAACACCCCGAGCACTGAGCACTCAGCACCCTGTGTACTGAGCACCGAGCACCCAACACCCTGAGTACTGAGCACCCAGCTCACTTAGCACTGAGCACCCAGCACCCTGAGCACTGAGCACCCAGCAGCCTGAGTACTGAGCACCCTGAGTACTGAGCACCCAGCACCCTGAGCACTGAGCACCCAGCACCCCGAGCACTGAGCACCCAGCACGCTGAGCACTGAGCACTCTGAGTACTGAGCACTGAGCACCCTGAGTACTGAGCACTGAGCACCGTGTGTACTGAGCACCCAGCACCCTGAGTACTGAGCACCCATCACCCTGAGCAATGAGCACCCTGAGTACTGAGCACCCAGCACCCCGAGCACTGAGCACCCAGCACCCTGAGTACTGAGCACCGAGCACCCTGTGTACTGAGCAGCCAGCACCCTGAGTACTGAGCACCCAGCGTACTGAGCACCGAGCACCCAGCACCCTGAGTACTGAGCACCCAGCACCCCGAGCACTGAGCACCCAGCACCCTGAGTACTGAGCACCCAGCACCCCGAGCACTGAGCACCCAGCACCCCGAGCACTGAGCACCCAGCACCCTGAGCACTGAGCACCCAGCAGCCTGAGTACTGAGCACCCTGAGTACTGAGCACCCAGCACCCCGAGCACTGAGCACCCGTCGCCCCGAGCACTGATGACCCAGAACCCCGAGCACTGAGCACCCAGCACCCCGAGCACTGAGCACCCAGCACCCCGAGCACTAAGCACCCCGCACCCCGAGCACTGAGCACCCAGCACCCTGAGTACTGAGCACCCAGCACCCTGAGTACTGAGCACCCAGCACCCTGAGCATTGAGCACCCAGCACCCTGAGTACTGAGCACCCAACACCCCAAGCACTGAGCACCCTGAGTACTGAGCACCCAGCACCACAAGCACTGAGCACACCGAGTACTGAGCACCCAGCACCCTGAGTAATGAGCACCCAGCACCCTGATCACTGAGCACCCAGCACCCTGAGTACTGAGCACCGAGCACCCTGTGTACTGAGCAGCCAGCACCCTGAGTACGGGGCACCCAGCGTACTGAGCACCGAGCACCCAGCACCCTGAGTACTGAGCACCCAGCACCCCGAGCACTGAGCACCCAGCACCCTGAGAACTGAGCACCGAGCACCCCGAGTACTGAGCACCCAGCACCCCGAGCACTGAGCACCCAGCAACCTGAGCACTGAGCACCCAGCATCCCGAGCAACGAGCACCCTGAGTACTAAGCACCGAGCACCCTGAGCACTGAGCACCCAGCACCCTGAGCACTGAGCACCCAGCACCCTGAGCACTGAGCACACAGCACCCTGAGCACTGAGCACCCAGCACCCTGAGTACTGAGCACTGAGCACCCAGCACCCTGATTACTGAGCACTGAGCACCCAGCACACCGAGCACTGAGCACCCAGCACCCTGAGCACTGAGCACCCAGCTCCCGAGTACAGAGCACCCAGCAGCATGAGTACTGAGCACCCAGCACCCCGAGTACTGAGCACCCAGCACCCCGAGTACTGAGCACCCAGCAGCCTGAGTACTGAGCACCCTGAGTACTGAGCACCCAGCACCCCGAGCACTGAGCACCCGTCGCCCCGAGCACTGATGACCCAGAACCCCGAGCACTGAGCACCCAGCACCCCGAGCACTGAGCACCCAGCACCCCGAGCACTAAGCACCCCGCACCCCGAGCACTGAGCACCCAGCACCCTGAGTACTGAGCACCCAGCACCCTGAGTACTGAGCACCCAGCACCCTGAGCATTGAGCACCCAGCACCCTGAGTACTGAGCACCCAACACCCCAAGCACTGAGCACCCTGAGTACTGAGCACCCAGCACCACAAGCACTGAGCACACCGAGTACTGAGCACCCAGCACCCTGAGTAATGAGCACCCAGCACCCTGATCACTGAGCACCCAGCACCCTGAGTACTGAGCACCGAGCACCCTGTGTACTGAGCAGCCAGCACCCTGAGTACGGGGCACCCAGCGTACTGAGCACCGAGCACCCAGCACCCTGAGTACTGAGCACCCAGCACCCCGAGCACTGAGCACCCAGCACCCTGAGAACTGAGCACCGAGCACCCCGAGTACTGAGCACCCAGCACCCCGAGCACTGAGCACCCAGCAACCTGAGCACTGAGCACCCAGCATCCCGAGCAACGAGCACCCTGAGTACTAAGCACCGAGCACCCTGAGCACTGAGCACCCAGCACCCTGAGCACTGAGCACCCAGCACCCTGAGCACTGAGCACACAGCACCCTGAGCACTGAGCACCCAGCACCCTGAGTACTGAGCACTGAGCACCCAGCACCCTGATTACTGAGCACTGAGCACCCAGCACACCGAGCACTGAGCACCCAGCACCCTGAGCACTGAGCACCCAGCTCCCGAGTACAGAGCACCCAGCAGCATGAGTACTGAGCACCCAGCACCCCGAGTACTGAGCACCCAGCACCCCGAGTACTGAGCACCCAGCACCCTGAGTACTGAGCACCCAGCACCCTGAGCACTGAGCACCCAGCACCCCGAGCACTGAGCACCCAGCACCCTGAGTACTGAGCACCCAGCACCCTGAGCACTGAGCACCCAGCACCCTGAGCACTGAGCACCCAGCACCCTGAGCACTGAGCACCCAGCACCCTGAGTAGTGAGCACCCAACGTACTGAGCACCGAGCACCCCGAGCGCTGAGCACCCAGCACCCTGAGTACTGAGCACCGATCACCCCGAGCACTGAGCACCCAGCACCCTGAGTACTGAGCTCCGAGCACCCCGAGCACTGAGCACCCAGCACCCTGAGTACTGAGCACCGATCACCCCGAGCACTGAGCACCCAGAACCCTGAGCACTGAGCACCCAGCACCCTGAGTACTGAGCACCCAGCACCCTGAGTACTGAGCACCGAGCACCCCGAGCACTGAGCACCCAGCACCCTGAGTACTGAGCACCCAGCACCCTGAGTACTGAGCACCCAGCACCCTGAGTACTGAACACCCAGCACCCTGAGCACTGAGCACCCTGAGCACTGAGCACCCAGCACACTGAGCACTGAGCACCCAGCACCTTGAGTACTGAGCACCGAGCACCCTGAGCACTGAGCACCCAGCACCCTGAGTACTGAGCACCCAGCACCCTGAGCACTGAGCACCCAGCACCCAGAGCACTGAGCACCCAGCACCCCGAGCACTGATCACCCAGCACCCTGAGTTCTGAGCACCTAGCACCCTGAGCACTGAGCACCCAGCACCCTGAGTACTGAGCACCCAGCACCCTGAGTACTGAGCAACCAGCACCCTGAGCACTGAGCACTGAGCACCCAGCACCCTGAGCACTGAGCACCCAGCACCCCGAGCACTGAACACCCAGCACCCCGAGCACTGTGCACCCAGCACCCTGAGCACTGAGCACCCTGTGGACTGAACACCCAGCACCCTGAGCACTGAGCACCCAGCACCCTGAGTACTGAGCACCGATCACCCTGAGCACTGAGCACCCAGCACCCCGAGCACTGAGCACCCAGCACCCTGAGTACTGAGCTCCCAGCACCCCGAGCACTGAGCACCCAGTACCCTGAGTACTGAGCACCCTGAGTACTGAGCACCGATCACCCTGAGCACTCAGCTCCCAGCACCCTGAGTACTGAGCACCCAGCACCCTGAGCACTGAGCACCCAGCACCCTGAGTACTGAGCACCCAGCACCCTGAGCACTGAGCACCCAGCACCCTGAGTACTGAGCACCCAGCACCCTGAGTACTGACCACCCAGCACCCTGAGTACTGAGCACCCAGCACCCTGAGCACTGAGCACCCAGCACCCCGAGAATGAGCACCCAGCACCCCGAGTACTGAGCACCGAGCACCCTGAGCACTGAGTACCCAGCACCCTGAGCACTGAGCACCCAGCACCCTCAGTACTGAGCACCCAGCACCCTGAATACTGAGCACCCAGCACCCTGAGCACTGAGCACCGAGCACCCAGAGTACTGAGCACCCAGCCCCCTGAGTACTGAGCACCCAGCACCCTGAGTACTGAACACCCAGCACTCTGAGCACTGAGCAGTGAGCACCCTGAGCACTGAGTACTGAGCACCGAGCACCCCGAGCACTGAGCACCCAGCACCCGAAGTACTGAGCACCCAGCACCCTGAGTACTAAGCACCGAGCACCCTGAGTACTGAGCACCCAGCACCCTGAACACTGAACATACAGCACCCTGAGTACTGAGCACCGAGCACCCCGAGCTCTCAGCACCCAGCACCCCGAGCACTGAGCACCCAGCACCCCGAGCACTGAGCACCCAGCACCCTGAGCGCTGAGCACCCAGCACCCTGAGTACTGAGCACCCAGTACCCTGAGCACTGAGTACCCAGCACCCTGAGCACTGAGCACCCAGCACCCTGAGCAGTGAGCACCCAGCATCCTGAGCACTGAGCACCCAGCACCCTGAGTACTGAGCACCCAGTACCCTGAGCACTGAGTACCCAGCACCCTGAGCACTGAGCACCCAGCACCCTGAGCAGTGAGCACCCAGCACCCTGAGCACTGAGCACCCAGCACCCTGAGTACTGAGCACTGAGCACCCAGAACCCGAGCACTGAGCACCCAGCACCCTGAGCACTGAGCACCCAGCACCCGAGTACTGAGCACCCAGCACCCTGAGTACTGAGCACCCAGCTACCTGAGTACTGAGCACCCAGCACCCTGAGTACTGAGCACCCAACACCCTGAGTACTGAGCACCCAGCACCCTGAGCACTGAGCACCCAGCACCCCGAGCACTGAGCACCCAGCACCCTGAGTACTGAGCACCCAGCACCCTGAGCACTGAGCACCCAGCACCCTGAGCACTGAGCACCCAGCACCCTGAGCACTGAGCACACAGCACCCTGAGTACTGAGCACCCAGGACCCTGAGTACTGAGCACTGAGCACGCAGCACCCCGAGCACTGAGCACCCAGCACCCGAGTACTGATCACCCAGCACAATGAGTACTGAGCACCCAGCACCCTGAATACTGAGCACCCAGCACCACGAGTACTGAGCACCCAGCACCCTGAGTACTGAGCACCCAGCACCCTGAGAACTGAGCACCCAGAACCCCGAGCACTGAGCACCCAGCACCCTGAGTACTGAGCACCCAGCACCCTGAGCACTGAGCAAACAGCATCCTGAGCACTGAGCACCCAGCACCCTGAGCACTGAGCACGCAGCACCCTGAGTAGTGAGCACCCAACGTACTGAGCACCGAGCACCCCGAGCACTGAGCACCCAGCACCCGGAGTACTGAGCACCCAGCACCATGAGTACTAAGCACCGAGCACCCTGAGTACTGAGCACCCAGCACCCTGAGAACTGAACACACAGCACTCTGAGTACTGAGCAACTGGCGCACTGAGCACCCAGCACCCTGAGCACGGGGCACCGAGCACCCCGAGCACTGAGCACCCAGCACCCTGAGTACTGAGCACCCAGCACCCTGAGCACTGAGCAAACAGCATCCTGAGCACTGAGCACCCAGCACCCTGAGCACTGAGCACCCAGCACCCGAGTACTGAGCACCCAGCACAATGAGTACTGAGCACCCAGCACCCTGAATACTGAGCACCCAGCACCCCGAGTACTGAGCACCCAGCACCCTGAGTACTGAGCACCCAGCACCCTGAGCACTGAGCAAACAGCATCCTGAGCACTGAGCATCCAGCACCCTGAGCACTGAGCACGCAGCACCCTGAGTAGTGAGCACCCAACGTACTGAGCACCGAGCACCCCGAGCACTGAGCACCCAGCACCCGGAGTACTGAGCACCCAGCACCATGAGTACTAAGCACCGAGCACCCTGAGTACTGAGCACCCAGCACCCTGAGCACTGAACACACAGCACTCTGAGTACTGAGCGCCTCGCGCACTGAGCACCCAGCACCCTGAGCACTGGGCGCCGAGCAAACGGAGCACTAAGCACCCAGCACCCTGAGTACTGAGCACCCAGCACCCTGAGCACTGAGCAAACAGCATCCTGAGCACTGAGCACCCAGCACCCTGATCACTGAGCACCCAGCACACTGAGCACTGATCACCCAGCACACTGAGCACCGAGCACCCAGCACCCTGAGTACTGAGCACCCAGCACCCTGAGTACTGAGCACTCAGCACCCTGAGTACTGAGCACCGAGCACCCCGAGCACTGAGCACCCAGCACCCTGAGCACTGAGCACCCTGAGGACTGAGCACCCAGCACCCTGAGCACTGAGCACCCAGAACCCCGAGCACTGAGCACACAGCACCCTGAGTACTGAGCACCCAGCACCCCGAGCACTGAGCACCCAGCACCCTGAGTACTGAGCACCCTGAGTACTGAGCACCGATCACCCTGAGCAATGAGCTCCCAGAACCCTGAGTACTGAGCACCCAGCACCCTGAGCACTGAGCACCCATCACCCTGAGTACTGAGCACCCAGCACCCTGAGCACTGAGCACCCATCACCCTGAGTACTGAGCACCCAGCACCCTGAGCACTGAGCACCCAGCACGCTGAGTACTGAGCACCCAGCACCCCGAGCACTGAGCACCCAGCACCCCGAGAATGAGCACCCAGCACCCCGAGTACTGAGCACCGAGCACCCTGAGCACTGAGTACCCAGCACGCTGAGCACTGAGCACCCAGCACCCTGAGTACTGAGCACCCAGCACCCTGAGTACTGAGCCCCCAGCACCCTGAGCACTGAGCACCCAGCATCCTGAGTACTGAACACGCGGCACCCTGAGCACTGAGCACTGAGCACCCTGAGCCCTGAGTACTGAGCACCGAGCACCCAGAGAACTGAGCACCCAGCAACCGGAGTACTGAGCACCCAGCACCCTGAGTACTGAGCACCCAGCACCCTGAGCACTGAGCACCCAGCACCCTGAGTACTGAGCACAGAGCACCCAGCACCCCGAGCACTGAGCACCCAGCACCATGAGTACTAAGCACCCAGCACCCTGAGTACTGAGCACCCTGCACCCTGAGTACTGAGCACCCAGCACACTGAGTACTGAGCACCTAGCGTACTGAGCACCGAGCACCACGAGCACTGAGCACCCAGCACCCTGAGTACTGAGCACCCAGCATACTGAGCACCGAGCACCCAGCACCCTGAGTACTGAGCACCCAGCACCCTGAGCACTGAGCACCCAGCACCCTGAGCCCTGAGCCCCCAGCACCCTGAGTACTGAGCACCCAACGTACTGAGCACCGAGCACCCTGAGCACTGAGCACCCAGCACCCTGAGTACTGAGCACCCAGCACCCTGAGCATTGAGCACCCTGAGTACTGAGCACCCAGCACCTTGAGCACTGAGCACCGAGCACCCCGAGCACTGAGCACCCAGCACCCTGAGTACTGAGCACCCAGCACCCTGAGTACTGAGCACCCAGCACCCTGAGCACTGAGTACCCAGCACCCTGAGCACTGAGCACCCAGCACCCTGAGCACTGAGCACACAGCACCCTGAGCACTGAACACACAGCACCCTGAGTACTGAGCACCTCGAGCACTGAGCACCCAGCACCCTGAGTACTGAGCACCGAGCACCCCGAGCACTGAGCACCCAGCACCCCGAGCACTGAGCACCCAGCACCCCGAGCACTGAGCACCCAGCACCCTGAGTACTGAGCACCCAGCACCCTGAGTACTGAGCACCCAGCACCCTGAGCACTGAGTACCCAGCACCCTGAGCACTGAGCACCCAGTACCCTGAGCACTGAGCACACAGCACCCTGAGCACTGAGCACCCAGCACCCTGAGTACTGAGCACTGAGCACCCAGCACCCTGAGTACTGAGCACTGAGCACCCAGCACACCGAGCACTGAGCACCCAGCACCCTGAGCACTGAGCACCCAGCTCCCGAGTACAGAGCACCCAGCACCCCGAGCACTGAGCACCCAGCACCCTGAGTACTGAGCACCCAGCACCCTGAGCACTGAGCAAACAGCATCCTGAGCACTGAGCACCCAGCACCCTGATCACTGAGCACCCAGCACACTGAGCACTGATCACCCAGCACACTGAGCACCGAGCACCCAGCACCCTGAGTACTGAGCACCCAGCACCCTGAGTACTGAGCACTCAGCACCCTGAGTACTGAGCACCGAGCACCCCGAGCACTGAGCACCCAGCACCCTGAGCACTGAGCACCCTGAGGACTGAGCACCCAGCACCCTGAGCACTGAGCACCCAGAACCCCGAGCACTGAGCACACAGCACCCTGAGTACTGAGCACCCAGCACCCCGAGCACTGAGCACCCAGCACCCTGAGTACTGAGCACCCTGAGTACTGAGCACCGATCACCCTGAGCAATGAGCTCCCAGAACCCTGAGTACTGAGCACCCAGCACCCTGAGTACTGAGCACCCAGCACCCTGAGCACTGAGCACCCATCACCCTGAGTACTGAGCACCCAGCACCCTGAGCACTGAGCACCCAGCACGCTGAGTACTGAGCACCCAGCACCCCGAGCACTGAGCACCCAGCACCCCGAGAATGAGCACCCAGCACCCCGAGTACTGAGCACCGAGCACCCTGAGCACTGAGTACCCAGCACGCTGAGCACTGAGCACCCAGCACCCTGAGTACTGAGCACCCAGCACCCTGAGTACTGAGCCCCCAGCACCCTGAGCACTGAGCACCCAGCATCCTGAGTACTGAACACGCGGCACCCTGAGCACTGAGCACTGAGCACCCTGAGCCCTGAGTACTGAGCACCGAGCACCCAGAGAACTGAGCACCCAGCACCCGGAGTACTGAGCACCCAGCACCCTGAGTACTGAGCACCCAGCACCCTGAGCACTGAGCACCCAGCACCCTGAGTACTGAGCACAGAGCACCCAGCACCCCGAGCACTGAGCACCCAGCACCATGAGTACTAAGCACCCAGCACCCTGAGTACTGAGCACCCTGCACCCTGAGTACTGAGCACCCAGCACACTGAGTACTGAGCACCTAGCGTACTGAGCACCGAGCACCACGAGCACTGAGCACCCAGCACCCTGAGTACTGAGCACCCAGCATACTGAGCACCGAGCACCCAGCACCCTGAGTACTGAGCACCCAGCACCCTGAGCACTGAGCACCCAGCACCCTGAGCCCTGAGCCCCCAGCACCCTGAGTACTGAGCACCCAACGTACTGAGCACCGAGCACCCTGAGCACTGAGCACCCAGCACCCTGAGTACTGAGCACCCAGCACCCTGAGCATTGAGCACCCTGAGTACTGAGCACCCAGCACCTTGAGCACTGAGCACCGAGCACCCCGAGCACTGAGCACCCAGCACCCTGAGTACTGAGCACACAGCACCCTGAGTACTGAGCACCCAGCACCCTGAGCACTGAGTACCCAGCACCCTGAGCACTGAGCACCCAGCACCCTGAGCACTGAGCACACAGCACCCTGAGCACTGAACACACAGCACCCTGAGTACTGAGCACCTCGAGCACTGAGCACCCAGCACCCTGAGTACTGAGCACCGAGCACCCCGAGCACTGAGCACCCAGCACCCCGAGCACTGAGCACCCAGCACCCCGAGCACTGAGCACCCAGCACCCTGAGTACTGAGCACCCAGCACCCTGAGTACTGAGCACCCAGCACCCTGAGCACTGAGTACCCAGCACCCTGAGCACTGAGCACCCAGTACCCTGAGCACTGAGCACACAGCACCCTGAGCACTGAGCACCCAGCACCCTGAGTACTGAGCACTGAGCACCCAGCACCCTGAGTACTGAGCACTGAGCACCCAGCACACCGAGCACTGAGCACCCAGCACCCTGAGCACTGAGCACCCAGCTCCCGAGTACAGAGCACCCAGCACCCTGAGTACTGAGCACCCAGCAACCCGAGTACTGAGCACCCAGCACCCCGAGTACTGAGCACCCAGCACCCTGAGTACTGAGCACTCAGCACCCCGAGCACTGAGCACCCAGCACCCCGAGCACTGAGCACCCAGCACCCTGAGTACTGAGCACCCAGCACCCTGAGCACTGAGCACCCAGCACCCTGAGCACTGAGCACCCAGCACCCTGAGCACTGAGCACCCAGCACCCTGAGTAGTGAGCACCCAACGTACTGAGCACCGAGCACCCCGAGCACTGAGCACCCAGCACCCTGAGTACTGAGCACCGATCACCCCGAGCACTGAGCACCCAGCACCCTGAGTACTGAGCTCCGAGCACCCCGAGCCCTGAGCACCCAGCACCCTGAGTACTGAGCACCGATCACCCCGAGCACTGAGCACCCAGCACCCTGAGCACTGAGCACCCAGCACCCTGAGTACTGAGCACCCAGCACCCTGAGTACTGAACACCCAGCACCCTGAGCACTGAGCACTGAGCACCCTGAGCACTGAGCACCCAGCACCCTGAGCACTGAGCACCCAGCACCTTGAGTACTGAGCACCGAGCACCCCGAGCACTGAGCACCCAGCACCCTGAGTACTGAGCACCCAGCACCCTGAGCACTGAGCACCCAGCACCCTGAGCACTGAGCACCCAGCACCCTGAGCACTGATCACCCAGCACCTTGAGTACTGAGCACCTAGCACCCTGAGCACTGAGCACCCAGCACCCTGAGTACTGAGCACCCAGCACCCTGAGTACTGAGCAACCAGCACCCTGAGCACTGAGCACTGAGCACCCAGCACCCTGAGCACTGAGCACCCAGCACCCCGAGCACTGAACACCCAGCACCCCGAGCACTGAGCACCCAGCAACCTGATCACTGAGCACCCTGTGGACTGAACACCCAGCACCCCGAGCACTGAGCACCCAGCACCCTGAGTACTGAGCACCGATCACCCTGAGCACTGAGCACCCAGCACCCCGAGCACTGAGCACCCAGCACCCTGATTACTGAGCTCCCAGCACCCCGAGCACTGAGCACCCAGTACCCTGAGTACTGAGCACCCTGAGTACTGAGCACCGATCACCCTGAGCACTGAGCTCCCAGCACCCTGAGTACTGAGCACCCAGCACCCTGAGCACTGAGCACCCAGCACCCTGAGTACTGAGCACACAGCACCCTGAGCACTGAGCACCCAGCAGCCTGAGTACTGAGAACCCAGCAACCTGAGCACTGAGCACCCAGCACCCTGAGTACTGAGCACCCAGCACCCTGAGCACTGAGCACCCAGCACCCCGAGAATGAGCACCCAGCACCCCGAGTACTGAGCACCGAGCACCCTGAGCACTGAGTACCCAGCACCCTGAGCAATGAGCACCCAGCACCCTGAGTACTGAGCACCCAGCACCCTGAGTACTGAGCACCCAGCACCCTGAGCACTGAGCACCGAGCACCCTGAGTACTGAACACCCAGCACCCTGAGCACTGAGCACTGAGCACCCTGAGCACTGAGTACTGAGCACCGAGCACACCGAGCACTGAGCACCCAGCACCCGGAGTACTGAGCACCCAGCACCCTGAGTACTAAGCACCGAGCACCCTGAGTACTGAGCACCCAGCACCCTGAACACTGAACATACAGCACCCTGAGTACTGAGCACCTCGAGCACTGAGCACCCAGCACCCTGAGTACTGAGCACCAAGCACCCCGAGCACTGAGCACCCAGCACCCCGAGCACTGAGCACCCAGCACCCCGAGCACTGAGCACCCAGCACCCTGAGCACTGAGCACCCAGCACCCTGAGTACTGAGTACCCAGTACCCTGAGCACTGAGTACCCAGCACCCTGAGCACTGAGCACCCAGCACCCTGAGCAGTGAACACCCAGCACCCTGAACACTGAGCACCCAGCACCCTGAGTACTGAGCACTGAGCACCTAGCACCCCGAGTACTGAGCACCCAGCACCCTGAGTACTGAGCACTGAGCACCCAGCACCCCGAGCACTGAGCACCCAGCACCCTGAGCACTGAGCACCCAGCACCCGAGTACTGAGCACCCAGCACCCTGAGTACTGAGCACCCAGCTACATGAGTACTGAGCACACAGCACCCAGAGAACTGAGCACCAAACACCCTGAGTACTGAGCACCCAGCACCCTGAGCACTGAGCACCCAGCACCCCGAGTACTGAGCACCGAGCACCCTGAGCACCCAGCACCCTGAGTACTGAGAACCCAGCAACCTGAGCACTGAGCACCCAGCACCCTGAGTACTGAGCAACCAGCACCCTGAGCACTGAGCACCCAGCACCCCGAGAATGAGCACCCAGCACCCCGAGTACTGAGCACCGAGCACCCCGAGCACTGAGCACCCAGCACCCTGAGTACTGAGCACCGATCACCCCGAGCACTGAGCACCCAGCACCCTGAGTACTGAGCTCCGAGCACCCCGAGCACTGAGCACCCAGCACCCTGAGTACTGAGCACCGATCACCCCGAGCACTGAGCACCCAGCACCCTGAGCACTGAGCACCCAGCACCCTGAGTACTGAGCACCCAGCACCCTGAGTACTGAACACCCAGCACCCTGAGCACTGAGCACTGAGCACCCTGAGCACTGAGCACCCAGCACCCTGAGCACTGAGCACCCAGCACCTTGAGTACTGAGCACCGAGCACCCCGAGCACTGAGCACCCAGCACCCTGAGTACTGAGCACCCAGCACCCTGAGCACTGAGCACCCAGCACCCTGAGCACTGAGCACCCAGCACCCTGAGCACTGATCACCCAGCACCTTGAGTACTGAGCACCTAGCACCCTGAGCACTGAGCACCCAGCACCCTGAGTACTGAGCACCCAGCACCCTGAGTACTGAGCAACCAGCACCCTGAGCACTGAGCACTGAGCACCCAGCACCCTGAGCACTGAGCACCCAGCACCCCGAGCACTGAACACCCAGCACCCCGAGCACTGAGCACCCAGCAACCTGATCACTGAGCACCCTGTGGACTGAACACCCAGCACCCCGAGCACTGAGCACCCAGCACCCTGAGTACTGAGCACCGATCACCCTGAGCACTGAGCACCCAGCACCCCGAGCACTGAGCACCCAGCACCCTGATTACTGAGCTCCCAGCACCCCGAGCACTGAGCACCCAGTACCCTGAGTACTGAGCACCCTGAGTACTGAGCACCGATCACCCTGAGCACTGAGCTCCCAGCACCCTGAGTACTGAGCACCCAGCACCCTGAGCACTGAGCACCCAGCACCCTGAGTACTGAGCACACAGCACCCTGAGCACTGAGCACCCAGCAGCCTGAGTACTGAGAACCCAGCAACCTGAGCACTGAGCACCCAGCACCCTGAGTACTGAGCACCCAGCACCCTGAGCACTGAGCACCCAGCACCCCGAGAATGAGCACCCAGCACCCCGAGTACTGAGCACCGAGCACCCTGAGCACTGAGTACCCAGCACCCTGAGCAATGAGCACCCAGCACCCTGAGTACTGAGCACCCAGCACCCTGAGTACTGAGCACCCAGCACCCTGAGCACTGAGCACCGAGCACCCTGAGTACTGAACACCCAGCACCCTGAGCACTGAGCACTGAGCACCCTGAGCACTGAGTACTGAGCACCGAGCACACCGAGCACTGAGCACCCAGCACCCGGAGTACTGAGCACCCAGCACCCTGAGTACTAAGCACCGAGCACCCTGAGTACTGAGCACCCAGCACCCTGAACACTGAACATACAGCACCCTGAGTACTGAGCACCTCGAGCACTGAGCACCCAGCACCCTGAGTACTGAGCACCAAGCACCCCGAGCACTGAGCACCCAGCACCCCGAGCACTGAGCACCCAGCACCCCGAGCACTGAGCACCCAGCACCCTGAGCACTGAGCACCCAGCACCCTGAGTACTGAGTACCCAGTACCCTGAGCACTGAGTACCCAGCACCCTGAGCACTGAGCACCCAGCACCCTGAGCAGTGAACACCCAGCACCCTGAACACTGAGCACCCAGCACCCTGAGTACTGAGCACTGAGCACCTAGCACCCCGAGTACTGAGCACCCAGCACCCTGAGTACTGAGCACTGAGCACCCAGCACCCCGAGCACTGAGCACCCAGCACCCTGAGCACTGAGCACCCAGCACCCGAGTACTGAGCACCCAGCACCCTGAGTACTGAGCACCCAGCTACATGAGTACTGAGCACACAGCACCCAGAGAACTGAGCACCAAACACCCTGAGTACTGAGCACCCAGCACCCTGAGCACTGAGCACCCAGCACCCCGAGTACTGAGCACCGAGCACCCTGAGCACCCAGCACCCTGAGTACTGAGAACCCAGCAACCTGAGCACTGAGCACCCAGCACCCTGAGTACTGAGCACCCAGCACCCTGAGCACTGAGCACCCAGCACCCCGAGAATGAGCACCCAGCACCCCGAGTACTGAGCACCGAGCACCCTGAGCACTGAGTACCCAGCACCCTGAGCAATGAGCACCCAGCACCCTGAGTACTGAGCACCCAGCACCCTGAGTACTGAGCACCCAGCACCCTGAGCACTGAGCACCGAGCACCCCGAGTACTGAGCACCCAGCCCCCTGAGTACTGAGCACCCAGCACCCTGAGTATTGAACACCCAGCACCCTGAGCACTGAGCACTGAGCACCCTGAGCACTGAGTACTGAGCACCGAGCACACCGAGCACTGAGCACCCAGCACCCGGAGTACTGAGCACCCAGCACCCTGAGCACTGAGCACCCAGCACCCTGAGTAGTGAGCACCCAACGTACTGAGCACCGAGCACCCCGAGCACTGAGCACCCAGCACCCTGAGTACTGAGCACCGATCACCCCGAGCACTGAGCACCCAGCACCCTGAGTACTGAGCTCCGAGCACCCCGAGCACTGAGCACCCAGCACCCTGAGTTCTGAGCACCGATCACCCCGAGCACTGAGCACCCAGCACCCTGAGCACTGAGCACCCAGCACCCTGAGTACTGAGCACCCAGCACCCTGAGTACTGAACACCCAGCACCCTGAGCACTGAGCACTGAGCACCCTGAGCACTGAGCACCCAGCACCCTGAGCACTGAGCACCCAGCACCTTGAGTACTGAGCACCGAGCACAGCGAGCACTGAGCACCCAGCACCCTGAGCACTGAGCACCCAGCACCCTGAGTACTGAGCACCCAGCACCCTGAGTACTGAGCAACCAGCACCCTGAGCACTGAGCACTGAGCACCCAGCACCCTGAGCACTGAGCACCCAGCACCCCGAGCACTGAACACCCAGCACCCCGAGCACTGAGCACTCAGCAACCTGATCACTGAGCACCCTGTGGACTGAACACCCAGCACCCCGAGCACTGAGCACCCAGCACCCTGAGTACTGAGCACCGATCACCCTGAGCACTGAGCACCCAGCACCCCGAGCACTGAGCACCCAGCACCCTGATTACTGAGCTCCCAGCACCCCGAGCACTGAGCACCCAGTACCCTGAGTACTGAGCACCCTGAGTACTGAGCACCGATCACCCTGAGCACTGAGCTCCCAGCACCCTGAGTACTGAGCACCCAGCACCCTGAGCACTGAGCACCCAGCACCCTGAGTACTGAGCACACAGCACCCTGAGCACTGAGCACCCAGCAGCCTGAGTACTGAGAACCCAGCAACCTGAGCACTGAGCACCCAGCACCCTGAGTACTGAGCACCCAGCACCCTGAGCACTGAGCACCCAGCACCCCGAGAATGAGCACCCAGCACCCCGAGTACTGAGCACCGAGCACCCTGAGCACTGAGTACCCAGCACCCTGAGCAATGAGCACCCAGCACCCTGAGGACTGAGCACTCAGCACCCTGAGTACTGAGCACCCAGCACCCTGAGCACTGAGCACCGAGCACCCCGAGTCCTGAGCACCCAGCCCCCTGAGTACATAGCACCCAGCACCCTGAGTACTGAACACCCAGCACCCTGAGCACTGAGCACTGAGCACCCTGAGCACTGAGTACTGAGCACCGAGCACACCGAGCACTGAGCACCCAGCACCCGGAGTACTGAGCACCTAGCACCCTGAGTACTAAGCACCGAGCACCCTGAGTACTGAGCACCCAGCAGCCTGAACACTGAACATACAGCACCCTGAGTACTGAGCACCTCGAGCACTGAGCACCCAGCACCCTGAGTACTGAGCACCGAGCACCCCGAGCACTGAGCACCCAGCACCCCGAGCACTGAGCACCCAGCACCCCGAGCACTGAGCACCCAGCACCCTGAGTACTGAGCACCCAGCACCCTGAGTACTGAGCACCCAGCACCCTGAGCACTGAGTACCCAGCACCCTGAGCACTGAGCACCCAGTACCCTGAGCACTGAGCACACAGCACCCTGAGCACTGAGCAACCAGCACCCTGAGTACTGAGCACTGAGCACCCAGCACCCTGAGTACTGAGCACTGAGCACCCAGCACACCGAGCACTGAGCACCCAGCACCCTGAGCACTGAGCACCCAGCTCCCGAGTACAGAGCACCCAGCACCCTGAGTACTGAGCACCCAGCAACCCGAGTACTGAGCACCCAGCAGCCCGAGTACTGAGCACCCAGCACCCTGAGTACTGAGCACTCAGCACCCCGAGCACTGAGCACCCAGCACCCCGAGCACTGAGCACCCAGCACCCTGAGTACTGAGCACCCAGCACCCTGAGCACTGAGCACCCAGCACCCTGAGCACTGAGCACCCAGCACCCTGAGCACTGAGCACCCAGCACCCTGAGTAGTGAGCACCCAACGTACTGAGCACCGAGCACCCCGAGCACTGAGCACCCAGCACCCTGAGTACTGAGCACCGATCACCCCGAGCACTGAGCACCCAGCACCCTGAGTACTGAGCTCCGAGCACCCCGAGCACTGAGCACCCAGCACCCTGAGTACTGAGCACCGATCACCCCGAGCACTGAGCACCCAGCACCCTGAGCACTGAGCACCCAGCACCCTGAGTACTGAGCACCCAGCACCCTGAGTACTGAACACCCAGCACCCTGAGCACTGAGCACTGAGCACCCTGAGCACTGAGCACCCAGCACCCTGAGCACTGAGCACCCAGCACCTTGAGTACTGAGCACCGAGCACCCCGAGCACTGAGCACCCAGCACCCTGAGTACTGAGCACCCAGCACCCTGAGCACTGAGCACCCAGCACCCTGAGCACTGAGCACCCAGCACCCCGAGCACTGATCACCCAGCACCTTGAGTACTGAGCACCTAACACCCTGAGCACTGAGCACCCAGCACCCTGAGTACTGAGCACCCAGCACCCTGAGTACTGAGCAACCAGCACCCTGAGCACTGAGCACTGAGCACCCAGCACCCTGAGCACTGAGCACCCAGCACCCTGAGCACTGAACACCCAGCACCCCGAGCACTGAGCACCCAGCAACCTGATCACTGAGCACCCTGTGGACTGAACACCCAGCACCCCGAGCACTGAGCACCCAGCACCCTGAGTACTGAGCACCGATCACCCTGAGCACTGAGCACCCAGCACCCCGAGCACTGAGCACCCAGCACCCTGATTACTGAGCTCCCAGCACCCCGAGCACTGAGCACCCAGTACCCTGAGTACTGAGCACCCTGAGTACTGAGCACCGATCACCCTGAGCACTGAGCTCCCAGCACCCTGAGTACTGAGCACCCAGCACCCTGAGCACTGAGCACCCAGCACCCTGAGTACTGAGCACACAGCACCCTGAGCACTGAGCACCCAGCAGCCTGAGTACTGAGAACCCAGCAACCTGAGCACTGAGCACCCAGCACCCTGAGTACTGAGCACCCAGCACCCTGAGCACTGAGCACCCAGCACCCCGAGAATGAGCACCCAGCACCCCGAGTACTGAGCACCGAGCACCCTGAGCACTGAGTACCCAGCACCCTGAGCAATGAGCACCCAGCACCCTGAGTACTGAGCACCCAGCACCCTGAGTACTGAGCACCCAGCACCCTGAGCACTGAGCACCGAGCACCCCGAGTACTGAGCACCCAGCCCCCTGAGTACTGAGCACCCAGCACCCTGAGTACTGAACACCCAGCACCCTGAGCACTGAGCACTGAGCACCCTGAGCACTGAGTACTGAGCACCGAGCACACCGAGCACTGAGCACCCAGCACCCGGAGTACTGAGCACCCAGCACCCTGAGCACTGAGCACCCAGCACCCTGAGTAGTGAGCACCCAACGTACTGAGCACCGAGCACCCCGAGCACTGAGCACCCAGCACCCTGAGTACTGAGCACCGATCACCCCGAGCACTGAGCACCCAGCACCCTGAGTACTGAGCTCCGAGCACCCCGAGCACTGAGCACCCAGCACCCTGAGTACTGAGCACCGATCACCCCGAGCACTGAGCACCCAGCACCCTGAGCACTGAGCACCCAGCACCCTGAGTACTGAGCACCCAGCACCCTGAGTACTGAACACCCAGCACCCTGAGCACTGAGCACTGAGCACCCTGAGCACTGAGCACCCAGCACCCTGAGCACTGAGCACCCAGCACCTTGAGTACTGAGCACCGAGCACAGCGAGCACTGAGCACCCAGCACCCTGAGCACTGAGCACCCAGCACCCTGAGTACTGAGCACCCAGCACCCTGAGTACTGAGCAACCAGCACCCTGAGCACTGAGCGCTGAGCACCCAGCACCCTGAGCACTGAGCACCCAGCACCCCGAGCACTGAACACCCAGAACCCCGAGCACTGAGCACCCAGCAACCTGATCACTGAGCACCCTGTGGACTGAACACCCAGCACCCCGAGCACTGAGCACCCAGCACCCTGAGTACTGAGCACCGATCACCCTGAGCACTGAGCACCCAGCACCCCGAGCACTGAGCACCCAGCACCCTGATTACTGAGCTCCCAGCACCCCGAGCACTGAGCACCCAGTACCCTGAGTACTGAGCACCCTGAGTACTGAGCACCGATCACCCTGAGCACTGAGCTCCCAGCACCCTGAGTACTGAGCACCCAGCACCCTGAGCACTGAGCACCCAGCACCCTGAGTACTGAGCACACAGCACCCTGAGCACTGAGCACCCAGCAGCCTGAGTACTGAGAACCCAGCAACCTGAGCACTGAGCACCCAGCACCCTGAGCACTGAGCACCCAGCACCCCGAGAATGAGCACCCAGCACCCCGAGTACTGAGCACCGAGCACCCTGAGCACTGAGTACCCAGCACCCTGAGCAATGAGCACCCAGCACCCTGAGGACTGAGCACTCAGCACCCTGAGTACTGAGCACCCAGCACCCTGAGCACTGAGCACCGAGCACCCCGAGTACTGAGCACCCAGCCCCCTGAGTACAGAGCACCCAGCACCCTGAGTACTGAACACCCAGCACCCTGAGCACTGAGCACTGAGCACCCTGAGCACTGAGTACTGAGCACCGAGCACACCGAGCACTGAGCACCCAGCACCCGGAGTACTGAGCACCCAGCACCCTGAGTACTAAGCACCGAGCACCCTGAGTACTGAGCACCCAGCACCCTGAACACTGAACATACAGCACCCTGAGTACTGAGCACCTCGAGCACTGAGCACCCAGCACCCTGAGTACTGAGCACCGAGCACCCCGAGCACTGAGCACCCAGCACCCCGAGCACTGAGCACCCAGCACCCCGAGCACTGATCACCCAGCACCCTGAGTACTGAGCACCCAGCACCCTGAGTACTGAGCACCCAGCACCCTGAGCACTGAGTACCCAGCACCCTGAGCACTGAGCACCCAGTACCCTGAGCACTGAGCACACAGCACCCTGAGCACTGAGCACCCAGCACCCTGAGTACTGAGCACTGAGCACCCAGCACCCTGAGTACTGAGCACTGAGCACCCAGCACACCGAGCACTGAGCACCCAGCACCCTGAGCACTGAGCACCCAGCTCCCGAGTACAGAGCACCCAGCACCCTGAGTACTGAGCACCCAGCAACCCGAGTACTGAGCACCCAGCACCCCGAGTACTGAGCACCCAGCACCCTGAGTACTGAGCACCGATCACCCCGAGCACTGAGCACCCAGCACCCTGAGCACTGAGCACCCAACGTACTGAGCACCGAGCACCCCGAGCACTGAGCACCCAGCAACCTGAGTACTGAGCACCGATCACCCCGAGCACTGAGCACCCAGCACCCTGAGTACTGAGCTCCGAGCACCCCGAGCACTGAGCACCCAGCACCCTGAGTACTGAGCACCGATCACCCCGAGCACTGAGCACCCAGCACCCTGAGCACTGAGCACCCAGCACCCTGAGTACTGAGCACCCAGCACCCTGAGTACTGAACACCCAGCACCCTGAGCACTGAGCACTGAGCACCCTGAGCACTGAGCACCCAGCACCCTGAGCACTGAGCACCCAGCACCTTGAGTACTGAGCACCGAGCACCCCGAGCACTGAGCACCCAGCACCCTGAGTACTGAGCACCCAGCACCCTGAGCACTGAGCACCCAGCACCCTGAGCACTGAGCACCCAGCACCCCGAGCACTGATCACCCAGCACCTTGAGTACTGAGCACCTAGCACCCTGAGCACTGAGCACCCAGCACCCTGAGTACTGAGCACCCAGCACCCTGAGTACTGAGCAACCAGCACCCTGAGCACTGAGCACTGAGCACCCAGCACCCTGAGCACTGAGCACCCAGCAACCCGAGCACTGAACACCCAGCACCCCGAGCACTGAGCACCCAGCAACCTGATCACTGAGCACCCTGTGGACTGAACACCCAGCACCCCGAGCACTGAGCACCCAGCACCCTGAGTACTGAGCACCGATCACCCTGAGCACTGAGCAGCCAGCACCCCGAGCACTGAACACCCAGCACCCTGATTACTGAGCTCCCAGCACCCCGAGCACTGAGCACCCAGTACCCTGAGTACTGAGCACCCTGAGTACTGAGCACCGATCACCCTGAGCACTGAGCTCCCAGCACCCTGAGTACTGAGCACCCAGCACCCTGAGCACTGAGCACCCAGCACCCTGAGTACTGAGCACACAGCACCCTGAGCACTGAGCACCCAGCAGCCTGAGTACTGAGAACCCAGCAACCTGAGCACTGAGCACCCAGCACCCTGAGTACTGAGCACCCAGCACCCTGAGCACTGAGCACCCAGCACCCCGAGAATGAGCACCCAGCACCCCGAGTACTGAGCACCGAGCACCCTGAGCACTGAGTACCCAGCACCCTGAGAAATGAGCACCCAGCACCCTGAGTACTGAGCACCCAGCACCCTGAGTACTGAGCACCCAGCACCCTGAGCACTGAGCACCGAGCACCCTGAGTACTGAACACCCAGCACCCTGAGCACTGAGCACTGAGCACCCTGAGCACTGAGTACTGAGCACCGAGCACACCGAGCACTGAGCACCCAGCACCCGGAGTACTGAGCACCCAGCACCCTGAGTACTAAGCACCGAGCACCCTGAGTACTGAGCACCCAGCACCCTGAACACTGAACATACAGCACCCTGAGTACTGAGCACCTCGAGCACTGAGCACCCAGCACCCTGAGTACTGAGCACCGAGCACCCCGAGCACTGAGCACCCAGCACCCCGAGCACTGAGCACCCAGCACCCCGAGCACTGAGCACCCAGCACCCTGAGCACTGAGCACCCAGCACCCTGAGTACTGAGCACCCAGTACCCTGAGCACTGAGTACCCAGCACCCTGAGCACTGAGCACCCAGCACCCTGAGCAGTGAACACCCAGCACCCTGAGCACTGAGCACCCAGCACCCTGAGTACTGAGCACTGAGCACCTAGCACCCCGAGTACTGAGCACCCAGCACCCTGAGTACTGAGCACTGAGCACCCAGCACCCCGAGCACTGAGCACCCAGCACCCTGAGCACTGAGCACCCAGCACCCGAGTACTGAGCACCCAGCACCCTGAGTACTGAGCACCCAGCTACATGAGTACTGAGCACACAGCACCCAGAGAACTGAGCACCAAACACCCTGAGTACTGAGCACCCAGCACCCTGAGCACTGAGCACCCAGCACCCCGAGTACTGAGCACCGAGCACCCAGAGCACCCAGCACCCTGAGTACTGAGAACCCAGCAACCTGAGCACTGAGCACCCAGCACCCTGAGTACTGAGCACCCAGCACCCTGAGCACTGAGCACCCAGCACCCCGAGAATGAGCACCCAGCACCCCGAGTACTGAGCACCGAGCACCCTGAGCACTGAGTACCCAGCACCCTGAGCAATGAGCACCCAGCACCCTGAGTACTGAGCACCCAGCACCCTGAGTACTGAGCACCCAGCACCCTGAGCACTGAGCACCGAGCACCCCGAGTACTGAGCACCCAGCCCCCTGAGTACTGAGCACCCAGCACCCTGAGTACTGAACACCCAGCACCCTGAGCACTGAGCACTGAGCACCCTGAGCACTGAGTACTGAGCACCCAGCACCCTGAGCACTGAGCACCCAGCACCCTGAGTAGTGAGCACCCAACGTACTGAGCACCCAGCACCCTGAGCACTGAGCACCCAGCACCCTGAGTACTGAGCACCCAGCACCCTGAGTACTGAACACCCAGCACCCTGAGCACTGAGCACTGAGCACCCTGAGCACTGAGCACCCAGCACACTGAGCACTGAGCACCCAGCACCTTGAGTACTGAGCACCGAGCACAGCGAGCACTGAGCACCCAGCACCCTGAGCACTGAGCACCCAGCAGCCTGAGTACTGAGAACCCAGCAACCTGAGCACTGAGCACCCAGCACCCTGAGTACTGAGCACCCAGCACCCTGAGCACTGAGCACCCAGCACCCCGAGAATGAGCACCCAGCACCCCGAGTACTGAGCACCGAGCACCCTGAGCACTGAGTACCCAGCACCCTGAGAAATGAGCACCCAGCACCCTGAGTACTGAGCACCCAGCACCCTGAGTACTGAGCACCCAGCACCCTGAGCACTGAGCACCGAGCACCCTGAGTACTGAACACCCAGCACCCTGAGCACTGAGCACTGAGCACCCTGAGCACTGAGTACTGAGCACCGAGCACACCGAGCACTGAGCACCCAGCACCCGGAGTACTGAGCACCCAGCACCCTGAGTACTAAGCACCGAGCACCCTGAGTACTGAGCACCCAGCACCCTGAACACTGAACATACAGCACCCTGAGTACTGAGCACCTCGAGCACTGAGCACCCAGCACCCTGAGTACTGAGCACCGAGCACCCCGAGCACTGAGCACCCAGCACCCCGAGCACTGAGCACCCAGCACCCCGAGCACTGAGCACCCAGCACCCTGAGCACTGAGCACCCAGCACCCTGAGTACTGAGCACCCAGTACCCTGAGCACTGAGTACCCAGCACCCTGAGCACTGAGCACCCAGCACCCTGAGCAGTGAACACCCAGCACCCTGAGCACTGAGCACCCAGCACCCTGAGTACTGAGCACTGAGCACCTAGCACCCCGAGTACTGAGCACCCAGCACCCTGAGTACTGAGCACTGAGCACCCAGCACCCCGAGCACTGAGCACCCAGCACCCTGAGCACTGAGCACCCAGCACCCGAGTACTGAGCACCCAGCACCCTGAGTACTGAGCACCCAGCTACATGAGTACTGAGCACACAGCACCCAGAGAACTGAGCACCAAACACCCTGAGTACTGAGCACCCAGCACCCTGAGCACTGAGCACCCAGCACCCCGAGTACTGAGCACCGAGCACCCTGAGCACCCAGCACCCTGAGTACTGAGAACCCAGCAACCTGAGCACTGAGCACCCAGCACCCTGAGTACTGAGCACCCAGCACCCTGAGCACTGAGCACCCAGCACCCCGAGAATGAGCACCCAGCACCCCGAGTACTGAGCACCGAGCACCCTGAGCACTGAGTACCCAGCACCCTGAGCAATGAGCACCCAGCACCCTGAGTACTGAGCACCCAGCACCCTGAGTTCTGAGCACCCAGCACCCTGAGCACTGAGCACCGAGCACCCCGAGTACTGAGCACCCAGCCCCCTGAGTACTGAGCACCCAGCACCCTGAGTACTGAACACCCAGCACCCTGAGCACTGAGCACTGAGCACCCTGAGCACTGAGTACTGAGCACCCAGCACCCTGAGCACTGAGCACCCAGCACCCTGAGTAGTGAGCACCCAACGTACTGAGCACCCAGCACCCAGAGCACTGAGCACCCAGCACCCTGAGTACTGAGCACCCAGCACCCTGAGTACTGAACACCCAGCACCCTGAGCACTGAGCACTGAGCACCCTGAGCACTGAGCACCCAGCACCCTGAGCACTGAGCACCCAGCACCTTGAGTACTGAGCACCGAGCACAGCGAGCACTGAGCACCCAGCACCCTGAGCACTGAGCACCCAGCACCCTGAGTACTGAGCACCCAGCACCCTGAGTACTGAGCAACCAGCACCCTGAGCACTGAGCACTGAGCACCCAGCACCCTGAGCACTGAGCACCCAGCACCCCGAGCACTGAACACCCAGCACCCCGAGCACTGAGCACCCAGCAACCTGATCACTGAGCACCCTGTGGACTGAACACCCAGCACCCCGAGCACTGAGCACCCAGCACCCTGAGTACTGAGCACCGATCACCCTGAGCACTGAGCACCCAGCACCCCGAGCACTGAGCACCCAGCACCCTGATTACTGAGCTCCCAGCACCCCGAGCACTGAGCACCCAGTACCCTGAGTACTGAGCACCCTGAGTACTGAGCACCGATCACCCTGAGCACTGAGCTCCCAGCACCCTGAGTACTGAGCACCCAGCACCCTGAGCACTGAGCACCCAGCACCCTGAGTACTGAGCACACAGCACCCTGAGCACTGAGCACCCAGCAGCCTGAGTACTGAGAACCCAGCAACCTGAGCACTGAGCACCCAGCACCCTGAGCACTGAGCACCCAGCACCCCGAGAATGAGCACCCAGCACCCCGAGTACTGAGCACCGAGCACCCTGAGCACTGAGTACCCAGCACCCTGAGCAATGAGCACCCAGCACCCTGAGGACTGAGCACTCAGCACCCTGAGTACTGAGCACCCAGCACCCTGAGCACTGAGCACCGAGCACCCCGAGTACTGAGCACCCAGCCCCCTGAGTACAGAGCACCCAGCACCCTGAGTACTGAACACCCAGCACCCTGAGCACTGAGCACTGAGCACCCTGAGCACTGAGTACTGAGCACCGAGCACACCGAGCACTGAGCACCCAGCACCCGGAGTACTCAGCACCCAGCACCCTGAGTACTAAGCACCGAGCACCCTGAGTACTGAGCACCCAGCACCCTGAACACTGAACATACAGCACCCTGAGTACTGAGCACCTCGAGCACTGAGCACCCAGCACCCTGAGTACTGAGCACCGAGCACCCCGAGCACTGAGCACCCAGCACCCCGAGCACTGAGCACCCAGCACCCCGAGCACTGATCACCCAGCACCCTGAGTACTGAGCACCCAGCACCCTGAGTACTGAGCACCCAGCACCCTGAGCACTGAGTACCCAGCACCCTGAGCACTGAGCACCCAGTACCCTGAGCACTGAGCACACAGCACCCTGAGCACTGAGCACCCAGCACCCTGAGTACTGAGCACTGAGCACCCAGCACCCTGAGTACTGAGCACTGAGCACCCAGCACACCGAGCACTGAGCACCCAGCACCCTGAGCACTGAGCACCCAGCTCCCGAGTACAGAGCACCCAGCACCCTGAGTACTGAGCACCCAGCAACCCGAGTACTGAGCACCCAGCACCCCGAGTACTGAGCACCCAGCACCCTGAGTACTGAGCACCGATCACCCCGAGCACTGAGCACCCAGCACCCTGAGCACTGAGCACCCAACGTACTGAGCACCGAGCACCCCGAGCACTGAGCACCCAGCAACCTGAGTACTGAGCACCGATCACCCCGAGCACTGAGCACCCAGCACCCTGAGTACTGATCTCCGAGCACCCCGAGCACTGAGCACCCAGCACCCTGAGTACTGAGCACCGATCACCCCGAGCACTGAGCACCCTGCACCCTGAGCACTGAGCACCCAGCACCCTGAGTACTGAGCACCCAGCACCCTGAGTACTGAACACCCAGCACCCTGAGCACTGAGCACTGAGCACCCTGAGCACTGAGCACCCAGCACCCTGAGCACTGAGCACCCAGCACCTTGAGTACTGAGCACCGAGCACCCCGAGCACTGAGCACCCAGCACCCTGAGTACTGAGCACCCAGCACCCTGAGCACTGAGCACCCAGCACCCTGAGCACTGAGCACCCAGCACCCCGAGCACTGATCACCCAGCACCTTGAGTACTGAGCACCTAGCACCCTGAGCACTGAGCACCCAGCACCCTGAGTACTGAGCACCCAGCACCCTGAGTACTGAGCAACCAGCACCCTGAGCACTGAGCACTGAGCACCCAGCACCCTGAGCACTGAGCACCCAGCACCCCGAGCACTGAACACCCAGCACCCCGAGCACTGAGCACCCAGCAACCTGATCACTGAGCACCCTGTGGACTGAACACCCAGCACCCCGAGCACTGAGCACCCAGCACCCTGAGTACTGAGCACCGATCACCCTGAGCACTGAGCAGCCAGCACCCCGAGCACTGAGCACCCAGCACCCTGATTACTGAGCTCCCAGCACCCCGAGCACTGAGCACCCAGTACCCTGAGTACTGAGCACCCTGAGTACTGAGCACCGATCACCCTGAGCACTGAGCTCCCAGCACCCTGAGTACTGAGCACCCAGCACCCTGAGCACTGAGCACCCAGCACCCTGAGTACTGAGCACACAGCACCCTGAGCACTGAGCACCCAGCAGCCTGAGTACTGAGAACCCAGCAACCTGAGCACTGAGCACCCAGCACCCTGAGTACTGAGCACCCAGCACCCTGAGCACTGAGCACCCAGCACCCCGAGAATGAGCACCCAGCACCCCGAGTACTGAGCACCGAGCACCCTGAGCACTGAGTACCCAGCACCCTGAGAAATGAGCACCCAGCACCCTGAGTACTGAGCACCCAGCACCCTGAGTACTGAGCACCCAGCACCCTGAGCACTGAGCACCGAGCACCCTGAGTACTGAACACCCAGCACCCTGAGCACTGAGCACTGAGCACCCTGAGCACTGAGTACTGAGCACCGAGCACACCGAGCACTGAGCACCCAGCACCCGGAGTACTGAGCACCCAGCACCCTGAGTACTAAGCACCGAGCACCCTGAGTACTGAGCACCCAGCACCCTGAACACTGAACATACAGCACCCTGAGTACTGAGCACCTCGAGCACTGAGCACCCAGCACCCTGAGTACTGAGCACCGAGCACCCCGAGCACTGAGCACCCAGCACCCCGAGCACTGAGCACCCAGCACCCCGAGCACTGAGCACCCAGCACCCTGAGCACTGAGCACCCAGCACCCTGAGTACTGAGCACCCAGTACCCTGAGCACTGAGTACCCAGCACCCTGAGCACTGAGCACCCAGCACCCTGAGCAGTGAACACCCAGCACCCTGAGCACTGAGCACCCAGCACCCTGAGTACTGAGCACTGAGCACCTAGCACCCCGAGTACTGAGCACCCAGCACCCTGAGTACTGAGCACTGAGCACCCAGCACCCCGAGCACTGAGCACCCAGCACCCTGAGCACTGAGCACCCAGCACCCGAGTACTGAGCACCCAGCACCCTGAGTACTGAGCACCCAGCTACATGAGTACTGAGCACACAGCACCCAGAGAACTGAGCACCAAACACCCTGAGTACTGAGCACCCAGCACCCTGAGCACTGAGCACCCAGCACCCCGAGTACTGAGCACCGAGCACCCTGAGCACCCAGCACCCTGAGTACTGAGAACCCAGCAACCTGAGCACTGAGCACCCAGCACCCTGAGTACTGAGCACCCAGCACCCTGAGCACTGAGCACCCAGCACCCCGAGAATGAGCACCCAGCACCCCGAGTACTGAGCACCGAGCACCCTGAGCACTGAGTACCCAGCACCCTGAGCAATGAGCACCCAGCACCCTGAGTACTGAGCACCCAGCACCCTGAGTACTGAGCACCCAGCACCCTGAGCACTGAGCACCGAGCACCCCGAGTACTGAGCACCCAGCCCCCTGAGTACTGAGCACCCAGCACCCTGAGTACTGAACACCCAGCACCCTGAGCACTGAGCACTGAGCACCCTGAGCACTGAGTACTGAGCACCGAGCACACCGAGCACTGAGCACCCAGCACCCGGAGTACTGAGCACCCAGCACCCTGAGCACTGAGCACCCAGCACCCTGAGTAGTGAGCACCCAACGTACTGAGCACCGAGCACCCCGAGCACTGAGCACCCAGCACCCTGAGTACTGAGCACCGATCACCCCGAGCACTGAGCACCCAGCACCCTGAGTACTGAGCTCCGAGCACCCCGAGCACTGAGCACCCAGCACCCTGAGTACTGAGCACCGATCACCCCGAGCACTGAGCACCCAGCACCCTGAGCACTGAGCACCCAGCACCCTGAGTACTGAGCACCCAGCACCCTGAGTACTGAACACCCAGCACCCTGAGCACTGAGCACTGAGCACCCTGAGCACTGAGCACCCAGCACCCTGAGCACTGAGCACCCAGCACCTTGAGTACTGAGCACCGAGCACAGCGAGCACTGAGCACCCAGCACCCTGAGCACTGAGCACCCAGCACCCTGAGTACTGAGCACCCAGCACCCTGAGTACTGAGCAACCAGCACCCTGAGCACTGAGCACTGAGCACCCAGCACCCTGAGCACTGAGCACCCAGCACCCCGAGCACTGAACACCCAGCACCCCGAGCACTGAGCACCCAGCAACCTGATCACTGAGCACCCTGTGGACTGAACACCCAGCACCCCGAGCACTGAGCACCCAGCACCCTGAGTACTGAGCACCGATCACCCTGAGCACTGAGCACCCAGCACCCCGAGCACTGAGCACCCAGCACCCTGATTACTGAGCTCCCAGCACCCCGAGCACTGAGCACCCAGTACCCTGAGTACTGAGCACCCTGAGTACTGAGCACCGATCACCCTGAGCACTGAGCTCCCAGCACCCTGAGTACTGAGCACCCAGCACCCTGAGCACTGAGCACCCAGCAGCCTGAGTACTGAGAACCCAGCAACCTGAGCACTGAGCACCCAGCACCCTGAGTACTGAGCACCCAGCACCCTGAGCACTGAGCACCCAGCACCCCGAGAATGAGCACCCAGCACCCCGAGTACTGAGCACCGAGCACCCTGAGCACTGAGTACCCAGCACCCTGAGCAATGAGCACCGAGCACCCTGAGGACTGAGCACTCAGCACCCTGAGTACTGAGCACCCAGCACCCTGAGCACTGAGCACCGAGAACCCCGAGTACTGAGCACCCAGCCCCCTGAGTACAGAGCACCCAGCACCCTGAGTACTGAACACCCAGCACCCTGAGCACTGAGCACTGAGCACCCTGAGCACTGAGTACTGAGCACCGAGCACACCGAGCACTGAGCACCCAGCACCCGGAGTACTGAGCACCCAGCACCCTGAGTACTAAGCACCGAGCACCCTGAGTACTGAGCACCCAGCACCCTGAACACTGAACATACAGCACCCTGAGTACTGAGCACCTCGAGCACTGAGCACCCAGCACCCTGAGTACTGAGCACCGAGCACCCCGAGCACTGAGCACCCAGCACCCCGAGCACTGAGCACCCAGCACCCCGAGCACTGAGCACCCAGCACCCTGAGCACTGAGCAACCAGCACCCTGAGTACTGAGCACCCAGTACCCTGAGCACTGAGTACCCAGCACCCTGAGCACTGAGCACCCAGCACCCTGAGCAGTGAACACCCAGCACCCTGAGCACTGAGCACCCAGCACCCTGAGTACTGAGCACTGAGCACCTAGCACCCCGAGTACTGAGCACCCAGCACCCTGAGTACTGAGCACTGAGCACCCAGCACCCCGAGCACTGAGCACCCAGCACCCTGAGCACTGAGCACCCAGCACCCGAGTACTGAGCACCCAGCACCCTGAGTACTGAGCACCCAGCTACCTGAGTACTGAGCACACAGCACCCAGAGAACTGAGCACCCAACACCCTGAGTACTGAGCACCCAGCACCCTGAGCACTGAGCACCCAGCACCCCGAGCACTGAGCACCCAGCACCCTGAGTACTGAGCACCCAGCACCCTGAGCACTGAGCACCCAGCACCCTGAGCACTGAGCACCCAGCACCCTGAGCACTGAGCACACAGCACCCTGAGTACTGAGCACCCAGGACCCTGAGTACTGAGCACTGAGCACGCAGCACCCCGAGCACTGAGCACCCAGCAACCTGAGTACTGAGCACTGAGCACCCAGCACCCCGAGCACTGAGCACCCAGCAACCTGAGCACTGAGCACCCAGCACCCGAGTACTGAGCACCCAGCACAATGAGTACTGAGGACCCAGCACCCTGAATACTGAGCACCCAGCACCCTGAGTAGTGAGCACCCAACGTACTGAGCAACGAGCACCCCGAGCAATGAGCACCCAGCACCCGGAGTACTGAGCACCCAGCACCATGAGTACTAAGCACCGAGCACCCTGAGTACTGAGCACCCAGCACCCTGAGCACTGAACACACAGCACTCTGAGTAAAGAGCACCTCGCGCACTGAGCACCCAACACCCTGAGCACTGAGTACCCAGCACCCTGAGCACTGAGCACCCAGCACCCTGAGCACTGAGCACACAGCACCCTGAGCACTGAACACACAGCACCCTGAGTACTGAGCACCTCGAGCACTGAGCACCCAGCACCCTGAGTACTGAGCACCGAGCACCCCGAGCACTGAGCACCCAGCACCCCGAGCACTGAGCACCCAGCACCCCGAGCACTGAGCACCCAGCACCCTGAGTACTGAGCACCCAGCACCCTGAGTACTGAGCACCCAGCACCCTGAGCACTGAGTACCCAGCACCCTGAGCACTGAGCACCCAGCACCCTGAGCACTGAGCACACAGCACCCTGAGCACTGAGCACCCAGCACCCTGAGTACTGAGCACTGAGCACCCAGCACCCTGAGTACTGAGCACTGAGCACCCAGCACACCGAGCACTGAGCACCCAGCACCCTGAGCACTGAGCACCCAGCTCCCGAGTACAGAGCACCCAGCACCCTTAGTACTGAGCACCCAGCAACCCGAGTACTCAGCACCCAGCACCCCGAGTACTGAGCACCCAGCACCCTGAGTACTGAGCACCCAGCACCCCGAGCACTGAGCACCCAGCACCCCGAGCACTGAGCACCCAGCACCCTGAGTACTGAGCACCCAGCACCCTGAGCACTGAGCACCCAGCACCCTGAGCACTGAGCACCCAGCACCCTGAGCACTGAGCACCCAGCACCCTGTGCACTGAGCACACAGCACCCTGAGTACTGAGCACCCAGGACCCTGAGTACTGAGCACTGAGCACGCAGCACCCCGAGCACTGAGCACCCAGCACACTGAGCACTGAGCACACAGCACCCTGAGCACTGAACACACAGCACCCTGAGTACTGAGCACCTCGAGCACTGAGCACCCAGCACCCTGAGTACTGAGCACCGAGCACCCCGAGCACTGAGCACCCAGCACCCTGAGCACTGAGCACCCAGCACCCGAGTACTGAGCACCCAGCACCCTGAGTACTGAGCACCCAGCTACATGAGTACTGAGCACACAGCACCCAGAGAACTGAGCACCAAACACCCTGAGTACTGAGCACCCAGCACCCTGAGCACTGAGCACCCAGCACCCCGAGTACTGAGCACCGAGCACCCTGAGCACCCAGCACCCTGAGTACTGAGAACCCAGCAACCTGAGCACTGAGCACCCAGCAACCTGAGTACTGAGCACCCAGCACCCTGAGCACTGAGCACCCAGCACCCCGAGAATGAGCACCCAGCACCCCGAGTACTGAGCACCGAGCACCCTGAGCACTGAGTACCCAGCACCCTGAGCAATGAGCACCCAGCACCCTGAGTACTGAGCACCCAGCACCCTGAGTACTGAGCACCCAGCACCCTGAGCACTGAGCACCGAGCACCCCGAGTACTGAGCACCCAGCCCCCTGAGTACTGAGCACCCAGCACCCTGAGTACTGAACACCCAGCACCCTGAGCACTGAGCACTGAGCACCCTGAGCACTGAGTACTGAGCACCGAGCACACCGAGCACTGAGCACCCAGCACCCGGAGTACTGAGCACCCAGCACCCTGAGCACTGAGCACCCAGCACCCTGAGTAGTGAGCACCCAACGTACTGAGCACCGAGCACCCCGAGCACTGAGCACCCAGCACCCTGAGTACTGAGCACCGATCACCCCGAGCACTGAGCACCCAGCACCCTGAGTACTGAGCTCCGAGCACCCCGAGCACTGAGCACCCAGCACCCTGAGTACTGAGCACCGATCACCCCGAGCACTGAGCACCCAGCACCCTGAGCACTGAGCACCCAGCACCCTGAGTACTGAGCACCCAGCACCCTGAGTACTGAACACCCAGCACCCTGAGCACTGAGCACTGAGCACCCTGAGCACTGAGCACCCAGCACCCTGAGCACTGAGCACCCAGCACCTTGAGTACTGAGCACCGAGCACAGCGAGCACTGAGCACCCAGCACCCTGAGCACTGAGCACCCAGCACCCTGAGTACTGAGCACCCAGCACCCTGAGTACTGAGCAACCAGCACCCTGAGCACTGAGCACCGAGCACCCCGAGTACTGAGCACCCAGCCCCCTGAGTACTGAGCACCCAGCACCCTGAGTACTGAACACCCAGCACCCTGAGCACTGAGCACTGAGCACCCTGAGCACTGAGTACTGAGCACCGAGCACACCGAGCACTGAGCACCCAGCACCCGGAGTACTGAGCACCCAGCACCCTGAGCACTGAGCACCCAGCACCCTGAGTAGTGAGCACCCAACGTACTGAGCACCGAGCACCCCGAGCACTGAGCACCCAGCACCCTGAGTACTGAGCACCGATCACCCCGAGCACTGAGCACCCAGCACCCTGAGTACTGAGCTCCGAGCACCCCGAGCACTGAGCACCCAGCACCCTGAGTACTGAGCACCGATCACCCCGAGCACTGAGCACCCAGCACCCTGAGCACTGAGCACCCAGCACCCTGAGTACTGAGCACCCAGCACCCTGAGTACTGAACACCCAGCACCCTGAGCACTGAGCACTGAGCACCCTGAGCACTGAGCACCCAGCACCCTGAGCACTGAGCACCCAGCACCTTGAGTACTGAGCACCGAGCACAGCGAGCACTGAGCACCCAGCACCCTGAGCACTGAGCACCCAGCACCCTGAGTACTGAGCACCCAGCACCCTGAGTACTGAGCAACCAGCACCCTGAGCACTGAGCACTGAGCACCCAGCACCCTGAGCACTGAGCACCCAGCACCCCGAGCACTGAACACCCAGCACCCCGAGCACTGAGAACCCAGCAACCTGATCACTGAGCACCCTGTGGACTGAACACCCAGCACCCCGAGCACTGAGCACCCAGCACCCTGAGTACTGAGCACCGATCACCCTGAGCACTGAGCACCCAGCACCCCGAGCACTGAGCACCCAGCACCCTGATTACTGAGCTCCCAGCACCCCGAGCACTGAGCACCCAGTACCCTGAGTACTGAGCACCCTGAGTACTGAGCACCGATCACCCTGAGCACTGAGCTCCCAGCACCCTGAGTACTGAGCACCCAGCACCCTGAGCACTGAGCACCCAGCAGCCTGAGTACTGAGAACCCAGCAACCTGAGCACTGAGCACCCAGCACCCTGAGTACTGAGCACCCAGCACCCTGAGCACTGAGCACCCAGCACCCCGAGAATGAGCACCCAGCACCCCGAGTACTGAGCACCGAGCACCCTGAGCACTGAGTACCCAGCACCCTGAGCAATGAGCACCGAGCACCCTGAGGACTGAGCACTCAGCACCCTGAGTACTGAGCACCCAGCACCCTGAGCACTGAGCACCGAGAACCCCGAGTACTGAGCACCCAGCCCCCTGAGTACAGAGCACCCAGCACCCTGAGTACTGAACACCCAGCACCCTGAGCACTGAGCACTGAGCACCCTGAGCACTGAGTACTGAGCACCGAGCACACCGAGCACTGAGCACCCAGCACCCGGAGTACTGAGCACCCAGCACCCTGAGTACTAAGCACCGAGCACCCTGAGTACTGAGCACCCAGCACCCTGAACACTGAACATACAGCACCCTGAGTACTGAGCACCTCGAGCACTGAGCACCCAGCACCCTGAGTACTGAGCACCGAGCACCCCGAGCACTGAGCACCCAGCACCCCGAGCACTGAGCACCCAGCACCCCGAGCACTGAGCACCCAGCACCCTGAGCACTGAGCAACCAGCACCCTGAGTACTGAGCACCCAGTACCCTGAGCACTGAGTACCCAGCACCCTGAGCACTGAGCACCCAGCACCCTGAGCAGTGAACACCCAGCACCCTGAGCACTGAGCACCCAGCACCCTGAGTACTGAGCACTGAGCACCTAGCACCCCGAGTACTGAGCACCCAGCACCCTGAGTACTGAGCACTGAGCACCCAGCACCCCGAGCACTGAGCACCCAGCACCCTGAGCACTGAGCACCCAGCACCCGAGTACTGAGCACCCAGCACCCTGAGTACTGAGCACCCAGCTACCTGAGTACTGAGCACACAGCACCCAGAGAACTGAGCACCCAACACCCTGAGTACTGAGCACCCAGCACCCTGAGCACTGAGCACCCAGCACCCCGAGCACTGAGCACCCAGCACCCTGAGTACTGAGCACCCAGCACCCTGAGCACTGAGCACCCAGCACCCTGAGCACTGAGCACCCAGCACCCTGAGCACTGAGCACACAGCACCCTGAGTACTGAGCACCCAGGACCCTGAGTACTGAGCACTGAGCACGCAGCACCCCGAGCACTGAGCACCCAGCAACCTGAGTACTGAGCACTGAGCACCCAGCACCCCGAGCACTGAGCACCCAGCAACCTGAGCACTGAGCACCCAGCACCCGAGTACTGAGCACCCAGCACAATGAGTACTGAGGACCCAGCACCCTGAATACTGAGCACCCAGCACCCTGAGTAGTGAGCACCCAACGTACTGAGCAACGAGCACCCCGAGCAATGAGCACCCAGCACCCGGAGTACTGAGCACCCAGCACCATGAGTACTAAGCACCGAGCACCCTGAGTACTGAGCACCCAGCACCCTGAGCACTGAACACACAGCACTCTGAGTAAAGAGCACCTCGCGCACTGAGCACCCAACACCCTGAGCACTGAGTACCCAGCACCCTGAGCACTGAGCACCCAGCACCCTGAGCACTGAGCACACAGCACCCTGAGCACTGAACACACAGCACCCTGAGTACTGAGCACCTCGAGCACTGAGCACCCAGCACCCTGAGTACTGAGCACCGAGCACCCCGAGCACTGAGCACCCAGCACCCCGAGCACTGAGCACCCAGCACCCCGAGCACTGAGCACCCAGCACCCTGAGTACTGAGCACCCAGCACCCTGAGTACTGAGCACCCAGCACCCTGAGCACTGAGTACCCAGCACCCTGAGCACTGAGCACCCAGCACCCTGAGCACTGAGCACACAGCACCCTGAGCACTGAGCACCCAGCACCCTGAGTACTGAGCACTGAGCACCCAGCACCCTGAGTACTGAGCACTGAGCACCCAGCACACCGAGCACTGAGCACCCAGCACCCTGAGCACTGAGCACCCAGCTCCCGAGTACAGAGCACCCAGCACCCTTAGTACTGAGCACCCAGCAACCCGAGTACTCAGCACCCAGCACCCCGAGTACTGAGCACCCAGCACCCTGAGTACTGAGCACCCAGCACCCCGAGCACTGAGCACCCAGCACCCCGAGCACTGAGCACCCAGCACCCTGAGTACTGAGCACCCAGCACCCTGAGCACTGAGCACCCAGCACCCTGAGCACTGAGCACCCAGCACCCTGAGCACTGAGCACCCAGCACCCTGTGCACTGAGCACACAGCACCCTGAGTACTGAGCACCCAGGACCCTGAGTACTGAGCACTGAGCACGCAGCACCCCGAGCACTGAGCACCCAGCACACTGAGCACTGAGCACACAGCACCCTGAGCACTGAACACACAGCACCCTGAGTACTGAGCACCTCGAGCACTGAGCACCCAGCACCCTGAGTACTGAGCACCGAGCACCCCGAGCACTGAGCACCCAGCACCCTGAGCACTGAGCACCCAGCACCCGAGTACTGAGCACCCAGCACCCTGAGTACTGAGCACCCAGCTACATGAGTACTGAGCACACAGCACCCAGAGAACTGAGCACCAAACACCCTGAGTACTGAGCACCCAGCACCCTGAGCACTGAGCACCCAGCACCCCGAGTACTGAGCACCGAGCACCCTGAGCACCCAGCACCCTGAGTACTGAGAACCCAGCAACCTGAGCACTGAGCACCCAGCAACCTGAGTACTGAGCACCCAGCACCCTGAGCACTGAGCACCCAGCACCCCGAGTACTGAGCACCGAGCACCCTGAGCACTGAGTACCCAGCACCCTGAGCAATGAGCACCCAGCACCCTGAGTACTGAGCACCCAGCACCCTGAGTACTGAGCACCCAGCACCCTGAGTACTGAGCACCCAGCACCCTGAGCACTGAGCACCGAGCACCCCGAGTACTGAGCACCCAGCCCCCTGAGTACTGAGCACCCAGCACCCTGAGTACTGAACACCCAGCACCCTGAGCACTGAGCACTGAGCACCCTGAGCACTGAGTACTGAGCACCGAGCACACCGAGCACTGAGCACCCAGCACCCGGAGTACTGAGCACCCAGCACCCTGAGCACTGAGCACCCAGCACCCTGAGTAGTGAGCACCCAACGTACTGAGCACCGAGCACCCCGAGCACTGAGCACCCAGCACCCTGAGTACTGAGCACCGATCACCCCGAGCACTGAGCACCCAGCACCCTGAGTACTGAGCTCCGAGCACCCCGAGCACTGAGCACCCAGCACCCTGAGTACTGAGCACCGATCACCCCGAGCACTGAGCACCCAGCACCCTGAGCACTGAGCACCCAGCACCCTGAGTACTGAGCACCCAGCACCCTGAGTACTGAACACCCAGCACCCTGAGCACTGAGCACTGAGCACCCTGAGCACTGAGCACCCAGCACCCTGAGCACTGAGCACCCAGCACCTTGAGTACTGAGCACCGAGCACAGCGAGCACTGAGCACCCAGCACCCTGAGCACTGAGCACCCAGCACCCTGAGTACTGAGCACCCAGCACCCTGAGTACTGAGCAACCAGCACCCTGAGCACTGAGCACTGAGCACCCAGCACCCTGAGCACTGAGCACCCAGCACCCCGAGCACTGAACACCCAGCACCCCGAGCACTGAGCACCCAGCAACCTGATCACTGAGCACCCTGTGGACTGAACACCCAGCACCCCGAGCACTGAGCACCCAGCACCCTGAGTACTGAGCACCGATCACCCTGAGCACTGAGCACCCAGCACCCCGAGCACTGAGCACCCAGCACCCTGATTACTGAGCTCCCAGCACCCCGAGCACTGAGCACCCAGTACCCTGAGTACTGAGCACCCTGAGTACTGAGCACCGATCACCCTGAGCACTGAGCTCCCAGCACCCTGAGTACTGAGCACCCAGCACCCTGAGCACTGAGCACCCAGCAGCCTGAGTACTGAGAACCCAGCAACCTGAGCACTGAGCACCCAGCACCCTGAGTACTGAGCACCCAGCACCCTGAGCACTGAGCACCCAGCACCCCGAGAATGAGCACCCAGCACCCCGAGTACTGAGCACCGAGCACCCTGAGCACTGAGTACCCAGCACCCTGAGCAATGAGCACCCAGCACCCTGAGGACTGAGCACTCAGCACCCTGAGTACTGAGCACCCAGCACCCTGAGCACTGAGCACCGAGAACCCCGAGTACTGAGCACCCAGCCCCCTGAGTACAGAGCACCCAGCACCCTGAGTACTGAACACCCAGCACCCTGAGCACTGAGCACTGAGCACCCTGAGCACTGAGTACTGAGCACCGAGCACACCGAGCACTGAGCACCCAGCACCCGGAGTACTGAGCACCCAGCACCCTGAGTACTAAGCACCGAGCACCCTGAGTACTGAGCACCCAGCACCCTGAACACTGAACATACAGCACCCTGAGTACTGAGCACCTCGAGCACTGAGCACCCAGCACCCTGAGTACTGAGCACCGAGCACCCCGAGCACTGAGCACCCAGCACCCTGAGCACTGAGCACCCAGCACCCCGAGCACTGAGCACCCAGCACCCTGAGCACTGAGCAACCAGCACCCTGAGTACTGAGCACCCAGTACCCTGAGCACTGAGTACCCAGCACCCTGAGCACTGAGCACCCAGCACCCTGAGCAGTGAACACCCAGCACCCTGAGCACTGAGCACCCAGCACCCTGAGTACTGAGCACTGAGCACCTAGCACCCCGAGTACTGAGCACCCAGCACCCTGAGTACTGAGCACTGAGCACCCAGCACCCCGAGCACTGAGCACCCAGCACCCTGAGCACTGAGCACCCAGCACCCGAGTACTGAGCACCCAGCACCCTGAGTACTGAGCACCCAGCTACCTGAGTACTGAGCACACAGCACCCAGAGAACTGAGCACCCAACACCCTGAGTACTGAGCACCCAGCACCCTGAGCACTGAGCACCCAGCACCCCGAGCACTGAGCACCCAGCACCCTGAGTACTGAGCACCCAGCACCCTGAGCACTGAGCACCCAGCACCCTGAGCACTGAGCACCCAGCACCCTGAGCACTGAGCACACAGCACCCTGAGTACTGAGCACCCAGGACCCTGAGTACTGAGCACTGAGCACGCAGCACCCTGAGCACTGAGCACCCAGCAACCTGAGTACTGAGCACTGAGCACCCAGCACCCCGAGCACTGAGCACCCAGCACCCTGAGCACTGAGCACCCAGCACCCGAGTACTGAGCACCCAGCACAATGAGTACTGAGGACCCAGCACCCTGAATACTGAGCACCCAGCACCCTGAGTAGTGAGCACCCAACGTACTGAGCAACGAGCACCCCGAGCAATGAGCACCCAGCACCCGGAGTACTGAGCACCCAGCACCATGAGTACTAAGCACCGAGCACCCTGAGTACTGAGCACCCAGCACCCTGAGCACTGAACACACAGCACTCTGAGTAAAGAGCACCTCGCGCACTGAGCACCCAACACCCTGAGCACTGAGTACCCAGCACCCTGAGCACTGAGCACCCAGCACCCTGAGCACTGAGCACACAGCACCCTGAGCACTGAACACACAGCACCCTGAGTACTGAGCACCTCGAGCACTGAGCACCCAGCACCCTGAGTACTGAGCACCGAGCACCCCGAGCACTGAGCACCCAGCACCCCGAGCACTGAGCACCCAGCACCCCGAGCACTGAGCACCCAGCACCCTGAGTACTGAGCACCCAGCACCCTGAGTACTGAGCACCCAGCACCCTGAGCACTGAGTACCCAGCACCCTGAGCACTGAGCACCCAGCACCCTGAGCACTGAGCACACAGCACCCTGAGCACTGAGCACCCAGCACCCTGAGTACTGAGCACTGAGCACCCAGCACCCTGAGTACTGAGCACTGAGCACCCAGCACACCGAGCACTGAGCACCCAGCACCCTGAGCACTGAGCACCCAGCTCCCGAGTACAGAGCACCCAGCACCCTTAGTACTGAGCACCCAGCAACCCGAGTACTCAGCACCCAGCACCCCGAGTACTGAGCACCCAGCACCCTGAGTACTGAGCACCCAGCACCCCGAGCACTGAGCACCCAGCACCCCGAGCACTGAGCACCCAGCACCCTGAGTACTGAGCACCCAGCACCCTGAGCACTGAGCACCCAGCACCCTGAGCACTGAGCACCCAGCACCCTGAGCACTGAGCACCCAGCACCCTGTGCACTGAGCACACAGCACCCTGAGTACTGAGCACCCAGGACCCTGAGTACTGAGCACTGAGCACGCAGCACCCCGAGCACTGAGCACCCAGCACCCTGAGCACTGAGCACACAGCACCCTGAGCACTGAACACACAGCACCCTGAGTACTGAGCACCTCGAGCACTGAGCACCCAGCACCCTGAGTACTGAGCACCGAGCACCCCGAGCACTGAGCACCCAGCACCCCGAGCACTGAGCACCCAGCACCCCGAGCACTGAGCACCCAGCACCCTGAGTACTGAGCACCCAGCACCCTGAGTACTGAGCACCCAGCACCCTGAGCACTGAGCCTGAGCACCCTGAGTACTGAGCACTGAGCACCCTGAGTACTGAGCACCGAGCACCCCGAGAACTGAGCACCCAGCACCCGGAGTACTGAGCACCCAGCACCCTGAGTACTGAGCACACAGCACCCCGAGAATGAGCACCCAGCACCCAGCGTACTGAGCACCGAGCACCCCGAGCACTGAGCACCCAGCACCCTGCGTACTGAGCACCCAGCACCCCGAGCACTGAGCACCCAGCACCCTGAGTACTGAGCACCCAGCGTACAGAGCACCGAGCACCGAGCACCCTGAGTACTGAGCACCCAGCACTCTGAGCACTGAGCACCCAGCACACTGAGCACTGAGCACCCAGCACCCCGAGCACTGAGCACCCAGCACCCCGAGCACTGAGCCTGAGCACCCTGAGTACTGAGCACTGAGCACCCTGAGTACTGAGCACCGAGCACCCTGAGTACTGAGCACCCAGCACCCCGAGCACTGAGCACCGAGCACCCTGAGTAGTGAGCACCCAGCACCCTGAGCACTGAGCACCCAGCACAACGAGTACTGAGCACCCAGCACCCTGATTACTGAGCACCAAGCACCCCGAGCACTGAGCACCCAGCACCCCGAGCACTGAGCACCCAGCACCCTGAGTACTAAGCACCCAGCACCCTGAGTACTGAGCACCCAGCACCCTGAGTACTGAGCACCCAGCACCACGAGCACTGAGCACCCAGCACCCTGATCACTGAGCACCCAGCACACTGAGCACTGATCACCCAGCACACTGAGCACTGAGCACCCAGCACCCTGAGTACTGAGCACCCAGCACCCTGAGTACTGAGCACTCAGCACCCTGAGTACTGAGCACCGAGCACCCCGAGCACTGAGCACCAAGCACCCTGAGCACTGAGCACCCTGAGGACTGAGCACCCAGCACCCTGAGCACTGAGCACCCAGCACCCTGAGTACTGAGCACCGATCACCCTGAGCACTGAGCACCCAGAACCCCGAGCACTGAGCACCCAGCACCCTGAGTACTGAGCACCCAGCACCCCGAGCACTGAGCACCCAACACCCTGAGCACTGAGCACCCAGCACCCTGAGCACTGAGCACACAGCACCCTGAGCACTGAGCACCCAGCACCCTGAGTACTGAGCACTGAGCACCCAGCACCCTTAGTACTGAGCACTGAGCACCCAGCACACCGAGCACTGAGCACCCAGCACCCTGAGCACTGAGCACCCAGCTCCCGAGTACAGAGCACCCAGCACCCTGAGTACTGAGCACCCAGCAACCCGAGTACTGAGCACCCAGCACCCCGAGTACTGAGCACCCAGCACCCTGAGTACTGAGCACCCAGCACCCCGAGCACTGAGCACCCAGCACCCCGAGCACTGAGCACCCAGCACCCTGAGTACTGAGCACCCAGCACCCTGAGCACTGAGCACCCAGCACCCTGAGCACTGAGCACCCAGCACCCTGAGCACTGAGCACCCAGCACCCTGTGCACTGAGCACACAGCACCCTGAGTACTGAGCACCCAGGACCCTGAGTACTGAGCACTGAGCACGCAGCACCCCGAGCACTGAGCACCCAGCACCCTGAGCACTGAGCACACAGCACCCTGAGCACTGAACACACAGCACCCTGAGTACTGAGCACCTCGAGCACTGAGCACCCAGAACCCTGAGTACTGAGCACCGAGCACCCCGAGCACTGAGCACCCAGCACCCCGAGCACTGAGCACCCAGCACCCCGAGCACTGAGCACCCAGCACCCTGAGTACTGAGCACCCAGCACCCTGAGTACTGAGCACCCAGCACCCTGAGCACTGAGCACCCAGCACCCTGAGCACTGAGCACCCAGCACCCTGAGCACTGAGCACCCAGCACCCTGAGCACTGAGCACACAGCACCCTGAGTACTGAGCACCCAGGACCCTGAGTACTGAGCACTGAGCACGCAGCACCCCGAGCCCTGAGCACCCAGCAACCTGAGTACTGAGCACTGAGCACCCAGCACCCCGAGCACTGAGCACCCAGCAACCTGAGCACTGAGCACCCAGCACCCGAGTACTGAGCACCCAGCACAATGAGTACTGAGGACCCAGCACCCTGAATACTGAGCACCCAGCACCCTGAGTAGTGAGCACCCAACGTACTGAGCACCGAGCACCCCGAGCACTGAGCACCCAGCACCCGGAGTACTGAGCACCCAACACCATGAGTACTAAGCACCGAGCACCCTGAGTACTGAGCACCCAGCACCCTGAGCACTGAACACACCCACTCTGAGTAAAGAGCACCTCGCGCACTGAGCACCCAACACCCTGAGCACTGAGTACCCAGCACCCTGAGCACTGAGCACCCAGCACCCTGAGCACTGAGCACACAGCAACCTGAGCACTGAACACACAGCACCCTGAGTACTGAGCACCTCGAGCACTGAGCACCCAGCACCCTGAGTACTGAGCACCGAGCACCCCGAGCACTGAGCACCCAGCACCCCGAGCACTGAGCACCCAGCACCCCGAGCACTGAGCACACAGCACCCTGAGTACTGAGCACCCAGCACCCTGAGTACTGAGCACCCAGCACCCTGAGCACTGAGTACCCAGCACCCTGAGCACTGAGCACCCAGCACCCTGAGCACTGAGCACACAGCACCCTGAGCACTGAGCACCCAGCACCCTGAGTACTGAGCACTGAGCACCCAGCACCCTGAGTACTGAGCACTGAGCACCCAGCACACCGAGCACTGAGCACCCAGCACCCTGAGCACTGAGCACCCAGCTCCCGAGTACAGAGCACCCAGCACCCTGAGTACTGAGCACCCAGCAACCCGAGTACTGAGCACCCAGCACCCCGAGTACTGAGCACCCAGCACCCTGAGTACTGAGCACCCAGCACCCCGAGCACTGAGCACCCAGCACCCCGAGCACTGAGCACCCAGCACCCTGAGTACTGAGCACCCAGCACCCTGAGCACTGAGCACCCAGCACCCTGAGCACTGAGCACCCAGCACCCTGAGCACTGAGCACCCAGCACCCTGTGCACTGAGCACCCAGCACCATGAGTAGTGAGCACCCAACGTACTGAGCACCGAGCACCCCGAGCACTGAGCACCCAGCACCCTGAGTACTGAGCAACCAGCACCCCGAGCACTGAGCACCCAGCACCCTGGGTACTGAGCTCCGAGCACCCCGAGCACTGAGCACCCAGCGCTCCGAGCACTGAGCACCGAGCACCCTGAGCACTGAGCACCCAGCACCCTGAGTACTGAGCAACCAGCACCCCGAGCACTGAGCACCCAGCACCCTGATCACTGAGCACCCAGCACACTGAGCACTGATCACCCAGCACACTGAGCACTGAGCACCCAGCACCCTGAGTACTGAGCACCCAGCACCCTGAGTACTGAGCACTCAGCACCCTGAGTACTGAGCACCGAGCACCCCAAGCACTGAGCACCCAGCACCCTGATCACTGAGCACCCTGAGGTCTGAGCACCCAGCACCCTGAGCACTGAGCACCCAGCACCCTGAGTACTGAGCACCGATCACCCTGAGCACTGAGCACCCAGAACCCCGAGCACTGAGCACCCAGCACCCTGAGTACTGAGCACCCAGCACCCCGAGCACTGAGCACCCTGAGTACTGAGCACCGATCACCCTGAGCACTGAGCTCCCAGAACCCTGAGTACTGAGCACCCAGCACCGTGAACACTGAGCACCCAGCACCCTGAGTACTGAGCACCCAGCACCCTGAGCACTGAGCACCCAGCACCCTGAGTACTGAGCACCCAGCACCCTGAGCACTGAGCACCCAGCACGCTAAGTACTGAGCACCCAGCACCCCGAGCACTGAGCACCCAGCACCCCGAGAATGAGCACCCAGCACCCCGAGTACTGAGCACCGAGCACCCTGAGCACTGAGTACCCAGCACGCTGAGCACTGAGCACCCAGCACCCTGAGTACTGAGCACCCAGCACCCTGAGTACTGAGCCCCGAGCACCCTGAGCACTGAGCAACCAGCACCCCGAGTACTGAGCACCCAGCACCCTGAGCACTGAGCACCCAGCACCTTGAGTACTGAGCACCCAGCACCCTGAGTACTGAACACCCAGCACCCTGAGCACTGAGCACTGAGCACCCTGAGCCCTGAGTACTGAGCACCGAGCACCCCGAGAACTGAGCACCCAGCACCCGGAGTACTGAGCACCCAGCACCCTGAGTACTGAGCACACAGCACCCCGAGAATGAGCACCCAGCACCCAGCGTACTGAGCACCGAGCACCCCGAGCACTGAGCACCCAGCACCCTGAGTACTGAGCACCCAGCACCCCGAGCACTGAGCACCCAGCACCCTGAGTACTGAGCACCCAGCGTACAGAGCACCGAGCACCGAGCACCCTGAGTACTGAGCACCCAGCAATCTGAGCACTGAGCACCCAGCACACTGAGCACTGAGCACCCAGCACCCCGAGCACTGAGCACCCAGCACCCCGAGCACTGAGCCTGAGCACCCTGAGTACTGAGCACTGAGCACCCTGAGTACTGAGCACCGAGCACCCTGAGTACTGAGCACCCAGCACCCCGAGCACTGAGCACCGAGCACCCTGAGTAGTGAGCACCCAGCACCCTGAGCACTGAGCACCCAGCACAACGAGTACTGAGCACCCAGCACCCTGATTACTGAGCACCAAGCACCCCGAGCACTGAGCACCCAGCACCCCGAGCACTGAGCACCCAGCACCCTGAGTACTAAGCACCCAGCACCCTGAGTACTGAGCACCCAGCACCCTGAGTACTGAGCACCCAGCACCACGAGCACTGAGCACCCAGCACCCTGATCACTGAGCACCCAGCACACTGAGCACTGATCACCCAGCACACTGAGCACTGAGCACCCAGCACCCTGAGTACTGAGCACCCAGCACCCTGAGTACTGAGCACTCAGCACCCTGAGTACTGAGCACCGAGCACCCCGAGCACTGAGCACCCAGCACCCTGAGCACTGAGCACCCTGAGGACTGAGCACCCAGCACCCTGAGCACTGAGCACCCAGCACCCTGAGTACTGAGCACCGATCACCCTGAGCACTGAGCACCCAGAACCCCGAGCACTGAGCACCCAGCACCCTGAGTACTGAGCACCCAGCACCCCGAGCACTGAGCACCCAACACCCTGAGCAATGAGCACCCTGAGTACTGAGCACCCAGCACCTTGAGCACTGAGCACCGAGCACCCCGAGAACTGAGCACCCAGCACCCTGAGTACTGAGCACCCAGCAACCTGCGTACTAAGCACCGAGCACCCTGAGTACTGAGCACCCAGCACCCTGAGCACTGAACATACAGCACCCTGAGTAATGAGCACCTTGAGCACTGAGCACCCAGCACCCTGAGTACTGAGCACCGAGCACCCCGAGCACTTAGCACCCAGCACCCCGAGCACTGAGCACCCAGCACCCCGAGCACTGAGCACCCAGCACCCTGAGCACTGAGCACCCAGCACCCTGAGCACTGAGCACACAGCACCCTGAGCACTGAGCACCCAGCACCCTGAGTACTGAGCACTGAGCACCCAGCACCCTGATTACTGAGCACTGAGCACCCAGCACACCGAGCACTGAGCACCCAGCACCCTGAGCACTGAGCACCCAGCTCCCGAGTACAGAGCACCCAGCACCCTGAGTACTGAGCACCCAGCACCCCGAGTACTGAGCACCCAGCACCCCGAGTACTGAGCACCCAGCACCCTGAGTACTGAGCACCCAGCACCCTGAGCACTGAGCACCCAGCACCCCGAGCACTGAGCACCCAGCACCCTGAGTACTGAGCACCCAGCACCCTGAGCACTGAGCACCCAGCACCCTGAGCACTGAGCACCCAGCACCCTGAGCACTGAGCAGCCAGCACCCTGAGTAGTGAGCACCCAACGTACTGAGCACCGAGCACCCCGAGCGCTGAGCACCCAGCACCCTGAGTACTGAGCACCGATCACCCCGAGCACTGAGCACCCAGCACCCTGAGTACTGAGCTCCGAGCACCCCGAGCACTGAGCAACCAGCACCCTGAGTACTGAGCACCGATCACACCAAGCACTGAGCACGCAGAACCCTGAGCACTGAGCACCCAGCACCCTGAGTACTGAGCACCCAGCACCCTGAGTACTGAGCACCGAGCACCCCGAGCACTGAGCAGCCAGCACCCTGAGTACTGAGCACCCAGCACCCTGAGTACTGAGCACCCAGCACCCTGAGTACTGAACACCCAGCACCCTGAGCACTGAGCACTGAGCACCCTGAGCACTGAGCACCCAGCACAATGAGCACTGAGCACCCAGCACCTTGAGTACTGAGCACCGAGCACCCCGAGCACTGAGCACCCAGCACCCTGAGTACTGAGCACCCAGCACCCTGAGCACTGAGCACCCAGCACCCTGAGCACTGAGCACCCAGCACCCCGAGCACTGATCACCCAGCACCCTGAGTTCTGAGCACCTAGCACCCTGAGCACTGAGCACCCAGCACCCTGAGTACTGAGCACCCAGCACCCTGAGTACTGAGCAACCAGCACCCTGAGCACTGAGCACTGAGCACCCAGCACCCTGAGCACTGAGCACCCAGCACCCCGAGCACTGAACACCCAGGACCCCGAGCACTGAGCACCCAGCACTCTGAGCACTGAGCACCCTGTGGACTGAACACCCAGCACCCTGAGCACTGAGCACCCAGCACCCTGAGTACTGAGCACCGATCACCCTGAGCACTGAGCACCCAGCACCCCGAGCACTGAGCACCCAGCACCCTGAGTACTGAGCTCCCAGCACCCCGAGCACTGAGCACCCAGTACCCTGAGTACTGAGCACCCTGAGTACTGAGCACCGATCACCCTGAGCACTGAGCTCCCAGCACCCTGAGTACTGAGCACCCAGCACCCTGAGCACTGAGCACCCAGCACCCTGAGTACTGAGCACCCAGCACCCTGAGCACTGAGCACCCAGCACCCTGAGTACTGAGCACCCAGCACCCTGAGCACTGAGCACCCAGCACCCTGAGTACTGAGCACCCAGCACCCTGAGCACTGAGCACCCTGCACCCCGAGAATGAGCACCCAGCACCCCGAGTACTGAGCACCGAGCACCCTGAGCACTGAGTACCCAGCACCCTGAGCACTGAGCACCCAGCACCCTGAGTACTGAGCACCCAGCACCCTGAGTACTGAGCACCCAGCACCCTGAGCACTGAGCACCGAGCACCCAGAGTACTGAGCACCCAGCCCCCTGAGTACTGAGCACCGAGCACCCTGAGTACTGAACACCCAGCACCCTGAGCACTGAGCAGTGAGCACCCTGAGCACTGAGTACTGAGCACCGAGCACCCCGAGCACTGAGCACCCAGCACCCGGAGTACTGAGCACCCAGCACCCTGAGTACTAAGCACCGAGCACCCTGAGTACTGAGCACCCAGCACCCTGAACACTGAACATACAGCACCCTGAGTACTGAGCACCGAGCACCCCGAGCACTCAGCACCCAGCACCCCGAGCACTGAGCACCCAGCACCCCGAGCACTGAGCACCCAGCACCCTGAGCGCTGAGCACCCAGCACCCTGAGTACTGAGCACCCAGTACCCTGAGCACTGAGTACCCAGCACACTGAGCACTGAGCACACAGCACCCTGAGCAGTGAGCACCCTGTACCCTGAGCACTGAGCACCCAGCACCCTGAGTACTGAGCACCCAGTACCCTGAGCACTGAGTACCCAGCACCCTGAGCACTGAGCACCCAGCACCCTGAGCAGTGAGCACCCAGCACCCTGAGCACTGAGCACCCAGCACCCTGAGTACTGAGCACTGAGCACCCAGCACCCGAGCACTGAGCACCCAGCACCCTGAGCACTGAGCACCCAGCACCCGAGTACTGAGCACCCAGCACCCTGAGTACTGAGCACCCAGCTACCTGAGTACTGAGCACCCAGCACCCTGAGTACTGAGCACCCAACACCCTGAGTACTGAGCACCCAGCACCCTGAGCACTGAGCACCCAGCACCCCGAGCACTGAGCACCCAGCACCCTGAGTACTGAGCACCCAGCACCCTGAGCACTGAGCACCCAGCACCCTGAGCACTGAGCACCCAGCACCCTGAGCACTGAGCACACAGCACCCTGAGTACTGAGCACCCAGGACCCTGAGTAATGAGCACTGAGCACGCAGCACCCCGAGCACTGAGCACCCAGCACCCTGAGTACTGAGCACTGAGCACCCAGCACCCGAGTACTGAGCACCCAGCACAATGAGTACAGAGCACCCAGCACCCTGAATACTGAGCACCCAGCACCCCGAGTACTGAGCACCCAGCACCCTGAGTACTGAGCACCCAGCACCCTGAGAACTGAGCACCCAGAACCCCGAGCACTGAGCACCCAGCACCCTGAGTACTGAGCACCCAGCACCCTGAGCACTGAGCAAACAGCATCCTGAGCACTGACCACGCAGCACCCTGAGTAGTGAGCACCCAACGTACTGAGCACCGAGCACCCCGAGCACTGAGCACCCAGCACCCGGAGTACTGAGCACCCAGCACCATGAGTACTAAGCACCGAGCAACCTGAGTACTGAGCACCCAGCACCCTGAGCACTGAACACAGAGCACTCTGAGTACTGAGCACCCAGCACTCTGAGCACTGAGCACCCAGCACCCTGAGTACTAAGCACCCAGCACCCTGAGTACTGAGCACCCTGCACCCTGAGTACTGAGCACCCAGCACACTGAGTACAGAGCACCCAGCGTACTGAGCACCGAGCACCCCGAGCACTGAGCACCCAGCACCCTGAGTACTGAGCACCCAGCATACTGAGCACCGAGCACAAAGCACCCTGAGTACTGAGCACCCAGCACCCTGAGCACTGAGCACCCAGCACCCTGAGCACTGAGCCCCCAGCACCCTGAGTACTGAGCACCCAACGTACTGAGCACCGAGCACCCTGAGCACTGAACACCCAGCACCCTGAGTACTGAGCACCCAGCACCCTGAGCAATGAGCACCCTGAGTACTGAGCACCCAGCACCTTGAGCACTGAGCACCGAGCACCCCGAGCACTGGGCACCCAGCACCCGGAGTACTGAGCACCCAGCACCCTGAGCACTGAACACACAGCACCCCAAGCACTGAGCACCCAGCACCCCGAGCACTGAGCACCCACCACCCCGAGCACTGAGCACCCAGCACCCTGAGTACTGAGCACCCAGCACCCTGAGTACTGAGCACCCAGCACCCTGAGCACTGAACATACAGCACCCTGAGTACTGAGCACCGAGCACCCCGAGCACTCAGCACCCAGCACCCCGAGCACTGAGCACCCAGCACCCCGAGCACTGAGCACCCAGCACCCTGAGCGCTGAGCACCCAGCACCCTGAGTACTGAGCACCCAGTACCCTGAGCACTGAGTACCCAGCACACTGAGCACTGAGCACACAGCACCCTGAGCAGTGAGCACCCTGTACCCTGAGCACTGAGCACCCAGCACCCTGAGTACTGAGCACCCAGTACCCTGAGCACTGAGTACCCAGCACCCTGAGCACTGAGCACCCAGCACCCTGAGCAGTGAGCACCCAGCACCCTGAGCACTGAGCACCCAGCACCCTGAGTACTGAGCACTGAGCACCCAGCACCCGAGCACTGAGCACCCAGCACCCTGAGCACTGAGCACCCAGCACCCGAGTACTGAGCACCCAGCACCCTGAGTACTGAGCACCCAGCTACCTGAGTACTGAGCACCCAGCACCCTGAGTACTGAGCACCCAACACCCTGAGTACTGAGCACCCAGCACCCTGAGCACTGAGCACCCAGCACCCCGAGCACTGAGCACCCAGCACCCTGAGTACTGAGCACCCAGCACCCTGAGCACTGAGCACCCAGCACCCTGAGCACTGAGCACCCAGCACCCTGAGCACTGAGCACACAGCACCCTGAGTACTGAGCACCCAGGACCCTGAGTAATGAGCACTGAGCACGCAGCACCCCGAGCACTGAGCACCCAGCACCCTGAGTACTGAGCACTGAGCACCCAGCACCCGAGTACTGAGCACCCAGCACAATGAGTACAGAGCACCCAGCACCCTGAATACTGAGCACCCAGCACCCCGAGTACTGAGCACCCAGCACCCTGAGTACTGAGCACCCAGCACCCTGAGAACTGAGCACCCAGAACCCCGAGCACTGAGCACCCAGCACCCTGAGTACTGAGCACCCAGCACCCTGAGCACTGAGCAAACAGCATCCTGAGCACTGAGCACGCAGCACCCTGAGTAGTGAGCACCCAACGTACTGAGCACCGAGCACCCCGAGCACTGAGCACCCAGCACCCGGAGTACTGAGCACCCAGCACCATGAGTACTAAGCACCGAGCAACCTGAGTACTGAGCACCCAGCACCCTGAGCACTGAACACAGAGCACTCTGAGTACTGAGCACCCAGCACTCTGAGCACTGAGCACCCAGCACCCTGAGTACTAAGCACCCAGCACCCTGAGTACTGAGCACCCTGCACCCTGAGTACTGAGCACCCAGCACACTGAGTACAGAGCACCCAGCGTACTGAGCACCGAGCACCCCGAGCACTGAGCACCCAGCACCCTGAGTACTGAGCACCCAGCATACTGAGCACCGAGCACAAAGCACCCTGAGTACTGAGCACCCAGCACCCTGAGCACTGAGCACCCAGCACCCTGAGCACTGAGCCCCCAGCACCCTGAGTACTGAGCACCCAACGTACTGAGCACCGAGCACCCTGAGCACTGAACACCCAGCACCCTGAGTACTGAGCACCCAGCACCCTGAGCAATGAGCACCCTGAGTACTGAGCACCCAGCACCTTGAGCACTGAGCACCGAGCACCCCGAGCACTGAGCACCCAGCACCCGGAGTACTGAGCACCCAGCACCCTGAGCACTGAACACACAGCACCCCAAGCACTGAGCACCCAGCACCCCGAGCACTGAGCACCCACCACCCCGAGCACTGAGCACCCAGCACACTGAGTACTGAGCACCCAGCACCCTGAGTACTGAGCACCCAGCACCCTGAGCACTGAGTACCCAGCACCCTGAGCACTGAGCACCCAGCACCCTGAGCACTGAGCACACAGCACCCTGAGCACTGAGCACCCAGCACCCTGAATACTGAGCACTGAGCACCCAGCACCCTGAGTACTGAGCACTGAGCACCCAGCACACTGAGCACTGAGCACCCAGCACCCTGAGCACTGAGCACCCAGCTCCCGAGTACAGAGCACCCAGCACCCTGAGTACTGAGCACCCAGCAACCCGAGTACTGAGCACCCAGCACCCCGAGAACTGAGCACCCAGCACCCTGAGTACTGAGCACCCAGCACCCCGAGCACTGAGCACCCAGCACCCCGAGCACTGAGCACCCAGCACCCTGAGTACTGAGCACCCAGCACCCTGAGCACTGAGCACCCAGCACCCTGAGCACTGAGCACCCAGCTCCCTGAGCACTGAGCACCCAGCACCCTGAATAGTGAGCACCCAACGTACTGAGCACCGAGCACCCCGAGCACTGAGCACCCAGCACCCTGAGTACTGAGCACCGATCACCCCGAGCACTGAGCACCCAGCACCCTGAGTACTGAGCTCCGAGCACCCCGAGCACTGAGCACCCAGCACCCTGAGTACTGAGCACCGATCACCCCGAGCACTGAGCACCCAGCACCCTGAGCACTGAGCACCCAGCACCCCGAGAATGAGCACCCAGCACCCCGAGTACTGAGCACCGAGCACCCTAAGCACTGAGTACCCAGCACCCTGAGCACTGAGCACCCAGCACCCTGAGTACTGAGCACCCAGCACCCTGAGTACTGAGCACCCAGCACCCTGAGCACTGAGCACCCAGCACCCAGAGTACTGAGCACCCAGCCCCCTGAGTACTGAGCACCCAGCACCCTGAGTACTGAACACCCAGCACCCTGAGCACTGAGCAGTGAGCACCCTGAGCACTGAGTACTGAGCACCGAGCACCCCGAGCACTGAGCACCCAGCACCCGGAGTACTGAGCACCCAGCACCCTGAGTACTAAGCACCGAGCACCCTGAGTACTGAGCACCCAGCACCCTGAAGACTGAACATACAGCACCCTGAGTACTGAGCACCGAGCACCCCGAGCACTCAGCACCCAGCACCCCGAGCACTGAGCACCCAGCACCCCGAGCACTGAGCACCCAGCACCCTGAGCGCTGAGCACCCAGCACCCTGAGTACTGAGCACCCAGTACCCTGAGCACTGAGTACCCAGCACACTGAGCACTGAGCACACAGCACCCTGAGCAGTGAGCACCCTGCACCCTGAGCACTGAGCACCCAGCACCCTGAGTACTGAGCACCCAGTACCCTGAGCACTGAGTACCCAGCACCCTGAGCACTGAGCACCCAGCACCCTGAGCAGTGAGCACCCAGCACCCTGAGCACTGAGCACCCAGCACCCTGAGTACTGAGCACTGAGCACCCAGCACCCGAGCACTGAGCACCCAGCACCCTGAGCACTGAGCACCCAGCACCCGAGTACTGAGCACCCAGCACCCTGAGTACTGAGCACCCAGCTACCTGAGTACTGAGCACCCAGCACCCTGAGTACTGAGCACCCAACACCCTGAGTACTGAGCACCCAGCACCCTGAGCACTGAGCACCCAGCACCCCGAGCACTGAGCACCCAGCACCCTGAGTACTGAGCACCCAGCACCCTGAGCACTGAGCACCCAGCACCCTGAGCACTGAGCACCCAGCACCCTGAGCACTGAGCACACAGCACCCTGAGTACTGAGCACCCAGGACCCTGAGTACTGAGCACTGAGCACGCAGCACCCCGAGCACTGAGCACCCAGCACCCTGAGTACTGAGCACTGAGCAGCCAGCACCCGAGTACTGAGCACCCAGCACAATGAGTACTGAGCACCCAGCACCCTGAATACTGAGCACCCAGCACCCCGAGTACTGAGCACCCAGCACCCTGAGTACTGAGCACCCAGCACCCTGAGAACAGAGCACCCAGAACCCCGAGCACTGAGCACCCAGCACCCTGAGTACTGAGCACCCAGCACCCTGAGCACTGAGCAAACAGCATCCTGAGCACTGAGCACCCAGCACCCTGAGCACTGAGCACGCAGCACCCTGAGTAGTGAGCACCCAACGTACTGAGCACCGAGCACCCCGAGCACTGAGCACCCAGCACCCGGAGTACTGAGCACCCAGCACCATGAGTACTAAGCACCGAGCACCCTGAGTACTGAGCACCCAGCACCCTGAGCACTGAACACACAGCACTCTGAGTACTGAGCACCCAGCACTCTGAGCACTGAGCACCGAGCACCCTGAGTACTGAGCACCCAGCACCCCGAGCACTGAGCACCCAGCACCCTGAGTACTGAGCACCCAGCACTCTGAGCACTGAGCACCCAGCACCCTGAGCACTGAGCACCCAGCACTCTGAGCAATGAGCACCCAGCACCCTGAGCACTGAGCACCCAGCATCCCGAGCACTGAGCACCCAGCACCCCGAGCACTGAGCACCCAGCACCCCGAGCACTGAGGGTGAGCACCCTGAGTACTGAGCACTGAGCACCCTGAGTACTGAGCACCGAGCACCCTGAGTACTGAGCACCCAGCACCCCGAGCACTGAGCACCGAGCACCCTGAGTAGTGAGCACCCAGCACCCTGAGCACTGAGCACCCAGCACAACGAGTACTGAGCACCCAGCACCCTGATTACTGAGCACCAAGCACCCCGAGCACTGAGCACCCAGCACCCCGAGCACTGAGCACCCAGCACCCTGAGTACTAAGCACCCAGCACCCTGAGTACTGAGCACCCAGCACCCTGAGTACTGAGCACCCAGCACCCTGAGCACTGAGCACCCAGCAATCTTAGTACTGAACACCCAGCACCCTGAGCACTGAGCACTGAGCACCCTGAGCCCTGAGTACTGAGCACCGAGCACCCCGAGAACTGAGCACCCAGCACCCGGAGTACTGAGCACCCAGCACCCTGAGTACTGAGTACCCAGCACCCCGAGCACTGAGCACACAGCACCCTGAGCACTGAGCACCCAGCACCCTGAGTACTGAGCACAGAGCACCCAGTACCCCGAGCACTGTGCACCCAGCACCCTGAGTACTAAGCACCCAGCACCCTGAGTACTGAGCACCCTGCACCCTGAGTACTGAGCACCCAGCACACTGAGTACAGAGCACCCAGCGTACTGAGCACCGAGCACCCCGAGCACTGAGCACCCAGCACCCTGAGTACTGAGCACCCAGCATACTGAGCACCGAGCACAAAGCACCCTGAGTACTGAGCACCCAGCACCCTGAGCACTGAGCACCCAGCACCCTGAGCACTGAGCCCCCAGCACCCTGAGTACTGAGCACCCAACGTACTGAGCACCGAGCACCCTGAGCACTGAACACCCAGCACCCTGAGTACTGAGCACCCAGCACCCTGAGCAATGAGCACCCTGAGTACTGAGCAGCCAGCACCTTGAGCACTGAGCACCGAGCACCCCGAGCACTGAGCACCCAGCACCCGGAGTACTGAGCACCCAGCACCCTGAGCACTGAACACACAGCACCCCAAGCACTGAGCACCCAGCACCCCGAGCACTGAGCACCCACCACCCCAAGCACTGAGCACCCAGCACCCTGAGTACTGAGCACCCAGCACCCTGAGTACTGAGCACCCAGCACCCTGAGCACTGAGTACCCAGCACCCTGAGCACTGAGCACCCAGCACCCTGAGCACTGAGCACACAGCACCCTGAGCACTGAGCACCCAGCACCCTGAATACTGAGCACTGAGCACCCAGCACCCTGAGTACTGAGCACTGAGCACCCAGCACACTGAGCACTGAGCACCCAGCACCCTGAGCACTGAGCACCCAGCTCCCGAGTACAGAGCACCCAGCACCCTGAGTACTGAGCACCCAGCAAACCGAGTACTGAGCACCCAGCAACCCGAGAACGGAGCACCCAGCACCCTGAGTACTGAGCACCCAGCACACCGAGCACTGAGCACCCAGCACCCCGAGCACTGAGCACCCAGCACCCTGAGTACTGAGCACCCAGGACCCTGAGAACTGAGCACCCTGAGTACTGAGCACTGAGCACCCTGAGTACTGAGCACTGAGCACCCTGAATACTGAGCACCCAGCACCCCGAGTACTGAGCACCCAGCACCCTGAGTACTGAGCACCCAGCACCCTGAGAACTGAGCACCCAGAACCCCGAGCACTGAGCACCCAGCACCCTGAGTACTGAGCACACAGCACCCTGAGCACTGAGCAAACAGCATCCTGAGCACTGAGCACCCAGCACCCTGAGCACTGAGCACGCAGCACCCTGAGTAGTGAGCACCCAACGTACTGAGCACCGAGCACCCCGAGCACTGAGCACCCAGCACCCGGAGTACTGAGCACCCAGCACCATGAGTACTAAGCACCGAGCACCCTGAGTACTGAGCACCCAGCACCCTGAGCACTGAACACACAGCACTCTGAGTACTGAGCACCCAGCACTCTGAGCCCTGAGCACCCAGCACCCTGAGTACTGAGCACCCAGCACCCCGAGCACTGAGCACCCAGCACCCGGAGTACTGAGCACCCAGCACTCTGAGCACTGAGCACCCAGCACCCTGAGCACTGAGCACCCAGCACTCTGAGCACTGAGCACCCAGCACCCTGAGCACTGAGCACCCAGCACCCCGAGCACTGAGCACCCAGCACCCCGAGCACTGAGCACCCAGCACCCCGAGCACTGAGGGTGAGCACCCTGAGTACTGAGCACTGAGCACCCTGAGTACTGAGCACCGAGCACCCTGAGTACTGAGCACCCAGCACCCCGAGCACTGAGCACCGAGCACCCTGAGTAGTGAGCACCCAGCACCCTGAGCACTGAGCACCCAGCACAACGAGTACTGAGCACCCAGCACCCTGATTACTGAGCACCAAGCACCCCGAGCACTGAGCACCCAGCACCCCGAGCACTGAGCACCCAGCACCCTGAGTACTAAGCACCCAGCACCCTGAGTACTGAGCACCCAGCACCCTGAGTACTGAGCACCCAGCACCCTGAGCACTGAGCACCCAGCAATCTGAGTACTGAACACCCAGCACCCTGAGCACTGAGCACTGAGCACCCTGAGCCCTGAGTACTGAGCACCGAGCACCCCGAGAACTGAGCACCCAGCACCCGGAGTACTGAGCACCCAGCACCCTGAGTACTGAGCACCCAGCACCCCGAGCACTGAGCACCCAGCACCCTGAGCACTGAGCACCCAGCACCCTGAGTACTGAGCACAGAGCACCCAGTACCCCGAGCACTGTGCACCCAGCACCCTGAGTACTAAGCACTCAGCACCCTGAGTACTGAGCACCCTGCACCCTGAGTACTGAGCACCCAGCACACTGAGTACTGAGCACCCAGCACCCTGAGCACTGAGCCCCCAGCACCCTGAGTACTGAGCACCCAACGTACTGAGCACCGAGCACCCTGAGCACTGAACACCCAGCACCCTGAGTACTGAGCACCCAGCACCCTGAGCAATGAGCACCCTGAGTACTGAGCACCCAGCACCTTGAGCACTGAGCACCGAGCACCCCGAGCACTGAGCACCCAGCACCCTGAGCACTGAACACACAGCACCCCAAGCACTGAGCACCCAGCACCCCGAGCACTGAGCACCCACCACCCCGAGCACTGAGCACCCAGCACCCTGAGCACTGAGCACCCAGCACCCTGAGTACTGAGCACTGAGCACCCAGCACCCCGAGCACTGAGCACCCAGCACCCTGAGTACTGAGCACTGAGCACCCAGCACCCCGAGCACTGAGCACCCAGCACCCTGAGCACTGAGCACCCAGCACCCGAGTACTGAGCACCCAGCACCCTGAGTACTGAGCACCGAGCACCCCGAGTACTGAGCACCCAGCAATCTGAGTACTGAGCACCCAGCACCCCGAGCACTGAGCACCCAGCACCCTGAGTACTGAGCACCGAGCACCCTGAGGACTGAGCACCCAGCACCCCGAGTACTGAGCACCCAGCACGGTGAGCACTGAGCACCCAGCACCCTGAGCACTGAGCACCCAGCACCCTGAGTACTGAGCACCGATTACCCCGAGCACGGAGCACCCAGCACCCTGGGTACTGAGCTCCGAGCACCCCGAGCACTGAGCACCCAGCGCCCCGAGCACTGAGCACCGAGCACCCTGAGCACTGAGCACCCAGCACCCTGAGTACTGAGCACCCAGCACCCCGAGCACTGAGCACCCAGCACCCTGATCACTGAGCACCCAGCACACTGAGCACTGATCACCCAGCACACTGAGCACTGAGCACCCAGCACCCTTAGTACTGAGCACCCAGCACCCTGAGTACTGAGCACTCAGCACCCTGACTACTGAGCACCGAGCACCCCGAGCACTGAGCACCCAGCACCCTGAGCACTGAGCACCCTGAGGACTGAGCACCCAGCACCCTGTGCACCGAGCACCCAGAACCCCGAGCACTGAGCACCCAGCACCCTGAGTACTGCGCACCCTGAGTACTGAGCACCGATCACCCTGAGCACTGAGCTCCCAGAACCCTGAGTACTGAGCACCCAGCACCCTGAGCACTGAGCACCCAGCACCCTGAGTACTGAGCACCCAGCACCCTGAGCACTGAGCACCCAGCACGCTGAGTACTGAGCACCCAGCACCCGGAGCACTGAGCACCCAGCACCCCGAGAATGAGCACCCAGCACCCCGAGTACTGAGCACCGAGCACCCTGAGCACTGAGTACCCAGCACGCTGAGCACTGAGCACCCAGCACCCAGAGTACTGAGCACCCAGCACCCTGAGTACTGAGCCCTCAGCACCCTGAGCACTGAGCACCCAGCACCCCGAGTACTGAGCACCAAGCACCCCGAGTACTGAGAACCCAGCACCCTGAGTACTGAGCACCCAGCACCCTGAGCACTGAGCACCCAGCACCCCGAGCACTGAGCACCCAGCACCCTGAGCACTGAGCACCCAGCACCCTGAGCACTGAGCACCCAGCACCCTGAGCACTGAGCACCCAGCACCCTGAGCACTGAGCACCCAGCACCCTGAGTAGTGAGCACCCAACGTACTGAGCACCGAGCACCCCGAGCACTGAGCACCCAGCACCCTGAGTACTGAGCACCGATCACCCCGAGCACTGAGCACCCAGCACCCTGAGTACTGAGCCCTGAGCACCCCGAGCACTGAGCACCCAGCGCCCCGAGCACTGAGCACCCAGCACCCTGAGCACTGAGCACCCAGCACCCTGAGCACTGAGCACCCAGCACACTGAGCACTGAGCACTGAGCACCCTGAGCACTGAGTACTGAGCACCAAGCACCCCGAGTACTGAGCACTGAGCACCCAGAGTACTGATCACCCAGCACCCTGAGCACTGAGCACCCAGCGCCCCGAGCACTGAGCACCCAGCACCCTGAGCACTGAGCTCCCAGCACCCTGAGTACTGAACACTGAGCACCCAGCACCCCGAGCACTGAGCACCCAGCACCCTGAGTACTAAGCACCCAGCACCCTGAGTACTGAGCACCCAGAACCCTGAGTACTGAGCACCCAGCGTACTGAGCACCGAGCACCCCGAGCACTGAGTACCCAGCACCCTGAGTACTGAGCACCCAGCACCCCGAGCACTGAGCACCCAGCACCCTGAGTACTGAGCACCGAGCACCCTGAGTACTGAGCACCCAGCACCCTGAGTACTGAGCACCCAGCACCCTGAGCACTGAGCACCCAGCACCCTGAGTACTGAGCACTGAGCACCCCGAGTACTGAGCACCGGGCACCCCGAGCACTAAGCACCCAGCACCCCGAGCACCGAGCACCCAGCACCCTGAGCACTGAGCACCCAGCACCCTGAGCACTGAGCACCCAGCACCCTGAGCACTGAGCACCCAACGTACTGAGCACCGAGCACCCCGAGCACTGAGCACCCAGCACTGAGCACCCAGCACCCTGAGTACTGAGCACCCAGCACCCTGAGCACTGAGTACCCAGCGCCCTGAGCACTGAGCACCCAGCACCCTGAGCACTGAGCACCCAGCACCCTGAGCACTGAGCACCCAGCACCCTGAGTAGTGAGCACCCAACGTACTGAGCACCGAGCACACGGAGCACTGAGCACCCAGCACCCTGACTACTGAGCACCGATCACCCCGAGCACTGAGCACCCAGCACCCTGAGTACTGAGCTCCGAGCACCCGGAGCACTGAGCATCCAGCGCCCCGAGCACTGAGCACCCAGCACCCTGAGCACTGAGCACCAAGCACCCTGTGTACTGAGCACCCAGCAGCCCGAGCACTGAGCACCCAGCACCCTGAGCACTGAGCACCCAGCACACGGAGCACTGATCACCCAGCACCCTGAGCACTGAGCACCCAGCACCCTGAGTACTGAGCACCCAGCACCCTGAGTACTGAGCACTCAGCACCCTGAGGACTGAGCACCCAGCACCCTGAGCACTGAGCACCCAGCACCCTGAGTACTGAGCACCGATCACCCTGAGCACTGAGCACCCAGAACCCCGAGCACTGAGCACCCAGCACCCTGAGTACTGAGCACCCAGTTCCCCGAGCACTGAGCACCCAGCACCCTGAGTACTGAGCACCCTGACTACTGAGCAAAGATCACCCTGAGCACTGAGCTCCCAGCACCCTGAGTACTGAGGACCCAGCACCCTGAGCACTGAGCACCCAGCACCCTGAGTACTGAGCACCCAGCACCCTGAGCACTGAGCACCCAGCACCCTGAGTACTGAGCACCCAGCACCCTGAGCACTGAGCACCCAGCACCCCGAGAATGAGCACCCAGCACCCCGAGTACTGAGCACCCAGCACCCCGAGCACTGAGCACCCAGCACCCTGAGTACTGAGCACCCAGCACCCTGAGTACTGAGCACCCAGCACCCTGAGTACTGAGCACCCAGCACCCTGAGCACTGAGCACCCAGCACCCTGAGCACTGAGCACCCAGCACCCTGAGCACTGAGCACCCAGCACCCTGAGCACTGAGCACACAGCACCCTGAGTACTGAGCACCCAGGACCCTGAGTACTGAGCACTGAGCACGCAGCACCCCGAGCACTGAGCACCCAGCAACCTGAGTACTGAGCACTGAGCACCCAGCACCCCGAGCACTGAGCACCCAGCACCATGAGCACTGAGCACCCAGCACCCGAGTACTGAGCACCCAGCACAATGAGTACTGAGGACCCAGCACCCTGAATACTGAGCACCCAGCACCCTGAGTAGTGAGCACCCAACGTACTGAGCACCGAGCACCCCGAGCACTGAGCACCCAGCACCCGGAGTACTGAGCACCCAGCACCATGAGTACTAAGCACCGAGCACCCTGAGTACTGAGCACCCAGCACCCTGAGCACTGAACACACAGCACTCTGAGTAAAGAGCACCTCGCGCACTGAGCACCCAGCACCCCGAGCACTGAGCACCCAGCACCCTGAGTACTGAGCACCCAGCACCCTGAGTACTGAACACCCAGCACCCTGAGCACTGAGTACCCAGCACCCTGAGCACTGAGCACCCAGCACCCTGAGCACTGAGCACACAGCACCCTGAGCACTGAGCACCCAGCACCCTGAGTACTGAGCACTGAGCACCCAGCACCCTGAGTACTGAGCACTGAGCACCCAGCACACCGAGCACTGAGCACCCAGCACCCTTAGCACTGAGCACCCAGCTCCCGAGTACAGAGCACCCAGCACCTTGAGTACTGAGCACCCAGCAACCCGAGTACTGAGCACCCAGCACCCCAAGTACTGAGCACCCAGCACCCTGAGTACTGAGCACCCAGCACCCCGAGCACTGAGCACCCAGCACCCCGAGCACTGAGCACCCAGCACCCTGAGTACTGAGCACCCAGCACCCTGAGCACTGAGCACCCAGCACCCTGAGCACTGAGCACCCAGCACCCTGAGCACTGAGCACCCAGCACCCTGTGCACTGAGCACCCAGCACCCTGAGTAGTGAGCACCCAACGTACTGAGCACCGAGCACCCCGAGCACTGAGCACCCAGCACCCTGAGTACTTAGCAACGAGCACCCCGAGCACTGAGCACCCAGCACCCTGGGTACTGAGCTCCGAGCACCCCGAGCACTGAGCACCCAGCGCCCCGAGCACTGAGCACCGAGCACCCTGAGCACTGAGCACCCAGCACCCTGAGTACTGAGCAACCAGCACCCCGAGCACTGAGCACCCAGCACCCTGATCACTGGGCACCCAGCACACTGAGCACTGATCACCCAGCACACTGAGCACTGAGCATCCAGCACCCTGAGTACTGAGCACCCAGCACCCTGAGTACTGAGCACTCAGCACCCTGAGTACTGAGCACCGAGCACCCCAAGCACTGAGCACCCAGCACCCTGAGCACTGAGCACCCTGAGGTCTGAGCACCCAGCACCCTGAGCACTGAGCACCCAGCACCCTGAGTACTGAGCACCGATCACCCTGAGCACTGAGCACCCAGAACCCCGAGCACTGAGCACCCAGCACCCTGAGTACTGAGCACCCAGCACCCCGAGCACTGAGCACCCAGCACCCTGAGTACTGAGCACCCCGAGCACTGAGCCCCGAGCACCCTGAGCACTGAGCAACCAGCACCCCGAGTACTGAGCACCCAGCACCCTGAGCACTGAGCACCCAGCACCTTGAGTACTGAGCACCCAGCACCCTGAGTACTGAACACCCAGCACCCTGAGCACTGAGCACTGAGCACCCTGAGCCCTGAGTACTGAGCACCGAGCACCCCGAGAACTGAGCACCCAGCACCCGGAGTACTGAGCACCCAGCACCCTGAGTACTGAGCACACAGCACCCCGAGAATGAGCACCCAGCACCCAGCGTACTGAGCACCGAGCACCCCGAGCACTGAGCACCCAGCACCCTGAGTACTGAGCACCCAGCACCCCGAGCACTGAGCACCCAGCACCCTGAGTACTGAGCACCCAGCGTACAGAGCACCGAGCACCGAGCACCCTGAGTACTGAGCACCCAGCACTCTGAGCACTGAGCACCCAGCACACTGAGCACTGAGCACCCAGCACCCCGAGCACTGAGCACCCAGCACCCCGAGCACTGAGCCTGAGCACCCTGAGTACTGAGCACTGAGCACCCTGAATACTGAGCACCGAGCACCCTGAGTACTGAGCACCCAGCACCCCGAGCACTGAGCACCGAGCACCCTGAGTAGTGAGCACCCAGCACCCTGAGCACTGAGCACCCAGCACAACGAGTACTGAGCACCCAGCACCCTGATTACTGAGCACCAAGCACCCCGAGCACTGAGCACCCAGCACCCCGAGCACTGAGCACCCAGCACCCTGAGTACTAAGCACCCAGCACCCTGAGTACTGAGCACCCAGCACCCTGAGTACTGAGCACCCAGCACCCTGAGTACTGAGCACCCAGCACCCTGAGTACTAAGCACCCAGCACCCTGAGCACTGAGCACCCAGAACCCCGAGCACTGAGCACCCAGCACCCTGAGTACTGAGCACCCAGCACCCCGAGCACTGAGCACCCAACACCCTGAGCAATGAGCACCCTGAGTACTGAGCACCCAGCACCTTGAGCACTGAGCACCGAGCACCCCGAGAACTGAGCACCCAGCACCCTGAGTACTGAGCACCCAGCACCCTGCTTACTAAGCACCGAGCACCCTGAGTACTGAGCACCCAGCACCCTGAGCACTGAACATACAGCACCCTGAGTACTGAGCACCTTGAGCACTGAGCACCCAGCACCCTGAGTACTGAGCACCGAGCACCCCGAGCACTTAGCACCCAGCACCCCGAGCACTGAGCACCCAGCACCCCGAGCACTGAGCACCCAGCACCCTGAGCACTGAGCACCCAGCACCCTGAGCACTGAGCACACAGCACCCTGAGCACTGAGCACCCAGCACCCTGAGTACTGAGCACTGAGCACCCAGCACCCTGATTACTGAGCACTGAGCACCCAGCACACCGAGCACTGAGCACCCAGCACCCTGAGCACTGAGCACCCAGCTCCCGAGTACAGAGCACCCAGCACCCTGAGTACTGAGCACCCAGCACCCCGAGTACTGAGCACCCAGCACCCCGAGTACTGAGCACCCAGCACCCTGAGTACTGAGCACCCAGCACCCTGAGCACTGAGCACCCAGCACCCCGAGCACTGAGCACCCAGCACCCTGAGTACTGAGCACCCAGCACCCTGAGCACTGAGCACCCAGCACCCTGAGCACTGAGCACCCAGCACCCTGAGCACTGAGCACCCAGCACCCTGAGTAGTGAGCACCCAACGTACTGCGCACCGAGCACCCCGAGCACTGAGCACCCAGCACCCTGAGTACTGAGCACCGATCACCCCGAGCACTGAGCACCCAGCACCCTGAGTACTGAGCCCCGAGCACCCCGAGCACTGAGCACCCAGCGCCCCGAGCACTGAGCACCCAGCACCCTGAGCACTGAGCACCCAGCACCCTGAGCACTGAGCACCCAGCACACTGAGCACTGAGCACTGAGCACCCTGAGCACTGAGTACTGAGCACCAAGCACCCCGAGTACTGAGCACTGAGCACCCAGAGTACTGAGCACCCAGCACCCTGAGCACTGAGCACCCAGCGCCCCGAGCACTGAGCACCCAGCACCCTGAGCACTGAGCTCCCAGCACCCTGAGTACTGAACACTGAGCACCCAGCACCCCGAGCACTGAGCACCCAGCACCCTGAGTACTAAGCACCCAGCACCCTGAGTACTGAGCACCCAGAACCCTGAGTACTGAGCACCCAGCGTACTGAGCACCGAGCACCCCGAGCACTGAGCACCCAGCACCCTGAGTACTGAGCACCCAGCACCCCGAGTACTGAGCACCCAGCACCCTGAGTACTGAGCACCGAGCACCCTGAGTACTGAGCACCCAGCACCCTGAGTACTGAGCACCCAGCACCCTGAGCACTGAGCACCCAGCACCCTGAGTACTGAGCACTGAGCACCCCGAGTACTGAGCACCGGGCACCCCGAGCACTAAGCACCCAGCACCCCGAGCACCGAGCACCCAGCACCCTGAGCACTGAGCACCCAGCACCCTGAGCACTGAGCACCCAGCACCCTGAGCACTGAGCACCCAACGTACTGAGCACCGAGCACGCCGAGCACTGAGCACCCAGCACTGAGCACCCAGCACCCTGAGTACTGAGCACCCAGCACCCTGAGCACTGAGTACCCAGCGCCCTGAGCACTGAGCACCCAGCACCCTGAGCACTGAGCACCCAGCACCCTGAGCACTGAGCACCCAGCACCCTGATTAGTGAGCACCCAACGTACTGAGCACCGAGCACACGGAGCACTGAGCACCCAGCACCCTGACTACTGAGCACCGATCACCCCGAGCACTGAGCACCCAGCACCCTGAGTACTGAGCTCCGAGCACCCGGAGCACTGAGCATCCAGCGCCCCGAGCACTGAGCACCCAGCACCCTGAGCACTGAGCACCAAGCACCCTGTGTACTGAGCACCCAGCAGCCCGAGCACTGAGCACCCAGCACCCTGAGCACTGAGCACCCAGCACACGGAGCACTGATCACCCAGCACCCTGAGCACTGAGCACCCAGCACCCTGAGTACTGAGCACCCAGCACCCTGAGTACTGAGCACTCAGCACCCTGAGGACTGAGCACCCAGCACCCTGAGCACTGAGCACCCAGCACCCTGAGTACTGAGCACCGATCACCCTGAGCACTGAGCACCCAGAACCCCGAGCACTGAGCACCCAGCACCCTGAGTACTGAGCACCCAGTACCCCGAGCACTGAGCACCCAGCACCCTGAGTACTGAGCACCCTGACTACTGAGCAAAGATCACCCTGAGCACTGAGCTCCCAGCACCCTGAGTACTGAGGTCCCAGCACCCTGAGCACTGAGCACCCAGCACCCTGAGTACTGAGCACCCAGCACCCTGAGCACTGAGCACCCAGCACCCTGAGTACTGAGCACCCAGCACCCTGAGCACTGAGCACCCAGCACCCCGAGAATGAGCACCCAGCACCCCGAGTACTGAGCACCCAGCACCCCGAGTACTGAGCACCCAGCACCCCGAGTACTGAGCACCCAGCACCCTGAGTACTGAGCACCCAGCACCCTGAGCACTGAGCACCCAGCACCTCGAGCACTGAGCACCCAGCACCCTGAGTACTGAGCACCCAGCACCCTGAGCACTGAGCACCCAGCACCCTGAGCACTGAGCACCCAGCACCCTGAGCACTGAGCACCCAGCACCCTGAGTAGTGAGCACCCAACGTACTGCGCACCGAGCACCCCGAGCACTGAGCACCCAGCACCCTGAGTACTGAGCACCGATCACCCCGAGCACTGAGCACCCAGCACCCTGAGTACTGAGCCCCGAGCACCCCGAGCACTGAGCACCCAGCGCCCCGAGCACTGAGCACCCAGCACCCTGAGCACTGAGCACCCAGCACCCTGAGCACTGAGCACCCAGCACACTGAGCACTGAGCACTGAGCACCCTGAGCACTGAGTACTGAGCACCAAGCACCCCGAGTACTGAGCACTGAGCACCCAGAGTACTGAGCACCCAGCACCCTGAGCACTGAGCACCCAGCGCCCCGAGCACTGAGCACCCAGCACCCTGAGCACTGAGCTCCCAGCACCCTGAGTACTGAACACTGAGCACCCAGCACCCCGAGCACTGAGCACCCAGCACCCTGAGTACTAAGCACCCAGCACCCTGAGTACTGAGCACCCAGAACCCTGAGTACTGAGCACCCAGCGTACTGAGCACCGAGCACCCCGAGCACTGAGCACCCAGCACCCTGAGTACTGAGCACCCAGCACCCCGAGTACTGAGCACCCAGCACCCTGAGTACTGAGCACCGAGCACCCTGAGTACTGAGCACCCAGCACCCTGAGTACTGAGCACCCAGCACCCTGAGCACTGAGCACCCAGCACCCTGAGTACTGAGCACTGAGCACCCCGAGTACTGAGCACCGGGCACCCCGAGCACTAAGCACCCAGCACCCCGAGCACCGAGCACCCAGCACCCTGAGCACTGAGCACCCAGCACCCTGAGCACTGAGCACCCAGCACCCTGAGCACTGAGCACCCAACGTACTGAGCACCGAGCACGCCGAGCACTGAGCACCCAGCACTGAGCACCCAGCACCCTGAGTACTGAGCACCCAGCACCCTGAGCACTGAGTACCCAGCGCCCTGAGCACTGAGCACCCAGCACCCTGAGCACTGAGCACCCAGCACCCTGAGCACTGAGCACCCAGCACCCTGATTAGTGAGCACCCAACGTACTGAGCACCGAGCACACGGAGCACTGAGCACCCAGCACCCTGACTACTGAGCACCGATCACCCCGAGCACTGAGCACCCAGCACCCTGAGTACTGAGCTCCGAGCACCCGGAGCACTGAGCATCCAGCGCCCCGAGCACTGAGCACCCAGCACCCTGAGCACTGAGCACCAAGCACCCTGTGTACTGAGCACCCAGCAGCCCGAGCACTGAGCACCCAGCACCCTGAGCACTGAGCACCCAGCACACGGAGCACTGATCACCCAGCACCCTGAGCACTGAGCACCCAGCACCCTGAGTACTGAGCACCCAGCACCCTGAGTACTGAGCACTCAGCACCCTGAGGACTGAGCACCCAGCACCCTGAGCACTGAGCACCCAGCACCCTGAGTACTGAGCACCGATCACCCTGAGCACTGAGCACCCAGAACCCCGAGCACTGAGCACCCAGCACCCTGAGTACTGAGCACCCAGTACCCCGAGCACTGAGCACCCAGCACCCTGAGTACTGAGCACCCTGACTACTGAGCAAAGATCACCCTGAGCACTGAGCTCCCAGCACCCTGAGTACTGAGGTCCCAGCACCCTGAGCACTGAGCACCCAGCACCCTGAGTACTGAGCACCCAGCACCCTGAGCACTGAGCACCCAGCACCCTGAGTACTGAGCACCCAGCACCCTGAGCACTGAGCACCCAGCACCCCGAGAATGAGCACCCAGCACCCCGAGTACTGAGCACCCAGCACCCCGAGCACTGAGCACCCAGCACCCTGAGTACTGAGCACCCAGCACCCTGAGTACTGAGCACCCAGCACCCTGAGTACTGAGCACCCAGCACCCTGAGCACTGAGCACCCAGCACCCTGAGCACTGAGCACCCAGCACCCTGAGCACTGAGCACCCAGCACCCTGAGCACTGAGCACACAGCACCCTGAGTACTGAGCACCCAGGACCCTGAGTACTGAGCACTGAGCACGCAGCACCCCGAGCACTGAGCACCCAGCAACCTGAGTACTGAGCACTGAGCACCCAGCACCCCGAGCACTGAGCACCCAGCACCCTGAGCACTGAGCACCCAGCACCCGAGTACTGAGCACCCAGCACAATGAGTACTGAGGACCCAGCACCCTGAATACTGAGCACCCAGCACCCTGAGTAGTGAGCACCCAACGTACTGAGCACCGAGCACCCCGAGCACTGAGCACCCAGCACCCGGAGTACTGAGCACCCAGCACCATGAGTACTAAGCACCGAGCACCCTGAGTACTGAGCACCCAGCACCCTGAGCACTGAACACACAGCACTCTGAGTAAAGAGCACCTCGCGCACTGAGCACCCAACACCCTGAGCACTGAGTACCCAGCACCCTGAGCACTGAGCACCCAGCACCCTGAGCACTGAGCACACAGCACCCTGAGCACTGAACACACAGCACCCTGAGTACTGAGCACCTCGAGCACTGAGCACCCAGCACCCTGAGTACTGAGCACCGAGCACCCCGAGCACTGAGCACACAGCACCCCGAGCACTGAGCACCCAGCACCCCGAGCACTGAGCACCCAGCACCCTGAGTACTGAGCACCCAGCACCCTGAGTACTGAGCACCCAGCACCCTGAGCACTGAGTACCCAGCACCCTGAGCACTGAGCACCCAGCACCCTGAGCACTGAGCACACAGCACCCTGAGCACTGAGCACCCAGCACCCTGAGTACTGAGCACTGAGCACCCAGCACCCTGAGTACTGAGCACTGAGCACCCAGCACACCGAGCACTGAGCACCCAGCACCCTGAGCACTGAGCACCCAGCTCCCGAGTACAGAGCACCCAGCACCCTGAGTACTGAGCACCCAGCAACCCGAGTACTGAGCACCCAGCACCCCGAGTACTGAGCACCCAGCACCCTGAGTACTGAGCACCCAGCACCCCGAGCACTGAGCACCCAGCACCCCGAGCACTGAGCACCCAGCACCCTGAGTACTGAGCACCCAGCACCCTGAGCACTGAGCACCCAGCACCCTGAGCACTGAGCACCCAGCACCCTGAGAACTGAGCACCCAGCACCCTGTGCACTGAGCACCCAGCACCCTGAGTAGTGAGCACCCAACGTACTGAGCACCGAGCACCCCGAGCACTGAGCACCCAGCACCCTGAGTACTGAGCAACCAGCACCCCGAGCACTGAGCACCCAGCACCCTGGGTACTGAGCTCCGAGCACCCCGAGCACTGAGCACCCAGCGCCCCGAGCACTGAGCACCGAGCACCCTGAGCACTGAGCACCCAGCACCCTGAGTACTGAGCAACCAGCACCCCGAGCACTGAGCACCCAGCACCCTGATCACTGGGCACCCAGCACACTGAGCACTGATCACCCAGCACACTGAGCACTGAGCACCCAGCACCCTGAGTACTGAGCACCCAGCTCCCTGAGTACTGAGCACTCAGCACCCTGAGTACTGAGCACCGAGCACCCCAAGCACTGAGCACCCAGCACCCTGAGCACTGAGCACCCAGCACCCTGAGCACTGAGCACCCAGCACACTGAGCACTGAGCACTGAGCACCCTGAGCACTGAGTACTGAGCACCAAGCACCCCGAGTACTGAGCACTGAGCACCCAGAGTACTGAGCACCCAGCACCCTGAGCACTGAGCACCCAGCGCCCCGAGCACTGAGCACCCAGCACCCTGAGCACTGAGCTCCCAGCACCCTGAGTACTGAACACTGAGCACCCAGCACCCCGAGCACTGAGCACCCAGCACCCTGAGTACTAAGCACCCAGCACCCTGAGTACTGAGCACCCAGAACCCTGAGTACTGAGCACCCAGCGTACTGAGCACCGAGCACCCCGAGCACTGAGCACCCAGCACCCTGAGTACTGAGCACCCAGCACCCCGAGTACTGAGCACCCAGCACCCTGAGTACTGAGCACCGAGCTCCCTGAGTACTGAGCACCCAGCACCCTGAGTACTGAGCACCCAGCACCCTGAGCACTGAGCACCCAGCACCCTGAGTACTGAGCACTGAGCACCCCGAGTACTGAGCACCGGGCACCCCGAGCACTAAGCACCCAGCACCCCGAGCACCGAGCACCCAGCACCCTGAGCACTGAGCACCCAGCACCCTGAGCACTGAGCACCCAGCACCCTGAGCACTGAGCACCCAACGTACTGAGCACCGAGCATGCCGAGCACTGAGCACCCAGCACTGAGCACCCAGCACCCTGAGTACTGAGCACCCAGCACCCTGAGCACTGAGTACCCAGCGCCCTGAGCACTGAGCACCCAGCACCCTGAGCACTGAGCACCCAGCACCCTGAGCACTGAGCACCCAGCACCCTGATTAGTGAGCACCCAACGTACTGAGCACCGAGCACACGGAGCACTGAGCACCCAGCACCCTGACTACTGAGCACCGATCACCCCGAGCACTGAGCACCCAGCACCCTGAGTACTGAGCTCCGAGCACCCGGAGCACTGAGCATCCAGCGCCCCGAGCACTGAGCACCCAGCACCCTGAGCACTGAGCACCAAGCACCCTGTGTACTGAGCACCCAGCAGCCCGAGCACTGAGCACCCAGCACCCTGAGCACTGAGCACCCAGCACACGGAGCACTGATCACCCAGCACCCTGAGCACTGAGCACCCAGCACCCTGAGTACTGAGCACCCAGCACCCTGAGTACTGAGCACTCAGCACCCTGAGGACTGAGCACCCAGCACCCTGAGCACTGAGCACCCAGCACCCTGAGTACTGAGCACCGATCACCCTGAGCACTGAGCACCCAGAACCCCGAGCACTGAGCACCCAGCACCCTGAGTACTGAGCACCCAGTACCCCGAGCACTGAGCACCCAGCACCCTGAGTACTGAGCACCCTGACTACTGAGCAAAGATCACCCTGAGCACTGAGCTCCCAGCACCCTGAGTACTGAGGTCCCAGCACCCTGAGCACTGAGCACCCAGCACCCTGAGTACTGAGCACCCAGCACCCTGAGCACTGAGCACCCAGCACCCTGAGTACTGAGCACCCAGCACCCTGAGCACTGAGCACCCAGCACCCCGAGAATGAGCACCCAGCACCCCGAGTACTGAGCACCCAGCACCCCGAGCACTGAGCACCCAGCACCCTGAGTACTGAGCACCCAGCACCCTGAGTACTGAGCACCCAGCACCCTGAGTACTGAGCACCCAGCACCCTGAGCACTGAGCACCCAGCACCCTGAGCACTGAGCACCCAGCACCCTGAGCACTGAGCACCCAGCACCCTGAGCACTGAGCACACAGCACCCTGAGTACTGAGCACCCAGGACCCTGAGTACTGAGCACTGAGCACGCAGCACCCCGAGCACTGAGCACCCAGCAACCTGAGTACTGAGCACTGAGCACCCAGCACCCCGAGCACTGAGCACCCAGCACCCTGAGCACTGAGCACCCAGCACCCGAGTACTGAGCACCCAGCACAATGAGTACTGAGGACCCAGCACCCTGAATACTGAGCACCCAGCACCCTGAGTAGTGAGCACCCAACGTACTGAGCACCGAGCACCCCGAGCACTGAGCACCCAGCACCCGGAGTACTGAGCACCCAGCACCATGAGTACTAAGCACCGAGCACCCTGAGTACTGAGCACCCAGCACCCTGAGCACTGAACACACAGCACTCTGAGTAAAGAGCACCTCGCGCACTGAGCACCCAACACCCTGAGCACTGAGTACCCAGCACCCTGAGCACTGAGCACCCAGCACCCTGAGCACTGAGCACACAGCACCCTGAGCACTGAACACACAGCACCCTGAGTACTGAGCACCTCGAGCACTGAGCACCCAGCACCCTGAGTACTGAGCACCGAGCACCCCGAGCACTGAGCACACAGCACCCCGAGCACTGAGCACCCAGCACCCCGAGCACTGAGCACCCAGCACCCTGAGTACTGAGCACCCAGCACCCTGAGTACTGAGCACCCAGCACCCTGAGCACTGAGTACCCAGCACCCTGAGCACTGAGCACCCAGCACCCTGAGCACTGAGCACACAGCACCCTGAGCACTGAGCACCCAGCACCCTGAGTACTGAGCACTGAGCACCCAGCACCCTGAGTACTGAGCACTGAGCACCCAGCACACCGAGCACTGAGCACCCAGCACCCTGAGCACTGAGCACCCAGCTCCCGAGTACAGAGCACCCAGCACCCTGAGTACTGAGCACCCAGCAACCCGAGTACTGAGCACCCAGCACCCCGAGTACTGAGCACCCAGCACCCTGAGTACTGAGCACCCAGCACCCCGAGCACTGAGCACCCAGCACCCCGAGCACTGAGCACCCAGCACCCTGAGTACTGAGCACCCAGCACCCTGAGCACTGAGCACCCAGCACCCTGAGCACTGAGCACCCAGCACCCTGAGCACTGAGCACCCAGCACCCTGTGCACTGAGCACCCAGCACCCTGAGTAGTGAGCACCCAACGTACTGAGCACCGAGCACCCCGAGCACTGAGCACCCAGCACCCTGAGTACTGAGCAACCAGCACCCCGAGCACTGAGCACCCAGCACCCTGGGTACTGAGCTCCGAGCACCCCGAGCACTGAGCACCCAGCGCCCCGAGCACTGAGCACCGAGCACCCTGAGCACTGAGCACCCAGCACCCTGAGTACTGAGCAACCAGCACCCCGAGCACTGAGCACCCAGCACCCTGATCACTGGGCACCCAGCACACTGAGCACTGATCACCCAGCACACTGAGCACTGAGCACCCAGCACCCTGAGTACTGAGCACCCAGCTCCCTGAGTACTGAGCACTCAGCACCCTGAGTACTGAGCACCGAGCACCCCAAGCACTGAGCACCCAGCACCCTGAGCACTGAGCACCCTGAGGTCTGAGCACCCAGCACCCTGAGCACTGAGCACCCAGCACCCTGAGTACTGAGCACCGATCACCCTGAGCACTGAGCACCCAGAACCCCGAGCACTGAGCACCCAGCACCCTGAGTACTGAGCACCCAGCACCCCGAGCACTGAGCACCCAGCACCCTGAGTACTGAGCACCCTGAGTACTGAGCACCGATCACCCTGAGCACTGAGCTCCCAGAACCCTGAGTACTGAGCACCCAGCACCGTGAACACTGAGCACCCAGCACCCTGAGTACTGAGCACCCAGCACCCTGAGCACTGAGCACCCAGCACCCTGAGTACTGAGCACCCAGCACCCTGAGCACTGAGCACCCAGCACGCTGCGTACTGAGCACCCAGCACCCCGAGCACTGAGCACCCAGCACCCCGAGAATGAGCACCCAGCACCCCGAGTACTGAGCACCGAGCACCCTGAGCACTGAGTACCCAGCACGCTGAGCACTGAGCACCCAGCACCCTGAGTACTGAGCACCCAGCACCCTGAGTACTGAGCCCCGAGCACCCTGAGCACTGAGCAACCAGCACCCCGAGTACTGAGCACCCAGCACCCTGAGCACTGAGCACCCAGCACCTTGAGTACTGAGCACCCAGCACCCTGAGTACTGAACACCCAGCACCCTGAGCACTGAGCACTGAGCACCCTGAGCCCTGAGTACTGAGCACCGAGCACCCCGAGAACTGAGCACCCAGCACCCGGAGTACTGAGCACCCAGCACCCTGAGTACTGAGCACACAGCACGCCGAGAATGAGCACCCAGCACCCAGCGTACTGAGCACCGAGCACCCCGAGCACTGAGCACCCAGCACCCTGAGTACTGAGCACCCAGCACCCCGAGCACTGAGCACCCAGCACCCTGAGTACTGAGCACCCAGCGTACAGAGCACCGAGCACCGAGCACCCTGAGTACTGAGCACCCAGCACTCTGAGCACTGAGCACCCAGCACACTGAGCACTGAGCACCCAGCACCCCGAGCACTGAGCACCCAGCACCCCGAGCACTGAGCCTGAGCACCCTGAGTACTGAGCACTGAGCACCCTGAGTACTGAGCACCGAGCACCCTGAGTACTGAGCACCCAGCACCCCGAGCACTGAGCACCGAGCACCCTGAGTAGTGAGCACCCAGCACCCTGAGCACTGAGCACCCAGCACAACGAGTACTGAGCACCCAGCACCCTGATTACTGAGCACCAAGCACCCCGAGCACTGAGCACCCAGCACCCCGAGCACTGAGCACCCAGCACCCTGAGTACTAAGCACCCAGCACCCTGAGTACTGAGCACCCAGCACCCTGAGTACTGAGCACCCAGCACCACGAGCACTGAGCACCCAGCACCCTGATCACTGAGCACCCAGCACACTGAGCACTGATCACCCAACACACTGAGCACTGAGCACCCAGCACCCTGAGTACTGAGCACCCAGCACCCTGAGTACTGAGCACTCAGCACCCTGAGTACTGAGCACCGAGCACCCCGAGCACTGAGCACCCAGCACCCTGAGCACTGAGCACCCTGAGGACTGAGCACCCAGCACCCTGAGCACTGAGCACCCAGCACCCTGAGTACTGAGCACCGATCACCCTGAGCACTGAGCACCCAGAACCCCGAGCACTGAGCACCCAGCACCCTGAGTACTGAGCACCCAGCACCCCGAGCACTGAGCACCCAACACCCTGAGCAATGAGCACCCTGAGTACTGAGCACCCAGCACCTTGAGCACTGAGCACCGAGCACCCCGAGAACTGAGCACCCAGCACCCTGAGTACTGAGCACCCAGCACCCTGCGTACTAAGCACCGAGCACCCTGAGTACTGAGCACCCAGCACCCTGAGCACTGAACATACAGCACCCTGAGTACTGAGCACCTTGAGCACTGAGCACCCAGCACCCTGAGTAATGAGCACCGAGCACCCCGAGCACTTAGCACCCAGCACCCCGAGCACTGAGCACCCAGCACCCCGAGCACTGAGCACCCAGCACCCTGAGCACTGAGCACCCAGCACCCTGAGCACTGAGCACACAGCACCCTGAGCACTGAGCACCCAGCACCCTGAGTACTGAGCACTGAGCACCCAGCACCCTGATTACTGAGCACTGAGCACCCAGCACACCGAGCACTGAGCACCCAGCACCCTGAGCACTGAGCACCCAGCTCCCGAGTACAGAGCACCCAGCACCCTGAGTACTGAGCACCCAGCACCCCGAGTACTGAGCACCCAGCACCCCGAGTACTGAGCACCCAGCACCCCGAGTACTGAGCACCCAGCACCCCGAGTACTGAGCACCCAGCACCCTGAGTACTGAGCACCCAGCACCCTGAGCACTGAGCACCCAGCACCCCGAGCACTGAGCACCCAGCACCCTGAGTACTGAGCACCCAGCACCCTGAGCACTGAGCACCCAGCACCCTGAGCACTGAGCACCCAGCACCCTGAGCACTGAGCAGCCAGCACCCTGAGTAGTGAGCACCCAACGTACTGAGCACCGAGCACCCCGAGCGCTGAGCACCCAGCACCTTGAGTACTGAGCACCGATCACCCCGAGCACTGAGCACCCAGCACCCTGAGTACTGAGCTCCGAGCACCCCGAGCACTGAGCAACCAGCACCCTGAGTACTGAGCACCGATCACCCCGAGCACTGAGCACCCAGAACCCTGAGCACTGAGCACCCAGCACCCTGAGTCCTGAGCACCCAGCACCCTGAGTACTGAGCACCGAGCACCCCGAGCACTGAGCACCCAGCATCCTGAGTACTGAGCACCCAGCACCCTGAGTACTGAGCACCCAGCACCCTGAGTACTGAACACCCAGCACCCTGAGCGCTGAGCACTGAGCACCCTGAGCACTGAGCACCCAGCACAATGAGCACTGAGCACCCAGCACCTTGAGTACTGAGCACCGAGCACCCCGAGCACTGAGCACCCAGCACCGTGAGTACTGAGCACCCAGCACCCCGAGCACTGAGCACCGAGCACCCTGAGTAGTGAGCACCCAGCACCCTGAGCACTGAGCACCCAGCACAACGAGTACTGAGCACCCAGCACCCTGATTACTGAGCACCAAGCACCCCGAGCACTGAGCACCCAGCACCCCGAGCACTGAGCACCCAGCACCCTGAGTACTAAGCACCCAGCACCCTGAGTACTGAGCACCCAGCACCCTGAGTACTGAGCACCCAGCACCACGAGCACTGAGCACCCAGCACCCTGATCACTGAGCCCCCAGCACACTGAGCACTGATCACCCAACACACTGAGCACTGAGCACCCAGCACCCTGAGTACTGAGCACCCAGCACCCTGAGTACTGAGCACTCAGCACCCTGAGTACTGAGCACCGAGCACCCCGAGCACTGAGCACCCAGCACCCTGAGCACTGAGCACCCTGAGGACTGAGCACCCAGCACCCTGAGCACTGAGCACCCAGCACCCTGAGTACTGAGCACCGATCACCCTGAGCACTGAGCACCCAGAACCCCGAGCACTGAGCACCCAGCACCCTGAGTACTGAGCACCCAGCACCCCGAGCACTGAGCACCCAACACCCTGAGCAATGAGCACCCTGAGTACTGAGCACCCAGCACCTTGAGCACTGATCACCGAGCACCCCGAGAACTGAGCACCCAGCACCCTGAGTACTGAGCACCCAGCACCCTGCGTACTAAGCACCGAGCACCCTGAGTACTGAGCACCCAGCACCCTGAGCACTGAACATACAGCACCCTGAGTACTGAGCACCTTGAGCACTGAGCACCCAGCACCCTGAGTAATGAGCACCGAGCACCCCGAGCACTTAGCACCCAGCACCCCGAGCACTGAGCACCCAGCACCCCGAGCACTGAGCACCCAGCACCCTGAGCACTGAGCACCCAGCACCCTGAGCACTGAGCACACAGCACCCTGAGCACTGAGCACCCAGCACCCTGAGTACTGAGCACTGAGCACCCAGCACCCTGATTACTGAGCACTGAGCACCCAGCACACCGAGCACTGAGCACCCAGCACCCTGAGCACTGAGCACCCAGCTCCCGAGTACAGAGCACCCAGCACCCTGAGTACTGAGCACCCAGCACCCCGAGTACTGAGCACCCAGCACCCCGAGTACTGAGCACCCAGCACCCCGAGTACTGAGCACCCAGCACCCCGAGTACTGAGCACCCAGCACCCTGAGTACTGAGCACCCAGCACCCTGAGCACTGAGCACCCAGCACCCCGAGCACTGAGCACCCAGCACCCTGAGTACTGAGCACCCAGCACCCTGAGCACTGAGCACCCAGCACCCTGAGCACTGAGCACCCAGCACCCTGAGCACTGAGCAGCCAGCACCCTGAGTAGTGAGCACCCAACGTACTGAGCACCGAGCACCCCGAGCGCTGAGCACCCAGCACCTTGAGTACTGAGCACCGATCACCCCGAGCACTGAGCACCCAGCACCCTGAGTACTGAGCTCCGAGCACCCCGAGCACTGAGCAACCAGCACCCTGAGTACTGAGCACCGATCACCCCGAGCACTGAGCACCCAGAACCCTGAGCACTGAGCACCCAGCACCCTGAGTCCTGAGCACCCAGCACCCTGAGTACTGAGCACCGAGCACCCCGAGCACTGAGCACCCAGCATCCTGAGTACTGAGCACCCAGCACCCTGAGTACTGAGCACCCAGCACCCTGAGTACTGAACACCCAGCACCCTGAGCGCTGAGCACTGAGCACCCTGAGCACTGAGCACCCAGCACAATGAGCACTGAGCACCCAGCACCTTGAGTACTGAGCACCGAGCACCCCGAGCACTGAGCACCCAGCACCCTCAGTACTGAGCACCCAGCACCCTGAGCACTGAGCACCCAGCACCCTGAGCACTGAGCACCCAGCACCCCGAGCACTGATCACCCAGCACCCTGAGTTCTGAGCACCTAGCACCCTGAGCACTGAGCACCAAGCACCCTGAGTACTGAGCACCCAGCACCCTGAGTACTGAGCAACCAGCACCCTGAGCACTGAGCACTGAGCACCCAGCACCCTGAGCACTGAGCACCCAGCACCCCGAGCACTGAACACCCAGCACCCCGAGCACTGAGCACCCAGCACTCTGAGCACTGAGCACCCTGTGGACTGAACACCCAGCACCCTGAGCACTGAGCACCCAGCACCCTGAGTACTGAGCACCGATCACCCTGAGCACTGAGCACCCAGCACCCCGAGCACTGAGCACCCAGCACCCTGAGTACTGAGCTCCCAGCACCCCGAGCACTGAGCACCCAGTACCCTGAGTACTGAGCACCCTGAGTACTGAGCACCGATCACCCTGAGCACTGAGCTCCCAGCACCCTGAGTACTGAGCACCCAGCACTCTGAGCACTGAGCACCGAGCACCCCGAGTACTGAGCACCCAGCACCCTGAGCACTGAGCACCCAGCACCCTGAGGACTGAGCACCCAGCACCCTGAGTACTGAACACCCAGCACCCTGAGCACTGAGCACTGAGCACCCTGAGCACTGAGTACTGAGCACCGAGCACCCCGAGAACTGAGCACCCAGCACCCGGAGTACTGAGCACCCAGCACCCTGACTACTGAGCACCCAGCACCCTGAGCACTGAGCACCCAGCACCCTGAGCACTGAGCACCCAGCACCCTGAGTACTGAGCACTGAGCACCCAGCACCCCGAGCACTGATCACCCAGCACCCTGAGTACTGAGCACTGAGCACCCAGCACCCCGAGCACTGAGCACCCAGCACCCTGAGCACTGAGCACCCTGCACCCCGAGCAATGAGCACCCAGCACCCTGAGTACTGAGCACTGAGCACCCAGCACCCCGAGCACTGAGCACCCAGCACCCTGAGCACTGAGCACCCAGCACCCGAGTACTGAGCACCCTGAGCACTGAGTACCCATCACCCTGAGTACTGAACACCCAGCACCCCGAGTACTGAGCACCCAGCACCCTGAGTACTGAACACCCAGCACCCCGAGTACTGAGCACCCAGCACCCTGAGCACTGAGCACCGAGCACCCTGAGCACTGAGCACCCAGCAGCCTGAGTACTGAGCACCGATCACCCTGAGCACTGAGCACCCAGAACCCCGAGCACTGAGCACCCAGCACCCTGAGTACTGAGCACCCAGCACCCCGAGCACTGAGCACCCAGCACCCTGAGTAATGAGCACCCTGAGTACTGAGAACCCATCACCCTGAGCACTGAGCTCCCAGCACGCTGAGTACTGAGCACCCAGCACGCTGAGCACTGAGCACCCAGCACCCTGAGTACTGAGCACCCAGCACCCTGAGCACTGAGCACTGAGCACCCTGAGCACTGAGTACTGAGCACCGAGCACCCCGAGAACTGAGCACACAGCACCCGGAGTACTGAGCACCCAGCACCCTGAGTACTGAGCACCCAGCACCCCGAGCACTGAGCACCCAGCACCCTGAGCACTGAGCACCCAGCACCCTGAGTACTGAGCACTGAGCACCCAGCACCCCGAGAACTGAGCACCCAGCACCCTGAGTACTGAGCACTGAGCACCCAGCACCCCGAGCACTGAGCACCCAGCACCCTGAGCACTGAGCACCCTGCACCCCGAGCACTGAGCACCCAGCAACCTGAGTACTGAGCACTGAGCACCCCGCACCCCGAGCACTGAGCACCCAGCACCCTGAGCACTGAGCACCCAGCACCCGAGTACTGAGCACCAAGCACCCCGAGTACTGAGCACCCAGCACCCTGAGTACTGAACACCCAGCACCCTGAGTACTGAGCACCCAGCACCCTGAGCACTGAGCACCGAGCACCCTGAGCACTGAGCACCCAGCACCCTGAGTACTGAGCACCGATCACCCTGAGCACTGAGCACCCAGAACCCCGAGCACTGAGCACCCAGCACCCTGAGTACTGCGCACCCAGCACCCTGAGCACTGAGCACCCAGCACCCTGAGTAATGAGCACCCTGAGTACTGAGCACCGATCACCCTGAGAACTGAGCTCCCAGCACCCTGAGTACTGAGCACCCAGCACGCTGAGCACTGAGCACCCAGCACCCTGAGTACTGAGCACCCAGCACCCTGAGCACTGAGCACCCAGCACCCTGAGTACTGAGCACCCAGCACCCTGAGCACTGAGCACCCAGCACCCTGAGTACTGAGCACCCAGCACCCCGAGCACTGAGCACCCCGCACCCCGAGAATGAGCACCCAGCACCCCGAGTACTGAGCACCGAGCACCCTGAGCACTGAGCACCCAGCACCCTGAGTACTGAGCACCCAGCACCCTGAGCACTGAGCACCGAGCACCCCGAGTACTGAGCACCCAGCACCCTGAGCACTGAGCACCCAGCACCCTGAGTACTGAGCACCCAGCACCCTGAGTACTGAACACCCAGCACCCTGAGCACTGAGCACTGAGCACCCTGAGCACTGAGTACTGAGCACCGAGCACCCCGAGAACTGAGCACCCAGCACCCTGAGTACTGAGCACCAAGCACCCTGACTACTGAGCTCCCAGCACCCTGAGCACTGAGCACCCAGCACCCTGAGTACTGAACACCCAGCACCCCGAGTACTGAGCACCCAGCACCCTGAGTACTGAACACCCAGCACCCTGAGTACTGAGCACCCAGCACCCTGAGTACTGAGCACCCAGCACCCTGAGCACTGAGCACCCAGCACCCTGAGTACTGAGCACCCAACACCCCAAGCACTGAGCACCCTGAGTACTGAGCACCCAGCACCCTGAGTACTGAGCACCCAGCACCCTGAGAACTGAGCACCCAGCACCCTGAGTAGTGAGCACCCAACGTACTGAGCACCGAGCACCCCGAGCACTGAGCACCCAGCACCCTAAGTACTGAGCACCGATCACACCGAGCACTGAGCACCCACCACCCCGAGTAGTGAGCACCCAACGTACTGAGCACCAAGCACCCCGAGCACTGAGCACCCAGCACCCTAAGTACTGAGCACCGATCACCCCGAGCACTGAGCACCCAGCACCCAGAGCACTGAGCACCCAGCACCCTGAGTACTGAGCACCCAGCACCCTGAGTACTGAGCACCCAGCACCCTGAGCACTGAGCACACAGCACCCTGAGTACTGAGCACCCAAACCCCAAGCACTGAGCACCCTGAGTACTGAGCACCCAGCACCCCAAGCACTGAGCACCTTGAGTACTGAGCACCCAGCACCATGAGTAATGAGCAGCCAGCACCCTGAGTACTGAGCACCCAGCTTACTGAGCACCGAGCACGCAGCACCCTGAGTACTGAGCACCCAGCACCCTGAGCACTGAGCACCCAGCACCCTGAGTACTGAGCACCGAGCAACCCGAGTACTGAGCACCCAGCACCCCTAGCACTGAGCACCCAGCACCCCGAGCACTGAGCACCCAGCACCCTGAGCACTGAGCACCCAGCACCCCGAGCACTGAGCACCCAACACCCCGAGCACTGAGCACTCAGCACCCTGTGTACTGAGCACCGAGCACCCAACACCCTGAGTACTGAACACCCAGCACCCTTAGCACTGAGCACCCAGCACCCTGAGCACTGAGCACCCAGCAGCCTGAGTACTGAGCACCCTGAGTACTGAGCACCCAGCACCCTGAGCACTGAGCACCCAGCACCCCGAGCACTGAGCACCCTGCACGCTGAGCACTGAGCACCCTGAGTACTGAGCACTGAGCACCCTGAGTACTGAGCACTGAGCACCCTGTGTACTGAGCACCCAGCAGCCTGAGTACTGAGCACCCATCACCCTGAGCAATGAGCACCCTGAGTACTGAGCACCCAGCACCCCGAGCACTGAGCACCCAGCACCCTGAGTACTGAGCACCGAGCACCCTGTGTACTGAGCAGCCAGCACCCTGAGTACTGAGCACCCAGCGTACTGAGCACCGAGCACCCAGCACCCTGAGTACTGAGCACCCAGCACCCCGAGCACTGAGCACCCAGCACCCTGAGTACTGAGCACCCAGCACCCCGAGCACTGAGCACCCAGCACCCCGAGCACTGAGCACCCAGCACCCCGAGCACTGAGCACCCAGCACCCTGAGCACTGAGCACCCAGCACCCTGAGCACTGAGCACCCAGCAGCCTGAGTACTGAGCACCCCGAGTACTGAGCACCCAGCACCCTGAGCACTGAACACCCAGCACCCCGAGCACTGAGCACCCAGCACGCTGAGAACTGAGCACCCTGAGTACTGAGCACTGAGCACCCTGAGTACTGAGCACTGAGCACCCTGTGTACTGAGCACCCAGCACCCTGAGTACTGAGCACCCAGCACCCTGAGCAATGAGCACCCTGAGTACTGAGCACCCAGCAACCTGAGCACTGAGCACCGAGCACCCCGAGCACTGAGCACCCAGCACCCGGATTACTGAGCACCCAGCACCCTGAGTACTAAGCACCGAGCACCCTGAGTACTGAGCACCCAGTACCCTGAGCACTGAACACACAGCACCCTGAGTACTGAGCACCCCGAGCACTGAGCACCCAGCGCGCTGAGCACTGAGGACCCAGCACCCTGAGTACTGAGCACCCAGCACCCTGAGCACTGAGCACCCAGCACCCTGAGTACTGAGCATCCAGCACATCGAGCACTGAGCACCCAGCACCCCGAGCACTGAGCACTCAGCACCCTGTGTACTGAGCACTGAGTACCCAGCACCCCGAGCACTGAGCACGCAGCACCCTGAGCACTGAGCACCCTGAGTACTGAGCACCCAGCACCCTGAGCACTGAGCACCCAGCACCCTGAGCACTGAGCACCCAGCACCCAGAGCACTGAACACTGAGCACCCTGAATACTGAGCACTGAGCACCCTGAGCACTGAGCACCGAGCACCCTGAGTACTGAGCACTGAGCACCCTGAGCACTGAGCACCCAGCACCCTGAGTACTGAGCACCCAGCACCCTGAGCACTGAGGACCGAGCACCCTGAGTACTAAGCACCTAGCACCCTGAGCACTGAGCACCCAGCACCCTGAGCACTGAGCACCCAGCACCCCGAGTACTGAACACTGAGCACCCAGCACCCCGAGCACTGAGCACCCAGCACCCTGAGTACTAAGCACTGAGTACCCAGCACCCTGAGCACTGAGCACCCAGCACCCTGATCACTGAGCACCCAGCACCCTGAGCACTGAGCACCCAGCACCCTGAGTACTGAGCACTGAGCACCCAGCACCCCGAGCACTGAGCACCCAGCACCCTGAGTACTGAGCACTGTGCACCCAGCACCCCGAGCACTGAGCACCCAGCACCCTGAGCACTGAGCACCCAGCACCCGAGTACTGATCACCCAGCACTCTGAGTACTGAGCACCCAGCACCCTGAGTACTGAGCACCCAGCACCCCGAGTACTGAGCACCCAGCACCCTGAGCACTGAGCACCCAGCACCCTGAGCACTGAGCACCCAGCGCCCCGAGCACTGCGCACCCAGCACCCTGAGTACTGAGCACCCAGCACCCTGAGCACTGAGCACCCAGCACCCTGAGCACTGAGCACCCAGCACCCTGAGCACTGAGCACCCAGCACCCTGAGTAGTGAGCACCCAACGTACTGAGCACCGAGCACCCCGAGTACTGAGCACCCAGCACCCTGAGTACTGAGCACCGAGCACCCCGAGCACTGAGCACCCAGCACTCTGAGTACTGAGCTCCGAGCACCCCGAGCACTGAGCACCCAGCGCCCCGAGCACTGAGCACCCGGCGCCCCGAGCACTGATGACACAGAACCCCGAGCACTGAGCACCCAGCACCCCGAGCACTGAGCACCCAGCACCCTGAGCACTAAGCACCCCGCACCCCGAGCACTGAGCACCCAGCACCCTGAGTACTGAGCACCCAGCACCCTGAGTACTGAGCACCCAGCACCCTGAGCATTGAGCACCCAGCACCCTGAGTACTGAGCACCCAACACCCCAAGCACTGAGCACCCTGAGTACTGAGCACCCAGCACCACAAGCACTGAGCACACTGAGTACTGAGCACCCAGCACCCTGAGTAATGAGCACCCAGCACCCCGATCACTGAGCACCCAGCACCCTGAGTACTGAGCACCGAGCACCCTGTGTACTGAGCAGCCAGCACCCTGAGTACTGGGCACCCAGCGTACTGAGCACCGAGCACCCAGCACCCTGAGTACTGAGCACCCAGCACCCCGAGCACTGAGCACCCAGCACCCTGAGAATTGAGCACCGAGCACCCCGAGTACTGAGCACCCAGCACCCCGAGCACTGAGCACCCAGCAACCTGAGCACTGAGCACCCAGCATCCCGAGCAACGAGCACCCTGAGTACTAAGCACCGAGCACCCTGAGCACTGAGCACCCAGCACACTGAGCACTGAGGACCCAGCACCCTGAGCACCGAGCACCCAGCTCCCTGAGTACAGAGCACCCAGCACCCCGAGTACTGAGCACCCAGCACCCCGAGCACTGAGCACACAGCACCCTGAGCACTGAGCACCCAGCACCCTTAGCACTGAACACACAGCACCCTGAGTACTGAGCACCCCGAGCACTGAGCACCCAGCTCCCTGAGTACTGAGCACCGAGCACCCCGAGCAATGAGCACCCAGCACCCCGAGTACTGAGCACCCAGCACCCCGAGTACTGAGCACCCAGCAACCTGAGCACCGAGCAGCCAGCACCCCGAGCACTGAGCACCCAGCACCCTGAGCACTGAGCACCCAGCACCCCGGGTACTGAGCACTGAGCACCCCGAGTACTGAGCACCCAGCACCCCGAGCACTGAGCACCGAGCACCCCGAGCACTGAACACCCAGCACCCCGAGCACTGAGCACCCAGCACCCCGAGCACTAAGCACCTAGCACCCGGAGCACTGAGCACCCATCACCCTGAGCACTGAGCACCCAGCACCCTGAGTAGTGAGCACCCAACGTACTGAGCACCGAGCACCCTGAGCACTGAGCACCCAGCACCCTGAGTACTGAGCACCGAGCACCCCGAGCACTGAGCACCCAGCACCCTGAGTACTGAGCTCCCAGCACCCCGAGCACTGAGCACCCAGCGCCCCGAGCACTGAGCACCCAGCGCCCCGAGCACTGAGCACCCAGCGCCCCGAGCACTGAGCACCCAGCACCCCGAGCACTGAGCACCCAGCACCCCGAGCACTGAGCACCCAGCACCCCGAGCACTGAGCACCCAGCAACCCGAGCCCTAAGCACCCAGCACCCCGAGCACTGAGCACCCAGCACCCTGAGTGCTTAGCACCCAGCACCCTGAGTACTGAGCACCCAGCACCCTGAGCATTGAGCACCCAGCACCCTGAGTACTGAGCACCCAAAACCCCAAGCACTGAGCACCCTGAGTACTGAGCACCCAGCACCCCAAGCACTGAGCACACTGAGTACTGAGCACCCAGCACCCTGAGTAATGAGCACACAGCACCCCGAGCACTGAGCACCCAGCACCCTGAGTACTGAGCACCGAGCACCCTGTGTACTGAGCAGCCAGCACACTGAGTTCTGAGCACCCAGCTTACTGAGCACCGAGCACCCAGCACCCTGAGTACTGAGCACCCAGCACCCCGAGCACTGAGCACCCAGCACCCTGAGTACTGAGCACCGAGCACCCCGAGTACTGAGCACCCAGCAACCCGAGCACTGAGCACCCAGCAGCCCGAGCACTGAGCACCCAGCACCCTGAGCAACGAGCACCCTGAGTACTAAGCACCGAGCACCCTGAGCACTGAGCACCCAGCACCCTGAGCACTGAGGACCCAGCACCCTGAGCACCGAGCACCCAGTACCCTGAGTACTGAGCACCCAGCACCCCGAGTACTGAGCACCCAGCACCCCGAGCACTGAGCACCCAGCACCCCGAGCACTAAGCACCGAGCACCCCGAGCACTGAGCACCCAGCACCCTGAGTACTTAGCACCCAGCACCCTGAGTACTGAGCACCCAGCACCCTGAGCATTGAGCACCCAGCACCCTGAGTACTGAGCACCCAACACCCCAAGCACTGAGCACCCTGAGTACTGAGAAACCAGCAACCCAAGCACTGAGCACACTGAGTACTGAGCACCCAGCACCCTGAGTAATGAGCACACAGCACCCCGAGCACTGAGCACCCAGCACCGTGAGTACTGAGCACCGAGCACCCTGTGTACTGAGCAGCCAGCACACTGAGTACTGAGCACCCAGCGTACTGAGCACCGAGCACCCAGCACCCTGAGTACTGAGCACCCAGCACCCCGAGCACTGAGAACCCTGCACCCTTAGTACTGAGCACCGAGCACCCCGAGTACTGAGCACCCAGCAACCCGAGCACTGAGCACCCAGCAGCCCGAGCACTGAGCACCCAGCACCCTGAGCAACGAGCACCCTGAGTACTAAGCACCGAGCACCCTGAGCACTGAGCACCCAGCACCCTGAGCACTGAGGACCCAGCACCCTGAGCACCGAGCACCCAGCACCCTGAGTACTGAGCACCCAGCACCCCGAGTACTGAGCACCCAGCACCCCGAGTACTGAGCACCCAGCAACCTGAGCACCGAGCAGCCAGCACCCCGAGCACTGAGCACCCAGCACCCTGAGCACTGAGCACCCATCACCCTGAGTACTGAGCACTGAGCACCCCGAGTACTGAGCACCCAGCACCCCGAGCACTGAGCACCGAGCACCCCGAGCACTGAGCACCCAGCACCCCGAGCACTGAGCACCCAGCACCCCGAGCACTGAGCACCCAGCACCCTGAGCACTGAGCACCCAGCACCCTGAGCACTGAGCACCCAGCACCCCGAGCACTGAGCACCCAGCACCCCGAGCACTGAGGACCCAGCACCCAGAGCACTGAGCACCCAGCACCCTGAGTACTGAGCACCCAGCACCCTGAGTACTGAGCACCCAGCACCCTGAGCACTGAGCACACAGCACCCTGAGTACTGAGCACCCAATACCCCAAGCACTGAGCACCCTGAGTACTGAGCACCCAGCACCCCAAGCACTGAGCACCTTGAGTACTGAGCACCCAGCACCCTGAGTAATGAGCACCCAGCACCCCAAGCACTGAGCACCCAGCACCCTGAGTACTGAGCACCGAGCACCCTGAGTACTGAGCAGCCAGCACCCTGAGTACTGAGCACCCAGCTTACTGAGCACCGAGCACCCAGCACCCTGAGTACTGAGCACCCAGCACCCTGAGCACTGAGCACCCAGCACCCTGAGTACTGAGCACCGAGCAACCCGAGTACTGAGCACCCAGCACCCCTAGCACTGAGCACCCAGCACCCCGAGCACTGAGCACCCAGCACCCCGAGCACTGAGCACCCAGTAGACTGAGTACTGAGCACCCTGAGTACTGAGCACCCAGCACCCTGAGCACTGAGCACCCAGCAGCCCGAGCACTGAGCACCCAACACCCCGAGCACTGAGCACTCAGCACCCTGTGTACTGAGCACCCAGCACCCTGAGCACTGAGCACCCAACACCCCGAGTACTGAGCACTCAGCACCCTGTGTACTGAGCACCGAGCACCCAACACCCTGAGTACTGAGCACCCAGCACCCTTAGCACTGAGCACCCAGCACCCTGAGCACTGAGCACCCAGCAGCCTGAGTACTGAGCACCCTGAGTACTGAGCACCCAGCACCCTGAGCACTGAGCACCCAGCACCCCGAGCACTGAGCACCCAGCACGCTGAGCACTGAGCACTCTGAGTACTGAGCACTGAGCACCCTGAGTACTGAGCACTGAGCACCGTGTGTACTGAGCACCCAGCACCCTGAGTACTGAGCACCCATCACCCTGAGCAATGAGCACCCCGAGCACTGAGCACCCAGCACCCCGAGCACTGAGCACCCAGCACCCTGAGTACTGAGCACCGAGCACCCTGTGTACTGAGCAGCCAGCACCCTGAGTACTGAGCACCCAGCGTACTGAGCACCGAGCACCCAGCACCCTGAGTACTGAGCACCCAGCACCCCGAGCACTGAGCACCCAGCACCCCGAGCACTAAGCACCTAGCACCCGGAGCACTGAGCACCCAGCACCCTGAGCACTGAGCACCGAGCACCCCGAGCACTGAGCACCCAGCACCCCGAGCACTGAGCACCCAGCACCCCGAGCACTAAGCACCTAGCACCCGGAGCACTGAGCACCCAGCACCCCGAGCACTGAGCACCGAGCACCCCGAGCACTGAGCACCCAGCACCCCGAGCACTGAGCAACCAGCACCCTGAGAACTGAGCACCGAGCACCCCGAGTACTGAGCACCCAGCACCCCGAGCACTGAGCACCCAGCAACCTGAGCACTGAGCACCCAGCATCCCGAGCAACGAGCACCCTGAGTACTAAGCACCGAGCACCCTGAGCACTGAGCACCCAGCACCCTGAGCACTGAGGACCCAGCACCCTGAGCACCAAGCACCCAGCTCCCTGAGTACAGAGCACCCAGCACCCCGAGTACTGAGCACCCAGCACCCCGAGCACTGAGCACACAGCACCCTGAGCACTGAGCACCCAGCACCCTTAGCACTGAACACACAGCACCCTGAGTACTGAGCACCCCGAGCACTGAGCACCCAGCACCCTGAGTACTGAGCACCGAGCACCCCGAGCAATGAGCACCCAGCACCCCGAGTACTGAGCACCCAGCACCCCGAGTACTGAGCACCCAGCAACCTGAGCACGGAGCAGCCAGCACCCCGAGCACTGAGCACCCAGCACCCTGAGCACTGAGCACCCAGCACCCCGGGTACTGAGCACTGAGCACCCCGAGTACTGAGCACCCAGCACCCCGAGCACTGAGCACCGAGCACCCCGAGCACTGAGCACCCAGCACCCCGAGCACTGAGCACCCAGCACCCCGAGCACTAAGCACCTAGCACCCGGAGCACTGAGCACCCAGCACCCTGAGCACTGAGCACCCAGCACCCTGAGTAGTGAGCACCCAACGTACTGAGCACCGAGCACCCTGAGCACTGAGCACCCAGCACCCTGAGTACTGAGCACCGAGCACCCCGAGCACTGAGCACCCAGCACCCTGAGTACTGAGCTCCGAGCACCCCGAGCACTGAGCACCCAGCGCCCCGAGCACTGAGCACCCAGCACCCCGAGCACTGAGCACCCAGCACCCCGAGCACTGAGCACCCAGCAACCCGAGCCCTAAGCACCCAGCACCCCGAGCACTGAGCACCCAGCACCCTGAGTACTTAGCACCCAGCACCCTGAGTACTGAGCACCCAGCACCCTGAGCATTGAGCACCCAGCACCCTGAGTACTGAGCACCCAAAACCCCAAGCACTGAGCACCCTGAGTACTGAGCACCCAGCACCCCAAGCACTGAGCACACTGAGTACTGAGCACCCAGCACCCTGAGTAATGAGCACACAGCACCCCGAGCACTGAGCACCCAGCACCCTGAGTACTGAGCACCGAGAACCCTGTGTACTGAGCAGCCAGCACACTGAGTTCTGAGCACCCAGCTTACTGAGCACCGAGCACCCAGCACCCTGAGTACTGAGCACCCAGCACCCCGAGCACTGAGCACCCAGCACCCTGAGTACTGAGCACCGAGCACCCCGAGTACTGAGCACCCAGCAACCAGAGCACTGAGCACCCAGCAGCCCGAGCACTGAGCACCCAGCACCCTGAGCAACGAGCACCCTGAGTACTAAGCACCGAGCACCCTGAGCACTGAGCACCCAGCACCCTGAGCACTGAGGACCCAGCACCCTGAGCCCCGAGCACCCAGTACCCTGAGTACTGAGCACCCAGCACCCCGAGTACTGAGCACCCAGCACCCCGAGCACTGAGCACCCAGCACCCCGAGCACTAAGCACCCAGCACCCCGAGCACTGAGCACCCAGCACCCTGAGTACTTAGCACCCAGCACCCTGAGTACTGAGCACCCAGCACCCTGAGCATTGAGCACCCAGCACCCTGAGTACTGAGCACCCAACACCCCAAGCACTGAGCACCCTGAGTACTGAGAAACCAGCACCCCAAGCACTGAGCACACTGAGTACTGAGCACCCAGCACCCTGAGTAATGAGCACACAGCACCCCGAGCACTGAGCACCCAGCACCCTGAGTACTGAGCACCGAGCACCCTGTGTACTGAGCAGCCAGCACACTGAGTACTGAGCACCCAGCGTACTGAGCACCGAGCACCCAGCACCCTGAGTACTGAGCACCCAGCACCCCGAGCACTGAGAACCCAGCACCCTGAGTACTGAGCACCGAGCACCCCGAGTACTGAGCACCCAGCAACCCGAGCACTGAGCACCCAGCAGCCCGAGCACTGAGCACCCAGCACCCTGAGCAACGAGCACCCTGAGTACTAAGCACCGAGCACCCTGAGCACTGAGCACCCAGCACCCTGAGCACTGAGGACCCAGCACCCTGAGCACCGAGCACCCAGCACCCTGAGTACTGAGCACCCAGCACCCCGAGTACTGAGCACCCAGCACCCCGAGTACTGAGCACCCAGCAACCCGAGCACTGAGCACCCAGCACCCCGAGCACTGAGAACCCAGCACCCTGAGTACTGAGCACCGAGCACCCCGAGTACTGAGCACCCAGCAACCCGAGCACTGAGCACCCAGCAGCCCGAGCACTGAGCACCCAGCACCCTGAGCAACGAGCACCCTGAGTACTAAGCACCGAGCACCCTGAGCACTGAGCACCCAGCACCCTGAGCACTGAGGACCCAGCACCCTGAGCACCGAGCACCCAGCACCCTGAGTACTGAGCACCCAGCACCCCGAGTACTGAGCACCCAGCACCCCGAGTACTGAGCACCCAGCAACCTGAGCACCGAGCAGCCAGCACCCCGAGCACTGAGCACCCAGCACCCTGAGCACTGAGCACCCAGCACCCTGAGTACTGAGCACTGAGCACCCCGAGTACTGAGCACACAGCACCCCGAGCACTGAGCACCGAGCACCACGAGCACTGAGCACCCAGCACCCCGAGCACTGAGCACCCAGCACCCCGAGCACTGAGCACCCAGCACCCTGAGCACTGAGCACCCAGCAACCTGAGCACTGAGCACCCAGCACCCCGAGCACTGAGCACCCAGCACCCCGAGCACTGAGGACCCAGCACCCAGAGCACTGAGCACCCAGCACCCTGAGTACTGAGCACCCAGCACCCTGAGTACTGAGCAGCCAGCACCCTGAGCACTGAGCACACAGCACCCTGAGTACTGAGCACCCAATACCCCAAGCACTGAGCACCCTGAGTACTGAGCACCCAGCACCCCAAGCACTGAGCACCTTGAGTACTGAGCACCCAGCACCCTGAGTAATGAGCACCCAGCACCCCGAGCACTGAGCACCCAGCACCCTGAGTACTGAGCACCGAGCACCCTGAGTACTGAGCAGCCAGCACCCTGAGTACTGAGCACCCAGCTTACTGAGCACCGAGCACCCAGCACCCTGAGTACTGAGCACCCAGCACCCTGAGCACTGAGCACCCAGCACCCTGAGTACTGAGCACCGAGCAACCCGAGTACTGAGCACCCAGCACCCCTAGCACTGAGCACCCAGCACCCCGAGCACTGAGCACCCAGCACCCCGAGCACTGAGCACCCAGTAGCCTGAGTACTGAGCACCCTGAGTACTGAGCACCCAGCACCCTGAGCACTGAGCACCCAACACCCCGAGCACTGAGCACTCAGCACCCTGTGTACTGAGCACCCAGCACCCTGAGCACTGAGCACCCAACACCCCGAGCACTGAGCACTCAGCACCCTGTGTACTGAGCACCGAGCACCCAACACCCTGAGTACTGAGCACCCAGCACCCTTAGCACTGAGCACCCAGCACCCTGAGCACTGAGCACCCAGCAGCCTGAGTACTGAGCACACTGAGTACTGAGCACCCAGCACCCTGAGCACTGAGCACCCAGCACCCCGAGCACTGAGCACCCAGCACGCTGAGCACTGAGCACTCTGAGTACTGAGCACTGAGCACCCTGAGTACTGAGCACTGAGCACCGTGTGTACTGAGCACCCAGCACCCTGAGTACTGAGCACCCATCACCCTGAGCAATGAGCACCACGAGCACTGAGCACCCAGCACCCCGAGCACTGAGCACCCAGCACCCTGAGTACTGAGCACCGAGCACCCTGTGTACTGAGCAGCCAGCACCCTGAGTACTGAGCACCCAGCGTACTGAGCACCGAGCACCCAGCACCCTGAGTACTGAGCACCCAGCACCCCGAGCACTGAGCACCCAGCACCCTGAGTACTGAGCACCCAGCACCCCGAGCACTGAGCACCCAGCACCCCGAGCACTGAGCACCCAGCACCCCGAGCACTGAGCACCCAGCACCCTGAGCACTGAGCACCCAGCAGCCTGAGTACTGAGCACCCTGAGTACTGAGCACCCAGCACCCCGAGCACTGAGCACCCGTCGCCCCGAGCACTGATGACCCAGAACCCCGAGCACTGAGCACCCAGCAACCCGAGCACTGAGCACCCAGCACCCCGAGCACTAAGCACCCCGCACCCCGAGCACTGAGCACCCAGCACCCTGAGTACTGAGCACCCAGCACCCTGAGTACTGAGCACCCAGCACCCTGAGCATTGAGCACCCAGCACCCTGAGTACTGAGCACCCAACACCCCAAGCACTGAGCACCCTGAGTACTGAGCACCCAGCACCACAAGCACTGAGCACACCGAGTACTGAGCACCCAGCACCCTGAGTAATGAGCACCCAGCACCCCGATCACTGAGCACCCAGCACCCTGAGTACTGAGCACCGAGCACCCTGTGTACTGAGCAGCCAGCACCCTGAGTACGGGGCACCCAGCGTACTGAGCACCGAGCACCCAGGACCCTGAGTACTGAGCACCCAGCACCCCGAGCACTGAGCACCCAGCACCCTGAGAACTGAGCACCGAGCACCCCGAGTACTGAGCACCCAGCACCCCGAGCACTGAGCACCCAGCAACCTGAGCACTGAGCACCCAGCATCCCGAGCAACGAGCACCCTGAGTACTAAGCACCGAGCACCCTGAGCACTGAGCACCCAGCACCCTGAGCACTGAGCACCCAGCACCCTGAGAACTGAGCACACAGCACCCTGAGCACTGAGCACCCAGCACCCTGAGTACTGAGCACTGAGCACCCAGCACCCTGATTACTGAGCACTGAGCACCCAGCACACCGAGCACTAAGCACCCAGCACCCTGAGCACTGAGCACCCAGCTCCCGAGTACAGAGCACCCAGCACCATGAGTACTGAGCACCCAGCACCCCGAGTACTGAGCACCCAGCACGCTGAGTACTGAGCACCCAGCACCCTGAGCACTGAGCACCCAGCACCCCGAGCACTGAGCACCCAGCACCCTGAGTACTGAGCACCCAGCACCCTGAGCACTGAGCACCCAGCACCCTGAGCACTGAGCACCCAGCACCCTGAGCACTGAGCAGCCAGCACCCTGAGTAGTGAGCACCCAACGTACTGAGCACCGAGCACCCCGAGCGCTGAGCACCCACCACCCTGAGTACTGAGCACCGATCACCCCGAGCACTGAGCACCCAGCACCCTGAGTACTGAGCTCCGAGCACCCCGAGCACTGAGCACCCAGCAACCTGAGTACTGAGCACCGATCAACCCGAGCACTGAGCACCCAGAACCCTGAGCACTGAGCACCCAGCACCCTGAGTACTGAGCACCCAGCACCCTGAGTACTGAGCACCGAGCACCCTGAGCACTGAGCACCCAGCACCCTGAGTACTGAGCACCCAGCACCCTGAGTACTGAGCACCCAGCACCCTGAGTACTGAACACCCAGCACCCTGAGCACTGAGCACCCTGAGCACTGAGCACCCAGCACACTGAGCACTGAGCACCCAGCACCTTGAGTACTGAGCACCGAGCACCCTGAGCACTGAGCACCCAGCACCCTGAGTACTGAGCACCCAGCACCCTGAGCACTGAGCACCCAGCACCCTGAGCACTGAGCACCCAGCACCCCGAGCACTGATCACCCAGCACCCTGAGTTCTGAGCACCTAGCACCCTGAGCACTGAGCACCTAGCACCCTGAGTACTGAGCACCCAGCACCCTGAGTACTGAGCAACCAGCACCCTGAGCACTGAGCACTGAGCACCCAGCACCCTGAGCACTGAGCACCCAGCACCCCGAGCACTGAACACCCAGCACCCCGAGCACTGAGCACCCAGCACCCTGAGCACTGAGGACCCAGCACCCTGAGCACCGAGCACCCAGCACCCTGAGTACTGAGCACCCAGCACCCCGAGTACTGAGCACCCAGCACCCCGAGTACTGAGCACCCAGCAACCCGAGCACTGAGCACCCAGCACCCCGAGCACTGAGAACCCAGCACCCTGAGTACTGAGCACCGAGCACCCCGAGTACTGAGCACCCAGCAACCCGAGCACTGAGCACCCAGCAGCCCGAGCACTGAGCACCCAGCACCCTGAGCAACGAGCACCCTGAGTACTAAGCACCGAGCACCCTGAGCACTGAGCACCCAGCACCCTGAGCACTGAGGACCCAGCACCCTGAGCACCGAGCACCCAGCACCCTGAGTACTGAGCACCCAGCACCCCGAGTACTGAGCACCCAGCACCCCGAGTACTGAGCACCCAGCAACCTGAGCACCGAGCAGCCAGCACCCCGAGCACTGAGCACCCAGCACCCTGAGCACTGAGCACCCAGCACCCTGAGTACTGAGCACTGAGCACCCCGAGTACTGAGCACACAGCACCCCGAGCACTGAGCACCGAGCACCACGAGCACTGAGCACCCAGCACCCCGAGCACTGAGCACCCAGCACCCCGAGCACTGAGCACCCAGCACCCTGAGCACTGAGCACCCAGCACCCTGAGCACTGAGCACCCAGCACCCCGAGCACTGAGCACCCAGCACCCCGAGCACTGAGGACCCAGCACCCAGAGCACTGAGCACCCAGCACCCTGAGTACTGAGCACCCAGCACCCTGAGTACTGAGCATCCAGCACCCTGAGCACTGAGCACACAGCACCCTGAGTACTGAGCACCCAATACCCCAAGCACTGAGCACCCTGAGTACTGAGCACCCAGCACCCCAAGCACTGAGCACCTTGAGTACTGAGCACCCAGCACCCTGAGTAATGAGCACCCAGCACCCCGAGCACTGAGCACCCAGCACCCTGAGTACTGAGCACCGAGCACCCTGAGTACTGAGCAGCCAGCACCCTGAGTACTGAGCACCCAGCTTACTGAGCACCGAGCACCCAGCACCCTGAGTACTGAGCACCCAGCACCCTGAGCACTGAGCACCCAGCACCCTGAGTACTGAGCACCGAGCAACCCGAGTACTGAGCACCCAGCACCCCTAGCACTGAGCACCCAGCACCCCGAGCACTGAGCACCCAGCACCCCGAGCACTGAGCACCCAGTAGCCTGAGTACTGAGCACCCTGAGTACTGAGCACCCAGCACCCTGAGCACTGAGCACCCAGCACCCCGAGCACTGAGCACCCAACACCCCGAGCACTGAGCACTCAGCACCCTGTGTACTGAGCACCCAGCACCCTGAGCACTGAGCACCCAACACCCCGAGCACTGAGCACTCAGCACCCTGTGTACTGAGCACCGAGCACCCAACACCCTGAGTACTGAGCACCCAGCACCCTTAGCACTGAGCACCCAGCACCCTGAGCACTGAGCACCCAGCAGCCTGAGTACTGAGCACACTGAGTACTGAGCACCCAGCACCCTGAGCACTGAGCACCCAGCACCCCGAGCACTGAGCACCCAGCACGCTGAGCACTGAGCACTCTGAGTACTGAGCACTGAGCACCCTGAGTACTGAGCACTGAGCACCGTGTGTACTGAGCACCCAGCACCCTGAGTACTGAGCACCCATCACCCTGAGCAATGAGCACCCCGAGCACTGAGCACCCAGCACCCCGAGCACTGAGCACCCAGCACCCTGAGTACTGAGCACCGAGCACCCTGTGTACTGAGCAGCCAGCACCCTGAGTACTGAGCACCCAGCGTACTGAGCACCGAGCACCCAGCACCCTGAGTACTGAGCACCCAGCACCCCGAGCACTGAGCACCCAGCACCCTGAGTACTGAGCACCCAGCACCCCGAGCACTGAGCACCCAGCACCCCGAGCACTGAGCACCCAGCACCCCGAGCACTGAGCACCCAGCACCCTGAGCACTGAGCACCCAGCAGCCTGAGTACTGAGCACCCTGAGTACTGAGCACCCAGCACCCCGAGCACTGAGCACCCGTCGCCCCGAGCACTGATGACCCAGAACCCCGAGCACTGAGCACCCAGCAACCCGAGCACTGAGCACCCAGCACCCCGAGCACTAAGCACCCCGCACCCCGAGCACTGAGCACCCAGCACCCTGAGTACTGAGCACCCAGCACCCTGAGTACTGAGCACCCAGCACCCTGAGCATTGAGCACCCAGCACCCTGAGTACTGAGCACCCAACACCCCAAGCACTGAGCACCCTGAGTACTGAGCACCCAGCACCACAAGCACTGAGCACACCGAGTACTGAGCACCCAGCACCCTGAGTAATGAGCACCCAGCACCCCGATCACTGAGCACCCAGCACCCTGAGTACTGAGCACCGAGCACCCTGTGTACTGAGCAGCCAGCACCCTGAGTACGGGGCACCCAGCGTACTGAGCACCGAGCACCCAGCACCCTGAGTACTGAGCACCCAGCACCCCGAGCACTGAGCACCCAGCACCCTGAGAACTGAGCACCGAGCACCCCGAGTACTGAGCACCCAGCACCCCGAGCACTGAGCACCCAGCAACCTGAGCACTGAGCACCCAGCATCCCGAGCAACGAGCACCCTGAGTACTAAGCACCGAGCACCCTGAGCACTGAGCACCCAGCACCCTGAGCACTGAGCACCCAGCACCCTGAGCACTGAGCACACAGCACCCTGAGCACTGAGCACCCAGCACCCTGAGTACTGAGCACTGAGCACCCAGCACCCTGATTACTGAGCACTGAGCACCCAGCACACCGAGCACTAAGCACCCAGCACCCTGAGCACTGAGCACCCAGCTCCCGAGTACAGAGCACCCAGCACCATGAGTACTGAGCACCCAGCACCCCGAGTACTGAGCACCCAGCACCCCGAGTACTGAGCACCCAGCACCCTGAGTACTGAGCACCCAGCACCCTGAGCACTGAGCACCCAGCACCCCGAGCACTGAGCACCCAGCACCCTGAGTACTGAGCACCCAGCACCCTGAGCACTGAGCACCCAGCACCCTGAGCACTGAGCACCCAGCACCCTGAGCACTGAGCAGCCAGCACCCTGAGTAGTGAGCACCCAACGTACTGAGCACCGAGCACCCCGAGCGCTGAGCACCCACCACCCTGAGTACTGAGCACCGATCACCCCGAGCACTGAGCACCCAGCACCCTGAGTACTGAGCTCCGAGCACCCCGAGCACTGAGCACCCAGCACCCTGAGTACTGAGCACCGATCAACCCGAGCACTGAGCACCCAGAACCCTGAGCACTGAGCACCCAGCACCCTGAGTACTGAGCTCCCAGCACCCTGAGTACTGAGCACCGAGCACCCTGAGCACTGAGCACCCAGCACCCTGAGTACTGAGCACCCAGCACCCTGAGTACTGAGCACCCAGCACCCTGAGTACTGAACACCCAGCACCCTGAGCACTGAGCACCCTGAGCACTGAGCACCCAGCACACTGAGCACTGAGCACCCAGCACCTTGAGTACTGAGCACCGAGCACCCTGAGCACTGAGCACCCAGCACCCTGAGTACTGAGCACCCAGCACCCTGAGCACTGAGCACCCAGCACCCTGAGCACTGAGCACCCAGCACCCCGAGCACTGATCACCCAGCACCCTGAGTTCTGAGCACCTAGCACCCTGAGCACTGAGCACCTAGCTCCCTGAGTACTGAGCACCCAGCACCCTGAGTACTGAGCAACCAGCACCCTGAGCACTGAGCACTGAGCACCCAGCACCCTGAGCACTGAGCACCCAGCACCCCGAGCACTGAACACCCAGCACCCTGAGCACTGAGCACCCAGCACCCTGAGCACTGAGCACCCTGTGGACTGAACACCCAGCACCCTGAGCACTGAGCACCCAGCACCCTGAGTACTGAGCACCGATCACCCTGAGCACTGAGCACCCAGCACCCTGAGTACTGAGCTCCCAGCACCCCGAGCACTGAGCACCCAGTACCCTGAGTACTGAGCACCCTGAGTACTGAGCACCGATCACCCTGAGCACTGAGCTCCCAGCACCCTGAGTACTGAGCACCCAGCACCCTGAGCACTGAGCACCCAGCACCCTGAGTACTGAGCACCCAGCACCCAGAGCACTGAGCACCCAGCACCCTGAGTACTGAGCACCCAGCACCCTGAGCACTGAGCACCCAGCACCCTGAGTACTGAGCACCCAGCACCCTGAGCACTGAGCACCCAGCACCCAGAGAATGAGCACCCAGCACCCCGAGTACTGAGCACCGAGCACCCTGAGCACTGAGTACCCAGCACCCTGAGCACTGAGCACCCAGCACCCTGAGTACTGAGCACCCAGCACCCTGAATACTGAGCACCCAGCACCCTGAGCACTGAGCACCGAGCACCCAGAGTACTGAGCACCCAGCCCCCTGAGTACTGAGCACCCAGCACCCTGAGTACTGAACACCCAGCACTCTGAGCACTGAGCAGTGAGCACCCTGAGCACTGAGTACTGAGCACCGAGCACCCCGAGCACTGAGCACCCAGCACCCGAAGTACTGAGCACCCAGCACCCTGAGTACTAAGCACCGAGCACCCTGAGTACTGAGCACCCAGCACCCTGAACACTGAACATACAGCACCCTGAGTACTGAGCACCGAGCACCCCGAGCACTCAGCACCCAGCACCCCGAGCACTGAGCACCCAGCACCCCGAGCACTGAGCACCCAGCACCCTGAGCGCTGAGCACCCAGCACCCTGAGTACTGAGCACCCAGTACCCTGAGCACTGAGTACCCAGCACCCTGAGCACTGAGCACCCAACACCCTGAGCAGTGAGCACCCAGCACCCTGAGCACTGAGCACCCAGCACCCTGAGTACTGAGCACCCAGTACCCTGAGCACTGAGTACCCAGCACCCTGAGCACTGAGCACCCAGCACCCTGAGCAGTGAGCACCCAGCACCCTGAGCACTGAGCACCCAGCACCCTGAGTACTGAGCACTGAGCACCCAGAACCCGAGCACTGAGCACCCAGCACCCTGAGCACTGAGCACCCAGCACCCTGAGCACTGAGCACCCAGCACCCTGAGTACTGAGCACCCAGAACGCTGAGTACTGAGCACCCAGCACCGCGAGCACTGAACACCCAGCACCCTGAGTACTGAGCACTGAGCACCAAGCACCCCGAGCACTGAGCACCCAGCACCCTGTGTACTGAGCACTGAGCACCCTGAGTACTAAGCACCCTGCACCCTGAGTTCTGAGCATCCAGGACCCTGAGCACTGAGCACTGACACCCCGAGAACTGAGCACCCAGCATCCTGAGCACTGAGTACTGAGCACCCAGCACCCTGAGCACTGAGCACCCAGCACTCTGAGCACTGAGCACCCAGCACCCTGAGTACTGAGCACCCAGCACGCTGAGCACTGAGCACCCAGCACCCCGAGTACTGAGCACCGATCACCCCGAGCACTGAGCACCCAGCACCCTGAGTACTGAGCTCCGAGCACCCCGAGCACTGAGCACCCACCACCCTGAGTACTGAGCACCGATCACCCCGAGCACTGAGCACCCAGCACCCTGAGTACTGAGCTCCGAGCACCCCGAGCACTGAGCACCCAGCACCCTGAGTACTGAGCACCGATCAACCCGAGCACTGAGCACCCAGAACCCTGAGCACTGAGCACCCAGCACCCTGAGTACTGAGCACCCAGCACCCTGAGTACTGAGCACCGAGCACCCTGAGCACTGAGCACCCAGCACCCTGAGTACTGAGCACCCAGCACCCTGAGTACTGAGCACCCAGCACCCTGAGTACTGAACACCCAGCACCCTGAGCACTGAGCACCCTGAGCACTGAGCACCCAGCACACTGAGCACTGAGCACCCAGCACCTTGAGTACTGAGCACCGAGCACCCTGAGCACTGAGCACCCAGCACCCTGAGTACTGAGCACCCAGCACCCTGAGCACTGAGCACCCAGCACCCTGAGCACTGAGCACCCAGCACCCCGAGCACTGATCACCCAGCACCCTGAGTTCTGAGCACCTAGCACCCTGAGCACTGAGCACCTAGCACCCTGAGTACTGAGCACCCAGCACCCTGAGTACTGAGCAACCAGCACCCTGAGCACTGAGCACTGAGCACCCAGCACCCTGAGCACTGAGCACCCAGCACCCCGAGCACTGAACACCCAGCACCCCGAGCACTGAGCACCCAGCACCCTGAGCACTGAGCACCCTGTGGACTGAACACCCAGCACCCTGAGCACTGAGCACCCAGCACCCTGAGTACTGAGCTCCCAGCACCCCGAGCACTGAGCACCCAGTACCCTGAGTACTGAGCACCCTGAGTACTGAGCACCGATCACCCTGAGCACTGAGCTCCCAGCACCCTGAGTACTGAGCACCCAGCACCCTGAGCACTGAGCACCCAGCACCCTGAGTACTGAGCACCCAGCACCCTGAGCACTGAGCACCCAGCACCCTGAGTACTGAGCACCCAGCACCCTGAGCACTGAGCACCCAGCACCCTGAGTACTGAGCACCCAGCACCCTGAGCACTGAGCACCCAGCACCCAGAGAATGAGCACCCAGCACCCCGAGTACTGAGCACCGAGCACCCTGAGCACTGAGTACGCAGCACCCTGAGCACTGAGCACCCAGCACCCTGAGTACTGAGCACCCAGCACCCTGAATACTGAGCACCCAGCACCCTGAGCACTGAGCACCGAGCACCCAGAGTACTGAGCACCCAGCCCCCTGAGTACTGAGCACCCAGCACCCTGAGTACTGAACACCCAGCACTCTGAGCACTGAGCAGTGAGCACCCTGAGCACTGAGTACTGAGCACCGAGCACCCCGAGCACTGAGCACCCAGCACCCGAAGTACTGAGCACCCAGCACCCTGAGTACTAAGCACCGAGCACCCTGAGTACTGAGCACCCAGCACCCTGAACACTGAACATACAGCACCCTGAGTACTGAGCACCGAGCACCCCGAGCACTCAGCACCCAGCACCCCGAGCACTGAGCACCCAGCACCCCGAGCACTGAGCACCCAGCACCCTGAGCGCTGAGCACCCAGCACCCTGAGTACTGAGCACCCAGTACCCTGAGCACTGAGTACCCAGCACCCTGAGCACTGAGCACCCAACACCCTGAGCAGTGAGCACCCAGCACCCTGAGCACTGAGCACCCAGCACCCTGAGTACTGAGCACCCAGTACCCTGAGCACTGAGTACCCAGCACCCTGAGCACTGAGCACCCAGCACCCTGAGCAGTGAGCACCCAGCACCCTGAGCACTGAGCACCCAGCACCCTGAGTACTGAGCACTGAGCACCCAGAACCCGAGCACTGAGCACCCAGCACCCTGAGCACTGAGCACCCAGCACCCTGAGCACTGAGCACCCAGCACCCTGAGTACTGAGCACCCAGAACGCTGAGTACTGAGCACCCAGCACCGCGAGCACTGAACACCCAGCACCCTGAGTACTGAGCACTGAGCACCAAGCACCCCGAGCACTGAGCACCCAGCACCCTGTGTACTGAGCACTGAGCACCCTGAGTACTAAGCACCCTGCACCCTGAGTTCTGAGCATCCAGGACCCTGAGCACTGAGCACTGACACCCCGAGAACTGAGCACCCAGCATCCTGAGCACTGAGTACTGAGCACCCAGCACCCTGAGCACTGAGCACCCAGCACTCTGAGCACTGAGCACCCAGCACCCTGAGTACTGAGCACCCAGCACGCTGAGCACTGAGCACCCAGCACCCCGAGTACTGAGCACCCAGCACCCTGAGTACTGAGCACACAGCACCCTGAGTCCTGAGCACCGAGCACCCTAAGCACTGAGCACCCAGCACCCTGAGCACTGAGCACCCAACACCCTGAGTACTGAGCATCAAGCACCCTGAGCACTGAGCACCCAGCACCCTTAGTACTGAGCACCCAGTACCCTGAGCACTGAGCACCCAGCACCCTGAGTACTGAGCACAGAGCTCCCCGAGCACTGAGCACCCAGCACCCTGAGTACTGAGCACTGAGCATCCCGAGTACTGAGCACCCAGCACCCCGAGCACTGAGCACCCAGCACCCTGAGTACTGAGAACAGATCACCCTGAGTACTGAGCACCCAGCACCCTGAGTACTGAGCCCCCAGCACCCTGAGTACAGAGCACCCAGCACCCTGAGTACTGAGCACCCAGCACCCAGAGCACTGAGCACCCAGCACCCCGAGCACGGAGCACCCAGGAACCCGAGCACTGAGTAGTGAGCACCCAGCACCCTGAGTACTGAGCACCGAGCTCCCCGAGCACTGAGCACCCTGAGTACTGAGCACCCAGCACCCTGAGCACTGAGCACCCAGCACCCTGAGCACTGAGCACCCAGCACCCTGAGTACTGAGCACCCAGCACGCTGAGTACTGAGCACCCAGCACCCCGAGCACTGAGCACCCAGCACCCTGAGTACTGAGCACTGAGCACCCAGCACCCCGAGCACTGAGCACCCAGCACCCTGTGTACTGAGCACTGAGCACCCTGAGTACTGAGCACCCAGCACCCTGAGCACTGAGCACCCAACACCCCGAGCACTGAGCACTCTGCACCCTGTGTACTGAGCACCGAGCACCCAACACCCTGAGTACTGAGCACCCAGCACCCTTAGCACTGAGCACCCAGCACCCTGAGCACTGAGCACCCAGCAGCCTGAGTACTGAGCACACTGAGTACTGAGCACCCAGCACCCTGAGCACTGAGCACCCAGCACCCCGAGCACTGAGCACCCAGCACGCTGAGCACTGAGCACTCTGAGTACTGAGCACTGAGCACCCTGAGTACTGAGCACTGAGCACCGTGTGTACTGAGCACCCAGCACCCTGAGTACTGAGCACCCATCACCCTGAGCAATGAGCACCCCGAGCACTGAGCACCCAGCACCCCGAGCACTGAGCACCCAGCACCCTGAGTACTGAGCACCGAGCACCCTGTGTACTGAGCAGCCAGCACCCTGAGTACTGAGCACCCAGCGTACTGAGCACCGAGCACCCAGCACCCTGAGTACTGAGCACCCAGCACCCCGAGCACTGAGCACCCAGCACCCTGAGTACTGAGCACCCAGCACCCCGAGCACTGAGCACCCAGCACCCCGAGCACTGAGCACCCAGCACCCCGAGCACTGAGCACCCAGCACCCTGAGCACTGAGCACCCAGCAGCCTGAGTACTGAGCACCCTGAGTACTGAGCACCCAGCACCCCGAGCACTGAGCACCCGTCGCCCCGAGCACTGATGACCCAGAACCCCGAGCACTGAGCACCCAGCAACCCGAGCACTGAGCACCCAGCACCCCGAGCACTAAGCACCCCGCACCCCGAGCACTGAGCACCCAGCACCCTGAGTACTGAGCACCCAGCACCCTGAGTACTGAGCACCCAGCACCCTGAGCATTGAGCACCCAGCACCCTGAGTACTGAGCACCCAACACCCCAAGCACTGAGCACCCTGAGTACTGAGCACCCAGCACCACAAGCACTGAGCACACCGAGTACTGAGCACCCAGCACCCTGAGTAATGAGCACCCAGCACCCCGATCACTGAGCACCCAGCACCCTGAGTACTGAGCACCGAGCACCCTGTGTACTGAGCAGCCAGCACCCTGAGTACGGGGCACCCAGCGTACTGAGCACCGAGCACCCAGCACCCTGAGTACTGAGCACCCAGCACCCCGAGCACTGAGCACCCAGCACCCTGAGAACTGAGCACCGAGCACCCCGAGTACTGAGCACCCAGCACCCTGAGCACTGAGCACCCAGCAACCTGAGCACTGAGCACCCAGCATCCCGAGCAACGAGCACCCTGAGTACTAAGCACCGAGCACCCTGAGCACTGAGCACCCAGCACCCTGAGCACTGAGCACCCAGCTCCCTGAGCACTGAGCACACAGCACCCTGAGCACTGAGCACCCAGCACCCTGAGTACTGAGCACTGAGCACCCAGCACCCTGATTACTGAGCACTGAGCACCCAGCACACCGAGCACTAAGCACCCAGCACCCTGAGCACTGAGCACCCAGCTCCCGAGTACAGAGCACCCAGCACCATGAGTACTGAGCACCCAGCACCCCGAGTACTGAGCACCCAGCACCCCGAGTACTGAGCACCCAGCACCCTGAGTACTGAGCACCCAGCACCCTGAGCACTGAGCACCCAGCACCCCGAGCACTGAGCACCCAGCACCCTGAGTACTGAGCACCCAGCACCCTGAGCACTGAGCACCCAGCACCCTGAGCACTGAGCACCCAGCACCCTGAGCACTGAGCAGCCAGCACCCTGAGTAGTGAGCACCCAACGTACTGAGCACCGAGCACCCCGAGCGCTGAGCACCCACCACCCTGAGTACTGAGCACCGATCACCCCGAGCACTGAGCACCCAGCACCCTGAGTACTGAGCTCCGAGCACCCCGAGCACTGAGCACCCAGCACCCTGAGTACTGAGCACCGATCAACCCGAGCACTGAGCACCCAGAACCCTGAGCACTGAGCACCCAGCACCCTGAGTACTGAGCACCCAGCACCCTGAGTACTGAGCACCGAGCACCCTGAGCACTGAGCACCCAGCACCCTGAGTACTGAGCACCCAGCACCCTGAGTACTGAGCACCCAGCACCCTGAGTACTGAACACCCAGCACCCTGAGCACTGAGCACCCTGAGCACTGAGCACCCAGCACACTGAGCACTGAGCACCCAGCACCTTGAGTACTGAGCACCGAGCACCCTGAGCACTGAGCACCCAGCACCCTGAGTACTGAGCACCCAGCACCCTGACCACTGAGCACCCAGCACCCTGAGCACTGAGCACCCAGCACCCCGAGCACTGATCACCCAGCACCCTGAGTTCTGAGCACCTAGCACCCTGAGCACTGAGCACCTAGCACCCTGAGTACTGAGCACCCAGCACCCTGAGTACTGAGCAACCAGCACCCTGAGCACTGAGCACTGAGCACCCAGCACCCTGAGCACTGAGCACCCAGCACCCCGAGCACTGAACACCCAGCACCCCGAGCACTGAGCACCCAGCACCCTGAGCACTGAGCACCCTGTGGACTGAACACCCAGCACCCTGAGCACTGAGCACCCAGCACCCTGAGTACTGAGCACCGATCACCCTGAGCACTGAGCACCCAGCACCCTGAGTACTGAGCTCCCAGCACCCCGAGCACTGAGCACCCAGTACCCTGAGTACTGAGCACCCTTAGTACTGAGCACCGATCACCCTGAGCACTGAGCTCCCAGCACCCTGAGTACTGAGCACCCAGCACCCTGAGCACTGAGCACCCAGCACCCTGAGTACTGAGCACCCAGCACCCTGAGCACTGAGCACCCAGCACCCTGAGTACTGAGCACCCAGCACCCTGAGCACTGAGCACCCAGCACCCTGAGTACTGAGCACCCAGCACCCTGAGCACTGAGCACCCAGCACCCAGAGAATGAGCACCCAGCACCCCGAGTACTGAGCACCGAGCACCCTGAGCACTGAGTACCCAGCACCCTGAGCACTGAGCACCCAGCACCCTGAGTACTGAGCACCCAGCACCCTGAATACTGAGCACCCAGCACCCTGAGCACTGAGCACCCAGCACCCAGAGAATGAGCACCCAGCACCCCGAGTACTGAGCACCGAGCACCCTGAGCACTGAGTACCCAGCACCCTGAGCACTGAGCACCCAGCACCCTGAGTACTGAGCACCCAGCACCCTGAGTACTGAACACCCAGCACTCTGAGCACTGAGCAGTGAGCACCCTGAGCACTGAGTACTGAGCACCGAGCACCCCGAGCACTGAGCACCCAGCACCCGAAGTACTGAGCACCCAGCACCCTGAGTACTAAGCACCGAGCACCCTGAGTACTGAGCACCCAGCACCCTGAACACTGAACATACAGCACCCTGAGTACTGAGCACCGAGCACCCCGAGCACTCAGCACCCAGCACCCCGAGCACTGAGCACCCAGCACCCCGAGCACTGAGCACCCAGCACCCTGAGCGCTGAGCACCCAGCACCCTGAGTACTGAGCACCCAGTACCCTGAGCACTGAGTACCCAGCACCCTGAGCACTGAGCACCCAGCACCCTGAGCAGTGAGCACCCAGCACCCTGAGCACTGAGCACCCAGCACCCTGAGTACTGAGCACCCAGTACCCTGAGCACTGAGTACCCAGCACCCTGAGCACTGAGCACCCAGCACCCTGAGCAGTGAGCACCCAGCACCCTGAGCACTGAGCACCCAGCACCCTGAGTACTGAGCACTGAGCACCCAGAACCCGAGCACTGAGCACCCAGCACCCTGAGCACTGAGCACCCAGCACCCGAGTACTGAGCACCCAGCACCCTGAGTACTGAGCACCCAGCTACCTGAGTACTGAGCACCCAGCACCCTGAGTACTGAGCACCCAACACCCTGAGTACTGAGCACCCAGCACCCTGAGCACTGAGCACCCAGCACCCCGAGCACTGAGCACCCAGCACCCTGAGTACTGAGCACCCAGCACCCTGAGCACTGAGCACCCAGCACCCTGAGCACTGAGCACCCAGCACCCTGAGCACTGAGCACACAGCACCCTGAGTACTGAGCACCCAGGACCCTGAGTACTGAGCACTGAGCACGCAGCACCCCGAGCACTGAGCACCCAGCACCCGAGTACTGAGCACCCAGCACAATGAGTACTGAGCACCCAGCACCCTGAATACTGAGCACCCAGCACCCCGAGTACTGAGCACCCAGCACCCTGAGTACTGAGCACCCAGCACCCTGAGAACTGAGCACCCAGAACCCCGAGCACTGAACACCCAGCACCCTGAGTACTGAGCACCCAGCACCCTGAGCACTGAGCAAACAGCATCCTGAGCACTGAGCACCCAGCACCCTGAGCACTGAGCACGCAGCACCCTGAGTAGTGAGCACCCAACGTACTGAGCACCGAGCACCCCGAGCACTGAGCACCCAGCACCCGGAGTACTGAGCACCCAGCACCATGAGTACTGAACACCCAGCACTCTGAGCACTGAGCAGTGAGCACCCTGAGCACTGAGTACTGAGCACCGAGCACCCCGAGCACTGAGCACCCAGCACCCGAAGTACTGAGCACCCAGCACCCTGAGTACTAAGCACCGAGCACCCTGAGTACTGAGCACCCAGCACCCTGAACACTGAACATACAGCACCCTGAGTACTGAGCACCGAGCACCCCGAGCACTCAGCACCCAGCACCCCGAGCACTGAGCACCCAGCACCCCGAGCACTGAGCACCCAGCACCCTGAGCGCTGAGCACCCAGCACCCTGAGTACTGAGCACCCAGTACCCTGAGCACTGAGTACCCAGCACCCTGAGCACTGAGCACCCAGCACCCTGAGCAGTGAGCACCCAGCACCCTGAGCACTGAGCACCCAGCACCCTGAGTACTGAGCACCCAGTACCCTGAGCACTGAGTACCCAGCACCCTGAGCACTGAGCACCCAGCACCCTGAGCAGTGAGCACCCAGCACCCTGAGCACTGAGCACCCAGCACCCTGAGTACTGAGCACTGAGCACCCAGAACCCGAGCACTGAGCACCCAGCACCCTGAGCACTGAGCACCCAGCACCCGAGTACTGAGCACCCAGCACCCTGAGTACTGAGCACCCAGCTACCTGAGTACTGAGCACCCAGCACCCTGAGTACTGAGCACCCAACACCCTGAGTACTGAGCACCCAGCACCCTGAGCACTGAGCACCCAGCACCCCGAGCACTGAGCACCCAGCACCCTGAGTACTGAGCACCCAGCACCCTGAGCACTGAGCACCCAGCACCCTGAGCACTGAGCACCCAGCACCCTGAGCACTGAGCACACAGCACCCTGAGTACTGAGCACCCAGGACCCTGAGTACTGAGCACTGAGCACGCAGCACCCCGAGCACTGAGCACCCAGCACCCGAGTACTGAGCACCCAGCACAATGAGTACTGAGCACCCAGCACCCTGAATACTGAGCACCCAGCACCCCGAGTACTGAGCACCCAGCACCCTGAGTACTGAGCACCCAGCACCCTGAGAACTGAGCACCCAGAACCCCGAGCACTGAACACCCAGCACCCTGAGTACTGAGCACCCAGCACCCTGAGCACTGAGCAAACAGCATCCTGAGCACTGAGCACCCAGCACCCTGAGCACTGAGCACGCAGCACCCTGAGTAGTGAGCACCCAACGTACTGAGCACCGAGCACCCCGAGCACTGAGCACCCAGCACCCGGAGTACTGAGCACCCAGCACCATGAGTACTAAGCACCGAGCACCCTGAGTACTGAGCACCCAGCACCCTGAGAACTGAACACACAGCACTCTGAGTACTGAGCAACTGGCGCACTGAGCACCCAGCACCCTGAGCACTGGGCACCGAGCACCCCGAGCACTGAGCACCCAGCACCCTGAGTACTGAGCACCCAGCACCCTGAGCACTGAGCAAACAGCATCCTGAGCACTGAGCACCCAGCACCCTGAGCACTGAGCACCCAGCACCCGAGTACTGAGAACCCAGCACAATGAGTACTGAGCACCCAGCACCCTGAATACTGAGCACCCAGCACCCCGAGTACTGAGCACCCAGCACCCTGAGTACTGAGCACCCAGCACCCTGAGAACTGAGCACCCAGAACCCCGAGCACTGAGCACCCAGCACCCTGAGTACTGAGCACCCAGCACCCTGAGCACTGAGCAAACAGCATCCTGAGCACTGAGCATCCAGCACCCTGAGCACTGAGCACGCAGCACCCTGAGTAGTGAGCACCCAACGTACTGAGCACCGAGCACCCCGAGCACTGAGCACCCAGCACCCGGAGTACTGAGCACCCAGCACCATGAGTACTAAGCACCGAGCACCCTGAGTACTGAGCACCCAGCACCCTGAGCACTGAACACACAGCACTCTGAGTACTGAGCACCTCGCGCACTGAGCACCCAGCACCCTGAGCACTGGGCGCCGAGCAAACGGAGCACTAAGCACCCAGCACCCTGAGTACTGAGCACCCAGCACCCTGAGCACTGAGCAAACAGCATCCTGAGCACTGAGCACCCTGAGGACTGAGCACCCAGCACCCTGAGCACTGAGCACCCAGAACCCCGAGCACTGAACACACAGCACCCTGAGTACTGAGCACCCAGCACACTGAGCACTGAGCACCCAGCACCCTGAGTACTGAGCACCCAGCACCCTGAGTACTGAGCACTCAGCACCCTGAGTACTGAGCACCGAGCACCCCGAGCACTGAGCACCCAGCACCCTGAGCACTGAGCACCCTGAGGACTGAGCACCCAGCACCCTGAGCACTGAGCACCCAGAACCCCGAGCACTGAGCACACAGCACCCTGAGTACTGAGCACCCAGCACCCCGAGCACTGAGCACCCAGCACCCTGAGTACTGAGCACCCTGAGTACTGAGCACCGATCACCCTGAGCAATGAGCTCCCAGAACCCTGAGTACTGAGCACCCAGCACCCTGAGCACTGAGCACCCATCACCTTGAGTACTGAGCACCCAGCACCCTGAGCACTGAGCACCCATCACCCTCAGTACTGAGCACCCAGCACCCTGAGCACTGAGCACCCAGCACGCTGAGTACTGAGCACCCAGCACCCCGAGCACTGAGCACCCAGCACCCCGAGAATGAGCACCCAGCACCCCGAGTACTGAGCACCGAGCACCCTGAGCACTGAGTACCCAGCACGCTGAGCACTGAGCACCCAGCACCCTGAGTACTGAGCACCCAGCACCCTGAGTACTGAGCCCCCAGCACCCTGAGCACTGAGCACCCAGCACCCTGAGTACTGAACACGCGGCACCCTGAGCACTGAGCACTGAGCACCCTGAGCCCTGAGTACTGAGCACCGAGCACCCCGAGAACTGAGCACCCAGCACCCGGAGTACTGAGCACCCAGCACCCTGAGTACTGAGCACCCAGCACCCTGAGCACTGAGCACCCAGCAGCCTGAGTACTGAGCACAGAGCACCCAGCACCCCGAGCACTGAGCACCCAGCACCATGAGTACTAAGCACCCAGCACCCTGAGTACTGAGCACCCTGCACCCTGAGTACTGAGCACCCAGCACACTGAGTACTGAGCACCTAGCGTACTGAGCACCGAGCACCCCGAGCACTGAGCACCCAGCACCCTGAGTACTGAGCACCCAGCACCCTGAGTACTGAGCACCCAGCACCCTGAGCACTGAGTACCCAGCACCCTGAGCACTGAGCACCCAGCACCCTGAGCACTGAGCACACAGCACCCTGAGCACTGAACACACAGCACCCTGAGTACTGAGCACCTCGAGCACTGAGCACCCAGCACCCTGAGTACTGAGCACCGAGCACCCCGAGCACTGAGCACCCAGCACCCCGAGCACTGAGCACCCAGCACCCTGAGTACTGAGCACCCAGCACCCTGAGTACTGAGCACCCAGCACCCTGAGCACTGAGTACCCAGAACCCTGAGCACTGAGCACCCAGTACCCTGAGCACTGAGCACACAGCACCCTGAGCACTGAGCACCCAGCACCCTGAGTACTGAGCACTGAGCACCCAGCACCCTGAGTACTGAGCACTGAGCACCCAGCACACCGAGCACTGAGCACCCAGCACCCTGAGCACTGAGCACCCAGCTCCCGAGTACAGAGCACCCAGCACCCTGAGTACTGAGCACCCAGCAACCCGAGTACTGAGCACCCAGCACCCCGAGTACTGAGCACCCAGCACCCTGAGTACTGAGCACCCAGCACCCCGAGCACTGAGCACCCAGCACCCCGAGCACTGAGCACCCAGCACCCTGAGTACTGAGCACCCAGCACCCTGAGCACTGAGCACCCAGCACCCTGAGCACTCAGCACCCAGCACCCTGAGCACTGAGCACCCAGCACCCCGAGCACTGAGCACCCAGCACCCTGAGCGCTGAGCACCCAGCACCCTGAGTACTGAGCACCCAGTACCCTGAGCACTGAGTACCCAGCACCCTGAGCACTGAGCACCCAGCACCCTGAGCAGTGAGCACCCAGCACCCTGAGCACTGAGCACCCAGCACCCTGAGTACTGAGCACCCAGTACCCTGAGCACTGAGTACCCAGCACCCTGAGCACTGAGCACCCAGCACCCTGAGCAGTGAGCACCCAGCACCCTGAGCACTGAGCACCCAGCACCCTGAGTACTGAGCACTGAGCACCCAGAACCCGAGCACTGAGCACCCAGCACCCTGAGCACTGAGCAACCAGCACCCGAGTACTGAGCACCCAGCACCCTGAGTACTGAGCACCCAGCTACCTGAATACTGAGCACCCAGCACCCTGAGTACTGAGCACCCAACACCCTGAGTACTGAGCACCCAGCACCCTGAGCACTGAGCACCCAGCACCCCGAGCACTGAGCACCCAGCACCCTGAGTACTGAGCACCCAGCACCCTGAGCACTGAGCACCCAGCACCCTGAGCACTGAGCACCCAGCACCCTGAGCACTGAGCACACAGCACCCTGAGTACTGAGCACCCAGGACCCTGAGTACTGAGCACTGAGCACGCAGCACCCCGAGCACTGAGCACCCAGCACCCGAGTACTGAGCACCCAGCACAATGAGTACTGAGCACCCAGCACCCTGAATACTGAGCACCCAGCACCCCGAGTACTGAGCACCCAGCACCCTGAGTACTGAGCACCCAGCACCCTGAGAACTGAGCACCCAGAACCCCGAGCACTGAACACCCAGCACCCTGAGTACTGAGCACCCAGCACCCTGAGCACTGAGCAAACAGCATCCTGAGCACTGAGCACCCAGCACCCTGAGCACTGAGCACGCAGCACCCTGAGTAGTGAGCACCCAACGTACTGAGCACCGAGCACCCCGAGCACTGAGCACCCAGCACCCGGAGTACTGAGCACCCAGCACCATGAGTACTAAGCACCGAGCACCCTGAGTACTGAGCACCCAGCACCCTGAGAACTGAACACACAGCACTCTGAGTACTGAGCAACTGGCGCACTGAGCACCCAGCACCCTGAGCACTGGGCACCGAGCACCCCGAGCACTGAGCACCCAGCACCCTGAGTACTGAGCACCCAGCACCCTGAGCACTGAGCAAACAGCATCCTGAGCACTGAGCACCCAGCACCCTGAGCACTGAGCACCCAGCACCCGAGTACTGAGCATCCAGCACAATGAGTACTGAGCACCCAGCACCCTGAATACTGAGCACCCAGCACCCCGAGTACTGAGCACCCAGCACCCTGAGTACTGAGCACCCAGCACCCTGAGAACTGAGCACCCAGAACCCCGAGCACTGAGCACCCAGCACCCTGAGTACTGAGCACCCAGCACCCTGAGCACTGAGCAAACAGCATCCTGAGCACTGAGCATCCAGCACCCTGAGCACTGAGCACGCAGCACCCTGAGTAGTGAGCACCCAACGTACTGAGCACCGAGCACCCCGAGCACTGAGCACCCAGCACCCGGAGTACTGAGCACCCAGCACCATGAGTACTAAGCACCGAGCACCCTGAGTACTGAGCACCCAGCACCCTGAGCACTGAACACACAGCACTCTGAGTACTGAGCACCTCGCGCACTGAGCACCCAGCACCCTGAGCACTGGGCGCCGAGCAAACGGAGCACTAAGCACCCAGCACCCTGAGTACTGAGCACCCAGCACCCTGAGCACTGAGCAAACAGCATCCTGAGCACTGAGCACCCTGAGGACTGAGCACCCAGCACCCTGAGCACTGAGCACCCAGAACCCCGAGCACTGAGCACACAGCACCCTGAGTACTGAGCACCCAGCACACTGAGCACTGAGCACCCAGCACCCTGAGTACTGAGCACCCAGCACCCTGAGTACTGAGCACTCAGCACCCTGAGTACTGAGCACCGAGCACCCCGAGCACTGAGCACCCAGCACCCTGAGCACTGAGCACCCTGAGGACTGAGCACCCAGCACCCTGAGCACTGAGCACCCAGAACCCCGAGCACTGAGCACACAGCACCCTGAGTACTGAGCACCCAGCACCCCGAGCACTGAGCACCCAGCACCCTGAGTACTGAGCACCCTGAGTACTGAGCACCGATCACCCTGAGCAATGAGCTCCCAGAACCCTGAGTACTGAGCACCCAGCACCCTGAGCACTGAGCACCCATCACCTTGAGTACTGAGCACCCAGCACCCTGAGCACTGAGCACCCATCACCCTGAGTACTGAGCACCCAGCACCCTGAGCACTGAGCACCCAGCACGCTGAGTACTGAGCACCCAGCACCCCGAGCACTGAGCACCCAGCACCCCGAGAATGAGCACCCAGCACCCCGAGTACTGAGCACCGAGCACCCTGAGCACTGAGTACCCAGCACGCTGAGCACTGAGCACCCAGCACCCTGAGTACTGAGCACCCAGCACCCTGAGTACTGAGCCCCCAGCACCCTGAGCACTGAGCACCCAGCACCCTGAGTACTGAACACGCGGCACCCTGAGCACTGAGCACTGAGCACCCTGAGCCCTGAGTACTGAGCACCGAGCACCCCGAGAACTGAGCACCCAGCACCCGGAGTACTGAGCACCCAGCACCCTGAGTACTGAGCACCCAGCACCCTGAGCACTGAGCACCCAGCAGCCTGAGTACTGAGCACAGAGCACCCAGCACCCCGAGCACTGAGCACCCAGCACCATGAGTACTAAGCACCCAGCACCCTGAGTACTGAGCACCCTGCACCCTGAGTACTGAGCACCCAGCACACTGAGTACTGAGCACCTAGCGTACTGAGCACCGAGCACCCCGAGCACTGAGCACCCAGCACCCTGAGTACTGAGCACCCAGCATACTGAGCACCGAGCGCCCAGCACCCTGAGTACTGAGCACCCAGCACCCTGAGCACTGAGCACCCAGCACCCTGAGCCCTGAGCCCCCAGCACCCTGAGTACTGAGCACCCAACGTACTGAGCACCGAGCACCCTGAGCACTGAGCACCCAGCACCCTGAGTACTGAGCACCCAGCACCCTGAGCATTGAGCACCCTGAGTACTGAGCACCCAGCACCTTGAGCACTGAGCACCGAGCACCCCGAGCACTGAGCACCCAGCACCCTGAGTACTGAGCACCCAGCACCCTGAGTACTGAGCACCCAGCACCCTGAGCACTGAGTACCCAGCACCCTGAGCACTGAGCACCCAGCACCCTGAGCACTGAGCACACAGCACCCTGAGCACTGAACACACAGCACCCAGAGTACTGAGCACCTCGAGCACTGAGCACCCAGCACCCTGAGTACTGAGCACCGAGCACCCCGAGCACTGAGCACCCAGCACCCCGAGCACTGAGCACCCAGCACCCTGAGTACTGAGCACCCAGCACCCTGAGTACTGAGCACCCAGCACCCTGAGCACTGAGTACCCAGAACCCTGAGCACTGAGCACCCAGTACCCTGAGCACTGAGCACACAGCACCCTGAGCACTGAGCACCCAGCACCCTGAGTACTGAGCACTGAGCACCCAGCACCCTGAGTACTGAGCACTGAGCACCCAGCACACCGAGCACTGAGCACCCAGCACCCTGAGCACTGAGCACCCAGCTCCCGAGTACAGAGCACCCAGCACCCTGAGTACTGAGCACCCAGCAACCCGAGTACTGAGCACCCAGCACCCCGAGTACTGAGCACCCAGCACCCTGAGTACTGAGCACCCAGCACCCCGAGCACTGAGCACCCAGCACCCCGAGCACTGAGCACCCAGCACCCTGAGTACTGAGCACCCAGCACCCTGAGCACTGAGCACCCAGCACCCTGAGCACTGAGCACCCAGCACCCTGAGCACTGAGCACCCAGCACCCTGAGTAGTGAGCACCCAACGTACTGAGCACCGAGCACCCCGAGCACTGAGCACCCAGCACCCTGAGTACTGAGCACCGATCACCCCGAGCACTGAGCACCCAGCACCCTGAGTACTGTGCTCCGAGCACCCCGAGCACTGAGCACCCAGCACCCTGAGTACTGAGCACCGATCACCCCGAGCACTGAGCACCCAGCACCCTGAGCACTGAGCACCAAGCACCCTGAGTACTGAGCACCCAGCACCCTGAGTACTGAACACCCAGCACCCTGAGCACTGAGCACTGAGCACCCTGAGCACTGAGCACCCAGCACCCTGAGCACTGAGCACCCAGCACCTTGAGTACTGAGCACCGAGCACCCCGAGCACTGAGCACCCAGCACCCTGAGTACTGAGCACCCAGCACCCTGAGCACTGAGCACCCAGCACCCTGAGCACTGAGCACCCAGCACCCCGAGCACTGATCACCCAGCACCTTGAGTACTGAGCACCTAGCACCCTGAGCACTGAGCACCCAGCACCCTGAGTACTGAGCACCCAGCACACTGAGTACTGACCAACCAGCACCCTGAGCACTGAGCACTGAGCACCCAGCACCCTGAGCACTGAGCACCCAGCACCCCGAGCACTGAACACCCAGCACCCCGAGCACTGAGCACCCAGCAACCTGATCACTGAGCACCCTGTGGACTGAACACCCAGCACCCCGAGCACTGAGCACCCAGCACCCTGAGTACTGAGCACCGATCACCCTGAGCACTGAGCACCCAGCACCCCGAGCACTGAGCACCCAGCACCCTGATTACTGAGCTCCCAGCACCCCGAGCACTGAGCACCCAGTACCCTGAGTACTGAGCACCCTGAGTACTGAGCACCGATCACCCTGACCACTGAGCTCCCAGCACCCTGAGTACTGAGCACCCAGCACCCTGAGCACTGAGCACCCAGCACCCTGAGTACTGAGCACCCAGCACCCTGAGCACTGAGCACCCAGCAGCCTGAGTACTGAGAACCCAGCAACCTGAGCACTGAGCACCCAGCACCCTGAGTACTGAGCACCCAGCACCCTGAGCACTGAGCACCCAGCACCCCGAGAATGAGCACCCAGCACCCCGAGTACTGAGCACCGAGCACCCTGAGCACTGAGTACCCAGCACCCTGAGCAATGAGCACCCAGCACCCTGAGTACTGAGCACCCAGCACCCTGAGTACTGAGCACCCAGCACCCTGAGCACTGAGCACCGAGCACCCCGAGTACTGAGCACCCAGCCCCATGAGTACTGAGCACCCAGCACCCTGAGTACTGAACAGCCAGCACCCTGAGCACTGAGCACTGAGCACCCTGAGCACTGAGTACTGAGCACCGAGCACACCGAGCACTGAGCACCCAGCACCCGGAGTACTGAGCACCCAGCACCCTGAGTACTAAGCACCGAGCACCCTGAGTACTGAGCACCCAGCACCCTGAACACTGAACATACAGCACCCTGAGTACTGAGCACCTCGAGCACTGAGCACCCAGCACCCTGAGTACTGAGCACCGAGCACCCCGAGCACTGAGCACCCAGCACCCCGAGCACTGAGCACCCAGCACCCCGAGCACTGAGCACCCAGCACCCTGAGCACTGAGAACCGAGCACCCTGAGTACTGAGCACCCAGTACCCTGAGCACTGAGTACCCAGCACCCTGAGCACTGAGCACCCAGCACCCTGAGCAGTGAACACCCAGCACCCTGAGCACTGAGCACCCAGCACCCTGAGTACTGAGCACTTTGCACCTAGCACCCCGAGTACTGAGCACCCAGCACCCTGAGTACTGAGCACTGAGCACCCAGCACCCCGAGCACTGAGCACCCAGCACCCTGAGCACTGAGCACCCAGCACCCGAGTACTGAGCACCCAGCACCCTGAGTACTGAGCACCCAGCTACCTGAGTACTGAGCACACAGCACCCAGAGAACTGAGCACCCAACACCCTGAGTACTGAGCACCCAGCACCCTGAGCACTGAGCACCCAGCACCCCGAGCACTGAGCACCCAGCACCCTGAGTACTGAGCACCCAGCACCCTGAGCACTGAGCACCCAGCACCCTGAGCACTGAGCACCCAGCACCCTGAGCACTGAGCACACAGCACCCTGAGTACTGAGCACCCAGGACCCTGAGTACTGAGCACTGAGCACGCAGCACCCCGAGCACTGAGCACCCAGCAACCTGAGTACTGAGCACTGAGCACCCAGCACCCCGAGCACTGAGCACCCAGCACCCTGAGCACTGAGCACCCAACACAATGAGTACTGAGGACCCAGCACCCTGAATACTGAGCACCCAGCACCCTGAGTAGTGAGCACCAAACGTACTGAGCACCGAGCACCCCGAGCACTGAGCACCCAGCACCCGGAGTACTGAGCACCCAGCACCATGAGTACTAAGCACCGAGCACCCTGAGTACTGAGCACCCAGCACCCTGAGCACTGAACACACAGCACTCTGAGTAAAGAGCACCTCGCGCACTGAGCACCCAACACCCTGAGCACTGAGTACCCAGCACCCTGAGCACTGAGCACCCAGCACCCTGAGCACTGAGCACACAGCACCCTGAGCACTGAACACACAGCACCCTGAGTACTGAGCACCTCGAGCACTGAGCACCCAGCACCCTGAGTACTGAGCACCGAGCACCCCGAGCACTGAGCACCCAGCACCCCGAGCACTGAGCACCCAGCACCCCGAGCACTGAGCACCCAGCACCCTGAGTACTGAGCACCCAGCACCCTGAGTACTGAGCACCCAGCACCCTGAGCACTGAGTACCCAGCACCCTGAGCACTGAGCACCCAGCACCCTGAGCACTGAGCACACAGCACCCTGAGCACAGAGCACCCAGCACCCTGAGTACTGAGCACTGAGCACCCAGCACCCTGAGTACTGAGCACTGAGCACCCAGCACACCGAGCACTGAGCACCCAGCACCCTGAGCACTGAGCTCAGGTGCTCGGGGTGCTGGGTGCTCAGTGATCAGTACTCAGGGTGCTGGGTGCTCAGTACTCAGGGTGCTGGGTGCTCAGTGCTCAGGGTGCTGGGTACTCAGTGCTCAATGTGCTGGGTGCTCAGTACTCAGGGTGCTCAGTGCTCAGTACTCGGGGTGCTGGGTGCTCAGTGCTCAGGGTGCTCATTGCTCAGTACTCGGGGTGCTGGGTGCTCAGTGCTCAGCGCTCGGGGTGCTGGGTGCTCAGTGCTCGGGGCGCTGGGTGCTCTGTGCTCGGGGTGCTGTGTGCTCAATACTCGGGGTGCTGGGTGCTCAGTGCTCAAGGTGCTCAGTGCTCAGTACTCAGTGCTCAGGGTGCTCAGTGCTCAGTGCTCAGGGTGCTGTGTGTTCAGTACTCAGGGTGCTGGGTGCTCAGAACTCAGGGTGCTGGGTGCTCAGTGCTCAGGGTGCTGGGTGCTCAGTGCTCGGGGCGCTGGGTGCTCAGTACTCAGGGTGCTGGGTGCTCAGTACTTGGGGTGCTGGGTGCTTAGTGCTCAGGGTGCTGGGTGCTCAGTAGTCAGGGTGCTGGGTGCTCAGTGCTCAGGGTGCTCGGTGCTCGGGGCGCTGGGTGCTCAGTGCTCCGGCTGCTGGGTGCTCAGTGCTCGGGGTTCTCGGTGCTCAGTACGTTGGGTGCTCACTACTCAGGGTGCTGTGTGCTCAGAGCTCGGGGTGCTCGGTGCTCAGTACTCAGGGTGCTGGGTGCTCAGTGCTCGGGGTGCTCGGTGCTCAGTACGTTGGGTGCTCACTACTCAGGGTGCTGTGTGCTCAGTGCTCAGGGTGCTGGGTGCTCAGTGCTCAGGGTGCTGGGTGCTCAGTGCTCAGGGTGCTGGGTGCTCAGTACTCAGGGTGCTGGGTGCTCAGTGCTCAGGGTGCTGGGTGCTCAGTGCTCAGGGTGCTGGGTGCTCAGTGCTCAGGGTGCTGGGTGCTCAGTACTTGGGGTGCTGGGTGCTCAGTGCTCGGGGTGCTGGGTACTCAGTACTCAGGGTGCTGGGTGCTCAGTACTCAGGGTGCTGGGTGCTCAGTACTCAGGGTGCTGGGTGCTCAGTACTCAGGGTGCTGGGTGCTCAGTGCTCGGGGTGCTCGGTGCTCAGTACGTTGGGTGCTCACTACTCAGGGTGCTGGGTGCTCAGTGCTCAGGGTGCTGGGTGCTCAGTGCTCAGGGTGCTGGGTGCTCAGTGCTCAGGGTGCTGAGTGCTCAGTGCTCAAGGTGCTGGGTGCTCAGTACTCAGGGTGCTCATTGCTCATTGTTCAGGGTGCTCAGTACTCAGGGTGCTGGGTGCTCAGTGCTCAGGGTGCTCGGTGCTCGGGGCGCTGGGTGCTCAGTGCTCGGGGTGCTCGGAGCTCAGTACTCAGGGTGCTGGGTGCTCAGTGCTCAGGGTGCTCGGTGCTCAGTACTCAGGGTGCTGGGTGCTCAGTGCTCGGGCTGCTCGGTGCTCAGTACGTTGGGTGCTCACTACTCAGGGTGCTGGGTGCTCAGTGCTTAGGGTGCTGGGTGCTCAGTGCTCAGGGTGCTGGGTGCTCAGTGCTCAGGGTGCTGGGTGCTCAGTACTCAGGGTGCTGGGTGCTCAGTGCTCGGGGTGCTGGGTGCTCAGTGCTCAGGGTGCTGGGTGCTCAGTACTCAGGGTGCTGGGTGCTCAGTACTCGGGGTGCTGGGTGCTCAGTACTCAGGGTGCTGGGTGCTCAGTACTCAGGGTGCTGGGTGCTCAGTGCTCGGGGTGCTGGGTGCTCAGTGCTCAGGGTGCTGGGTGCTCAGTACTCAGGGTGCTGGGTGCTCAGTTCTCGGGGTGCTGGGTGCTCAGTACTCAGGGTGCTGGGTGCTCAGTACTCCGGGTGCTGAGTGCTCAGTGCTCAAGGTGCTGGGTGCTCAGAACTCAGGGTGCTCATTGCTCATTGTTCAGGGTGCTCAGTACTCAGGGTGCTGGGTGCTCAGTGCTCAGGGTGCTCGGTGCTCGGGGCGCTGGGTGCTCAGTGCTCGGGGTGCTCGGAGCTCAGTACTCAGGGTGCTGGGTGCTCAGTGCTCAGGGTGCTCGGTGCTCAGTACTCAGGGTGCTGGGTGCTCAGTGCTCGGGGTGCTCGGTGCTCAGTACGTTGGGTGCTCACTACTCAGGGTGCTGGGTGCTCAGTGCTCAGGGTGCTGGGTGCTCAGTGCTCAGGGTGCTGGGTGCTCAGTGCTCAGGGTGCTGGGTGCACAGTTCTCAGGGTGCTGGGTGCTCAGTGCTCGGGGTGCTGGGTGCTCAGTGCTCAGGGTGCTGGGTGCTCAGTACTCAGGGTGCTGGGTGCTCAGTACTCGGGGTGCTGGGTGCTCAGTACTCAGGGTGCTGGGTGCTCAGTACTCAGGGTGCTGGGTGCTCAGTACTCGGGTGCTGGGTGCTCAGTGCTCAGAGTGCTGGGTGCTCAGTGCTCGGGGTGCTGGGTGCTCAGTGATCAGTACTCAGGGTGCTGGATGCTCAGTGCTCAGGGTGCTGGGTGCTCAGTGATCAGGGTGCTGGGTACTCAGTGCTCAATGTGCTGGGTGCTCAGTACTCAGGGTGCTCAGTGCTCAGTACTCGGGGTGCTGGGTGCTCAGTGCTCAGCGCTCGGGGTGCTGGGTGCTCAGTGCTCGGGGCGCTGGGTGCTCAGTACTCAGGGTGCTGGGTGCTCAGTGCTCAGGGTGCTGGGTGCTCAGTACTCAGGGTGCTGGGTGCTCAGTACTCGGGGTGCTGGGTGCTCAGTACTCAGGGTGCTGGGTGCTCAGTACTCAGGGTGCTGGGTGCTCAGTACTAGGGTGCTGGGTGCTCAGTGCTCAGAGTGCTGGGTGCTCAGTGCTCGGGGTGCTGGGTGCTCAGTGATCAGTACTCAGGGTGCTGGATGCTCAGTGTTCAGGGTGCTGGGTGCTCAGTGATCAGTTTGCTGGGTACTCAGTGCTCAATGTGCTGGGTGCTCAGTACTCAGGGTGCTCAGTGCTCAGTACTCGGGGTGCTGGGTGCTCAGTGCTCAGCGCTCGGGGTGCTGGGTGCTCAGTGCTCAGGGTGCTCGGTGCTCGGGGCGCTGGGTGCTCAGTGCTCGGGGTGCTGGGTGCTCAGTGCTCGGGGTTCTCGGTGCTCAGTAAGTTGGGTGCTCACTACTCAGGGTGCTGTGTGCTCAGTGCTCGGGGTGCTCGGTGCTCAGTACTCAGGGTGCTGGGTGCTCAGTGCTCGGGGTGCTCGGTGCTCAGTACGTTGGGTGCTCACTACTCAGGGTGCTGTGTGCTCAGTGCTCAGGGTCTGGGTGCTCAGTGCTCAGGGTGCTGGGTGCTCAGTGCTCAGGGTGCTGGGTGCTCAGTACTCAGGGTGCTGGGTGCTCAGTGCTCAGGGTGCTGGGTGCTCAGTGCTCAGGGTGCTGGGTGCTCAGTGCTCAGGGTGCTGGGTGCTCAGTACTTGGGGTGCTGGGTGCTCAGTGCTCGGGGTGCTGGGTGCTCAGTACTCAGGGTGCTGGGTGCTCAGTACTCAGGGTGCTGGGTGATCAGTACTCAGGGTGCTGGGTGCTCAGTACTCGGGTGCTGGGTGCTCAGTGCTCAGGGTGCTGGGTGCTCAGTGCTCAGGGTGCTGGGTGCTCAGTGCTCGGGGTGCTGGGTGCTCAGTGCTCAGTACTCAGGGTGCTGGGTGCTCAGTGCTCAGTACTCAGGGTGCTGGGTGCTCAGTGCTCAGGGTGCTGGGTGCTCAGTGCTCAGGGTGCTGGGTGCTCAGTGCTCGGGGTGCTGGGTGCTCAGTGCTCAGTACTCAGGGTGCTGGGTGCTCAGTGCTCGGGATGCTGGGTGCTCAGTGCTCAGTACTCAGGGTGCTGGGTGCTAAGTGCTCGGGGTGCTGGGTGCTCAGTGCTCGGTGTGCTGGGTGCTCAGTACTCGGGGTGCTGGGTGCTCAGTACTCAAGGTGTTGGGTGCTCAGTACTCCGGGTGCTGGGTGCTCAGTTCTCGGGGTGCTCGGTGCTCAGTACTCAGTGATCAGGGTGCTGAGTGCTCAGTGCTCAGGGTGCTGGGTGTTCAGTACTCAGGGAGCTGGGTGCTCAGTACTCAGTGTGCTGGGTGCTCAGTGCTCAGGCTGCTGGGTGCTCAGTACTCGGGGTGCTCGGTGCCCAGTGCTCAGGGTGCTGGGTGCTCAGTACTCAGGGTGCTGGGTACTCAGTGCTCAGGGTGCTCGGTGCTCAGTACTCGGGGTGCTGGGTGCTCATTCTCGGGGTGCTGGGTGCTCAGTGCTCGGGGTGCTGGGTGCTCAGAACTCAGGGTGCTGGGTGCTCAGTGCTCAGGGTGCTGGGTGCTCAGTACTCAGGGTGCTGGGTGCTCAGTGCTCAGGGTGCTGGGTGCTCAGTATTCAGGGTGCTGGGTGCTCAGTGCTCAGGGTGCTGGGTGCTCAGTACTCAGGGTGCTGGGAGCTCAGTGCTCAGGGTGATCGGTGCTCAGTACTCAGGGTGCTCAGTACTCAGGGTGCTGGGTGCTCAGTGCTCGGGGTGCTGGGTGCTCAGTATTCAGGGTGCTGGGTGCTCAATGCTTTGGGTTCTGGGTGCTCAGTGCTCAGGGTGATCGGTGCTCAGTACTCAGGGTGCTGGGTGCTCAGTGCTCAGGGTGCTGGGTGCTCAGTCCTCAGGGTGCTTAGTGCTCAGGGTGCTGGGTGCTCAGTGCTCGGGGTGCTCGGTGCTCAGTACTCAGGGTGCTGAGTGCTCAGTACTCAGGGTGCTGGGTGCTCAGTACTCAGGGTGCTCGGTGCTCAGTGCTCAGGTTGCTGGGTGATCAGTGCTCAGGGTGCTGGGTGCTCAGTGCTCAGCGTGCTGGGTGCTCAGTGCTCGGGGTGCTGGGTGCTCAGTACTCAGGTTGCTGGGTGCTCAGTTCTCGGGGTGCTCAGTGCTCAGTACGTTGGGTGCTCACTACTCAGGGTACTGGGTGCTCAGTGCTCAGGGTGCTGGGTGCTCAGTGTTCAGGGTGCTTGGTGCTCAGTGCTCAGGGTGCTGGGTGCTCAGTACTCAGGGTGCTGGTTGCTCAGTACTCAGGGTGCTCAGTGCTCAGTACTCAGGGTGCTCAGTGCTCAGTACTCAGGGTGCTCAGTTCTCAGGGTGCTGGGTGCTCAGTCCTCAGGGTGCTGGGTGCTCAGTGCTCAGGGTGCTCAGTGCTCAGTGCTCAGGGGGCTGGGTGCTCAGTACTCAGGGTGCTGTGTGCTCAGTGCTCGGGGTGCTGGGTGCTCAGTACTCAGTGTGCTGGGTGCTCAGTGCTCAGGGTGCTGGGTGCTCAGTGCTCAGGGTGCTCGGTGCTTAGTACTCAGGGTGCTCGGTGCTCGGGGTGCTGGGTGCTCAGTGCACGGGGTGCTGGGTGCTCAGTGCTCGGGGTGCTGGGTGCTCAGTGCTCAGGGTGCTGGGTGCTCAGTACTCAAGGTGCTGGCTGCTCAGTACTCAGGGTGCTGGGTGCTCAGTACTCAGGGAGCTCAGTGCTTGGGGTGCAGGGTGCTCAGTACTCAGGGTGCTCAGTGCTTGGGGTGTTGGGTGCTCAGTACTCAGGTTGCTGGGTGCTCAGTGATCAGGGTGTTGGGTGCTCAGTACTCAGGGTGCTGGGTGCTCAGTACTCAGGGTGCTGGGTGCTCAGTGCTCGGGGTGCTGGGTGCTCAGTGCTCGGGGTGCTGGGTGCTCAGTGCTCGGGGTGCTGGGTGCTCAGTGCTCGGGGTGCTGGTTGCTCAGTGCTCGGGGTGCTGGGTGCTCAGTGCTCGGGGTGCTGGGTGCTCAGTGCTCGGGGTGCTGGGTTCTCAGTGCTCGGGGTGCTCGGTGCTCAGTGCTCGGGGTGCTGGGTGCTCAGTACTCGTGGTGCTCAGTGCTCAGTACTCAGGGTGCTGGGTGCTCAGTGCTCAGGGCGCTTTGTGCTCAGTCCTCGGGGTGCTGGCTGCTCGGTGCTCAGGTTGCTGGGTGGTCAGTACTCGGGGTGCTGGGTGCTCAGTACTCAGGGTGCGGGGTGCTCATTGCTTGGGGTGCTGGTTGCTCAGTGCTCGGGGTGCTGGGTGCTCAGTGCTCAGGGTGCTTGGTGCTCAGTGCTCAGGGTGCTGGGTGCTCAGTACTCAGGGTGCTGGGTGCTCAGTGCTCAGGGTGCTGGGTGCTCAGTGCTCGGGGTGCTGGGTGCTCAGTGCTCAGTACTCAGGGTGGTGGGTGCTCAGTACTCAGTACTCAGGGTGCTGGGTGCTCAGTGCTCAGGGTGCTGGGTGCTCAGTGCTCAGGGTGCTGGGTGCTCAGTGCTCGGGGTGCTGGGTGCTCAGTGCTCAGTACTCAGGGTGCTGGGTGCTCAGTGCTCGGGGTGATGGGTGCTCAGTGCTCAGTACTCAGGGTGCTGGGTGCTCAGTGCTCGGGGTGCTCGGTGCTCAGTACGTTGTGTGCTCACTACTCAGGGTGCTGTGTGCTCAGTGCTCAGGGTGCTGGGTGCTCAGTGCTCAGGGTGCTGGGTGCTCAGTGCTCAGGGTGCTGGGTGCTCAGTACTCGGGGTGCTGGGTGCTCAGTGCTCAGGGTGCTGGGTGCTCAGTGCTCAGGGTGCTGGGTGCTCAGTGCTCAGGGTGCTGGGTGCTCAGTACTTGGGGTGCTGGGTGCTCAGTGCTCGGGGTGCTGGGTGCTCAGTACTCAGGGTGCTGGGTGCTCAGTACTCAGGGTGCTGGGTGCTCAGTACTCAGGGTGCTGGGTGCTCAGTACTCGGGTGCTGGGTGCTCAGTGCTCAGGGTGCTGGGTGCTCAGTGCTCAGGGTGCTGGGTGCTCAGTGCTCGGGGTGCTGGGTGCTCAGTGCTCAGTACTCAGGGTGCTGGGTGCTCAGTGCTCAGTACTCAGGGTGCTGGGTGCTCAGTGCTCAGGGTGCTGGGTGCTCAGTGCTCAGGGTGCTGGGTGCTCAGTGCTCGGGGTGCTGGGTGCTCAGTGCTCAGTACTCAGGGTGCTGGGTGCTCAGTGCTCGGGGTGCTGGGTGCTCAGTGCTCAGTACTCAGGGTGCTGGGTGCTAAGTGCTCGGGGTGCTGGGTGCTCAGTGCTCGGTGTGCTGGGTGCTCAGTACTCGGGGTGCTGGGTGCTCAGTACTCAGGGTGTTGGGTGCTCAGTACTCCGGGTGCTGGGTGCTCAGTTCTCGGGGTGCTCGGTGCTCAGTACTCAGTGATCAGGGTGCTGAGTGCTCAGTGCTCAGGGTGCTGGGTGTTCAGTACTCAGGGAGCTGGGTGCTCAGTACTCAGTGTGCTGGGTGCTCAGTGCTCAGGCTGCTGGGTGCTCAGTACTCGGGGTGCTCGGTGCCCAGTGCTCAGGGTGCTGGGTGCTCAGTACTCAGGGTGCTGGGTGCTCAGTGCTCAGGGTGCTGGGTGCTCAGTATTCAGGGTGCTGGGTGCTCAGTGCTCATTGTGCTGGGTGCTCAGTACTCAGGGTGCTGGGAGCTCAGTGCTCAGGGTGATCGGTGCTCAGTACTCAGGGTGCTCAGTACTCAGGGTGCTGGGTGCTCAGGGCTCGGGGTGCTGGGTGCTCAGTATTCAGGGTGCTGGGTGCTCAATGCTTTGTGTTCTGGGTGCTCAGTGCTCAGGGTGATCGGTGCTCAGTACTCAGGGTGCTGGGTGCTCAGTGCTCAGGGTGCTGCTTGCTCAGTCCTCAGGGTGCTTAGTGCTCAGGGTGCTGGGTGCTCAGTGCTCGGGGTGCTCGGTGCTCAGTACTCAGGGTGCTGAGTGCTCAGTACTCAGGGTGCTGGGTGCTCAGTACTCAGGGTGCTGGGTGCTCAGTTCTCGGGGTGCTCAGTGCTCAGTACGTTGGGTGCTCACTACTCAGGGTACTGGGTGCTCAGTGCTCAGGGTGCTGGGTGCTCAGTGTTCAGGGTGCTTGGTGCTCAGTGCTCAGGGTGCTGGGTGCTCAGTACTCAGGGTGCTGGTTGCTCAGTACTCAGGGTGCTCAGTGCTCAGTACTCAGGGTGCTCAGTGCTCAGTACTCAGGGTGCTCAGTTCTCAGGGTGCTGGGTGCTCAGTCCTCAGGGTGCTGGGTGCTCAGTGCTCAGGGTGCTCAGTGCTCAGTGCTCAGGGGGCTGGGTGCTCAGTACTCAGGGTGCTGTGTGCTCAGTGCTCGGGGTGCTGGGTGCTCAGTACTCAGTGTGCTGGGTGCTCAGTGCTCAGGGTGCTGGGTGCTCAGTGCTCAGGGTGCTCGGTGCTTAGTACTCAGGGTGCTCGGTGCTCGGGGTGCTGGGTGCACAGTGCACGGGGTGCTGGGTGCTCAGTGCTCGGGGTGCTGGGTGCTCAGTGCTCAGGGTGCTGGGTGCTCAGTACTCAAGGTGCTGGCTGCTCAGTACTCAGGGTGCTGGGTGCTCAGTACTCAGGGAGCTCAGTGCTTGGGGTGCAGGGTGCTCAGTACTCAGGGTGCTCAGTGCTTGGGGTGTTGGGTGCTCAGTACTCAGGTTGCTGGGTGCTCAGTGATCAGGGTGTTGGGTGCTCAGTACTCAGGGTGCTGGGTGCTCAGTACTCAGGGTGCTGGGTGCTCAGTGCTCGGGGTGCTGGGTGCTCAGTGCTCGGGGTGCTGGGTGCTCAGTGCTCGGGGTGCTGGGTGCTCAGTGCTCGGGGTGCTGGTTGCTCAGTGCTCGGGGTGCTGGGTGCTCAGTGCTCGGGGTGCTGGGTGCTCAGTGCTCGGGGTGCTGGGTTCTCAGTGCTCGGGGTGCTCGGTGCTCAGTGCTCGGGGTGCTGGGTGCTCAGTACTCGTGGTGCTCAGTGCTCAGTACTCAGGGTGCTGGGTGCTCAGTGCTCAGGGCGCTTTGTGCTCAGTCCTCGGGGTGCTGGCTGCTCGGTGCTCAGGTTGCTGGGTGGTCAGTACTCGGGGTGCTGGGTGCTCAGTACTCAGGGTGCGGGGTGCTCATTGCTTGGGGTGCTGGTTGCTCAGTGCTCGGGGTGCTGGGTGCTCAGTGCTCAGGGTGCTTGGTGCTCAGTGCTCAGGGTGCTGGGTGCTCAGTACTCAGGGTGCTGGGTGCTCAGTGCTCAGGGTGCTGGGTTCTCAGTGCTCAGGGTGCTGGGTGCTCAGTGCTCGGGGTGCTGGGTGCTCAGTGCTCAGTACTCAGGGTGGTGGGTGCTCAGTACTCAGTACTCAGGGTGCTGGGTGCTCAGTGCTCAGGGTGCTGGGTGCTCAGTGCTCAGGGTGCTGGGTGCTCAGTGCTCGGGGTGCTGGGTGCTCAGTGCTCAGTACTCAGGGTGCTGGGTGCTCAGTGCTCGGGGTGCTGGGTGCTCAGTGCTCAGTACTCAGGGTGCTGGGTGCTCAGTGCTCGGGGTGCTCGGTGCTCAGTACGTTGGGTGCTCACTACTCAGGGTGCTGTGTGCTCAGTGCTCAGGGTGCTGGGTGCTCAGTGCTCAGGGTGCTGGGTGCTCAGTGCTCAGGGTGCTGGGTGCTCAGTACTCGGGGTGCTGGGTGCTCAGTGCTCAGGGTGCTGGGTGCTCAGTGCTCAGGGTGCTGGGTGCTCAGTGCTCAGGGTGCTGGGTGCTCAGTACTTGGGGTGCTGGGTGCTCAGTGCTCGGGGTGCTGGGTGCTCAGTACTCAGGGTGCTGGGTGCTCAGTACTCAGGGTGCTGGGTGCTCAGTACTCAGGGTGCTGGGTGCTCAGTACTCGGGTGCTGGGTGCTCAGTGCTCAGGGTGCTGGGTGCTCAGTGCTCAGGGTGCTGGGTGCTCAGTGCTCGGGGTGCTGGGTGCTCAGTGCTCAGTACTCAGGGTGCTGGGTGCTCAGTGCTCAGTACTCAGGGTGCTGGGTGCTCAGTGCTCAGGGTGCTGGGTGCTCAGTGCTCAGGGTGCTGGGTGCTCAGTGCTCGGGGTGCTGGGTGCTCAGTGCTCAGTACTCAGGGTGCTGGGTGCTCAGTGCTCGGGGTGCTGGGTGCTCAGTGCTCAGTACTCAGGGTGCTGGGTGCTAAGTGCTCGGGGTGCTGGGTGCTCAGTGCTCGGTGTGCTGGGTGCTCAGTACTCGGGGTGCTGGGTGCTCAGTACTCAGGGTGTTGGGTGCTCAGTACTCCGGGTGCTGGGTGCTCAGTTCTCGGGGTGCTCGGTGCTCAGTACTCAGTGATCAGGGTGCTGAGTGCTCAGTGCTCAGGGTGCTGGGTGTTCAGTACTCAGGGAGCTGGGTGCTCAGTACTCAGTGTGCTGGGTGCTCAGTGCTCAGGCTGCTGGGTGCTCAGTACTCGGGGTGCTCGGTGCCCAGTGCTCAGGGTGCTGGGTGCTCAGTACTCAGGGTGCTGGGTGCTCAGTGCTCAGGGTGCTGGGTGCTCAGTATTCAGGGTGCTGGGTGCTCAGTGCTCATTGTGCTGGGTGCTCAGTACTCAGGGTGCTGGGAGCTCAGTGCTCAGGGTGATCGGTGCTCAGTACTCAGGGTGCTCAGTACTCAGGGTGCTGGGTGCTCAGGGCTCGGGGTGCTGGGTGCTCAGTATTCAGGGTGCTGGGTGCTCAATGCTTTGTGTTCTGGGTGCTCAGTGCTCAGGGTGATCGGTGCTCAGTACTCAGGGTGCTGGGTGCTCAGTGCTCAGGGTGCTGCTTGCTCAGTCCTCAGGGTGCTTAGTGCTCAGGGTGCTGGGTGCTCAGTGCTCGGGGTGCTCGGTGCTCAGTACTCAGGGTGCTGAGTGCTCAGTACTCAGGGTGCTGGGTGCTCAGTACTCAGGGTGCTGGGTGCTCAGTGCTCAGGTTGCTGGGTGATCAGTGCTCAGGGTGCTGGGTGCTCAGTGCTCAGCGTGCTGGGTGCTCAGTGCTCGGGGTGCTGGGTGCTCAGTACTCAGGTTGCTGGGTGCTCAGTGCTTGGTGTGCTCGGTGCTCAGTACGTTGGGTGCTCACTACTCAGGGTGCTGGGTGCTCAGTGCTCGGGGTGATCCGTGCTCAGTACTCAGGTTGCTGGGTGCTCAGTTCTCGGGGTGCTCAGTGCTCAGTACGTTGGGTGCTCACTACTCAGGGTGCTGGGTGCTCAGTGCTCAGGGTGCTGGGTGCTCAGTGCTCAGGGTGCTTGGTGCTCAGTGCTCAGGGTGCTGGGTGCTCAGTACTCAGGGTGCTGGTTGCTCAGTACTCAGGGTGCTCAGTGCTCAGTACTCAGGGTGCTCAGTGCTCAGTACTCAGGGTGCTCAGTTCTCAGGGTGCTGGGTGCTCAGTCCTCAGGGTGCTGGGTGCTCAGTGCTCAGGGTGCTCAGTGCTCAGTGCTCAGGGTGCTGGGTGCTCAGTACTCAGGGTGCTGTGTGCTCAGTGCTCGGGGTGCTGGGTGCTCAGTACTCAGTGTGCTGGGTGCTCAGTGCTCAGGGTGCTGGGTGCTCAGTGCTCAGGGTGCTCGGTGCTTAGTACTCAGGGTGCTCGGTGCTCGGGGTGCTGGGTGCTCAGTGCACGGGGTGCTGGGTGCTCAGTGCTCGGGGTGCTGGGTGCTCAGTGCTCAGGGTGCTGGGTGCTCAGTACTCAAGGTGCTGGCTGCTCAGTACTCTGGGTGCTGGGTGCTCAGTACTCAGGGAGCTCAGTGCTTGGGGTGCAGGGTGCTCAGTACTCAGGGTGCTCAGTGCTTGGGGTGTTGGGTGCTCAGTACTCAGGTTGCTGGGTGCTCAGTGATCAGGGTGTTGGGTGCTCAGTACTCAGGGTGCTGGGTGCTCAGTACTCAGGGTGCTGGGTGCTCAGTGCTCGGGGTGCTGGGTGCTCAGTGCTCGGGGTGCTGGGTGCTCAGTGCTCGGGGTGCTGGGTGCTCAGTGCTCGGGGTGCTGGTTGCTCAGTGCTCGGGGTGCTGGGTGCTCAGTGCTCGGGGTGCTGGGTGCGCAGTGCTCGGGGTGCTGGGTTCTCAGTGCTCGGGGTGCTCGGTGCTCAGTGCTCGGGGTGATGGGTGCTCAGTACTCGTGGTGCTCAGTGCTCAGTACTCAGGGTGCTGGGTGCTCAGTGCTCAGGGCGCTTTGTGCTCAGTGCTCGGGGTGCTGGCTGCTCGGTGCTCAGGTTGCTGGGTGGTCAGTACTCGGGGTGCTGGGTGCTCAGTACTCAGGGTGCGGGGTGCTCATTGCTTGGGGTGCTGGTTGCTCAGTGCTCGGGGTGCTGGGTGCTCAGTGATCAGGGTGCTTGGTGCTCAGTGCTCAGGGTGCTGGGTGCTCAGTACTCAGGGTGCTGGGTGCTCAGTACTCGGGTGCTGGGTGCTCAGTGCTCAGGGTGCTGGGTGCTCAGTGCTCAGGGTGCTGGGTGCTCAGTGCTCGGGGTGCTGGGTGCTCAGTGCTCAGTACTCAGGGTGCTGGGTGCTCAGTGCTCAGTACTCAGGGTGCTGGGTGCTCAGTGCTCAGGGTGCTGGGTGCTCAGTGCTCAGGGTGCTGGGTGCTCAGTGCTCGGGGTGCTGGGTGCTCAGTGCTCAGTACTCAGGGTGCTGGGTGCTCAGTGCTCGGGGTGCTGGGTGCTCAGTGCTCAGTACTCAGGGTGCTGGGTGCTCAGTGCTCGGGGTGCTGGGTGCTCAGTGCTCGGGGTGCTGGGTGATCAGTACTCGGGGTGCTGGGTGCTCAGTACTCAGGGTGTTGGGTGCTCAGTACTCCGGGTGCTGGGTGCTCAGTTCTCGGGGTGCTCGGTGCTCAGTACCCAGTGATCAGGGTGCTGAGTGCTCAGTGCTCAGGGTGCTGGGTGTTCAGTACTCAGGGAGCTGGGTGCTCAGTACTCAGGGTGCTGGGTGCTCAGTGCTCAGGCTGCTGGGTGCTCAGTACTTGGGGTGCTCGGTGCCCAGTGCTCTGGGTGCTGGTTGCTCAGTACTCAGGGTGCTGTGTACTCAGTGCTCAGGGTGCTCGGTGCTCAGTACTCGGGGTGCTGGGTGCTCATTCTCGGGGTGCTGGGTGCTCAGTGCTCGGGGTGCTCGGTGCTCAGTACTCAGGGTGCTGGGTGCTCAGTGCTCAGGGTGCTGGGTGCTCAGTACTCAGGGTGCTGGGTGCTCAGTGCTCAGGGTGCTGGGTGCTCAGTACTCAGGGTGCTGGGTGCTCAGTGCTCAGGGTGCTGGGTGCTCAGTACTCAGGGTGCTGGGAGCTCAGTGCTCAGGGTGATCGGTGCTCAGTACTCAGGGTGCTCAGTACTCAGGGTGCTGGGTGCTCAGTGCTCGAGGTGCTGGGTGCTCAGTATTCAGGGTGCTGGGTGCTCAGTGCTTTGGGTTCTGGGTGCTCAGTGCTCAGGGTGATCGGTGCTCAGTACTCAGGGTGCTGGGTGCTCAGTGCTCAGGGTGCTGGGTGCTCAGTCCTCAGGGTGCTTAGTGCTCAGGGTGCTTGGTGCTCAGTGCTTGGGTGGCTCGGTGCTCAGTACTCAGGGTGCTGAGTGCTCAGTACTCAGGGTGCTGGGTGCTCAGTACTCAGGGTGCTGGGTGCTCAGTGCTCAGGTTGCTGGGTGATCAGTGCTCAGGGTGCTGGGTGCTCAGTGCTCAGCGTGCTGGGTGCTCAGTGCTTGGTGTGCTCGGTGCTCAGTACGTTGGGTGCTCACTACTCAGGGTGCTGGGTGCTCAGTGCTCGGGGTGATCCGTGCTCAGTACTCAGGTTGCTGGGTTCTCAGTGCTCGGGGTGCTCAGTGCTCAGTACGTTGGGTGCTCACTACTCAGGGTGCTGGGTGCTCAGTGCTCAGGGTGCTGGGTGCTCAGTGCTCAGGGTGCTTGGTGCTCTGTGCTCAGGGTGCTGGGTGCTCAGTACTCAGGGTGCTGGTTGCTCAGTACTCAGGGTGCTCAGTGCTCAGTACTCAGGGTGCTCAGTGCTCAGTACTCAGGGTGCTCAGTTCTCAGGGTGCTGGGTGCTCAGTACTCTGGGTGCATTGTGCTCAGTGCTCGGGGTGCTGGGTGCTCAGTACTCAGAATGCTGGGTGCTCAGTGCTCAGGGTGCTGGGTGATCAGTGCTCAGGGTGCTCGGTGCTTAGTACTCAGGGTGCTCGGTGCTCGGGGTGCTGGGTGCTCAGTGCACGGGGTGCTGGGTGCTCAGTGCTCGGGGTTCTGGGTGCTCAGTGCTCAGGGTGCTGGGTGCTCAGTACTCAAGGTGCTGGCTGCTCAGTACTCAGGGTGCTGGGTGCTCAGTACTCAGGGAGCTCAGTGCTTGGGGTGCTGGGTGCTCAGTACTCAGGGTGCTCAGTGCTTGGGGTGTTGGGTGCTCAGTACTCAGGTTGCTGGGTGCTCAGTGATCAGGGTGTTGGGTGCTCAGTACTCAGGGTGCTGGGTGCTCAGTACTCAGGGTGCTGGGTGCTCAGTGCTCGGGGTGCTGGGTGCTCAGTGCTCGGGGTGCTGGGTGCTCAGTGCTCGGGGTGCTGGGTGCTCAGTGCTCGGGGTGCTGGGTGCTCAGTGCTCAGGGTGCTGGGTGCCCAGTGCTCGGGGTGCTGGGTGCTCAGTGCTCGGGGTGCTGGGTTCTCAGTGCTCGGGGTGCTCGGTGCTCAGTGCTCGGGGTGCTGGGTGCTCAGTACTCGTGGTGCTCAGTGCTCAGTACTCAGGGTGCTGGGTGCCCAGTGCTCAGGGCGCTGGGTGCTCAGTGCTCAGGGTGCTGGCTGCTCGGTGCTCAGGTTGCTGGGTGGTCAGTACTCGGGGTGCTGGGTGCTCAGTACTCAGGGTGCGGGGTGCTCATTGCTTGGGGTGCTGGTTGCTCAGTGCTCGGGGTGCTGGGTGCTCAGTGCTCGGGGCGCTGGGTGCTCAGTGCTCGGGGCGCTGGTTGCTCAGTGCTCGGGGCGCTGGGTGCTCAGTGCTCTGGGTGCTCGGTGCTCAGTACTCAGGGTGCTGGGTTCTCAGTGCTCGGGTTGCACGGTGCTCAGTACGTTGGGTGCTCACTACTCAGGGTGCTGAGTGCTCAGTGCTCAGGGTGCTTAGTGCTCAGTACTCAGGGTGCTCAGTGCTCAGTACTCAGGGTGCTCGGTGCTCAGGGTGCTGGGTGCTCAGTGCTCGGGGTGCTGGGTGCTCATTACTCGCGGTGCTGCGTGCTCAGTGCTCGGGGTGCTCGGTGCTCAGCACTCAGGGTGCTGGGTGCTCAGTACTCAGGTGCTGGGTGCTCAGTGCTCAGTACTCAGGGTGCTTGGTGTTCAGTGCTTGGGGTGCTGGGTGATCAGTGCTCAGGGTGCTCAGTGCTCAGTACTCGGGGTGCTGGGTGCTCAGAGCTCAGGGTGCTCAATGCTCAGTACTCGGGGTGCTGTGTGCTCAGTGCTCAGGGTGCTCAGTGCTCGGGGTGCTGGGTGCTCAGTGCTCGGGGCGCTGGGTGCTCAGTGCTCGGGGTGCTGGGTGCTCAGTACTCAGGGTGCTGGGTGCTCAGTGCTCAGGGTGCTCAGTGCTCAGTACTCAGTGCTCAGGGTGCTCAGTACTCGGGGTGCTGGGTGCTCAGTGCTCAGGGTGCTCAGTGCTCAGTACTCAGTGCTCAGGGTGCTCAGTGCTCAGTGCTCAGTGTGCTGTATGTTCAGTACTGAGGGTGCTGGTTGCTCAGTACTCAGGGTGCTGGGTGCTCAGTGCTCAGGGTGCTGGGTGCTCAGTGCTCGGGGTGCTCAGTACTCAGGGTGCTGTGTGTTCAGTGCTCAGGGTACTGGATGCTCAGTACTCAGGGTGCTCGGTGCTTAGTACTCAGGGTGCTGGGTGCTCAGTACTCCGGGTGCTGGGTGCTCAGTGCTCGGGGTACTCGGAGCTCAGTACTCAGGGTGCTGGGTGCTCAGTTCTCGGGGTGATCGGTGCTCAGTACTCAGGGTGCTGGGTGCTCAGTGCTCGGGGTGCTTGGTGCTCAGTACGTTGGGTGCTCACTACTCAGGGTGCTGGGTGCTCAGTGTGCTGGGTGCTCAGTGCTCAGGGTGCTGGGTGCTCAGTGCTCAGGGTGCTGTGTGCACAGTACTCAGGGTGCTGGGTGCTCAGTGCTCGGGGTGCTGGGTGCTCAGTACTCAGGGTGCTGGGTGCTCAGTACTCGGGTGCTGGGTGCTCAGTACTCAGGGTGCTGGGTGCTCAGTGCTCGGGGTGCTGGGTGCTCAGTGCTCAGTACTCAGGGTGCTGGGTGCTCAGTGCTCGGGGTGCTGGGTGCTCAGTGCTCAGGGTGCTGGGTGCTCTGTGCTCGGGGTGATGGGTGCTCAGTACTCAGGGTGCTGGGTGCTCAGTACTCGGGTGCTGGGTGCTCAGTGCTCAGGGTGCTGGGTGCTCAGTGCTCGGGGTGCTGGGTGCTCAGTGCTCAGTACTCAGGGTGCTGGGTGCTCAGTGCTCGGGGTGCTGGGTGCTCAGTGCTCAGGGTGCTGGGTGCTCAGTGCTCAGGGCGCTGGGTGCTCAGTGCTCAGTCCTCAGGGTGATGGGTGCACAGTGCTCAGGGTGCTGCGTGCTCAGTGCTCAGGGTGCTGGGTACTCAGTGCTCGGGGTGCTGGGTGCTCAGTACTCAGGGTGCTGGGTGCTCAGTACACATGGTGCTGGGTTCTCAGTGCTCGGGTTGCTGGGTGCTCATTGCTCGGGGTGCTGGGTGCTCAGTGCTCGGGGTGATGTGTGTTCAGTGCTCACGGTGCTGGGTGTTCAGTACTCAGGGTGCTGGGTGCTCAGTACTCAGGGTTCTCATTGCTCAGGGTGCTGGGTGCTCAGTACTCAGGGTGCTGGGTGCTCAGTACTCAGGGTGCTCAGTGCTCAGTACTCAGGGTGCTCAGTGCTCAGTACTCAGGGTGCTCGGTGCTCAGGGTGCTGGGTGCTCATTGCTCCGGTTGCTGGGTGCTCATTGCTCGCGGTGCTGCAAGCTCAGTGCTCGGGGTGCTCGGTGCTCAGTACTCAGGGTGCTCGGTACTCAGTGCTCAGGGTGCTCGGTGCTCAGTACTCGGGGTGCTGGGTGCTCATTCTCGGGGTGCTTGGTGCTCAGTGCTCGGGGTGCTGGGTGCTCAGTACTCAGGGTGCTGGGTGCTCAGTGCTCAGGGTGCTGGGTGCTCAGTACTCAGGGTGCTGGGTGCTCAGTGCTCAGGGTGCTGGGTGCTCAGTACTCAGGGTGCTGGGTGCTCAGTGCTCAGGGTGCTGAGTGCTCAGTACTCAGGGTGCTGGGAGCTCAGTGCTCAGGGTGATCGGTGCTCAGTACTCAGGGTGCTCAGTACTCAGGGTGCTGGGTGCTCAGTGCTCGGGGTGCTGGGTGCTCAGTGTTCAGGGTGCTGGGTGCTCAGTGCTTTGGGTTCTGGGTGCTCAGTGCTCAGGGTGATCGGTGCTCAGTACTCAGGGTGCTGGGTGCTCAGTGCTCAGGGTGCTGGGTGCTCAGTCCTCAGGGTGCTTAGTGCTCAGTACTCAGGGTGCTCAGTGCTCAGTACTCAGGGTGCTGGGTGCTCAGTACTCAGGGTGCTGGGTGCTCAGTGCTCAGGTTGCTGGGTGATCAGTGCTCAGGGTGCTGGGTGCTCAGTGCTCAGCGTGCTGGGTGCTCAGTGCGCGGGGTGCTGGGTGCTCAGTACTCAGGTTGCTGGGTGCTCAGTGCTTGGTGTGCTCGGTGCTCAGTACGTTGGGTGCTCACTACTCAGGGTGCTGGGTGCTCAGTGCTCGGGGTGATCCGTGCTCAGTACTCAGGTTGCTGGGTGCTCAGTTCTCGGGGTGCTCAGTGCTCACTACGTTGGGTGCTCACTACTCAGGGTGCTGGGTGCTCAGTGCTCAGGGTGCTGGGTGCTCAGTGCTCAGGGTGCTGGGTGCTCAGTGCTCAGGGTGCTGGGTGCTCAGTACTCAGGGTGCTGGTTGCTCAGTACTCAGGGTGCTCAGTGCTCAGTACTCAGGGTGCTCAGTGCTCAGTACTCAGGGTGCTCAGTTCTCAGGGTGCTGGGTGCTCAGTCCTCAGGGTGCTGGGTGCTCAGTGCTCAGGGTGCTCAGTGCTCAGTGCTCAGGGTGCTGGGTGCTCAGTACTCAGGGTGCTGTGTGCTCAGTGCTCGGGGTGCTGGGTGCTCAGTACTCAGAGTGCTGGGTGCTCAGTGCTCAGGGTGCTGGGTGCTCAGTGCTCAGGGTGCTCGGTGCTTAGTACTCAGGGTGCTCGGTGCTCGGGGTGCTGGGTGCTCAGTGCACGGGGTGCTGGGTGCTCAGTGCTCGGGGTGCTGGGTGCTCAGTGCTCAGGGTGCTGGGTGCTCAGTACTCAAGGTGCTGGCTGCTCAGTACTCAGGGTGCTGGGTGCTCAGTACTCAGGTTGCTGGGTGCTCAGTGATCAGGGTGTTGGGTGCTCAGTACTCAGGGTGCTGGGTGCTCAGTACTCAGGGTGCTGGGTGCTCAGTGCTCGGGGTGCTGGGTGCTCAGTGCTCGGGGTGCTGGGTGCTCAGTGCTCGGGGTGCTGGGTGCTCAGTGCTCGGGGTGCTGGGTGCTCAGTGCTCAGGGTGCTGGGTGCTCAGTGCTCGGGGTGCTGGGTGCTCAGTGCTCGGGATGCTGGGTTCTCAGTGCTCGGGGTGCTCGGTGCTCAGTGCTCGGGGTGCTGGGTGCTCAGTACTCGTGGTGCTCAGTGCTCAGTACTCAGGGTGCTGGGTGCTCAGTGCTCAGGGCGCTGGGTGCTCAATGCTAGGGGTGCTGGCTGCTCGGTGCTCAGGTTGCTGGGTGGTCAGTACTCGGGGCGCTGGGTGCTCAGTACTCAGGGTGCGGGGTGCTCATTGCTTGGGGTGCTGGTTGCTCAGTGCTCGGGGTGCTGGGTGCTCAGTGCTCAGGGTGCTTGGTGCTCAGTGCTCAGGGTGCTGGGTGCTCAGTACTCAGGGTGCTGGGTGCTCAGTACTCGGGTGCTGGGTGCTCAGTGCTCAGGGTGCTGGGTGCTCAGTGCTCAGGGTGCTGGGTGCTCAGTGCTCGGGGTGCTTGGTGCTCAGTGCTCAGTACTCAGGGTGCTGGGTGCTCAGTGCTCAGTACTCAGGGTGCTGGGTGCTCAGTGCTTAGGGTGCTGGGTGCTCAGTGCTCAGGGTGCTGGGTGCTCAGTGCTCGGGGTGCTGGGTGCTCAGTGCTCAGTACTCAGGGTGCTGGGTGCTCAGTGCTCGGGGTGCTGGGTGCCCAGTGCTCAGTACTCAGGGTGCTCGGTGCTCAGTGCTCGGGGTGCTGGGTGCTCAGTGCTCGGGGTGCTGGGTGCTCAGTACTCGGGGTGCTGGGTGCTCAGTCCTCAGGGTGTTGGGTGCTCAGTACTCCGGGTGCTGGGTGCTCAGTTCTCGGGGTGCTCGGTGCTCAGTACTCAGTGATCAGGGTGCTGAGTGCTCAGTGCTCAGGGTGCTGGGTGTTCAGTACTCAGGGAGCTGGGTGCTCAGTACTCAGGGTGCTGGGTGCTCAGTGCTCAGGCTGCTGGGTGCTCAGTACTTGGGGTGCTCGGTGCCCAGTGCTCAGGGTGCTGGGTGCTCAGTGCTCAGGTTGCTGGGTGCTCACGGCTCGGGGTGCTGGGTGCTCAGTACTCAGTGTGCTGGGTGCTCAGTACTCAGGGTGCTGGGTGCTCAGTACTCGGGGTGCTGGGTGCTCAGTACTCAGGGTGCTGGGTGCTCAGTACTCAGGGAGCTCAGTGCTTGGGGTGCTGGGTGCTCAGTACTCAGGGTGCTCCGTGCTTGGGGTGTTGGGTGCTCAGTACTCAGGTTGCTGGGTGCTCAGTGATCAGGGTGTTGGGTGCTCAGTACTCAGGGTGCTGGGTGCTCAGTACTCAGGGTGCTGGGTGCTCAGTGCTCGGGGTGCTGGGTGCTCAGTGCTCGGGGTGCTGGGTGCTCAGTGCTCGGGGTGCTGGGTGCTCAGTGCTCGGGGTGCTGGGTGCTCTGTGCTCAGGGTGCTGGGTGCTCAGTGCTCGGGGTGTTGGGTGCTCAGTGCTCGGGGTGCTGGGTTCTCAGTGCTCGGGGTGCTCGGTGCTCAGTGCTCGGGGTGCTGGGTGCTCAGTACTCGTGGTGCTCAGTGCTCAGTACTCAGGGTGCTGGGTGCTCAGTGCTCAGGGCGCTGGGTGCTCAGTGCTAGGGGTGCTGGCTGCTCGGTGCTCAGGTTGCTGGGTGGTCAGTACTCGGGGCGCTGAGTGCTCAGTACTCAGGGTGTGGGGTGCTCATTGCTTGGGGTGCTGGTTGCTCAGTGCTCGGGGTGCTGGGTGCTCAGTGCTCAGGGTGCTTGGTGCTCAGTGCTCAGGGTGCTGGGTGCTCAGTACTCAGGGTGCTGGGTGCTCAGTACTCGGGTGCTGGGTGCTCAGTGCTCAGGGTGCTGGGTGCTCAGTGCTCAGGGTGCTGGGTGCTCAGTGCTCGGGGTGCTGGGTGCTCAGTGCTCAGTACTCAGGGTGCTGGGTGCTCAGTGCTCAGTACTCAGGGTGCTGGGTGCTCAGTGCTTAGGGTGCTGGGTGCTCAGTGCTCAGGGTGCTGGGTGCTCAGTGCTCGGGGTGCTGGGTGCTCAGTGCTCAGTACTCAGGGTGCTGGGTGCTCAGTGCTCGGGGTGCTGGGTTCCCAGTGCTCAGTACTCAGGGTGCTCGGTGCTCAGTGCTCGGGGTGCTGGGTGCTCAGTGCTCGGGGTGCTGGGTGCTCAGTACTCGGGGTGCTGGGTGCTCAGTCCTCAGGGTGCTGGGTGCTCAGTTCTCGGGGTGCTCGGTGCTCAGTACTCAGTGATCAGGGTGCTGAGTGCTCAGTGCTCAGGGTGCTGGGTGTTCAGTACTCAGGGAGCTGGGTGCTCAGTACTCAGGGTGCTGGGTGCTCAGTGCTCAGGCTGCTGGGTGCTCAGTACTCGGGGTGCTCGGTGCCCAGTGCTCAGGGTGCTGGGTGCTCAGTACTCAGGGTGCCGGGTACTCAGTGCTCAGGGTGCTCGGTGCTCAGTACTCGGGGTGCTGGGTGCTCATTCTCGGGGTGCTGGGTGCTCAGTGCTCGGGGTGCTGGGTACTCAGTACTCAGGGTGCTGGGTGCTCAGTGCTCAGGGTGCTGGGTGCTCAGTACTCAGGGTGCTGGGTGCTCAGTGCTCAGGGTGCTGGGTGCTCAGTACTCAGGGTGCTGGGTGCTCAGTGCTCAGGGTGCTGGGTGCTCAGTACTCAGGGTGCTGGGAGCTCAGTGCTCAGGGTGATCGGTGCTCAGTACTCAGGGTGCTCAGTGCTCAGGGTGCTTGGTGCTCAGTGCTCAGGGTGCTGGGTGCTCAGTACTCAGGGTTCTCATTGCTCAGAGTGCTGGGTGCTCAGTACTCAGGGTGCTGGGTGCTCAGTACTCAGGGTGCTCAGTGCTCAGTACTCAGGGTGCTCAGTGCTCAGTACTCAGGGTGCTCGGTGCTCAGGGTGCTGGGTGCTCATTGCTCCGGGTGCTGGGTGCTCATTGCTCGCGGTGCTACATGCTCAGTGCTCGGGGTGCTCGGTGCTCAGTACTCAGGGTGCTGGGTACTCAGTGCTCAGGGTGCTCGGTGCTCAGTACTCGGGGTGCTGGGTGCTCATTCTCGGGGTGCTTGGTGCTCAGTGCTCGGGGTGCTGGGTGCTCAGTACTCAGGGTGCTGGGTGCTCAGTGCTCAGGGTGCTGGGTGCTCAGTACTCAGGGTGCTGGGTGCTCAGTGCTCAGGGTGCTGGGTGCTCAGTACTCAGGGTGCTGGGTGCTCAGTGCTCGGGGTGCTGGGTGCTCAGTGCTCAGTACTCAGGGTGCTGGGTGCTCAGTGCTCGGGGTGCTGGGTGCTCAGTGCTCAGTACTCAGGGTGCTGGGTGCTCAGTGCTCGGGGTGCTGGGTGCTCAGTGCTCAGGGTGCTGGGTGCTCTGTGCTCGGGGTGATGGGTGCTCAGTACTCAGGGTGCTGGGTGCTCAGTACTCGGGTGCTGGGTGCTCAGTGCTCAGGGTGCTGGGTGCTCAGTGCTCGGGGTGCTGGGTGCTCAGTGCTCAGTACTCAGGGTGCTGGGTGCTCAGTGCTCGGGGTGCTGGGTGCTCAGTGCTCAGGGTGCTGGGTGCTCAGTGCTCAGGGCGCTGGGTGCTCAGTGCTCAGTCCTCAGGGTGATGGGTGCACAGTGCTCAGGGTGCTGCGTGCTCAGTGCTCAGGGTGCTGGGTACTCAGTGCTCGGGGTGCTGGGTGCTCAGTACTCAGGGTGCTGGGTGCTCAGTACACATGGTGCTGGGTTCTCAGTGCTCGGGTTGCTGGGTGCTCATTGCTCGGGGTGCTGGGTGCTCAGTGCTCGGGGTGCTGTGTGTTCAGTGCTCACGGTGCTGGGTGTTCAGTACTCAGGGTGCTGGGTGCTCAGTACTCAGGGTTCTCATTGCTCAGGGTGCTGGGTGCTCAGTACTCAGGGTGCTGGGTGCTCAGTACTCAGGGTGCTCAGTGCTCAGTACTCAGGGTGCTCAGTGCTCAGTACTCAGGGTGCTCGGTGCTCAGGGTGCTGGGTGCTCATTGCTCCGGTTGCTGGGTGCTCATTGCTCGCGGTGCTGCAAGCTCAGTGCTCGGGGTGCTCGGTGCTCAGTACTCAGGGTGCTCGGTACTCAGTGCTCAGGGTGCTCGGTGCTCAGTACTCGGGGTGCTGGGTGCTCATTCTCGGGGTGCTTGGTGCTCAGTGCTCGGGGTGCTGGGTGCTCAGTACTCAGGGTGCTGGGTGCTCAGTGCTCAGGGTGCTGGGTGCTCAGTACTCAGGGTGCTGGGTGCTCAGTGCTCAGGGTGCTGGGTGCTCAGTACTCAGGGTGCTGGGTGCTCAGTGCTCAGGGTGCTGAGTGCTCAGTACTCAGGGTGCTGGGAGCTCAGTGCTCAGGGTGATCGGTGCTCAGTACTCAGGGTGCTCAGTACTCAGGGTGCTGGGTGCTCAGTGCTCGGGGTGCTGGGTGCTCAGTGTTCAGGGTGCTGGGTGCTCAGTGCTTTGGGTTCTGGGTGCTCAGTGCTCAGGGTGATCGGTGCTCAGTACTCAGGGTGCTGGGTGCTCAGTGCTCAGGGTGCTGGGTGCTCAGTCCTCAGGGTGCTTAGTGCTCAGTACTCAGGGTGCTCAGTGCTCAGTACTCAGGGTGCTGGGTGCTCAGTACTCAGGGTGCTGGGTGCTCAGTGCTCAGGTTGCTGGGTGATCAGTGCTCAGGGTGCTGGGTGCTCAGTGCTCAGCGTGCTGGGTGCTCAGTGCGCGGGGTGCTGGGTGCTCAGTACTCAGGTTGCTGGGTGCTCAGTGCTTGGTGTGCTCGGTGCTCAGTACGTTGGGTGCTCACTACTCAGGGTGCTGGGTGCTCAGTGCTCGGGGTGATCCGTGCTCAGTACTCAGGTTGCTGGGTGCTCAGTTCTCGGGGTGCTCAGTGCTCACTACGTTGGGTGCTCACTACTCAGGGTGCTGGGTGCTCAGTGCTCAGGGTGCTGGGTGCTCAGTGCTCAGGGTGCTGGGTGCTCAGTGCTCAGGGTGCTGGGTGCTCAGTACTCAGGGTGCTGGTTGCTCAGTACTCAGGGTGCTCAGTGCTCAGTACTCAGGGTGCTCAGTGCTCAGTACTCAGGGTGCTCAGTTCTCAGGGTGCTGGGTGCTCAGTCCTCAGGGTGCTGGGTGCTCAGTGCTCAGGGTGCTCAGTGCTCAGTGCTCAGGGTGCTGGGTGCTCAGTACTCAGGGTGCTGTGTGCTCAGTGCTCGGGGTGCTGGGTGCTCAGTACTCAGAGTGCTGGGTGCTCAGTGCTCAGGGTGCTGGGTGCTCAGTGCTCAGGGTGCTCGGTGCTTAGTACTCAGGGTGCTCGGTGCTCGGGGTGCTGGGTGCTCAGTGCACGGGGTGCTGGGTGCTCAGTGCTCGGGGTGCTGGGTGCTCAGTGCTCAGGGTGCTGGGTGCTCAGTACTCAAGGTGCTGGCTGCTCAGTACTCAGGGTGCTGGGTGCTCAGTACTCAGGTTGCTGGGTGCTCAGTGATCAGGGTGTTGGGTGCTCAGTACTCAGGGTGCTGGGTGCTCAGTACTCAGGGTGCTGGGTGCTCAGTGCTCGGGGTGCTGGGTGCTCAGTGCTCGGGGTGCTGGGTGCTCAGTGCTCGGGGTGCTGGGTGCTCAGTGCTCGGGGTGCTGGGTGCTCAGTGCTCAGGGTGCTGGGTGCTCAGTGCTCGGGGTGCTGGGTGCTCAGTGCTCGGGATGCTGGGTTCTCAGTGCTCGGGGTGCTCGGTGCTCAGTGCTCGGGGTGCTGGGTGCTCAGTACTCGTGGTGCTCAGTGCTCAGTACTCAGGGTGCTGGGTGCTCAGTGCTCAGGGCGCTGGGTGCTCAATGCTAGGGGTGCTGGCTGCTCGGTGCTCAGGTTGCTGGGTGGTCAGTACTCGGGGCGCTGGGTGCTCAGTACTCAGGGTGCGGGGTGCTCATTGCTTGGGGTGCTGGTTGCTCAGTGCTCGGGGTGCTGGGTGCTCAGTGCTCAGGGTGCTTGGTGCTCAGTGCTCAGGGTGCTGGGTGCTCAGTACTCAGGGTGCTGGGTGCTCAGTACTCGGGTGCTGGGTGCTCAGTGCTCAGGGTGCTGGGTGCTCAGTGCTCAGGGTGCTGGGTGCTCAGTGCTCGGGGTGCTTGGTGCTCAGTGCTCAGTACTCAGGGTGCTGGGTGCTCAGTGCTCAGTACTCAGGGTGCTGGGTGCTCAGTGCTTAGGGTGCTGGGTGCTCAGTGCTCAGGGTGCTGGGTGCTCAGTGCTCGGGGTGCTGGGTGCTCAGTGCTCAGTACTCAGGGTGCTGGGTGCTCAGTGCTCGGGGTGCTGGGTGCCCAGTGCTCAGTACTCAGGGTGCTCGGTGCTCAGTGCTCGGGGTGCTGGGTGCTCAGTGCTCGGGGTGCTGGGTGCTCAGTACTCGGGGTGCTGGGTGCTCAGTCCTCAGGGTGTTGGGTGCTCAGTACTCCGGGTGCTGGGTGCTCAGTTCTCGGGGTGCTCGGTGCTCAGTACTCAGTGATCAGGGTGCTGAGTGCTCAGTGCTCAGGGTGCTGGGTGTTCAGTACTCAGGGAGCTGGGTGCTCAGTACTCAGGGTGCTGGGTGCTCAGTGCTCAGGCTGCTGGGTGCTCAGTACTTGGGGTGCTCGGTGCCCAGTGCTCAGGGTGCTGGGTGCTCAGTGCTCAGGTTGCTGGGTGCTCACGGCTCGGGGTGCTGGGTGCTCAGTACTCAGTGTGCTGGGTGCTCAGTACTCAGGGTGCTGGGTGCTCAGTACTCGGGGTGCTGGGTGCTCAGTACTCAGGGTGCTGGGTGCTCAGTACTCAGGGAGCTCAGTGCTTGGGGTGCTGGGTGCTCAGTACTCAGGGTGCTCCGTGCTTGGGGTGTTGGGTGCTCAGTACTCAGGTTGCTGGGTGCTCAGTGATCAGGGTGTTGGGTGCTCAGTACTCAGGGTGCTGGGTGCTCAGTACTCAGGGTGCTGGGTGCTCAGTGCTCGGGGTGCTGGGTGCTCAGTGCTCGGGGTGCTGGGTGCTCAGTGCTCGGGGTGCTGGGTGCTCAGTGCTCGGGGTGCTGGGTGCTCTGTGCTCAGGGTGCTGGGTGCTCAGTGCTCGGGGTGTTGGGTGCTCAGTGCTCGGGGTGCTGGGTTCTCAGTGCTCGGGGTGCTCGGTGCTCAGTGCTCGGGGTGCTGGGTGCTCAGTACTCGTGGTGCTCAGTGCTCAGTACTCAGGGTGCTGGGTGCTCAGTGCTCAGGGCGCTGGGTGCTCAGTGCTAGGGGTGCTGGCTGCTCGGTGCTCAGGTTGCTGGGTGGTCAGTACTCGGGGCGCTGAGTGCTCAGTACTCAGGGTGTGGGGTGCTCATTGCTTGGGGTGCTGGTTGCTCAGTGCTCGGGGTGCTGGGTGCTCAGTGCTCAGGGTGCTTGGTTCTCAGTGCTCAGGGTGCTGGGTGCTCAGTACTCAGGGTGCTGGGTGCTCAGTACTCGGGTGCTGGGTGCTCAGTGCTCAGGGTGCTGGGTGCTCAGTGCTCAGGGTGCTGGGTGCTCAGTGCTCGGGGTGCTGGGTGCTCAGTGCTCAGTACTCAGGGTGCTGGGTGCTCAGTGCTCAGTACTCAGGGTGCTGGGTGCTCAGTGCTTAGGGTGCTGGGTGCTCAGTGCTCAGGGTGCTGGGTGCTCAGTGCTCGGGGTGCTGGGTGCTCAGTGCTCAGTACTCAGGGTGCTGGGTGCTCAGTGCTCGGGGTGCTGGGTTCCCAGTGCTCAGTACTCAGGGTGCTCGGTGCTCAGTGCTCGGGGTGCTGGGTGCTCAGTGCTCGGGGTGCTGGGTGCTCAGTACTCGGGGTGCTGGGTGCTCAGTCCTCAGGGTGTTGGGTGCTCAGTACTCCGGGTGCTGGGTGCTCAGTTCTCGGGGTGCTCGGTGCTCAGTACTCAGTGATCAGGGTGCTGAGTGCTCAGTGCTCAGGGTGCTGGGTGTTCAGTACTCAGGGAGCTGGGTGCTCAGTACTCAGGGTGCTGGGTGCTCAGTGCTCAGGCTGCTGGGTGCTCAGTACTCGGGGTGCTCGGTGCCCAGTGCTCAGGGTGCTGGGTGCTCAGTACTCAGGGTGCCGGGTACTCAGTGCTCAGGGTGCTCGGTGCTCAGTACTCGGGGTGCTGGGTGCTCATTCTCGGGGTGCTGGGTGCTCAGTGCTCGGGGTGCTGGGTACTCAGTACTCAGGGTGCTGGGTGCTCAGTGCTCAGGGTGCTGGGTGCTCAGTACTCAGGGTGCTGGGTGCTCAGTGCTCAGGGTGCTGGGTGCTCAGTACTCAGGGTGCTGGGTGCTCAGTGCTCAGGGTGCTGGGTGCTCAGTACTCAGGGTGCTGGGAGCTCAGTGCTCAGGGTGATCGGTGCTCAGTACTCAGGGTGCTCAGTGCTCAGGGTGCTTGGTGCTCAGTGCTCAGGGTGCTGGGTGCTCAGTACTCAGGGTTCTCATTGCTCAGGGTGCTGGGTGCTCAGTACTCAGGGTGCTGGGTGCTCAGTACTCAGGGTGCTCAGTGCTCAGTACTCAGGGTGCTCAGTGCTCAGTACTCAGGGTGCTCGGTGCTCAGGGTGCTGGGTGCTCATTGCTCCGGGTGCTGGGTGCTCATTGCTCGCGGTGCTACATGCTCAGTGCTCGGGGTGCTCGGTGCTCAGTACTCAGGGTGCTGGGTACTCAGTGCTCAGGGTGCTCGGTGCTCAGTACTCGGGGTGCTGGGTGCTCATTCTCGGGGTGCTTGGTGCTCAGTGCTCGGGGTGCTGGGTGCTCAGTACTCAGGGTGCTGGGTGCTCAGTGCTCAGGGTGCTGGGTGCTCAGTACTCAGGGTGCTGGGTGCTCAGTGCTCAGGGTGCTGGGTGCTCAGTACTCAGGGTGCTGGGTGCTCAGTGCTCGGGGTGCTGGGTGCTCAGTGCTCAGGGTGCTGGGTGCTCTGTGCTCGGGGTGATGGGTGCTCAGTACTCAGGGTGCTGGGTGCTCAGTACTCGGGTGCTGGGTGCTCAGTGCTCAGGGTGCTGGGTGCTCAGTGCTCGGGGTGCTGGGTGCTCAGTGCTCAGTACTCAGGGTGCTGGGTGCTCAGTGCTCGGGGTGCTGGGTGCTCAGTGCTCAGGGTGCTGGGTGCTCAGTGCTCAGGGCGCTGGGTGCTCAGTGCTCAGTCCTCAGGGTGATGGGTGCACAGTGCTCAGGGTGCTGCGTGCTCAGTGCTCAGGGTGCTGGGTACTCAGTGCTCGGGGTGCTGGGTGCTCAGTACTCAGGGTGCTGGGTGCTCAGTACACATGGTGCTGGGTTCTCAGTGCTCGGGTTGCTGGGTGCTCATTGCTCGGGGTGCTGGGTGCTCAGTGCTCGGGGTGCTGTGTGTTCAGTGCTCACGGTGCTGGGTGTTCAGTACTCAGGGTGCTGGGTGCTCAGTGCTCGGGGTGCTGGGTGCCCAGTGCTCAGTACTCAGGGTGCTCGGTGCTCAGTGCTCGGGGTGCTGGGTGCTCAGTGCTCGGGGTGCTGGGTGCTCAGTACTCGGGGTGCTGGGTGCTCAGTCCTCAGGGTGTTGGGTGCTCAGTACTCCGGGTGCTGGGTGCTCAGTTCTCGGGGTGCTCGGTGCTCAGTACTCAGTGATCAGGGTGCTGAGTGCTCAGTGCTCAGGGTGCTGGGTGTTCAGTACTCAGGGAGCTGGGTGCTCAGTACTCAGGGTGCTGGGTGCTCAGTGCTCAGGCTGCTGGGTGCTCAGTACTTGGGGTGCTCGGTGCCCAGTGCTCAGGGTGCTGGGTGCTCAGTGCTCAGGTTGCTGGGTGCTCACGGCTCGGGGTGCTGGGTGCTCAGTACTCAGTGTGCTGGGTGCTCAGTACTCAGGGTGCTGGGTGCTCAGTACTCGGGGTGCTGGGTGCTCAGTACTCAGGGTGCTGGGTGCTCAGTACTCAGGGAGCTCAGTGCTTGGGGTGCTGGGTGCTCAGTACTCAGGGTGCTCCGTGCTTGGGGTGTTGGGTGCTCAGTACTCAGGTTGCTGGGTGCTCAGTGATCAGGGTGTTGGGTGCTCAGTACTCAGGGTGCTGGGTGCTCAGTACTCAGGGTGCTGGGTGCTCAGTGCTCGGGGTGCTGGGTGCTCAGTGCTCGGGGTGCTGGGTGCTCAGTGCTCGGGGTGCTGGGTGCTCAGTGCTCGGGGTGCTGGGTGCTCTGTGCTCAGGGTGCTGGGTGCTCAGTGCTCGGGGTGTTGGGTGCTCAGTGCTCGGGGTGCTGGGTTCTCAGTGCTCGGGGTGCTCGGTGCTCAGTGCTCGGGGTGCTGGGTGCTCAGTACTCGTGGTGCTCAGTGCTCAGTACTCAGGGTGCTGGGTGCTCAGTGCTCAGGGCGCTGGGTGCTCAGTGCTAGGGGTGCTGGCTGCTCGGTGCTCAGGTTGCTGGGTGGTCAGTACTCGGGGCGCTGAGTGCTCAGTACTCAGGGTGTGGGGTGCTCATTGCTTGGGGTGCTGGTTGCTCAGTGCTCGGGGTGCTGGGTGCTCAGTGCTCAGGGTGCTTGGTTCTCAGTGCTCAGGGTGCTGGGTGCTCAGTACTCAGGGTGCTGGGTGCTCAGTACTCGGGTGCTGGGTGCTCAGTGCTCAGGGTGCTGGGTGCTCAGTGCTCAGGGTGCTGGGTGCTCAGTGCTCGGGGTGCTGGGTGCTCAGTGCTCAGTACTCAGGGTGCTGGGTGCTCAGTGCTCAGTACTCAGGGTGCTGGGTGCTCAGTGCTTAGGGTGCTGGGTGCTCAGTGCTCAGGGTGCTGGGTGCTCAGTGCTCGGGGTGCTGGGTGCTCAGTGCTCAGTACTCAGGGTGCTGGGTGCTCAGTGCTCGGGGTGCTGGGTTCCCAGTGCTCAGTACTCAGGGTGCTCGGTGCTCAGTGCTCGGGGTGCTGGGTGCTCAGTGCTCGGGGTGCTGGGTGCTCAGTACTCGGGGTGCTGGGTGCTCAGTCCTCAGGGTGTTGGGTGCTCAGTACTCCGGGTGCTGGGTGCTCAGTTCTCGGGGTGCTCGGTGCTCAGTACTCAGTGATCAGGGTGCTGAGTGCTCAGTGCTCAGGGTGCTGGGTGTTCAGTACTCAGGGAGCTGGGTGCTCAGTACTCAGGGTGCTGGGTGCTCAGTGCTCAGGCTGCTGGGTGCTCAGTACTCGGGGTGCTCGGTGCCCAGTGCTCAGGGTGCTGGGTGCTCAGTACTCAGGGTGCCGGGTACTCAGTGCTCAGGGTGCTCGGTGCTCAGTACTCGGGGTGCTGGGTGCTCATTCTCGGGGTGCTGGGTGCTCAGTGCTCGGGGTGCTGGGTACTCAGTACTCAGGGTGCTGGGTGCTCAGTGCTCAGGGTGCTGGGTGCTCAGTACTCAGGGTGCTGGGTGCTCAGTGCTCAGGGTGCTGGGTGCTCAGTACTCAGGGTGCTGGGTGCTCAGTGCTCAGGGTGCTGGGTGCTCAGTACTCAGGGTGCTGGGAGCTCAGTGCTCAGGGTGATCGGTGCTCAGTACTCAGGGTGCTCAGTGCTCAGGGTGCTTGGTGCTCAGTGCTCAGGGTGCTGGGTGCTCAGTACTCAGGGTTCTCATTGCTCAGGGTGCTGGGTGCTCAGTACTCAGGGTGCTGGGTGCTCAGTACTCAGGGTGCTCAGTGCTCAGTACTCAGGGTGCTCAGTGCTCAGTACTCAGGGTGCTCGGTGCTCAGGGTGCTGGGTGCTCATTGCTCCGGGTGCTGGGTGCTCATTGCTCGCGGTGCTACATGCTCAGTGCTCGGGGTGCTCGGTGCTCAGTACTCAGGGTGCTGGGTACTCAGTGCTCAGGGTGCTCGGTGCTCAGTACTCGGGGTGCTGGGTGCTCATTCTCGGGGTGCTTGGTGCTCAGTGCTCGGGGTGCTGGGTGCTCAGTACTCAGGGTGCTGGGTGCTCAGTGCTCAGGGTGCTGGGTGCTCAGTACTCAGGGTGCTGGGTGCTCAGTGCTCAGGGTGCTGGGTGCTCAGTACTCAGGGTGCTGGGTGCTCAGTGCTCGGGGTGCTGGGTGCTCAGTGCTCAGGGTGCTGGGTGCTCTGTGCTCGGGGTGATGGGTGCTCAGTACTCAGGGTGCTGGGTGCTCAGTACTCGGGTGCTGGGTGCTCAGTGCTCAGGGTGCTGGGTGCTCAGTGCTCGGGGTGCTGGGTGCTCAGTGCTCAGTACTCAGGGTGCTGGGTGCTCAGTGCTCGGGGTGCTGGGTGCTCAGTGCTCAGGGTGCTGGGTGCTCAGTGCTCAGGGCGCTGGGTGCTCAGTGCTCAGTCCTCAGGGTGATGGGTGCACAGTGCTCAGGGTGCTGCGTGCTCAGTGCTCAGGGTGCTGGGTACTCAGTGCTCGGGGTGCTGGGTGCTCAGTACTCAGGGTGCTGGGTGCTCAGTACACATGGTGCTGGGTTCTCAGTGCTCGGGTTGCTGGGTGCTCATTGCTCGGGGTGCTGGGTGCTCAGTGCTCGGGGTGCTGTGTGTTCAGTGCTCACGGTGCTGGGTGTTCAGTACTCAGGGTGCTGGGTGCTCAGTACTCAGGGTTCTCATTGCTCAGGGTGCTGGGTGCTCAGTACTCAGGGTGCTGGGTGCTCAGTACTCAGGGTGCTCAGTGCTCAGTACTCAGGGTGCTCAGTGCTCAGTACTCAGGGTGCTCGGTGCTCAGGGTGCTGGGTGCTCATTGCTCCGGTTGCTGGGTGCTCATTGCTCGCGGTGCTGCAAGCTCAGTGCTCGGGGTGCTCGGTGCTCAGTACTCAGGGTGCTGGGTACTCAGTGCTCAGGGTGCTCGGTGCTCAGTACTCGGGGTGCTGGGTGCTCATTCTCGGGGTGCTTGGTGCTCAGTGCTCGGGGTGCTGGGTGCTCAGTACTCAGGGTGCTGGGTGCTCAGTGCTCAGGGTGCTGGGTGATCAGTACTCAGGGTGCTGGGTGCTCAGTGCTCAGGGTGCTGGGTGCTCAGTACTCAGGGTGCTGGGTGCTCAGTGCTCAGGGTGCTGAGTGCTCAGTACTCAGGGTGCTGGGAGCTCAGTGCTCAGGGTGATCGGTGCTCAGTACTCAGGGTGCTCAGTACTCAGGGTGCTGGGTGCTCAGTGCTCGGGGTGCTGGGTGCTCAGTGTTCAGGGTGCTGGGTGCTCAGTGCTTTGGGTTCTGGGTGCTCAGTGCTCAGGGTGATCGGTGCTCAGTACTCAGGGTGCTGGGTGCTCAGTGCTCAGGGTGCTGGGTGCTCAGTCCTCAGGGTGCTTAGTGCTCAGTACTCAGGGTGCTGAGTGCTCAGTACTCAGGGTGCTGGGTGCTCAGTACTCAGGGTGCTGGGTGCTCAGTGCTCAGGTTGCTGGGTGATCAGTGCTCAGGGTGCTGGGTGCTCAGTGCTCAGCGTGCTGGGTGCTCAGTGCGCGGGGTGCTGGGTGCTCAGTACTCAGGTTGCTGGGTGCTCAGTGCTTGGTGTGCTCGGTGCTCAGTACGTTGGGTGCTCACTACTCAGGGTGCTGGGTGCTCAGTGCTCGGGGTGATCCGTGCTCAGTACTCAGGTTGCTGGGTGCTCAGTTCTCGGGGTGCTCAGTGCTCACTACGTTGGGTGCTCACTACTCAGGGTGCTGGGTGCTCAGTGCTCAGGGTGCTGGGTGCTCAGTGCTCAGGGTGCTGGGTGCTCAGTGCTCAGGGTGCTGGGTGCTCAGTACTCAGGGTGCTGGTTGCTCAGTACTCAGGGTGCTCAGTGCTCAGTACTCAGGGTGCTCAGTGCTCAGTACTCAGGGTGCTCAGTTCTCAGGGTGCTGGGTGCTCAGTCCTCAGGGTGCTGGGTGCTCAGTGCTCAGGGTGCTCAGTGCTCAGTGCTCAGGGTGCTGGGTGCTCAGTACTCAGGGTGCTGTGTGCTCAGTGCTCGGGGTGCTGGGTGCTCAGTACTCAGAGTGCTGGGTGCTCAGTGCTCAGGGTGCTGGGTGCTCAGTGCTCAGGGTGCTCGGTGCTTAGTACTCAGGGTGCTCGGTGCTCGGGGTGCTGGGTGCTCAGTGCACGGGGTGCTGGGTGCTCAGTGCTCGGGGTGCTGGGTGCTCAGTGCTCAGGGTGCTGGGTGCTCAGTACTCAAGGTGCTGGCTGCTCAGTACTCAGGGTGCTGGGTGCTCAGTACTCAGGTTGCTGGGTGCTCAGTGATCAGGGTGTTGGGTGCTCAGTACTCAGGGTGCTGGGTGCTCAGTACTCAGGGTGCTGGGTGCTCAGTGCTCGGGGTGCTGGGTGCTCAGTGCTCGGGGTGCTGGGTGCTCAGTGCTCGGGGTGCTGGGTGCTCAGTGCTCGGGGTGCTGGGTGCTCAGTGCTCAGGGTGCTGGGTGCTCAGTGCTCGGGGTGCTGGGTGCTCAGTGCTCGGGATGCTGGGTTCTCAGTGCTCGGGGTGCTCGGTGCTCAGTGCTCGGGGTGCTGGGTGCTCAGTACTCGTGGTGCTCAGTGCTCAGTACTCAGGGTGCTGGGTGCTCAGTGCTCAGGGCGCTGGGTGCTCAATGCTAGGGGTGCTGGCTGCTCGGTGCTCAGGTTGCTGGGTGGTCAGTACTCGGGGCGCTGGGTGCTCAGTACTCAGGGTGCGGGGTGCTCATTGCTTGGGGTGCTGGTTGCTCAGTGCTCGGGGTGCTGGGTGCTCAGTGCTCAGGGTGCTTGGTGCTCAGTGCTCAGGGTGCTGGGTGCTCAGTACTCAGGGTGCTGGGTGCTCAGTACTCGGGTGCTGGGTGCTCAGTGCTCAGGGTGCTGGGTGCTCAGTGCTCAGGGTGCTGGGTGCTCAGTGCTCGGGGTGCTTGGTGCTCAGTGCTCAGTACTCAGGGTGCTGGGTGCTCAGTGCTCAGTACTCAGGGTGCTGGGTGCTCAGTGCTTAGGGTGCTGGGTGCTCAGTGCTCAGGGTGCTGGGTGCTCAGTGCTCGGGGTGCTGGGTGCTCAGTGCTCAGTACTCAGGGTGCTGGGTGCTCAGTGCTCGGGGTGCTGGGTGCCCAGTGCTCAGTACTCAGGGTGCTCGGTGCTCAGTGCTCGGGGTGCTGGGTGCTCAGTGCTCGGGGTGCTGGGTGCTCAGTACTCGGGGTGCTGGGTGCTCAGTCCTCAGGGTGTTGGGTGCTCAGTACTCCGGGTGCTGGGTGCTCAGTTCTCGGGGTGCTCGGTGCTCAGTACTCAGTGATCAGGGTGCTGAGTGCTCAGTGCTCAGGGTGCTGGGTGTTCAGTACTCAGGGAGCTGGGTGCTCAGTACTCAGGGTGCTGGGTGCTCAGTGCTCAGGCTGCTGGGTGCTCAGTACTTGGGGTGCTCGGTGCCCAGTGCTCAGGGTGCTGGGTGCTCAGTGCTCAGGTTGCTGGGTGCTCACGGCTCGGGGTGCTGGGTGCTCAGTACTCAGTGTGCTGGGTGCTCAGTACTCAGGGTGCTGGGTGCTCAGTACTCGGGGTGCTGGGTGCTCAGTACTCAGGGTGCTGGGTGCTCAGTACTCAGGGAGCTCAGTGCTTGGGGTGCTGGGTGCTCAGTACTCAGGGTGCTCCGTGCTTGGGGTGTTGGGTGCTCAGTACTCAGGTTGCTGGGTGCTCAGTGATCAGGGTGTTGGGTGCTCAGTACTCAGGGTGCTGGGTGCTCAGTACTCAGGGTGCTGGGTGCTCAGTGCTCGGGGTGCTGGGTGCTCAGTGCTCGGGGTGCTGGGTGCTCAGTGCTCGGGGTGCTGGGTGCTCAGTGCTCGGGGTGCTGGGTGCTCTGTGCTCAGGGTGCTGGGTGCTAAGTGCTCGGGGTGTTGGGTGCTCAGTGCTCGGGGTGCTGGGTTCTCAGTGCTCGGGGTGCTCGGTGCTCAGTGCTCGGGGTGCTGGGTGCTCAGTACTCGTGGTGCTCAGTGCTCAGTACTCAGGGTGCTGGGTGCTCAGTGCTCAGGGCGCTGGGTGCTCAGTGCTAGGGGTGCTGGCTGCTCGGTGCTCAGGTTGCTGGGTGGTCAGTACTCGGGGCGCTGAGTGCTCAGTACTCAGGGTGCGGGGTGCTCATTGCTTGGGGTGCTGGTTGCTCAGTGCTCGGGGTGCTGGGTGCTCAGTGCTCAGGGTGCTTGGTGCTCAGTGCTCAGGGTGCTGGGTGCTCAGTACTCAGGGTGCTGGGTGCTCAGTACTCGGGTGCTGGGTGCTCAGTGCTCAGGGTGCTGGGTGCTCAGTGCTCAGGGTGCTGGGTGCTCAGTGCTCGGGGTGCTGGGTGCTCAGTGCTCAGTACTCAGGGTGCTGGGTGCTCAGTGCTCAGTACTCAGGGTGCTGGGTGCTCAGTGCTTAGGGTGCTGGGTGCTCAGTGCTCAGGGTGCTGGGTGCTCAGTGCTCGGGGTGCTGGGTGCTCAGTGCTCAGTACTCAGGGTGCTGGGTGCTCAGTGCTCGGGGTGCTGGGTTCCCAGTGCTCAGTACTCAGGGTGCTCGGTGCTCAGTGCTCGGGGTGCTGGGTGCTCAGTGCTCGGGGTGCTGGGTGCTCAGTACTCGGGGTGCTGGGTGCTCAGTCCTCAGGGTGTTGGGTGCTCAGTACTCCGGGTGCTGGGTGCTCAGTTCTCGGGGTGCTCGGTGCTCAGTACTCAGTGATCAGGGTGCTGAGTGCTCAGTGCTCAGGGTGCTGGGTGTTCAGTACTCAGGGAGCTGGGTGCTCAGTACTCAGGGTGCTGGGTGCTCAGTGCTCAGGCTGCTGGGTGCTCAGTACTCGGGGTGCTCGGTGCCCAGTGCTCAGGGTGCTGGGTGCTCAGTACTCAGGGTGCCGGGTACTCAGTGCTCAGGGTGCTCGGTGCTCAGTACTCGGGGTGCTGGGTGCTCATTCTCGGGGTGCTGGGTGCTCAGTGCTCGGGGTGCTGGGTACTCAGTACTCAGGGTGCTGGGTGCTCAGTGCTCAGGGTGCTGGGTGCTCAGTACTCAGGGTGCTGGGTGCTCAGTGCTCAGGGTGCTGGGTGCTCAGTACTCAGGGTGCTGGGTGCTCAGTGCTCAGGGTGCTGGGTGCTCAGTACTCAGGGTGCTGGGAGCTCAGTGCTCAGGGTGATCGGTGCTCAGTACTCAGGGTGCTCAGTGCTCAGGGTGCTTGGTGCTCAGTGCTCAGGGTGCTGGGTGCTCAGTACTCAGGGTTCTCATTGCTCAGGGTGCTGGGTGCTCAGTACTCAGGGTGCTGGGTGCTCAGTACTCAGGGTGCTCAGTGCTCAGTACTCAGGGTGCTCAGTGCTCAGTACTCAGGGTGCTCGGTGCTCAGGGTGCTGTGTGCTCATTGCTCCGGGTGCTGGGTGCTCATTGCTCGCGGTGCTACATGCTCAGTGCTCGGGGTGCTCGGTGCTCAGTACTCAGGGTGCTGGGTACTCAGTGCTCAGGGTGCTCGGTGCTCAGTACTCGGGGTGCTGGGTGCTCATTCTCGGGGTGCTTGGTGCTCAGTGCTCGGGGTGCTGGGTGCTCAGTACTCAGGGTGCTGGGTGCTCAGTGCTCAGGGTGCTGGGTGCTCAGTACTCAGGGTGCTGGGTGCTCAGTGCTCAGGGTGCTGGGTGCTCAGTACTCAGGGTGCTGGGTGCTCAGTGCTCAGGGTGCTGGGTGCTCAGTACTCAGGGTGCTGGGAGCTCAGTGCTCAGGGTGATCGGTGCTCAGTACTCAGGGTGCTCAGTACTCAGGGTGCTGGGTGCTCAGTGCTCGGGGTGCTGGGTGCTCAGTATTCAGGGTGCTGGGTGCTCAGTGCTTTGGGTGCTGGGTGCTCAGTACTCAGGGTGCTGGGAGCTCAGTGCTCAGGGTGATCGGTGCTCAGTACTCAGGGTGCTCAGTACTCAGGGTGCTGGGTGCTCAGTGCTCGGGGTGCTTGGTGCTCAGTGCTCAGGGTGCTGGGTGCTCAGTACTCAGGGTGCTCAGTGCTCAGTGCTCAGTACTCAGGGTGCTGGGTGCTCAGTACTCAGGGTGCTGGGTGCTCAGTGCTCGGGGTGCCCGGTGCTCAGTGCTCGGGGTGCTCGGTGCTCAGTACTCATGGTGCTGGGTGCTCAGTACTCAGGGTGCTGGGTGCTCAGTGCTGGGTGCTCAGTGCTCGGGGTGCTCCGTGCAAAGTACGTTAGGAGCTCAGTGCTCAGGGTGCTGGGTGCTCAGTGCTCAGGGTGCTGGGTGCTCAGTGCTCAGGGTGCTTGGTGCTCAGTACTCAGGGTGCTGGGTGCTCAGTGCTTGGGGTGCTGGGTGCTCAGTACTCAGGGTGCTGGGTGCTCAGTGCTCGAGGTGCTGGGTGCTCAGTGCTCGGGGTGCTGGGTGCTCAGTACTCGGGCTGCTGGGTGCTCAGTGCTCAGGGTGCTGGGTCTCAGTGCTCGGGGGTACTGGGTACTCATTGCTCAGTACACAGGGTGCTGAGTGCTCAGTGCTCGGGGTGCTGGGTGCTCAGTGCTCGGGGTGCTGGGTGCTCATTCTCGGGGTGCTGGGTGCTCAGTACTCAGGGAGCTGGGTGCAAAATGCTCGGGGTGCTCGGTGCTCAGTACACACTGTGCTGGGTGCTCAGTGCTCGGGGTGCTGGGTGCTCAGCACTCAGGTTGCTGGGTGCTCAGTACTCAGGGTGCTGGGTGCTCAGTGCTCGGGGTGCTGGGTGCTCAGTGCTCAGGGTGCTGGGTGCTCAGTACTTAGGGTGCTGGGTGCTCAGTGCTCGGGGTGCTCGGTGCTCAGTACTCAAGGTGCTGGGTGCTCAGTGCTCACGGTGCTGGTTGCTCAGTCCTCGGGGTGCTCCGTACTCAGTGCTCAGGGTGCTGGGTGCTCAGTACTCAGGGTGCTCAGTGCTCAGTACTAAGGGTGCTCAGTGCTCAGTACTCAGGGTGCTCAGTGCTCAGGGCTCGGGGTGCTGGGTGCTCAGTGCTCGGGGTGATGGGTGCTCAGTACTCAGGGTGCATGGTGCTCAGTGCACAGTACTCAGCGTGCTGGGTGCTCAGTGCTCGGGGTGCTGGGTCCTCAGTGCTCAGGGTGCTGGGTGCTCAGTTCTCAGGGTGCTGGGTGCTCAGTGCTCCCGGTGCTGGGTCCTCAGTGCTCAGGGTGCTGGGTGCTCAGTACTCAGTGTGCTCAGTGCTCAGGGTGCTGGGTGCTCAGAACTCATGGTGCTGGGTGCTCAGTACTCAGGGTGCTGGGTGCTCAGTACTCAGGGTGCTTGGTGCTCAGTACTCAGGGTGCTTGGTGCTCAGTACTCAGGGTGCTGGGTGCTCAGTGCTCAGGGTGCTCGGTGCTCAGTACTCATGGTGCTGGGTGCTCATTCTCGGGGTGCTGGGTGCTCAGTACTCAGGTTGTTCAGTACTCTGGGTGCTCCGTGTTCAGTACTCATGTTGCTGGGTGCTCAGTACTCAGGGTGCTCGGTGCTCAGTTCTCAGGGTGCTCGGTGCTCAGTGTTTGGGGTGCTGGGTGCTCAGTACTCAGGGTGCTGGGTGCTCAGTGCTCAGGGTGCTTGGTGCTCAGTGCTCAGGGTGCTGGGTGCTCAGTACTCAGTGTGCTCAGTGCTCAGTGCTCAGTACTCAGGGTGCTGGGTGCTCAGTACTCAGGGAGCTGGGTGCTCAGTGCTCGGTGTGATCGGTGCTCAGTGCTCGGGGTGCTCGGTGCTCAGTACTCATGGTGCTGGGTGCTCAGTACTCAGGGTGCTGGGTGCTCAGTGCTGGGTGCTCAGTGCTCGGGGTGCTCGGTGCTCAGTACGTTGGGTGCTCAGTGCTCAGGGTGCTGGGTGCTCAGTGCTCAGGGTGCTGGGTGCTCAGTGCTCAGGGTGCTTGATACTCAGTACTCAGGGTGCTGGGTGCTCAGTGCTCAGGTTGCTGGGTGCTCACGGCTCGGGGTGCTGGGTGCTCAGTACTCAGTGTGCTGGGTGCTCAGTACTCAGGGTGCTGGGTGCTCAGTACTCGGGGTGCTGGGTGCTCAGTGCTCAGGGTGCTGGGTGCTCAGTGCTCGCGGTGCTGGGTGCTCAGTACTCATGGTGCTGGGTGCGCAGTACTCAGGGTGCTGGGTGCTCAGTACTCAGGGTGCTGGGTGCTCAGTACTCAGGGTGCTGGGTGCTCAGTACTCGGGGTGCTGGGTGCTCAGTGCTCAGCGTGCTGGGTGCTCAGTACAAAGGGTGCTCGGTGCTCAGTGCTTGGGGTGCTGGGTGCTCAGTACTCAGGGTGCTGGGTACTCAGTGCTCAGGGTGCTGGGTGCTCAGTGCTCAGGGTGCTGGGTGCTCACGGCTCGGGGTGCTGGGTGCTCAGTACTCAGTGTGCTGGGTGCTCAGTCCTCGGGGTGCTGGGTGCTCAGTTCTCTGGGTGCTCAGTGTTCAGTACTCAGGGTGCTGGGTGCTCAGTACTCAGGGTGCTGGGTGCTCAGTACTCAGGGAGCTCAGTACTCAGGGTGCTGGGTGCTCAGTACTCAGGGTGCTGGGTGCTCATTGCTCGCGGTGCTACATGCTCAGTGCTCGGGGTGCTCGGTGCTCAGTACTCAGGGTGCTGGGTACTCAGTGCTCAGGGTGCTCGGTGCTCAGTACTCGGGGTGCTGGGTGCTCATTCTCGGGGTGCTTGGTGCTCAGTGCTCGGGGTGCTGGGTGCTCAGTACTCAGGGTGCTGGGTGCTCAGTGCTCAGGGTGCTGGGTGCTCAGTACTCAGGGTGCTGGGTGCTCAGTGCTCAGGGTGCTGGGTGCTCAGTACTCAGGGTGCTGGGTGCTCAGTGCTCAGGGTGCTGGGTGCTCAGTACTCAGGGTGCTGGGAGCTCAGTGCTCAGGGTGATCGGTGCTCAGTACTCAGGGTGCTCAGTACTCAGGGTGCTGGGTGCTCAGTGCTCGGGGTGCTGGGTGCTCAGTATTCAGGGTGCTGGGTGCTCAGTGCTTTGGGTGCTGGGTGCTCAGTACTCAGGGTGCTGGGAGCTCAGTGCTCAGGGTGATCGGTGCTCAGTACTCAGGGTGCTCAGTACTCAGGGTGCTGGGTGCTCAGTGCTCGGGGTGCTTGGTGCTCAGTGCTCAGGGTGCTGGGTGCTCAGTACTCAGGGTGCTCAGTGCTCAGTGCTCAGTACTCAGGGTGCTGGGTGCTCAGTACTCAGGGTGCTGGGTGCTCAGTGCTCGGGGTGCCCGGTGCTCAGTGCTCGGGGTGCTCGGTGCTCAGTACTCATGGTGCTGGGTGCTCAGTACTCAGGGTGCTGGGTGCTCAGTGCTGGGTGCTCAGTGCTCGGGGTGCTCCGTGCAAAGTACGTTAGGTGCTCAGTGCTCAGGGTGCTGGGTGCTCAGTGCTCAGGGTGCTGGGTGCTCAGTGCTCAGGGTGCTTGATGCTCAGTACTCAGGGTGCTGGGTGCTCAGTGCTTGGGGTGCTGGGTGCTCAGTACTCAGGGTGCTGGGTGCTCAGTGCTCGAGGTGCTGGGTGCTCAGTGCTCGGGGTGCTGGGTGCTCAGTACTCGGGCTGCTGGGTGCTCAGTGCTCAGGGTGCTGGGTCTCAGTGCTCGGGGGTACTGGGTACTCATTGCTCAGTACACAGGGTGCTGAGTGCTCAGTGCTCGGGGTGCTGGGTGCTCAGTGCTCGGGGTGCTGGGTGCTCATTCTCGGGGTGCTGGGTGCTCAGTACTCAGGGAGCTGGGTGCAAAATGCTCGGGGTGCTCGGTGCTCAGTACACACTGTGCTGGGTGCTCAGTGCTCGGGGTGCTGGGTGCTCAGCACTCAGGTTGCTGGGTGCTCAGTACTCAGGGTGCTGGGTGCTCAGTGCTCGGGGTGCTGGGTGCTCAGTGCTCAGGGTGCTGGGTGCTCAGTACTTAGGGTGCTGGGTGCTCAGTGCTCGGGGTGCTCGGTGCTCAGTACTCAAGGTGCTGGGTGCTCAGTGCTCACGGTGCTGGTTGCTCAGTCCTCGGGGTGCTCCGTACTCAGTGCTCAGGGTGCTGGGTGCTCAGTACTCAGGGTGCTCAGTGCTCAGTACTAAGGGTGCTCAGTGCTCAGTACTCAGGGTGCTCAGTGCTCAGGGCTCGGGGTGCTGGGTGCTCAGTGCTCGGGGTGATGGGTGCTCAGTACTCAGGGTGCATGGTGCTCAGTGCACAGTACTCAGCGTGCTGGGTGCTCAGTGCTCGGGGTGCTGGGTCCTCAGTGCTCAGGGTGCTGGGTGCTCAGTTCTCAGGGTGCTGGGTGCTCAGTGCTCCCGGTGCTGGGTCCTCAGTGCTCAGGGTGCTGGGTGCTCAGTACTCAGGGTGCTGGGTCCTCAGTGCTCAGGGTGCTGGGTGCTTAGTACTCAGTGTGCTCAGTGCTCAGGGTGCTGGGTGCTCAGAACTCATGGTGCTGGGTGCTCAGTACTCAGGGTGCTGGGTGCTCAGTACTCAGGGTGCTTGGTGCTCAGTACTCAGAGTGCTGGGTGCTCAGTGCTCAGGATGCTCAGTACTCATGGTGTTGGGTGCTCATTCTCGGGGTGCTGGGTGCTCAGTACTCAGGTTGCTCAGTACTCTGGGTGCTCGGTGCTCAGTACTGATGGTGCTGGGTGCTCAGTAATCAGGGTGCTCGGTGCTCAGTTCTCAGGGTGCTCGGTGCTCAGTGTTTGGGGTGCTGGGTGCTCAGTACTCAGGGTGCTGGGTGCTCAGTGCTCAGGGTGCTGGGTGCTCAGTGCTCAGCGTGCTGGGTGCTCAGTACTCAGTGCTCATGATGCTGGGTGCTCAGTGCTCAGGGTGCTGGGTGCTCAGTGCTCAGGGTGCTCAGTGCTCAGTGCTCAGTACTCAGGGTGCTGGGTCCTCAGTACTCAGGGTGCTGGGTGCTCAGTGCTCGGGGTTCCCGGTGCTCAGTGCTTGGGGTGCTGGGTGCTCAGTACTCAGGGTGCTGGGTGCTCAGTGCTCGCGGTGCTGGGTCCTCAGTGCTCAGGGTGCTGGGTGCTCAGTACTCAGGGTGCTGGGTCCTCAGTGCTCAGGGTAATGGGTGCTCAGTACTCAGTGTGCTCAGTGCTCAGGGTGCGGGGTGCTCAGAACTCAGGGTGCTGGGTGCTCAGTACTCAGGGTGCTGGGTGCTCAGTACTCAGGGTGCTTGGTGCTCAGTACTCAGGGTGCTGGGTGCTCAGTGCTCAGGGTGCTCGGTGCTCAGTACTCATGGTGCTGGGTGCTCATTCTCGGGGTGCTGGGTGCTCAGTACTCAGGTTGTTCAGTACTCTGGGTGCTCCGTGTTCAGTACTCATGTTGCTGGGTGCTCAGTACTCAGGGTGCTCGGTGCTCAGTTCTCAGGGTGCTCGGTGCTCAGTGTTTGGGGTGCTGGGTGCTCAGTACTCAGGGTGCTGGGTGCTCAGTGCTCAGGGTGCTTGGTGCTCAGTGCTCAGGGTGCTGGGTGCTCAGTACTCAGTGTGCTCAGTGCTCAGTGCTCAGTACTCAGGGTGCTGGGTGCTCAGTACTCAGGGAGCTGGGTGCTCAGTGCTCGGGGTGATCGGTGCTCAGTGCTCGGGGTGCTCGGTGCTCAGTACTCATGGTGCTGGGTGCTCAGTACTCAGGGTGCTGGGTGCTCAGTGCTGGGTGCTCAGTGCTCGGGGTGCTCGGTGCTCAGTACGTTGGGTGCTCAGTGCTCAGGGTGCTGGGTGCTCAGTGCTCAGGGTGCTGGGTGCTCAGTGCTCAGGGTGCTTGATACTCAGTACTCAGGGTGCTGGGTGCTCAGTGCTCAGGTTGCTGGGTGCTCACGGCTCGGGGTGCTGGGTGCTCAGTACTCAGTGTGCTGGGTGCTCAGTACTCAGGGTGCTGGGTGCTCAGTACTCGGGGTGCTGGGTGCTCAGTGCTCAGGGTGCTGGGTGCTCAGTGCTCGCGGTGCTGGGTGCTCAGTACTCATGGTGCTGGGTGCGCAGTACTCAGGGTGCTGGGTGCTCAGTACTCAGGGTGCTGGGTGCTCAGTAATCAGGGTGCTGGGTGCTCAGTACTCGGGGTGCTGGGTGCTCAGTGCTCAGCGTGCTGGGTGCTCAGTACAAAGGGTGCTCGGTGCTCAGTGCTTGGGGTGCTGGGTGCTCAGTACTCAGGGTGCTGGGTACTCAGTGCTCAGGGTGCTGGGTGCTCAGTGCTCAGGGTGCTGGGTGCTCACGGCTCGGGGTGCTGGGTGCTCAGTACTCAGTGTGCTGGGTGCTCAGTCCTCGGGGTGCTGGGTGCTCAGTTCTCTGGGTGCTCAGTGTTCAGTACTCAGGGTGCTGGGTGCTCAGTACTCAGGGTGCTGGGTGCTCAGTACTCAGGGAGCTCAGTGCTTGGGGGCAGGGTGCACAGTACTCAGGGTGCTGGGTGCTCAGTACTCAGGGTGCTGTGTGTTCAGTGCTCAGGGTGCTGGGTGCTCATTGCTCGGGGTGCTGGGTGCTCATTCTCGGGGTGCTCGGTGCTCAGTACACAGGGTGCTGGGTGCTCAGTGCTCGGGGTGCTGGGTGCTCAGCACTCAGGTTGCTGGGTGCTCAGTACTCAGGGTGCTGGGCGCTCAGTGCTCGGGGTGCTGGGTGCTCAGTGCTCAGGGTGCTGGGTGCTCAGTACTTAGGGTGCTGGGTGCTCAGTGCTCGGGGTGCTCGGTGCTCAGTACTCAAGGTGCTGGGTGCTCAGTGCTCACGGTGCTGGGTGCTCAGTCCTCGGGGTGCTCCGTGCTCAGTGCTCAGGGTGCTGGGTGCTCAGTACTCTGGGTGCTCAGTGTTCAGTACTAAGGGTGCTCAGTGCTCAGTACTCAGGGTGCTCAGTGCTCAGGGCTCGGGGTGCTGGGTGCTCAGTGCTCGGGTGATGGGTGCTCAGTACTCAGGGTGCTGGGTGCTCAGTGCTCAGTACTCAGCGTGCTGGGTGCTCAGTGCTCGGGGTGCTGGGTCCTCAGTGCTCAGGGTGCTGGGTGCTCAGTACTCAGGGTGCTGGGTGATCAGTGCTCGGGGTGCTGGGTCCTCAGTGCTCAGGGTGCTGGGTGCTCAGTACTCAGGGTGCTGGGTCCTCAGTGCTCAGGGTGCTGGGTGCTCAGTACTCAGTGTGCTCAGTGCTCAGGGTGCTGGGTGCTCAGAACTCATGGTGCTGGGTGCTCAGTACTCAGGGTGCTGGGTGCTCAGTACTCAGGTTGCTTGGTGCTCAGTACTCAGAGTGCTGGGTGCTCAGTGCTCAGGGTGCTCGGTGCTCAGTACTCATGGTGCTGGGTGCTCATTCTCGGGGTGGTGGGTGCTCAGTACTCAGGTTGCTCAGTACTCTGGGTGCTCGGTGTTCAGTACTGATGGTGCTTGGTGCTCATTACTCAGGGTGCTCGGTGCTCAGTTCTCAGGGTGCTCGGTGCTCAGTGTTTGGGGTGCTGGGTGCTCAGTACTCAGGGTGCTGGGTGCTCAGTGCTCAGGGTGCTGGGTGCTCAGTGCTCAGCGTGCTGGGTGCTCAGTACTCAGTGCTCAGGATGCTGGGTGCTCAGTGCTCAGGGTGCTGGGTGCTCAGTGCTCAGGGTGCTGGGTGCTCAGTGCTCGGGGTGCCCGGTGCTCAGTGCTTGGGGTGCTGGGTCCTCAGTGCTCAGGGTGCTGGGTGCTCAGTGCTCAGGGTGCTGGGTGCTCAGTGCTCAGGGTGCTGGGTGCTCAGTACTCAGTGTGCTCAGTGCTCAGGGTGCGGGGTGCTCAGAACTCAGGGTGCTGGGTGCTCAGTACTCAGGGTGCTGGGTGCTCAGTACTCAGGGTGCTTGGTGCTCAGTACTCAGGGTGCTGGGAGCTCAGTGCTCAGGGTGCTCGGTGCTCAGTACTCATGGTGCTGGGTGATCATTCTCGGGGTGCTGGGTGCTCAGTACTCAGGTTGTTCAGTACTCTGGGTGCTCCGTGTTCAGTACTCATGGTGCTGGGTGCTCAGTACTCAGGGTGCTCGGTGCTCAGATCTCAGGGTGCTCGGTGCTCAGTGTTTGGGGTGCTGGGTGCTCAGTACTCAGGGTGCTGGGTGCTCAGTGCTCAGGGTGCTTGGTGCTCAGTGCTCAGGGTGCTGGGTGCTCAGTACTCAGGGTGCTCAGTGCTCAGTGCTCAGTACTCAGGGTGCTGGGTGCTCAGTACTCAGGGTGCTGGGTGCTCAGTGCTCGGGGTGCCCGGTGCTCAGTGCTCGGGGTGCTCGGTGCTCAGTACTCATGGTGCTGGGTGCTCAGTACTCAGGGTGCTGGGTGCTCAGTGCTGGGTGCTCAGTGCTCGGGGTGCTCGGTGCTCAGTACGTTAGGTGCTCAGTGCTCAGGGTGCTGGGTGCTCAGTGCTCAGGGTGCTGGGTGCTCAGTGCTCAGGGTGCTTGATGCTCAGTACTCAGGGTGCTGGGTGCTCAGTGCTTGGGGTGCTGGGTGCTCAGTACTCAGGGTGCTGGGTGCTCAGTGCTCGAGGTGCTGGGTGCTCAGTGCTCGGGGTGCTGGGTGCTCAGTACTCGGGCTGCTGGGTGCTCAGTGCTCAGGGTGCTGGGTCTCAGTGCTCGGGGGTACTGGGTACTCATTGCTCAGTACACAGGGTGCTGAGTGCTCAGTGCTCGGGGTGCTGGGTGCTCAGTGCTCGGGGTGCTGGGTGCTCAGTACTCAGGGTGCTGGGTGCTCAGTACTCAGGGTGCTGTGTGTTCAGTGCTCAGGGTGCTGGGTGCTCAGTGCTCGGGGTGCTGGGTGCTCATTCTCGGGGTGCTGGGTGCTCAGTACTCAGGGAGCTGGGTGCAAAATGCTCGGGGTGCTCGGTGCTCAGTACACAGGGTGCTGGGTGCTCAGTGCTCGGGGTGCTGGGTGCTCAGCACTCAGGTTGCTGGGTGCTCAGTACTCAGGGTGCTGTGTGCTCAGTGCTCGGGGTGCTGGGTGCTCAGTGCTCAGGGTGCTGGGTGCTCAGTACTTAGGGTGCTGGGTGCTCAGTGCTCGGGGTACTCGGTGCTCAGTACTCAAGGTGCTGGGTGCTCAGTGCTCACGGTGCTGGTTGCTCAGTCCTCGGGGTGCTCCGTACTCAGTGCTCAGGGTGCTGGGTGCTCAGTACTCAGGGTGCTCAGTGCTGAGTACTAAGGGTGCTCAGTGCTCAGTACTCAGGGTGCTCAGTGCTCAGGGCTCGGGGTGCTGGGTGCTCAGTGCTCGGGGTGATGGGTGCTCAGTACTCAGGGTGCTTGGTGCTCAGTGCACAGTACTCAGCGTGCTGCATGCTCAGTGCTCGGGGTGCTGGGTGCTCAGCACTCAGGTTGCTGGGTGCTCAGTACTCAGGGTGCTGGGCGCTCAGTGCTCGGGGTGCTGGGTGCTCAGTGCTCAGGGTGCTGGGTGCTCACGACTTAGGGTGCTGGGTGCTCAGTGCTCGGGGTGCTCGGTGCTCAGTACTCAAGGTGCTGGGTGCTCAGTGCTCACGGTGCTGGGTGCTCAGTCCTCGGGGTGCTCCGTGCTCAGTGCTCAGGGTGCTGGGTGCTCAGTACTCTGGGTGCTCAGTGTTCAGTACTAAGGGTGCTCAGTGCTCAGTACTCAGGGTGCTCAGTGCTCAGGGCTCGGGGTGCTGGGTGCTCAGTGCTCGGGTGATGGGTGCTCAGTACTCAGGGTGCTGGGTGCTCAGTGCTCAGTACTCAGCGTGCTGGGTGCTCAGTGCTCGGGGTGCTGGGTCCTCAGTGCTCAGGGTGCTGGGTGCTCAGTACTCAGGGTGCTGGGTGATCAGTGCTCGGGGTGCTGGGTCCTCAGTGCTCAGGGTGCTGGGTGCTCAGTACTCAGGGTGCTGGGTCCTCAGTGCTCAGGGTGCTGGGTGCTCAGTACTCAGTGTGCTCAGTGCTCAGGGTGCTGGGTGCTCAGAACTCATGGTGCTGGGTGCTCAGTACTCAGGGTGCTGGGTGCTCAGTACTCAGGTTGCTTGGTGCTCAGTACTCAGAGTGCTGGGTGCTCAGTGCTCAGGGTGCTCGGTGCTCAGTACTCATGGTGCTGGGTGCTCATTCTCGGGGTGGTGGGTGCTCAGTACTCAGGTTGCTCAGTACTCTGGGTGCTCGGTGTTCAGTACTGATGGTGCTTGGTGCTCATTACTCAGGGTGCTCGGTGCTCAGTTCTCAGGGTGCTCGGTGCTCAGTGTTTGGGGTGCTGGGTGCTCAGTACTCAGGGTGCTGGGTGCTCAGTGCTCAGGGTGCTGGGTGCTCAGTGCTCAGCGTGCTGGGTGCTCAGTACTCAGTGCTCAGGATGCTGGGTGCTCAGTGCTCAGGGTGCTGGGTGCTCAGTGCTCAGGGTGCTGGGTGCTCAGTGCTCGGGGTGCCCGGTGCTCAGTGCTTGGGGTGCTGGGTCCTCAGTGCTCAGGGTGCTGGGTGCTCAGTGCTCAGGGTGCTGGGTGCTCAGTGCTCAGGGTGCTGGGTGCTCAGTACTCAGTGTGCTCAGTGCTCAGGGTGCGGGGTGCTCAGAACTCAGGGTGCTGGGTGCTCAGTACTCAGGGTGCTGGGTGCTCAGTACTCAGGGTGCTTGGTGCTCAGTACTCAGGGTGCTGGGAGCTCAGTGCTCAGGGTGCTCGGTGCTCAGTACTCATGGTGCTGGGTGATCATTCTCGGGGTGCTGGGTGCTCAGTACTCAGGTTGTTCAGTACTCTGGGTGCTCCGTGTTCAGTACTCATGGTGCTGGGTGCTCAGTACTCAGGGTGCTCGGTGCTCAGATCTCAGGGTGCTCGGTGCTCAGTGTTTGGGGTGCTGGGTGCTCAGTACTCAGGGTGCTGGGTGCTCAGTGCTCAGGGTGCTTGGTGCTCAGTGCTCAGGGTGCTGGGTGCTCAGTACTCAGGGTGCTCAGTGCTCAGTGCTCAGTACTCAGGGTGCTGGGTGCTCAGTACTCAGGGTGCTGGGTGCTCAGTGCTCGGGGTGCCCGGTGCTCAGTGCTCGGGGTGCTCGGTGCTCAGTACTCATGGTGCTGGGTGCTCAGTACTCAGGGTGCTGGGTGCTCAGTGCTGGGTGCTCAGTGCTCGGGGTGCTCGGTGCTCAGTACGTTAGGTGCTCAGTGCTCAGGGTGCTGGGTGCTCAGTGCTCAGGGTGCTGGGTGCTCAGTGCTCAGGGTGCTTGATGCTCAGTACTCAGGGTGCTGGGTGCTCAGTGCTTGGGGTGCTGGGTGCTCAGTACTCAGGGTGCTGGGTGCTCAGTGCTCGAGGTGCTGGGTGCTCAGTGCTCGGGGTGCTGGGTGCTCAGTACTCGGGCTGCTGGGTGCTCAGTGCTCAGGGTGCTGGGTCTCAGTGCTCGGGGGTACTGGGTACTCATTGCTCAGTACACAGGGTGCTGAGTGCTCAGTGCTCGGGGTGCTGGGTGCTCAGTGCTCGGGGTGCTGGGTGCTCAGTACTCAGGGTGCTGGGTGCTCAGTACTCAGGGTGCTGTGTGTTCAGTGCTCAGGGTGCTGGGTGCTCAGTGCTCGGGGTGCTGGGTGCTCATTCTCGGGGTGCTGGGTGCTCAGTACTCAGGGAGCTGGGTGCAAAATGCTCGGGGTGCTCGGTGCTCAGTACACAGGGTGCTGGGTGCTCAGTGCTCGGGGTGCTGGGTGCTCAGCACTCAGGTTGCTGGGTGCTCAGTACTCAGGGTGCTGTGTGCTCAGTGCTCGGGGTGCTGGGTGCTCAGTGCTCAGGGTGCTGGGTGCTCAGTACTTAGGGTGCTGGGTGCTCAGTGCTCGGGGTACTCGGTGCTCAGTACTCAAGGTGCTGGGTGCTCAGTGCTCACGGTGCTGGTTGCTCAGTCCTCGGGGTGCTCCGTACTCAGTGCTCAGGGTGCTGGGTGCTCAGTACTCAGGGTGCTCAGTGCTGAGTACTAAGGGTGCTCAGTGCTCAGTACTCAGGGTGCTCAGTGCTCAGGGCTCGGGGTGCTGGGTGCTCAGTGCTCGGGGTGATGGGTGCTCAGTACTCAGGGTGCTTGGTGCTCAGTGCACAGTACTCAGCGTGCTGCATGCTCAGTGCTCGGGGTGCTGGGTCCTCAGTGCTCAGGGTGTTGGGTGCTCAGTACTCAGGGTGCTGGGTGCTCAGTGCTCCCGGTGCTGGGTCCTCAGTGCTCAGGGTGCTGGGTGCTCAGTACTCAGGGTGCTGGGTCCTCAGTGCTCAGGGTGCTGGGTGCTTAGTACTCAGTGTGCTCAGTGCTCAGGGTGCTGGGTGCTCAGAACTCATGGTGCTGGGTGCTCAGTACTCAGGGTGCTGGGTGCTCAGTTCTCAGGGTGCTTGGTGCTCAGTATTCAGAGTGCTGGGTGCTCAGTGCTCAGGGTGCTCGGTGCTCAGTACTCATGGTGCTGGGTGCTCATTCTCGGGGTGCTGGGTGCTCAGTACTCAGGTTGCTCAGTACTCTGGGTGCTCGGTGCTCAGTAATGATGGTGCTGGGTGCTCAGTACTCAGGGTGCTTGGTGCTCAGTTCTCAGGGTGCTCGGTGCTCAGTGTTTGGGGTGCTGGGTGCTCAGTACTCAGGGTGCTGGGTGCTCAGTGCTCAGGGTGCTGGGTGCTCAGTGCTCAGCGTGCTGGGTGCTCAGTACTCAGTGCTCAGGATGCTGGGTGCTCAGTGCTCAGTGTGCTGGGTGCTCAGTGCTCAGGGTGCTCAGTGCTCAGTGCTCAGTACTCAGGGTGCTGGGTCCTCAGTACTCAGGGTGCTGGGTGCTCAGTGCTCGGGGTGCCCGGTGCTCAGTGCTTGGGGTGCTGGGTGCTCAGTACTCAGGGTGCTGGGTGCTCAGCGCTCGCGGTGCTGGGTCCTCAGTGCTCAGGGTGCTAGGTGCTCAGTACTCAGGGTGCTGGGTCCTCAGTGCTCAGGGTGCTGGGTGCTCAGTACTCAGTGTGCTCAGTGCTCAGGGTGCGGGGTGCTCAGAACTCAGGGTGCTGGGTGCTCAGTACTCAGGGTGCTGGGTGCTCAGTACTCAGGGTGCTTGGTGCTCAGTACTCAGGGTGCTGGGTGCTCAGTGCTCAGGGTGCTCGGTGCTCAGTACTCATGGTGCTGGGTGCTCATTCTCGGGGTGCTGGGTGCTCAGTACTCAGGTTGTTCAGTACTCTGGGTGCTCCGTGTTCAGTACTCATGTTGCTGGGTGCTCAGTACTCAGGGTGCTCGGTGCTCAGTTCTCACGGTGCTCGGTGCTCAGTGTTTGGGGTGCTGGGTGCTCAGTACTCAGGGTGCTGGGTGCTCAGTGCTCAGGGTGCTTGGTGCTCAGTGCTCAGGGTGCTGGGTGCTCAGTACTCAGTGTGCTCAGTGCTCAGTGCTCAGTACTCAGGGTGCTGGGTGCTCAGTACTCAGGGTGCTGGGTGCTCAGTGCTCGGGGTGCCCGGTGCTCAGTGCTCGGGGTGCTCGGTGCTCAGTACTCATGGTGCTGGGTGCTCAGTACTCAGGGTGCTGGGTGCTCAGTGCTGGGTGCTCAGTGCTCGGGGTGCTCGGTGCTCAGTACGTTGGGTGCTCAGTGCTCAGGGTGCTGGGTGCTCAGTGCTCAGGGTGCTGGGTGCTCAGTGCTCAGGGTGCTTGATGCTCAGTACTCAGGGTGCTGGGTGCTCAGTGCTCAGGGTGCTGGGTGCTCACGGCTCGGGGTGCTGGGTGCTCAGTACTCAGTGTGCTGGGTGCTCAGTACTCAGGGTGCTGGGTGCTCAGTACTCGGGGTGCTGGGTGCTCAGTGCTCAGGGTGCTGGGTGCTCAGTGCTCGCGGTGCTGGGTGCTCAGTACTCATGGTGCTGGGTGCGCAGTACTCAGGGTGCTGGGTGCTCAGTACTCAGGGTGCTGGGTGCTCAGTACTCAGGGTGCTGGGTGCTCAGTACTCGGGGTGCTGGGTGCTCAGTGCTCAGCGTGCTGGGTGCTCAGTACAAAGGGTGCTCGGTGCTCAGTGCTTGGGGTGCTGGGTGCTCAGTACTCAGGGTGCTGGGTGCTCAGTGCTCAGGGTGCTGGGTGCTCAGTGCTCAGGGTGCTGGGTGCCCAGTACTCAGTGCTCAGGATGCTCGGTGCTCAGTGCTCGGGCTACTGGGTGCTCAGTGCTCTGGGTGCTGGGTGCTCAGTACTCAGGGTGCTGGGTTCTCAGTACTCAGGGTGCTGGGTGCACAGTGCTAGGGGTGCTGGGTGCTCAGTGCTCGGGGTCTGGGTGCTCAGTACTCAGGGCGCTGGGTGCTCAGTACTCAGGGTGCTGGGTGCTCAGTGCTCAGGGTGCTGGGTGCTCAGTGCTCTGGGTGCTGAGTGCTCAGTGCTCAGGGTGCTGGGGGCTCAGTGCTCAGGGTGCTGTGTGCTCAGTACTCAGGGTGCTGGGTGCTCAGTGCTCAGGGTGCTGGGTGCTCAGCGCTCAGGGTGCTGGGTGCTCAGTACTCAGGGTGCTCACTGCTCAGTGCTCAGTACTCAGGGTGCTGGGTGCTCAGTACTCAGGGTGCTGGGTGCTCAGTGCTCGGGGTGCCCGGTGCTCAGTGCTCGGGGAGCTCGGTGCTCAGTACTCAGGGTGCTGGGTGCTCAGTACTCAGGGTGCTGGGTGCTCAGTGCTGGGTGCTCAGTGCTAGGGGTGCTCGGTGCTCAGTACGTTGGGTGCTCAGTGCTCAGGGTGCTGGGTGCTCAGTGCTCAGGGTGCTGGGTGCTCAGTGCTCAGGGTGCTTGATGCTCAGTACTCAGGGTGCTGGGTGCTCAGTGCTCAGGGTGCTGGGTGCTCAGTGCTCGGGGTGCTGGGTGCTCAGTACTCAGTGTGCTTTGTGCTCAGTACGCAGGGTGCTGGGTGCTCAGTACTCGGGGTGCTGGGTGCTCAGTGCTCAGCGTGCTGGGTGCTCAGTGCTCACGGTGCTGGGTGCTCAGTCCTCGGGGTGCTCCGTGCTCAGTGCTCAGGGTGTTGGGTGCTCAGTACTCTGGGTGCTCAGTGTTCAGTACTAAGGGTGCTCAGTGCTCAGTACTCAGGGTGCTCAGTGCTCAGGGCTCGGGGTGCTGGGTGCTCAGTGCTCGGGTGATGGGTGCTCAGTACTCAGGGTGCTGGGTGCTCAGTGCTCAGTACTCAGCGTGCTGGGTGCTCAGTGCTCGGGGTGCTGGGTCCTCAGTGCTCAGGGTGCTGGGTGCTCAGTACTCAGGGTGCTGGGTGATCAGTGCTCGGGGTGCTGGGTCCTCAGTGCTCAGGGTGCTGGGTGCTCAGTACTCAGGGTGCTGGGTCCTCAGTGCTCAGGGTGCTGGGTGCTCAGTACTCAGTGTGCTCAGTGCTCAGGGTGCTGGGTGCTCAGAACTCATGGTGCTGGGTGCTCAGTACTCAGGGTGCTGGGTGCTCAGTACTCAGGTTGCTTGGTGCTCAGTACTCAGAGTGCTGGGTGCTCAGTGCTCAGGGTGCTCGGTGCTCAGTACTCATGGTGCTGGGTGCTCATTCTCGGGGTGGTGGGTGCTCAGTACTCAGGTTGCTCAGTACTCTGGGTGCTCGGTGCTCAGTACTGATGGTGCTTGGTGCTCATTACTCAGGGTGCTCGGTGCTCAGTTCTCAGGGTGCTCGGTGCTCAGTGTTTGGGGTGCTGGGTGCTCAGTACTCAGGGTGCTGGGTGCTCAGTGCTCAGGGTGCTGGGTGCTCAGTGCTCAGCGTGCTGGGTGCTCAGTACTCAGTGCTCAGGATGCTGGGTGCTCAGTGCTCAGGGTGCTGGGTGCTCAGTGCTCAGGGTGCTCAGTGCTCAGTGCTCAGTACTCAGGGTGCTGGGTCCCCAGTACTCAGGGTGCTGGGTGCTCAGTGCTCGGTGTGCCCGGTGCTCAGTGCTTGGGGTGCTGGGTCCTCAGTGCTCAGGGTGCTCGGTGCTCAGTACTCATGGTGCTGGGTGATCATTCTCGGGGTGCTGGGTGCTCAGTACTCAGGTTGTTCAGTACTCTGGGTGCTCCGTGTTCAGTACTCATGGTGCTGGGTGCTCAGTACTCAGGGTGCTCGGTGCTCAGATCTCAGGGTGCTCGGTGCTCAGTGTTTGGGGTGCTGGGTGCTCAGTACTCAGGGTGCTGGGTGCTCAGTGCTCAGGGTGCTTGGTGCTCAGTGCTCAGGGTGCTGGGTGCTCAGTACTCAGGGTGCTCAGTGCTCAGTGCTCAGTACTCAGGGTGCTGGGTGCTCAGTACTCAGGGTGCTGGGTGCTCAGTGCTCGGGGTGCCCGGTGCTCAGTGCTCGGGGTGCTCGGTGCTCAGTACTCATGGTGCTGGTGATCATTCTCGGGGTGCTGGGTGCTCAGTACTCAGGTTGTTCAGTACTCTGGGTGCTCCGTGTTCAGTACTCATGGTGCTGGGTGCTCAGTACTCAGGGTGCTCGGTGCTCAGATCTCAGGGTGCTCGGTGCTCAGTGTTTGGGGTGCTGGGTGCTCAGTACTCAGGGTGCTGGGTGCTCAGTGCTCAGGGTTCTTGGTGCTCAGTGCTCAGGGTGCTGGGTGCTCAGTACTCAGGGTGCTCAGTGCTCAGTGCTCAGTACTCAGGGTGCTGGGTGCTCAGTACTCAGGGTGCTGGGTGCTCAGTGCTCGGGGTGCCCGGTGCTCAGTGCTCGGGGTGCTCGGTGCTCAGTACTCATGGTGCTGGGTGCTCAGTACTCAGGGTGCTCAGTGCTCAGTGCTCAGTACTCAGGGTGCTGGGTGCTCAGTACTCAGGGTGCTGGGTGCTCAGTGCTCGGGGTGCCCGGTGCTCAGTGCTCGGGGTGCTCGGTGCTCAGTACTCATGGTGCTGGGTGATCATTCTCGGGGTGCTGGGTGCTCAGTACTCAGGTTGTTCAGTACTCTGGGTGCTCCGTGTTCAGTACTCATGGTGCTGGGTGCTCAGTACTCAGGGTGCTCGGTGCTCAGATCTCAGGGTGCTCGGTGCTCAGTGTTTGGGGTGCTGGGTGCTCAGTACTCAGGGTGCTGGGTGCTCAGTGCTCAGGGTGCTTGGTGCTCAGTGCTCAGGGTGCTGGGTGCTCAGTACTCAGGGTGCTCAGTGCTCAGTGCTCAGTACTCAGGGTGCTGGGTGCTCAGTGCTCGGGGTGCCCGGTGCTCAGTGCTCGGGGTGCTCGGTGCTCAGTACTCATGGTGCTGGGTGCTCAGTACTCAGGGTGCTGGGTGCTCAGTGCTGGGTGCTCAGTGCTCGGGGTGCTCGGTGCTCAGTACGTTAGGTGCTCAGTGCTCAGGGTGCTGGGTGCTCAGTGCTCAAGGTGCTGGGTGCTCAGTGCTCAGGGTGCTTGATGCTCAGTACTCAGGGTGCTGGGTGCTCAATGCTTGGGGTGCTGGGTGCTCAGTACTCAGGGTGCTGGGTGCTCAGTGCTCGAGGTGCTGGGTGCTCAGTGCTCGGGGTGCTGGGTGCTCAGTACTCGGGCTGCTGGGTGCTCAGTGCTCAGGGTGCTGGGTCTCAGTGCTCGGGGGTACTGGGTACTCATTGTTCAGTACACAGGGTGCTGAGTGCTCAGTGCTCGGGGTGCTGGGTGCTCAGTGCTCGGGGTGCTGGGTGCTCAGTACTCAGGGTGCTGGGTGCTCAGTACTCAGGGTGCTGTGTGTTCAGTGCTCAGGGTGCTGGGTGCTCAGTGCTCGGGGTGCTGGGTGCTCATTCTCGGGGTGCTGGGTGCTCAGTACTCAGGGAGCTGGGTGCAAAATGCTCGGGGTGCTCGGTGCTCAGTACACAGGGTGCTGGGTGCTCAGTGCTCGGGGTGCTGGGTGCTCAGCACTCAGGTTGCTGGGTGCTCAGTACTCAGGGTGCTGGGTGCTCAGTGCTCGGGGTGCTGGGTGCTCAGTGCTCAGGGTGCTGGGTGCTCAGTACTTAGGGTGCTATGTGCTCAGTGCTCGGGGTGCTCGGTGCTCAGTACTCAAGGTGCTGGGTGCTCAGTGCTCACGGTGCTGGTTGCTCAGTCCTCGGGGTGCTCCGTACTCAGTGCTCAGGGTGCTGGGTGCTCAGTACTCAGGGTGCTCAGTGCTCAGTACTAAGGGTGCTCAGTGCTCAGTACTCAGGGTGCTCAGTGCTCAGGGCTCGGGGTGCTGGGTGCTCAGTGCTCGGGGTGATGGGTGCTCAGTACTCAGGGTGCTTGGTGCTCAGTGCACAGTACTCAGCGTGCTGGGTGCTCAGTGCTCGGGGTGCTGGGTCCTCAGTGCTCAGGGTGCTGGGTGCTCAGTACTCAGGGTGCTGGGTGCTCAGTGCTCCCGGTGCTGGGTCTTCAGTGCTCAGGGTGCTGGGTGCTCAGTACTCAGGGTGCTGGGTCCTCAGTGCTCAGGGTGCTGGGTGCTTAGTACTCAGTGTGCTCAGTGCTCAGGGTGCTGGGTGCTCAGAACTCATGGTGCTGGGTGCTCAGTACTCAGGGTGCTGGGTGCTCAGTACTCAGGGTGCTTGGTGCTCAGTACTCAGAGTGCTGGGTGCTCAGTGCTCAGGGTGCTCGGTGCTCAGTACTCATGGTGCTGGGTGCTCATTCTCGGGGTGCTGGGTGCTCAGTACTCAGGTTGCTCAGTACTCTGGGTGCTCGGTGCTCAGTACTGATGGTGCTGGGTGCTCAGTACTCAGGGTGCTCGGTGCTCAGTTCTCAGGGTGCTCGGTGCTCAGTGTTTGGGGTGCTGGGTGCTCAGTACTCAGGGTGCTGGGTGCTCAGTGCTCAGGGTGCTGGGTGCTCAGTGCTCAGCGTGCTGGGTGCTCAGTACTCAGTGCTCAGGATGCTGGGTGCTCAGTGCTCAGTGTGCTGGGTGCTCAGTGCTCAGGGTGCTCAGTGCTCAGTGCTCAGTACTCAGGGTGCTGGGTCCTCAGTACTCAGGGTGCTGGGTGCTCAGTGCTCGGGGTGCCCGGTGCTCAGTGCTTGGGGTGCTGGGTGCTCAGTACTCAGGGTGCTGGGTGCTCAGCGCTCGCGGTGCTGGGTCCTCAGTGCTCAGGGTGCTGGGTGCTCAGTACTCAGGGTGCTGGGTCCTCAGTGCTCAGGGTGCTGGGTGCTCAGTACTCAGTGTGCTCAGTGCTCAGGGTGCGGGGTGCTCAGAACTCAGGGTGCTGGGTGCTCAGTACTCAGGGTGCTGGGTGCTCAGTACTCAGGGTGCTTGGTGCTCAGTACTCAGGGTGCTGGTTGCTCAGTACTCAGGGTGCTGGGTGCTCAGTGCTCGGGTGATGGGTGCTCAGTACTCAGGGTGCTGGGTGCTCAGTGCTCAGTACTCAGCGTGCTGGGTGCTCAGTGCTCGGGGTGCTGGGTCCTCAGTGCTCAGGGTGCTGGGTGCTCAGTACTCAGGGTGCTGGGTGATCAGTGCTCGGGGTGCTGGGTCCTCAGTGCTCAGGGTGCTGGGTGCTCAGTACTCAGGGTGCTGGGTCCTCAGTGCTCAGGGTGCTGGGTGCTCAGTACTCAGTGTGCTCAGTGCTCAGGGTGCTGGGTGCTCAGAACTCATGGTGCTGGGTGCTCAGTACTCAGGGTGCTGGGTGCTCAGTACTCAGGTTGCTTGGTGCTCAGTACTCAGAGTGCTGGGTGCTCAGTGCTCAGGGTGCTCGGTGCTCAGTACTCATGGTGCTGGGTGCTCATTCTCGGGGTGGTGGGTGCTCAGTACTCAGGTTGCTCAGTACTCTGGGTGCTCGGTGCTCAGTACTGATGGTGCTTGGTGCTCATTACTCAGGGTGCTCGGTGCTCAGTTCTCAGGGTGCTCGGTGTTCAGTGTTTGGGGTGCTGGGTGCTCAGTACTCAGGGTTCTGGGTGCTCAGTGCTCAGGGTGCTGGGTGCTCAGTGCTCAGCGTGCTGGGTGCTCAGTACTCAGTGCTCAGGATGCTGGGTGCTCAGTGCTCAGGGTGCTGGGTGCTCAGTGCTCAGGGTGCTCAGTGCTCAGTGCTCAGTACTCAGGGTCCTGGGTCCCCAGTACTAAGGGTGCTGGGTGCTCAGTGCTCGGTGTGCCCGGTGCTCAGTGCTTGGGGTGCTGGGTCCTCAGTGCTCAGGGTGCTCGGTGCTCAGTACTCATGGTGCTGGGTGATCATTCTCGGGGTGCTGGGTGCTCAGTACTCAGGTTGTTCAGTACTCTGGGTGCTCCGTGTTCAGTACTCATGGTGCTGGGTGCTCAGTACTCAGGGTGCTCGGTGCTCAGATCTCAGGGTGCTCGGTGCTCAGTGTTTGGGGTGCTGGGTGCTCAGTACTCAGGGTGCTGGGTGCTCAGTGCTCAGGGTGCTTGGTGCTCAGTGCTCAGGGTGCTGGGTGCTCAGTACTCAGGGTGCTCAGTGCTCAGTGCTCAGTACTCAGGGTGCTGGGTGCTCAGTACTCAGGGTGCTGGGTGCTCAGTGCTCGGGGTGCCCGGTGCTCAGTGCTCGGGGTGCTCGGTGCTCAGTACTCATGGTGCTGGTGATCATTCTCGGGGTGCTGGGTGCTCAGTACTCAGGTTGTTCAGTACTCTGGGTGCTCCGTGTTCAGTACTCATGGTGCTGGGTGCTCAGTACTCAGGGTGCTCGGTGCTCAGATCTCAGGGTGCTCGGTGCTCAGTGTTTGGGGTGCTGGGTGCTCAGTACTCAGGGTGCTGGGTGCTCAGTGCTCAGGGTGCTTGGTGCTCAGTGCTCAGGGTGCTGGGTGCTCAGTACTCAGGGTGCTCAGTGCTCAGTGCTCAGTACTCAGGGTGCTGGGTGCTCAGTACTCAGGGTGCTGGGTGCTCAGTGCTCGGGGTGCCCGGTGCTCAGTGCTCGGGGTGCTCGGTGCTCAGTACTCATGGTGCTGGGTGCTCAGTACTCAGGGTGCTCAGTGCTCAGTGCTCAGTACTCAGGGTGCTGGGTGCTCAGTACTCAGGGTGCTGGGTGCTCAGTGCTCGGGGTGCCCGGTGCTCAGTGCTCGGGGTGCTCGGTGCTCAGTACTCATGGTGCTGGGTGATCATTCTCGGGGTGCTGGGTGCTCAGTACTCAGGTTGTTCAGTACTCTGGGTGCTCCGTGTTCAGTACTCATGGTGCTGGGTGCTCAGTACTCAGGGTGCTCAGTGCTCAGGGCTCGGGGTGCTGGGTGCTCAGTGCTCGGGTGATGGGTGCTCAGTACTCAGGGTGCTGGGTGCTCAGTGCTCAGTACTCAGCGTGCTGGGTGCTCAGTGCTCGGGGTGCTGGGTCCTCAGTGCTCAGGGTGCTGGGTGCTCAGTACTCAGGGTGCTGGGTGATCAGTGCTCGGGGTGCTGGGTCCTCAGTGCTCAGGGTGCTGGGTGCTCAGTACTCAGGGTGCTGGGTCCTCAGTGCTCAGGGTGCTGGGTGCTCAGTACTCAGTGTGCTCAGTGCTCAGGGTGCTGGGTGCTCAGAACTCATGGTGCTGGGTGCTCAGTACTCAGGGTGCTGGGTGCTCAGTACTCAGGTTGCTTGGTGCTCAGTACTCAGAGTGCTGGGTGCTCAGTGCTCAGGGTGCTCGGTGCTCAGTACTCATGGTGCTGGGTGCTCATTCTCGGGGTGGTGGGTGCTCAGTACTCAGGTTGCTCAGTACTCTGGGTGCTCGGTGCTCAGTACTGATGGTGCTTGGTGCTCATTACTCAGGGTGCTCGGTGCTCAGTTCTCAGGGTGCTCGGTGCTCAGTGTTTGGGGTGCTGGGTGCTCAGTACTCAGGGTGCTGGGTGCTCAGTGCTCAGGGTGCTGGGTGCTCAGTGCTCAGCGTGCTGGGTGCTCAGTACTCAGTGCTCAGGATGCTGGGTGCTCAGTGCTCAGGGTGCTGGGTGCTCAGTGCTCAGGGTGCTCAGTGCTCAGTGCTCAGTACTCAGGGTGCTGGGTCCCCAGTACTCAGGGTGCTGGGTGCTCAGTGCTCGGTGTGCCCGGTGCTCAGTGCTTGGGGTGCTGGGTCCTCAGTGCTCAGGGTGCTCGGTGCTCAGTACTCATGGTGCTGGGTGATCATTCTCGGGGTGCTGGGTGCTCAGTACTCAGGTTGTTCAGTACTCTGGGTGCTCCGTGTTCAGTACTCATGGTGCTGGGTGCTCAGTACTCAGGGTGCTCGGTGCTCAGATCTCAGGGTGCTCGGTGCTCAGTGTTTGGGGTGCTGGGTGCTCAGTACTCAGGGTGCTGGGTGCTCAGTGCTCAGGGTGCTTGGTGCTCAGTGCTCAGGGTGCTGGGTGCTCAGTACTCAGGGTGCTCAGTGCTCAGTGCTCAGTACTCAGGGTGCTGGGTGCTCAGTACTCAGGGTGCTGGGTGCTCAGTGCTCGGGGTGCCCGGTGCTCAGTGCTCGGGGTGCTCGGTGCTCAGTACTCATGGTGCTGGTGATCATTCTCGGGGTGCTGGGTGCTCAGTACTCAGGTTGTTCAGTACTCTGGGTGCTCCGTGTTCAGTACTCATGGTGCTGGGTGCTCAGTACTCAGGGTGCTCGGTGCTCAGATCTCAGGGTGCTCGGTGCTCAGTGTTTGGGGTGCTGGGTGCTCAGTACTCAGGGTGCTGGGTGCTCAGTGCTCAGGGTTCTTGGTGCTCAGTGCTCAGGGTGCTGGGTGCTCAGTACTCAGGGTGCTCAGTGCTCAGTGCTCAGTACTCAGGGTGCTGGGTGCTCAGTACTCAGGGTGCTGGGTGCTCAGTGCTCGGGGTGCCCGGTGCTCAGTGCTCGGGGTGCTCGGTGCTCAGTACTCATGGTGCTGGGTGCTCAGTACTCAGGGTGCTCAGTGCTCAGTGCTCAGTACTCAGGGTGCTGGGTGCTCAGTACTCAGGGTGCTGGGTGCTCAGTGCTCGGGGTGCCCGGTGCTCAGTGCTCGGGGTGCTCGGTGCTCAGTACTCATGGTGCTGGGTGATCATTCTCGGGGTGCTGGGTGCTCAGTACTCAGGTTGTTCAGTACTCTGGGTGCTCCGTGTTCAGTACTCATGGTGCTGGGTGCTCAGTACTCAGGGTGCTCGGTGCTCAGATCTCAGGGTGCTCGGTGCTCAGTGTTTGGGGTGCTGGGTGCTCAGTACTCAGGGTGCTGGGTGCTCAGTGCTCAGGGTGCTTGGTGCTCAGTGCTCAGGGTGCTGGGTGCTCAGTACTCAGGGTGCTCAGTGCTCAGTGCTCAGTACTCAGGGTGCTGGGTGCTCAGTGCTCGGGGTGCCCGGTGCTCAGTGCTCGGGGTGCTCGGTGCTCAGTACTCATGGTGCTGGGTGCTCAGTACTCAGGGTGCTGGGTGCTCAGTGCTGGGTGCTCAGTGCTCGGGGTGCTCGGTGCTCAGTACGTTAGGTGCTCAGTGCTCAGGGTGCTGGGTGCTCAGTGCTCAAGGTGCTGGGTGCTCAGTGCTCAGGGTGCTTGATGCTCAGTACTCAGGGTGCTGGGTGCTCAATGCTTGGGGTGCTGGGTGCTCAGTACTCAGGGTGCTGGGTGCTCAGTGCTCGAGGTGCTGGGTGCTCAGTGCTCGGGGTGCTGGGTGCTCAGTACTCGGGCTGCTGGGTGCTCAGTGCTCAGGGTGCTGGGTCTCAGTGCTCGGGGGTACTGGGTACTCATTGTTCAGTACACAGGGTGCTGAGTGCTCAGTGCTCGGGGTGCTGGGTGCTCAGTGCTCGGGGTGCTGGGTGCTCAGTACTCAGGGTGCTGGGTGCTCAGTACTCAGGGTGCTGTGTGTTCAGTGCTCAGGGTGCTGGGTGCTCAGTGCTCGGGGTGCTGGGTGCTCATTCTCGGGGTGCTGGGTGCTCAGTACTCAGGGAGCTGGGTGCAAAATGCTCGGGGTGCTCGGTGCTCAGTACACAGGGTGCTGGGTGCTCAGTGCTCGGGGTGCTGGGTGCTCAGCACTCAGGTTGCTGGGTGCTCAGTACTCAGGGTGCTGGGTGCTCAGTGCTCGGGGTGCTGGGTGCTCAGTGCTCAGGGTGCTGGGTGCTCAGTACTTAGGGTGCTATGTGCTCAGTGCTCGGGGTGCTCGGTGCTCAGTACTCAAGGTGCTGGGTGCTCAGTGCTCACGGTGCTGGTTGCTCAGTCCTCGGGGTGCTCCGTACTCAGTGCTCAGGGTGCTGGGTGCTCAGTACTCAGGGTGCTCAGTGCTCAGTACTAAGGGTGCTCAGTGCTCAGTACTCAGGGTGCTCAGTGCTCAGGGCTCGGGGTGCTGGGTGCTCAGTGCTCGGGGTGATGGGTGCTCAGTACTCAGGGTGCTTGGTGCTCAGTGCACAGTACTCAGCGTGCTGGGTGCTCAGTGCTCGGGGTGCTGGGTCCTCAGTGCTCAGGGTGCTGGGTGCTCAGTACTCAGGGTGCTGGGTGCTCAGTGCTCCCGGTGCTGGGTCTTCAGTGCTCAGGGTGCTGGGTGCTCAGTACTCAGGGTGCTGGGTCCTCAGTGCTCAGGGTGCTGGGTGCTTAGTACTCAGTGTGCTCAGTGCTCAGGGTGCTGGGTGCTCAGAACTCATGGTGCTGGGTGCTCAGTACTCAGGGTGCTGGGTGCTCAGTACTCAGGGTGCTTGGTGCTCAGTACTCAGAGTGCTGGGTGCTCAGTGCTCAGGGTGCTCGGTGCTCAGTACTCATGGTGCTGGGTGCTCATTCTCGGGGTGCTGGGTGCTCAGTACTCAGGTTGCTCAGTACTCTGGGTGCTCGGTGCTCAGTACTGATGGTGCTGGGTGCTCAGTACTCAGGGTGCTCGGTGCTCAGTTCTCAGGGTGCTCGGTGCTCAGTGTTTGGGGTGCTGGGTGCTCAGTACTCAGGGTGCTGGGTGCTCAGTGCTCAGGGTGCTGGGTGCTCAGTGCTCAGCGTGCTGGGTGCTCAGTACTCAGTGCTCAGGATGCTGGGTGCTCAGTGCTCAGTGTGCTGGGTGCTCAGTGCTCAGGGTGCTCAGTGCTCAGTGCTCAGTACTCAGGGTGCTGGGTCCTCAGTACTCAGGGTGCTGGGTGCTCAGTGCTCGGGGTGCCCGGTGCTCAGTGCTTGGGGTGCTGGGTGCTCAGTACTCAGGGTGCTGGGTGCTCAGCGCTCGCGGTGCTGGGTCCTCAGTGCTCAGGGTGCTGGGTGCTCAGTACTCAGGGTGCTGGGTCCTCAGTGCTCAGGGTGCTGGGTGCTCAGTACTCAGTGTGCTCAGTGCTCAGGGTGCGGGGTGCTCAGAACTCAGGGTGCTGGGTGCTCAGTACTCAGGGTGCTGGGTGCTCAGTACTCAGGGTGCTTGGTGCTCAGTACTCAGGGTGCTGGTTGCTCAGTACTCAGGGTGCTGGGTGCTCAGTGCTCGGGTGATGGGTGCTCAGTACTCAGGGTGCTGGGTGCTCAGTGCTCAGTACTCAGCGTGCTGGGTGCTCAGTGCTCGGGGTGCTGGGTCCTCAGTGCTCAGGGTGCTGGGTGCTCAGTACTCAGGGTGCTGGGTGATCAGTGCTCGGGGTGCTGGGTCCTCAGTGCTCAGGGTGCTGGGTGCTCAGTACTCAGGGTGCTGGGTCCTCAGTGCTCAGGGTGCTGGGTGCTCAGTACTCAGTGTGCTCAGTGCTCAGGGTGCTGGGTGCTCAGAACTCATGGTGCTGGGTGCTCAGTACTCAGGGTGCTGGGTGCTCAGTACTCAGGTTGCTTGGTGCTCAGTACTCAGAGTGCTGGGTGCTCAGTGCTCAGGGTGCTCGGTGCTCAGTACTCATGGTGCTGGGTGCTCATTCTCGGGGTGGTGGGTGCTCAGTACTCAGGTTGCTCAGTACTCTGGGTGCTCGGTGCTCAGTACTGATGGTGCTTGGTGCTCATTACTCAGGGTGCTCGGTGCTCAGTTCTCAGGGTGCTCGGTGTTCAGTGTTTGGGGTGCTGGGTGCTCAGTACTCAGGGTTCTGGGTGCTCAGTGCTCAGGGTGCTGGGTGCTCAGTGCTCAGCGTGCTGGGTGCTCAGTACTCAGTGCTCAGGATGCTGGGTGCTCAGTGCTCAGGGTGCTGGGTGCTCAGTGCTCAGGGTGCTCAGTGCTCAGTGCTCAGTACTCAGGGTCCTGGGTCCCCAGTACTAAGGGTGCTGGGTGCTCAGTGCTCGGTGTGCCCGGTGCTCAGTGCTTGGGGTGCTGGGTCCTCAGTGCTCAGGGTGCTCGGTGCTCAGTACTCATGGTGCTGGGTGATCATTCTCGGGGTGCTGGGTGCTCAGTACTCAGGTTGTTCAGTACTCTGGGTGCTCCGTGTTCAGTACTCATGGTGCTGGGTGCTCAGTACTCAGGGTGCTCGGTGCTCAGATCTCAGGGTGCTCGGTGCTCAGTGTTTGGGGTGCTGGGTGCTCAGTACTCAGGGTGCTGGGTGCTCAGTGCTCAGGGTGCTTGGTGCTCAGTGCTCAGGGTGCTGGGTGCTCAGTACTCAGGGTGCTCAGTGCTCAGTGCTCAGTACTCAGGGTGCTGGGTGCTCAGTACTCAGGGTGCTGGGTGCTCAGTGCTCGGGGTGCCCGGTGCTCAGTGCTCGGGGTGCTCGGTGCTCAGTACTCATGGTGCTGGTGATCATTCTCGGGGTGCTGGGTGCTCAGTACTCAGGTTGTTCAGTACTCTGGGTGCTCCGTGTTCAGTACTCATGGTGCTGGGTGCTCAGTACTCAGGGTGCTCGGTGCTCAGATCTCAGGGTGCTCGGTGCTCAGTGTTTGGGGTGCTGGGTGCTCAGTACTCAGGGTGCTGGGTGCTCAGTGCTCAGGGTGCTTGGTGCTCAGTGCTCAGGGTGCTGGGTGCTCAGTACTCAGGGTGCTCAGTGCTCAGTGCTCAGTACTCAGGGTGCTGGGTGCTCAGTACTCAGGGTGCTGGGTGCTCAGTGCTCGGGGTGCCCGGTGCTCAGTGCTCGGGGTGCTCGGTGCTCAGTACTCATGGTGCTGGGTGCTCAGTACTCAGGGTGCTCAGTGCTCAGTGCTCAGTACTCAGGGTGCTGGGTGCTCAGTACTCAGGGTGCTGGGTGCTCAGTGCTCGGGGTGCCCGGTGCTCAGTGCTCGGGGTGCTCGGTGCTCAGTACTCATGGTGCTGGGTGATCATTCTCGGGGTGCTGGGTGCTCAGTACTCAGGTTGTTCAGTACTCTGGGTGCTCCGTGTTCAGTACTCATGGTGCTGGGTGCTCAGTACTCAGGGTGCTCGGTGCTCAGATCTCAGGGTGCTCGGTGCTCAGTGTTTGGGGTGCTGGGTGCTCAGTACTCAGGGTGCTGGGTGCTCAGTGCTCAGGGTGCTTGGTGCTCAGTGCTCAGGGTGCTGGGTGCTCAGTACTCAGGGTGCTCAGTGCTCAGTGCTCAGTACTCATGGTGCTGGGTGCTCAGTACTCAGGGTGCTGGGTGCTCAGTGCTCGGGGTGCCCGGTGCTCAGTGCTCGGGGTGCTTGGTGCTCAGTACTCATGGTGCTGGGTGCTCAGTACTCAGGGTGCTGGGTGCTCAGTGCTGGGTGCTCAGTGCTCGGGGTGCTCGGTGCTCAGTACGTTAGGTGCTCAGTGCTCAGGGTGCTGGGTGCTCAGTGCTCAAGGTGCTGGGTGCTCAGTGCTCAGGGTGCTTGATGCTCAGTACTCAGGGTGCTGGGTGCTCAATGCTTGGGGTGCTGGGTGCTCAGTACTCAGGGTGCTGGGTGCTCAGTGCTCGAGGTGCTGGGTGCTCAGTGCTCGGGGTGCTGGGTGCTCAGTACTCGGGCTGCTGGGTGCTCAGTGCTCAGGGTGCTGGGTCTCAGTGCTCGGGGGTACTGGGTACTCATTGTTCAGTACACAGGGTGCTGAGTGCTCAGTGCTCGGGGTGCTGGGTGCTCAGTGCTCGGGGTGCTGGGTGCTCAGTACTCAGGGTGCTGGGTGCTCAGTACTCAGGGTGCTGTGTGTTCAGTGCTCAGGGTGCTGGGTGCTCAGTGCTCGGGGTGCTGGGTGCTCATTCTCGGGGTGCTGGGTGCTCAGTACTCAGGGAGCTGGGTGCAAAATGCTCGGGGTGCTCGGTGCTCAGTACACAGGGTGCTGGGTGCTCAGTGCTCGGGGTGCTGGGTGCTCAGCACTCAGGTTGCTGGGTGCTCAGTACTCAGGGTGCTGGGTGCTCAGTGCTCGGGGTGCTGGGTGCTCAGTGCTCAGGGTGCTGGGTGCTCAGTACTTAGGGTGCTATGTGCTCAGTGCTCGGGGTGCTCGGTGCTCAGTACTCAAGGTGCTGGGTGCTCAGTGCTCACGGTGCTGGTTGCTCAGTCCTCGGGGTGCTCCGTACTCAGTGCTCAGGGTGCTGGGTGCTCAGTACTCAGGGTGCTCAGTGCTCAGTACTAAGGGTGCTCAGTGCTCAGTACTCAGGGTGCTCAGTGCTCAGGGCTCGGGGTGCTGGGTGCTCAGTGCTCGGGGTGATGGGTGCTCAGTACTCAGGGTGCTTGGTGCTCAGTGCACAGTACTCAGCGTGCTGGGTGCTCAGTGCTCGGGGTGCTGGGTCCTCAGTGCTCAGGGTGCTGGGTGCTCAGTACTCAGGGTGCTGGGTGCTCAGTGCTCCCGGTGCTGGGTCTTCAGTGCTCAGGGTGCTGGGTGCTCAGTACTCAGGGTGCTGGGTCCTCAGTGCTCAGGGTGCTGGGTGCTTAGTACTCAGTGTGCTCAGTGCACAGGGTGCTGGGTGCTCAGAACTCATGGTGCTGGGTGCTCAGTACTCAGGGTGCTGGGTGCTCAGTACTCAGGGTGCTTGGTGCTCAGTACTCAGAGTGCTGGGTGCTCAGTGCTCAGGGTGCTCGGTGCTCAGTACTCATGGTGCTGGGTGCTCATTCTCGGGGTGCTGGGTGCTCAGTACTCAGGTTGCTCAGTACTCTGGGTGCTCGGTGCTCAGTACTGATGGTGCTGGGTGCTCAGTACTCAGGGTGCTCGGTGCTCAGTTCTCAGGGTGCTCGGTGCTCAGTGTTTGGGGTGCTGGGTGCTCAGTACTCAGGGTGCTGGGTGCTCAGTGCTCAGGGTGCTGGGTGCTCAGTGCTCAGCGTGCTGGGTGCTCAGTACTCAGTGCTCAGGATGCTGGGTGCTCAGTGCTCAGTGTGCTGGGTGCTCAGTGCTCAGGGTGCTCAGTGCTCAGTGCTCAGTACTCAGGGTGCTGGGTCCTCAGTACTCAGGGTGCTGGGTGCTCAGTGCTCGGGGTGCCCGGTGCTCAGTGCTTGGGGTGCTGGGTGCTCAGTACTCAGGGTGCTGGGTGCTCAGCGCTCGCGGTGCTGGGTCCTCAGTGCTCAGGGTGCTGGGTGCTCAGTACTCAGGGTGCTGGGTCCTCAGTGCTCAGGGTGCTGGGTGCTCAGTACTCAGTGTGCTCAGTGCTCAGGGTGCGGGGTGCTCAGAACTCAGGGTGCTGGGTGCTCAGTACTCAGGGTGCTGGGTGCTCAGTACTCAGGGTGCTTGGTGCTCAGTACTCAGGGTGCTGGGTGCTCAGTGCTCAGGGTGCTGGGTGCTCAGTACTCATGGTGCTGGGTGCTCATTCTCGGGGTGCTGGGTGCTCAGTACTCAGGTTGTTCTGTACTCTGGGTGCTCCGTGTTCAGTACTCATGTTGCTGGGTGCTCAGTACTCAGGGTGCTCGGTGCTCAGTTCTCAGGGTGCTCGGTGCTCAGTGTTTGGGGTGCTGGGTGCTCAGTTCTCAGGGTGCTGGGTGCTCAGTGCTCAGGGTACTTGGTGCTCAGTGCTCAGGGTGCTGGGTGCTCAGTACTCAGTGTGCTCAGTGCTCAGTGCTCAGTACTCAGGGTGCTGGGTGCTCAGTACTCAGGGTGCTGGGTGCTCAGTGCTCGGGGTGCCCGGTGCTCAGGGCTCGGGGTGCTCGGTGCTCAGTACTCATGGTGCTGGGTGCTCAGTACTCAGGGTGCTGGGTGCTCAGTGCTGGGTGCTCAGTGCTCAGGGTGCTCGGTGCTCAGTACGTTGGGTGCTCAGTGCTCAGGGTGCTGGGTGCTCAGTGCTCGAGGTGCTGGGTGCTCAGTGCTCGCGGTGCTGGGTGCTCAGTACTCGGGCTGCTGGGTGCTCAGTGCTCAGGGTGCTGGGTCTCAGTGCTCGGGGATACTGGGTACTCATTGTTCAGTACACAGGGTGCTGAGTGCTCAGTGCTCGGGGTGCTGGGTGCTCAGTGCTCGGGGTGCTGGGTGCTCAGTACTCAGGGTGCTGGGTGCTCAGTACTCAGGGTGCTGTGTGTTCAGTGCTCAGGGTGCTGGGTTCTCAGTGCTCGGGGTGCTGGGTGCTCATTCTCGGGGTGCTGGGTGCTCAGTACTCAGGGAGCTGGGTGCAAAATGCTCGGGGTGCTCGGTGCTCAGTACACAGGGTGCTGGGTGCTCAGTGCTCGGGGTGCTGGGTGCTCAGCACTCAGGTTGCTGGGTGCTCAGTACTCAGGGTGCTGGGTGCTCAGTGCTCGGGGTGCTGGGTGCTCAGTTCTCAGGGTGCTGGGTGCTCAGTACTTAGGGTGCTATGTGCTCAGTGCTCGGGGTGCTCGGTGCTCAGTACTCAAGGTGCTGGGTGCTCAGTGCTCACGGTGCTGGTTGCTCAGTCCTCGGGGTGCTCCGTACTCAGTGCTCAGGGTGCTGGGTGCTCAGTACTCAGGGTGCTCAGTGCTCAGTACTAAGGGTGCTCAGTGCTCAGTACTCAGGGTGCTCAGTGCTCAGGGCTCGGGGTGCTGGGTGCTCAGTGCTCGGGGTGATGGGTGCTCAGTACTCAGGGTGCTTGGTGCTCAGTGCACAGTACTCAGCGTGCTGGGTGCTCAGTGCTCGGGGTGCTGGGTCCTCAGTGCTCAGGGTGCTGGGTGCTCAGTACTCAGGGTGCTGGGTGCTCAGTGCTCCCGGTGCTGGGTCTTCAGTGCTCAGGGTGCTGGGTGCTCAGTACTCAGGGTGCTGGGTCCTCAGTGCTCAGGGTGCTGGGTGCTTAGTACTCAGTGTGCTCAGTGCTCAGGGTGCTGGGTGCTCAGAACTCATGGTGCTGGGTGCTCAGTACTCAGGGTGCTGGGTGCTCAGTACTCAGGGTGCTTGGTGCTCAGTACTCAGAGTGCTGGGTGCTCAGTGCTCAGGGTGCTCGGTGCTCAGTACTCATGGTGCTGGGTGCTCATTCTCGGGGTGCTGGGTGCTCAGTACTCAGGTTGCTCAGTACTCTGGGTGCTCGGTGCTCAGTACTGATGGTGCTGGGTGCTCAGTACTCAGGGTGCTCGGTGCTCAGTTCTCAGGGTGCTCGGTGCTCAGTGTTTGGGGTGCTGGGTGCTCAGTACTCAGGGTGCTGGGTGCTCAGTGCTCAGGGTGCTGGGTGCTCAGTGCTCAGCGTGCTGGGTGCTCAGTACTCAGTGCTCAGGATGCTGGGTGCTCAGTGCTCAGTGTGCTGGGTGCTCAGTGCTCAGGGTGCTCAGTGCTCAGTGCTCAGTACTCAGGGTGCTGGGTCCTCAGTACTCAGGGTGCTGGGTGCTCAGTGCTCGGGGTGCCCGGTGCTCAGTGCTTGGGGTGCTGGGTGCTCAGTACTCAGGGTGCTGGGTGCTCAGCGCTCGCGGTGCTGGGTCCTCAGTGCTCAGGGTGCTGGGTGCTCAGTACTCAGGGTGCTGGGTCCTCAGTGCTCAGGGTGCTGGGTGCTCAGTACTCAGTGTGCTCAGTGCTCAGGGTGCGGGGTGCTCAGAACTCAGGGTGCTGGGTGCTCAGTACTCAGGGTGCTGGGTGCTCAGTACTCAGGGTGCTTGGTGCTCAGTACTCAGGGTGCTGGGTGCTCAGTGCTCAGGGTGCTGGGTGCTCAGTACTCATGGTGCTGGGTGCTCATTCTCGGGGTGCTGGGTGCTCAGTACTCAGGTTGTTCTGTACTCTGGGTGCTCCGTGTTCAGTACTCATGTTGCTGGGTGCTCAGTACTCAGGGTGCTCGGTGCTCAGTTCTCAGGGTGCTCGGTGCTCAGTGTTTGGGGTGCTGGGTGCTCAGTTCTCAGGGTGCTGGGTGCTCAGTGCTCAGGGTACTTGGTGCTCAGTGCTCAGGGTGCTGGGTGCTCAGTACTCAGTGTGCTCAGTGCTCAGTGCTCAGTACTCAGGGTGCTGGGTGCTCAGTACTCAGGGTGCTGGGTGCTCAGTGCTCGGGGTGCCCGGTGCTCAGTGCTCGGGGTGCTCGGTGCTCAGTACTCATGGTGCTGGGTGCTCAGTACTCAGGGTGCTGGGTGCTCAGTGCTGGGTGCTCAGTGCTCAGGGTGCTCGGTGCTCAGTACGTTGGGTGCTCAGTGCTCAGGGTGCTGGGTGCTCAGTGCTCAGGGTGCTGGGTGCTCAGTGCTCAGGGTGCTTGATGCTCAGTACTCAGGGTGCTGGGTGCTCAGTGCTCAGGGTGCCGGGTGCTCACGGCTCGGGGTGCTGGGTGCTCAGTACTCAGTGTTCTGGGTGCTCAGTACTCAGGGTGCTGGGTGCTCAGTACTCGGGGTGCTGGGTGCTCAGTGCTCAGGGTGCTGGGTGCTCAGTGCTCGCGGTGCTGGGTGCTCAGTACTCATGGTGCTGGGTGCGCAGTACTCAGGGTGCTGGGTGCTCAGTACTCAGGGTGCTGGGTGCTCAGTACTCAGGGTGCTGGGTGCTCAGTACTCGGGGTGCTGGGTGCTCAGCGTGCTGGGTGCTCAGTACAAAGGGTGCTCGGTGCTCAGTGCTTGGGGTGCTGGGTGCTCAGTACTCAGGGTGCTGGGTGCTCAGTGCTCAAGGTGCTGGGTGCTCAGTGCTCAGGGTGCTTGATGCTCAGTACTCAGGGTGCTGGGTGCTCAATGCTTGGGGTGCTGGGTGCTCAGTACTCAGGGTGCTGGGTGCTCAGTGCTCGAGGTGCTGGGTGCTCAGTGCTCGGGGTGCTGGGTGCTCAGTACTCGGGCTGCTGGGTGCTCAGTGCTCAGGGTGCTGGGTCTCAGTGCTCGGGGGTACTGGGTACTCATTGTTCAGTACACAGGGTGCTGAGTGCTCAGTGCTCGGGGTGCTGGGTGCTCAGTGCTCGGGGTGCTGGGTGCTCAGTACTCAGGGTGCTGGGTGCTCAGTACTCAGGGTGCTGGGTGCTCAGTGCTGGGTGCTCAGTGCTCAGGGTGCTCGGTGCTCAGTACGTTGGGTGCTCAGTGCTCAGGGTGCTGGGTGCTCAGTGCTCGAGGTGCTGGGTGCTCAGTGCTCGCGGTGCTGGGTGCTCAGTACTCGGGCTGCTGGGTGCTCAGTGCTCAGGGTGCTGGGTCTCAGTGCTCGGGGATACTGGGTACTCATTGTTCAGTACACAGGGTGCTGAGTGCTCAGTGCTCGGGGTGCTGGGTGCTCAGTGCTCGGGGTGCTGGGTGCTCAGTACTCAGGGTGCTGGGTGCTCAGTACTCAGGGTGCTGTGTGTTCAGTGCTCAGGGTGCTGGGTTCTCAGTGCTCGGGGTGCTGGGTGCTCATTCTCGGGGTGCTGGGTGCTCAGTACTCAGGGAGCTGGGTGCAAAATGCTCGGGGTGCTCGGTGCTCAGTACACAGGGTGCTGGGTGCTCAGTGCTCGGGGTGCTGGGTGCTCAGCACTCAGGTTGCTGGGTGCTCAGTACTCAGGGTGCTGGGTGCTCAGTGCTCGGGGTGCTGGGTGCTCAGTTCTCAGGGTGCTGGGTGCTCAGTACTTAGGGTGCTATGTGCTCAGTGCTCGGGGTGCTCGGTGCTCAGTACTCAAGGTGCTGGGTGCTCAGTGCTCACGGTGCTGGTTGCTCAGTCCTCGGGGTGCTCCGTACTCAGTGCTCAGGGTGCTGGGTGCTCAGTACTCAGGGTGCTCAGTGCTCAGTACTAAGGGTGCTCAGTGCTCAGTACTCAGGGTGCTCAGTGCTCAGGGCTCGGGGTGCTGGGTGCTCAGTGCTCGGGGTGATGGGTGCTCAGTACTCAGGGTGCTTGGTGCTCAGTGCACAGTACTCAGCGTGCTGGGTGCTCAGTGCTCGGGGTGCTGGGTCCTCAGTGCTCAGGGTGCTGGGTGCTCAGTACTCAGGGTGCTGGGTGCTCAGTGCTCCCGGTGCTGGGTCTTCAGTGCTCAGGGTGCTGGGTGCTCAGTACTCAGGGTGCTGGGTCCTCAGTGCTCAGGGTGCTGGGTGCTTAGTACTCAGTGTGCTCAGTGCTCAGGGTGCTGGGTGCTCAGAACTCATGGTGCTGGGTGCTCAGTACTCAGGGTGCTGGGTGCTCAGTACTCAGGGTGCTTGGTGCTCAGTACTCAGAGTGCTGGGTGCTCAGTGCTCAGGGTGCTCGGTGCTCAGTACTCATGGTGCTGGGTGCTCATTCTCGGGGTGCTGGGTGCTCAGTACTCAGGTTGCTCAGTACTCTGGGTGCTCGGTGCTCAGTACTGATGGTGCTGGGTGCTCAGTACTCAGGGTGCTCGGTGCTCAGTTCTCAGGGTGCTCGGTGCTCAGTGTTTGGGGTGCTGGGTGCTCAGTACTCAGGGTGCTGGGTGCTCAGTGCTCAGGGTGCTGGGTGCTCAGTGCTCAGCGTGCTGGGTGCTCAGTACTCAGTGCTCAGGATGCTGGGTGCTCAGTGCTCAGTGTGCTGGGTGCTCAGTGCTCAGGGTGCTCAGTGCTCAGTGCTCAGTACTCAGGGTGCTGGGTCCTCAGTACTCAGGGTGCTGGGTGCTCAGTGCTCGGGGTGCCCGGTGCTCAGTGCTTGGGGTGCTGGGTGCTCAGTACTCAGGGTGCTGGGTGCTCAGCGCTCGCGGTGCTGGGTCCTCAGTGCTCAGGGTGCTGGGTGCTCAGTACTCAGGGTGCTGGGTCCTCAGTGCTCAGGGTGCTGGGTGCTCAGTACTCAGTGTGCTCAGTGCTCAGGGTGCGGGGTGCTCAGAACTCAGGGTGCTGGGTGCTCAGTACTCAGGGTGCTGGGTGCTCAGTACTCAGGGTGCTTGGTGCTCAGTACTCAGGGTGCTGGGTGCTCAGTGCTCAGGGTGCTGGGTGCTCAGTACTCATGGTGCTGGGTGCTCATTCTCGGGGTGCTGGGTGCTCAGTACTCAGGTTGTTCTGTACTCTGGGTGCTCCGTGTTCAGTACTCATGTTGCTGGGTGCTCAGTACTCAGGGTGCTCGGTGCTCAGTTCTCAGGGTGCTCGGTGCTCAGTGTTTGGGGTGCTGGGTGCTCAGTTCTCAGGGTGCTGGGTGCTCAGTGCTCAGGGTACTTGGTGCTCAGTGCTCAGGGTGCTGGGTGCTCAGTACTCAGTGTGCTCAGTGCTCAGTGCTCAGTACTCAGGGTGCTGGGTGCTCAGTACTCAGGGTGCTGGGTGCTCAGTGCTCGGGGTGCCCGGTGCTCAGTGCTCGGGGTGCTCGGTGCTCAGTACTCATGGTGCTGGGTGCTCAGTACTCAGGGTGCTGGGTGCTCAGTGCTGGGTGCTCAGTGCTCAGGGTGCTCGGTGCTCAGTACGTTGGGTGCTCAGTGCTCAGGGTGCTGGGTGCTCAGTGCTCAGGGTGCTGGGTGCTCAGTGCTCAGGGTGCTTGATGCTCAGTACTCAGGGTGCTGGGTGCTCAGTGCTCAGGGTGCCGGGTGCTCACGGCTCGGGGTGCTGGGTGCTCAGTACTCAGTGTTCTGGGTGCTCAGTACTCAGGGTGCTGGGTGCTCAGTACTCGGGGTGCTGGGTGCTCAGTGCTCAGGGTGCTGGGTGCTCAGTGCTCGCGGTGCTGGGTGCTCAGTACTCATGGTGCTGGGTGCGCAGTACTCAGGGTGCTGGGTGCTCAGTACTCAGGGTGCTGGGTGCTCAGTACTCAGGGTGCTGGGTGCTCAGTACTCGGGGTGCTGGGTGCTCAGCGTGCTGGGTGCTCAGTACAAAGGGTGCTCGGTGCTCAGTGCTTGGGGTGCTGGGTGCTCAGTACTCAGGGTGCTGGGTGCTCAGTGCTCAAGGTGCTGGGTGCTCAGTGCTCAGGGTGCTTGATGCTCAGTACTCAGGGTGCTGGGTGCTCAATGCTTGGGGTGCTGGGTGCTCAGTACTCAGGGTGCTGGGTGCTCAGTGCTCGAGGTGCTGGGTGCTCAGTGCTCGGGGTGCTGGGTGCTCAGTACTCGGGCTGCTGGGTGCTCAGTGCTCAGGGTGCTGGGTCTCAGTGCTCGGGGGTACTGGGTACTCATTGTTCAGTACACAGGGTGCTGAGTGCTCAGTGCTCGGGGTGCTGGGTGCTCAGTGCTCGGGGTGCTGGGTGCTCAGTACTCAGGGTGCTGGGTGCTCAGTACTCAGGGTGCTGTGTGTTCAGTGCTCAGGGTGCTGGGTGCTCAGTGCTCGGGGTGCTGGGTGCTCATTCTCGGGGTGCTGGGTGCTCAGTACTCAGGGAGCTGGGTGCAAAATGCTCAGGGTGCTCGGTGCTCAGTACACAGGGTGCTGGGTGCTCAGTGCTCGGGGTGCTGGGTGCTCAGCACTCAGGTTGCTGGGTGCTCAGTACTCTGGGTGCTGGGTGCTCAGTGCTCGGGGTGCTGGGTGCTCAGTGCTCAGGGTGCTGGGTGCTCAGTACTTAGGGTGCTATGTGCTCAGTGCTCGGGGTGCTCGGTGCTCAGTACTCAAGGTGCTGGGTGCTCAGTGCTCACGGTGCTGGTTGCTCAGTCCTCGGGGTGCTCCGTACTCAGTGCTCAGGGTGCTGGGTGCTCAGTACTCAGGGTGCTCAGTGCTCAGTACTAAGGGTGCTCAGTGCTCAGTACTCAGGGTGCTCAGTGCTCAGGGCTCGGGGTGCTGGGTGCTCAGTGCTCGGGGTGATGGGTGCTCAGTACTCAGGGTGCTTGGTGCTCAGTGCACAGTACTCAGCGTGCTGGGTGCTCAGTGCTCGGGGTGCTGGGTCCTCAGTGCTCAGGGTGCTGGGTGCTCAGTACTCAGGGTGCTGGGTGCTCAGTGCTCCCGGTGCTGGGTCTTCAGTGCTCAGGGTGCTGGGTGCTCAGTACTCAGGGTGCTGGGTCCTCAGTGCTCAGGGTGCTGGGTGCTTAGTACTCAGTGTGCTCAGTGCTCAGGGTGCTGGGTGCTCAGAACTCATGGTGCTGGGTGCTCAGTACTCAGCGTGCTGGGTGCTCAGTACTCAGGGTGCTTGGTGCTCAGTACTCAGAGTGCTGGGTGCTCAGTGCTCAGGGTGCTCGGTGCTCAGTACTCATGGTGCTGGGTGCTCATTCTCGGGGTGCTGGGTGCTCAGTACTCAGGTTGCTCAGTACTCTGGGTGCTCGGTGCTCAGTACTGATGGTGCTGGGTGCTCAGTACTCAGGGTGCTCGGTGCTCAGTTCTCAGGGTGCTCGGTGCTCAGTGTTTGGGGTGCTGGGTGCTCAGTACTCAGGGTGCTGGGTGCTCAGTGCTCAGGGTGCTGGGTGCTCAGTGCTCAGCGTGCTGGGTGCTCAGTACTCAGTGCTCAGGATGCTGGGTGCTCAGTGCTCAGTGTGCTGGGTGCTCAGTGCTCAGGGTGCTCAGTGCTCAGTGCTCAGTACTCAGGGTGCTGGGTCCTCAGTACTCAGGGTGCTGGGTGCTCAGTGCTCGGGGTGCCCGGTGCTCAGTGCTTGGGGTGCTGGGTGCTCAGTACTCAGGGTGCTGGGTGCTCAGCGCTCGCGGTGCTGGGTCCTCAGTGCTCAGGGTGCTGGGTGCTCAGTACTCAGGGTGCTGGGTCCTCAGTGCTCAGGGTGCTGGGTGCTCAGTACTCAGTGTGCTCAGTGCTCAGGGTGCGGGGTGCTCAGAACTCAGGGTGCTGGGTGCTCAGTACTCAGGGTGCTGGGTGCTCAGTACTCAGGGTGCTTGGTGCTCAGAACTCAGGGTGCTGGTTGCTCAGTACTCAGGGTGCTGGGTGCTCAGTGCTCGGGTGATGGGTGCTCAGTACTCAGGGTGCTGGGTGCTCAGTGCTCAGTACTCAGCGTGCTGGGTGCTCAGTGCTCGGGGTGCTGGGTCCTCAGTGCTCAGGGTGCTGGGTGCTCAGTACTCAGGGTGCTGGGTGATCAGTGCTCGGGGTGCTGGGTCCTCAGTGCTCAGGGTGCTGGGTGCTCAGTACTCAGGGTGCTGGGTCCTCAGTGCTCAGGGTGCTGGGTGCTCAGTACTCAGTGTGCTCAGTGCTCATCGTGCTGGGTGCTCAGAACTCATGGTGCTGGGTGCTCAGTACTCAGGGTGCTGGGTGCTCAGTACTCAGGTTGCTTGGTGCTCAGTACTCAGAGTGCTGGGTGCTCAGTGCTCAGGGTGCTCGGTGCTCAGTACTCATGGTGCTGGGTGCTCATTCTCGGGGTGGTGGGTGCTCAGTACTCAGGTTGCTCAGTACTCTGGGTGCTCGGTGCTCAGTACTGATGGTGCTTGGTGCTCATTACTCAGGGTGCTCGGTGCTCAGTTCTCAGGGTGCTCGGTGCTCAGTGTTTGGGGTGCTGGGTGCTCAGTACTCAGGGTTCTGGGTGCTCAGTGCTCAGGGTTCTGGGTGCTCAGTGCTCAGCGTGCTGGGTGCTCAGTACTCAGTGCTCAGGATGCTGGGTGCTCAGTGCTCAGGGTGCTGGGTGCTCAGTGCTCAGGGTGCTCAGTGCTCAGTGCTCAGTACTCAGGGTCCTGGGTCCCCAGTACTCAGGGTGCTGGGTGCTCAGTGCTCGGTGTGCCCGGTGCTCAGTGCTTGGGGTGCTGGGTCCTCAGTGCTCAGGGTGCTCGGTGCTCAGTACTCATGGTGCTGGGTGATCATTCTCGGGGTGCTGGGTGCTCAGTACTCAGGTTGTTCAGTACTCTGGGTGCTCCGTGTTCAGTACTCATGGTGCTGGGTGCTCAGTACTCAGGGTGCTCGGTGCTCAGATCTCAGGGTGCTCGGTGCTCAGTGTTTGGGGTGCTGGGTGCTCAGTACTCAGGGTGCTGGGTGCTCAGTGCTCAGGGTGCTTGGTGCTCAGTGCTCAGGGTGCTGGGTGCTCAGTACTCAGGGTGCTCAGTGCTCAGTGCTCAGTACTCAGGGTGCTGGGTGCTCAGTACTCAGGGTGCTGGGTGCTCAGTGCTCGGGGTGCCCGGTGCTCAGTGCTCGGGGTGCTCGGTGCTCAGTACTCATGGTGCTGGTGATCATTCTCGGGGTGCTGGGTGCTCAGTACTCAGGTTGTTCAGTACTCTGGGTGCTCCGTGTTCAGTACTCATGGTGCTGGGTGCTCAGTACTCAGGGTGCTCAGTGCTCAGTGCTCAGTACTCAGGGTGCTGGGTGCTCAGTACTCAGGGTGCTGGGTGCTCAGTGCTCGGGGTGCCCGGTGCTCAGTGCTCGGGGTGCTCGGTGCTCAGTACTCATGGTGCTGGGTGATCATTCTCGGGGTGCTGGGTGCTCAGTACTCAGGTTGTTCAGTACTCTGGGTGCTCCGTGTTCAGTACTCATGGTGCTGGGTGCTCAGTACTCAGGGTGCTCGGTGCTCAGATCTCAGGGTGCTCGGTGCTCAGTGTTTGGGGTGCTGGGTGATCAGTACTCAGGGTGCTGGGTGCTCAGTGCTCAGGGTGCTTGGTGCTCAGTGCTCAGGGTGCTGGGTGCTCAGTGCTCAGGGTGCTGGGTGCTCAGTACTCAGGGTGCTGGGTGCTCAGTGCTCGGGGTGCTCGGTGATCAGTACTCAGGGTGCTGGGTGCTCAGTGCTCAGGGTGCTGAGTACTCAGTACTCAGGGTGCTGGGTGCTCAGTGCTCAGGGTGCTGGGTGCTCAGTGCTCAGGGTGCTGGGTGCTCAGTGCTCGGGGTGCTGGGTGCTCAGTGCTCGGGGTGCTGGGTGCTCAGTGCTCAGGGTGCTGGGTGCTCAGTGCTCAGGGTGCTGGGTGCTCATTACTCAGGGTTCTGGGGGCTCAGTACTCAGGGTGCTGGGTGCTCAGTGTTCAGGGTGCTGGGTGCTCAGTCCTCAGGGTGCTGGGTGCTCAGTACTCAGGGTGTTCGGTGCTCAGTACTCAGGGTGCTCAGTGCTCAGTACTCAGGGTGCTGGTTGCTCAGTGCTCGGGGTGCTCGGTGCTCAGTACTCAGGGTGCTGGGTGCTCAGTACTCAGGGTGCTGGGTGCTCAGTACTCAGGGTGCTGGGTGCTCAGTACTCAGGGTGCTGGGTGCTCAGTACTCAGGGTGCTGGGTGCTCAGTGCTCAGGGTGCTGGGTGCTCAGTACTCAGGGTGCTTGGTGCTCAGTACTTAGTGTGCTCGGTGCTCAGTACTCAGGGTGCTGGGTGCTCAGTGCTCAGGGTGCTTTGTACTCAGTACTCAGGGTTCTGGGTGCTCAGTACTCAGGGTGCTGGGTGCTCAGTGCTCAGGGTTCTGGGTGCTCAGTGCTCAGGGTGCTGGGTGCTCAGTACTCAGGGTGCTGGGTGCTCAGTGCTCAGGGTGATCGGTGCTCAGTACTCAGGGTGCTCAGTACTCAGGGTGCTGGGTGCTCAGTGCTCAGGGTGCTGGGTGCTCAGTACTCAGGGTGCTGGGTGCTCAGTGCTCGGTGTGCTGGGTGCTCAGTGCTCAGGGTGCTCAGTGCTCAGGGTGCTGGGTGCTCAGTGCTCGGGGTGCTCGGTGCTCAGGGTGCTGGGTGCTCAGTCCTCAGGGTGCTCAGTGCTCAGGGTGCTGGGTGCTCAGTGCTCGGGGTGCTCGGTGCTCAGTACTCAGGGTGCTGGGTGCTCAGTGCTCAGGGCGCTGGGTGCTCAGTGCTCGGGGTGCTGGGTGCTCAGTGCTCGGGGTGCTGGGTGGTCAGTGCTCAGTGCTCAGGGTGCTGGGTGCTCAGTGCTCAGTGCTCAGGGTGCTGGGTGCTCAGTTCTCAGGGTGCTGGGTGCTCAGTACTCAGGGTGCTGGGTGCTCAGTGATCAGGGTGCTGGGTGCTCAGTAATCTGGGTGTTGGGTGCTCAGTACTCAGGGTGCTGGGTGCTCAGTGCTCGGGGTGCTCGGTGCTCAGTACTCAAGGTGCTGGGTGCTCAGTGCTCAGGGTGCGGGGTGCTCAGTCCTCGGGGTGCTCCGTGCTCAGTGCTCGGGGTGCTGGGTGCTCAGTGCTCGGGGTGCTGGGTGGTCAGTGCTCAGTACTCAGGGTGCTGTGTGCTCAGTGCTCAGTACTCAGCGTGCTGGGTGCTCAGTGCTCAGAGTGTTGTGTGCTCAGTACTCAGGGTGCTGGGTGCTCAGTGCTCAGTGCTCAGGGTGCTCAGTGAACAGGGTGCTCAGTGCTCAGGGTGCTGGGTGCTCAGGGTGCTGGGTGCTCAGTGCTCGGGGTGCTGGGTGCTCAGTGCTCAGTGCTCAGGGTGCTGGGTGCTCAGTGCTGAGTGCTCAGGGTGCTGGGTGTTCAGTACTCAGGGTGCTCGCTGCTCAGTGCTCAGGGTGCTGGGTGCTCAGTACTCAGGGTGCTGGGTGCTCAGTGCTCGGGGTGCTGGGTGCTCAGTGCTCAGGGTGATCAGTGCTCAGTACTCAGGGTGCTGGGTTCTCAGTTCTCTGGGTGCTGGGTGCTCAGTCCTCAGGGTGCTCAGTACTCAGGATGCTCTGTGCTCAGTGCTCAGTACTCAGGGTGCTCAGTACTCAGGGTGCTGGGTGCTCAGTGCTCGGGGTGCTGGGTGCTCAGTACTCAGGGTGCTGGGTGCTCAGTACTCGGGGTGCTGGGTGCTCAGTACTCAGGGTGCTGGGTGCTCAGTGCTCGGGGTGCTGGGTGCTCACTGCTCAGAGTGATTGGTGCTCAGAGCTCAGGGTGCTGGGTGCTCAGTCCTCCGGGTGCTCAGTGCTCAGGGTGCTGGGTGCTCATTGCTCGGTGTGCTCGGTGCTCAGTACTCAGGGTGCTGAGTGCTCAGTACTCAGGGTGCTGGGTGCTCAGTACTCAGGTTGCTGGTTGCTCAGTACTCAGGGTGCTGGGTGCTCAGTGCTCAGGGTGCTGGGTGCTCAGTGCTCGGGGTGCTGGGTGCTCAGGGCTGTGGTGCTGGGTGCTCAGTGCTCAGTGCTCAGGGTGCTGGGTGCTCAGTGCTCAGTGCTCAGGGTGCTGGTTGCTCAGTACTCAGGGTGCTGGGTGCTCAGTACTCAGGGTGCTGGGTGCTCAGTGCTCAGGGTGCTCTGTGCTCAGTACTCAGGGTGCTGGGTGCTCAGTGCTCGGGGTGCTGGGTGCTTAGTGCTCGGGGTGCTGGGTGCTCAGTGCTCGGGGTGCTGGGTGCTCAGTGCTCAGGGTGCTGGGTGCTCAGTACTCAGGGTGCTGGGGGCTCAGTACTCAGGGTGCTGGGTGCTCAGTGTTCAGGGTGTTGGGTGCTCAGTCCTCAGGGTGCTGGGTGCTCAGTACTCAGGGTGTTCGGTGCTCAGTACTCAGGGTCCTCAGTGCTCAGTACTCAGGGTGCTGGTTGCTCAGTGCTCGGGGTGCTCGGTGCTCAGTACTCAGGGTGCTGGGTGCTCAGTACTCAGGGTGCTGGGTGCTCAGTACTCAGGGTGCTGTGTGCTCAGTACTCAGGGTGCTGGGTGCTCAGTACTCAGGGTGCTGGGTGCTCAGTGCTCAGGGTGCTGTGTGCTCAGTACTCAGGGTGCTGGGTGCTCAGTACTCAGTGTGCTCAGTGCTCAGGGTGCGGGGTGCTCAGAACTCAGGGTGCTGGGTGCTCAGTACTCAGGGTGCTGGGTGCTCAGTACTCAGGGTGCTTGGTGCTCAGAACTCAGGGTGCTGGTTGCTCAGTACTCAGGGTGCTGGGTGCTCAGTGCTCGGGTGATGGGTGCTCAGTACTCAGGGTGCTGGGTGCTCAGTGCTCAGTACTCAGCGTGCTGGGTGCTCAGTGCTCGGGGTGCTGGGTCCTCAGTGCTCAGGGTGCTGGGTGCTCAGTACTCAGGGTGCTGGGTGATCAGTGCTCGGGGTGCTGGGTCCTCAGTGCTCAGGGTGCTGGGTGCTCAGTACTCAGGGTGCTGGGTCCTCAGTGCTCAGGGTGCTGGGTGCTCAGTACTCAGTGTGCTCAGTGCTCAGGGTGCTGGGTGCTCAGAACTCATGGTGCTGGGTGCTCAGTACTCAGGGTGCTGGGTGCTCAGTACTCAGGTTGCTTGGTGCTCAGTACTCAGAGTGCTGGGTGCTCAGTGCTCAGGGTGCTCGGTGCTCAGTACTCATGGTGCTGGGTGCTCATTCTCGGGGTGGTGGGTGCTCAGTACTCAGGTTGCTCAGTACTCTGGGTGCTCGGTGCTCAGTACTGATGGTGCTTGGTGCTCATTACTCAGGGTGCTCGGTGCTCAGTTCTCAGGGTGCTCGGTGCTCAGTGTTTGGGGTGCTGGGTGCTCAGTACTCAGGGTTCTGGGTGCTCAGTGCTCAGGGTTCTGGGTGCTCAGTGCTCAGCGTGCTGGGTGCTCAGTACTCAGTGCTCAGGATGCTGGGTGCTCAGTGCTCAGGGTGCTGGGTGCTCAGTGCTCAGGGTGCTCAGTGCTCAGTGCTCAGTACTCAGGGTCCTGGGTCCCCAGTACTCAGGGTGCTGGGTGCTCAGTGCTCGGTGTGCCCGGTGCTCAGTGCTTGTGGTGCTGGGTCCTCAGTGCTCAGGGTGCTCGGTGCTCAGTACTCATGGTGCTGGGTGATCATTCTCGGGGTGCTGGGTGCTCAGTACTCAGGTTGTTCAGTACTCTGGGTGCTCCGTGTTCAGTACTCATGGTGCTGGGTGCTCAGTACTCAGGGTGCTCGGTGCTCAGATCTCAGGGTGCTCGGTGCTCAGTGTTTGGGGTGCTGGGTGCTCAGTACTCAGGGTGCTGGGTGCTCAGTGCTCAGGGTGCTTGGTGCTCAGTGCTCAGGGTGCTGGGTGCTCAGTACTCAGGGTGCTCAGTGCTCAGTGCTCAGTACTCAGGGTGCTGGGTGCTCAGTACTCAGGGTGCTGGGTGCTCAGTGCTCGGGGTGCCCGGTGCTCAGTGCTCGGGGTGCTCGGTGCTCAGTACTCATGGTGCTGGTGATCATTCTCGGGGTGCTGGGTGCTCAGTACTCAGGTTGTTCAGTACTCTGGGTGCTCCGTGTTCAGTACTCATGGTGCTGGGTGCTCAGTACTCAGGGTGCTCGGTGCTCAGTTCTCAGGGTGCTCGGTGCTCAGTGTTTGGGGTGCTGGGTGCTCAGTACTCAGGGTGCTGGGTGCTCAGTGCTCAGGGTGCTTGGTGCTCAGTGCTCAGTGTGCTGGGTGCTCAGTACTCAGGGTGCTCAGTGCTCAGTGCTCAGTACTCAGGGTGCTGGGTGCTCAGTACTCAGGGTGCTGGGTGCTCAGTGCTCGGGGTGCCCGGTGCTCAGTGCTCGGGGTGCTCGGTGCTCAGTACTCATGGTGCTGGGTGCTCAGTACTCAGGGTGCTCAGTGCTCAGTGCTCAGTACTCAGGGTGCTGGGTGCTCAGTACTCAGGGTGCTGGGTGCTCAGTGCTCGGGGTGCCCGGTGCTCAGTGCTCGGGGTGCTCGGTGCTCAGTACTCATGGTGCTGGGTGATCATTCTCGGGGTGCTGGGTGCTCAGTACTCAGGTTGTTCAGTACTCTGGGTGCTCCGTGTTCAGTACTCATGGTGCTGGGTGCTCAGTACTCAGGGTGCTCGGTGCTCAGATCTCAGGGTGCTCGGTGCTCAGTGTTTGGGGTGCTGGGTGATCAGTACTCAGGGTGCTGGGTGCTCAGTGCTCAGGGTGCTTGGTGCTCAGTGCTCAGGGTGCTGGGTGCTCAGTGCTCAGGGTGCTGGGTGCTCAGTACTCAGGGTGCTGGGTGCTCAGTGCTCGGGGTGCTCGGTGATCAGTACTCAGGGTGCTGGGTGCTCAGTGCTCAGGGTGCTGAGTACTCAGTACTCAGGGTGCTGGGTGCTCAGTGCTCAGGGTGCTGGGTGCTCAGTGCTCAGGGTGCTGGGTGCTCAGTGCTCGGGGTGCTGGGTGCTCAGTGCTCGGGGTGCTGGGTGCTCAGTGCTCAGGGTGCTGGGTGCTCAGTGCTCAGGGTGCTGGGTGCTCATTACTCAGGGTTCTGGTGGCTCAGTACTCAGGGTGCTGGGTGCTCAGTGTTCAGGGTGCTGGGTGCTCAGTCCTCAGGGTGCTGGGTGCTCAGTACTCAGGGTGTTCGGTGCTCAGTACTCAGGGTGCTCAGTGCTCAGTACTCAGGGTGCTGGTTGCTCAGTGCTCGGGGTGCTCGGTGCTCAGTACTCAGGGTGCTGGGTGCTCAGTACTCAGGGTGCTGGGTGCTCAGTACTCAGGGTGCTGGGTGCTCAGTACTCAGGGTGCTGGGTGCTCAGTACTCAGGGTGCTGGGTGCTCAGTGCTCAGGGTGCTGGGTGCTCAGTACTCAGGGTGCTTGGTGCTCAGTACTTAGTGTGCTCGGTGCTCAGTACTCAGGGTGCTGGGTGCTCAGTGCTCAGGGTGCTTTGTACTCAGTACTCAGGGTTCTGGGTGCTCAGTACTCAGGGTGCTGGGTGCTCAGTGCTCAGGGTTCTGGGTGCTCAGTGCTCAGGGTGCTGGGTGCTCAGTACTCAGGGTGCTGGGTGCTCAGTGCTCAGGGTGATCGGTGCTCAGTACTCAGGGTGCTCAGTACTCAGGGTGCTGGGTGCTCAGTGCTCAGGGTGCTGGGTGCTCAGTACTCAGGGTGCTGGGTGCTCAGTGCTCGGTGTGCTGGGTGCTCAGTGCTCAGGGTGCTCAGTGCTCAGGGTGCTGGGTGCTCAGTGCTCGGGGTGCTCGGTGCTCAGGGTGCTGGGTGCTCAGTCCTCAGGGTGCTCAGTGCTCAGGGTGCTGGGTGCTCAGTGCTCGGGGTGCTCGGTGCTCAGTACTCAGGGTGCTGGGTGCTCAGTGCTCAGGGCGCTGGGTGCTCAGTGCTCGGGGTGCTGGGTGCTCAGTGCTCGGGGTGCTGGGTGGTCAGTGCTCAGTGCTCAGGGTGCTGGGTGCTCAGTGCTCAGTGCTCAGGGTGCTGGGTGCTCAGTTCTCAGGGTGCTGGGTGCTCAGTACTCAGGGTGCTGGGTGCTCAGTGATCAGGGTGCTGGGTGCTCAGTAATCTGGGTGTTGGGTGCTCAGTACTCAGGGTGCTGGGTGCTCAGTGCTCGGGGTGCTCGGTGCTCAGTACTCAAGGTGCTGGGTGCTCAGTGCTCAGGGTGCGGGGTGCTCAGTCCTCGGGGTGCTCCGTGCTCAGTGCTCAGGGGGCTGGGTGCTCAGTACTCAGGGTGCTCGGTGCTCAGTACTCAGGGTTTTCAGTGCTCAGGGTGCTGGGTGCTCAGTACTAAGGGTGCTCAGTGCTCAGTACTCGGGGTGCTGGGTGCTCAGTACTCAGGGCGCTCAGTGCTCAGTACTCGGGGTGCTGGGTGCTCAGTGCTCAGTGTGCTCAGTGCTCAGTGCTCGGGGTGCTGGGTGCTCAGTGCTCGGGGCGCTGGGTGCTCAGTGCTCAGGGTGCTGGGTGCTCAGTGCTCAGGGTGCTGGGTGCTCATTGCTCAGGGCGCTGGGTGCTCAGTGCTCGGGGCGCTGGGTGCTCAGTGCTCGGGGTGCTGGGTGCTCAGTGCTCGGGGTGCTGGGTGGTCAGTGCTCAGTACTCAGGGTGCTGTGTGCTCAGTGCTCAGTACTCAGCGTGCTGGGTGCTCAGTGCTCAGAGTGTTGTGTGCTCAGTACTCAGGGTGCTGGGTGCTCAGTGCTCAGTGCTCAGGGTGCTCAGTGAACAGGGTGCTCAGTGCTCAGGGTGCTGGGTGCTCAGGGTGCTGGGTGCTCAGTGCTCGGGGTGCTGGGTGCTCAGTGCTCAGTGCTCAGGGTGCTGGGTGCTCAGTGCTGAGTGCTCAGGGTGCTGGGTGTTCAGTACTCAGGGTGCTCGGTGCTCAGTGCTCAGGGTGCTGGGTGCTCAGTACTCAGGGTGCTGGGTGCTCAGTGCTCGGGGTGCTGGGTGCTCAGTGCTCAGGGTGATCAGTGCTCAGTACTCAGGGTGCTGGGTTCTCAGTTCTCTGGGTGCTGGGTGCTCAGTCCTCAGGGTGCTCAGTACTCAGGATGCTCTGTGCTCAGTGCTCAGTACTCAGGGTGCTCAGTACTCAGGGTGCTGGGTGCTCAGTGCTCGGGGTGCTGGGTGCTCAGTACTCAGGGTGCTGGGTGCTCAGTACTCGGGGTGCTGGGTGCTCAGTACTCAGGGTGCTGGGTGCTCAGTGCTCGGGGTGCTGGGTGCTCACTGCTCAGAGTGATTGGTGCTCAGAGCTCAGGGTGCTGGGTGCTCAGTCCTCCGGGTGCTCAGTGCTCAGGGTGCTGGGTGCTCATTGCTCGGTGTGCTCGGTGCTCAGTACTCAGGGTGCTGAGTGCTCAGTACTCAGGGTGCTGGGTGCTCAGTACTCAGGTTGCTGGTTGCTCAGTACTCAGGGTGCTGGGTGCTCAGTGCTCAGGGTGCTGGGTGCTCAGTGCTCGGGGTGCTGGGTGCTCAGGGCTGTGGTGCTGGGTGCTCAGTGCTCAGTGCTCAGGGTGCTGGGTGCTCAGTGCTCAGTGCTCAGGGTGCTGGTTGCTCAGTACTCAGGGTGCTGGGTGCTCAGTACTCAGGGTGCTGGGTGCTCAGTGCTCAGGGTGCTCTGTGCTCAGTACTCAGGGTGCTGGGTGCTCAGTGCTCGGGGTGCTGGGTGCTTAGTGCTCGGGGTGCTGGGTGCTCAGTGCTCGGGGTGCTGGGTGCTCAGTGCTCAGGGTGCTGGGTGCTCAGTACTCAGGGTGCTGGGGGCTCAGTACTCAGGGTGCTGGGTGCTCAGTGTTCAGGGTGCTGGGTGCTCAGTCCTCAGGGTGCTGGGTGCTCAGTACTCAGGGTGTTCGGTGCTCAGTACTCAGGGTCCTCAGTGCTCAGTACTCAGGGTGCTGGTTGCTCAGTGCTCGGGGTGCTCGGTGCTCAGTACTCAGGGTGCTGGGTGCTCAGTACTCAGGGTGCTGGGTGCTCAGTACTCAGGGTGCTGTGTGCTCAGTACTCAGGGTGCTGGGTGCTCAGTACTCAGGGTGCTGGGTGCTCAGTGCTCAGGGTGCTGTGTGCTCAGTACTCAGGGTGCTTGGTGCTCAGTACTTAGTGTGCTCGGTGCTCAGTACTCAGGGTGCTGGGTGCTCAGTGCTCAGGGTGCTTTGTACTCAGTACTCAGGGTTCTGGGTGCTCAGTACTCAGGGTGCTGGGTGCTCAGTGCTCAGGGTGCTGGGTGCTCAGTGCTCAGGGTGCTGGGTGCTCAGTACTCAGGGTGCTGGGTGCTCAGTGCTCAGGGTGATCGGTGCTCAGTACTCAGGGTGCTCAGTACTCAGGGTGCTGGGTGCTCAGTGCTCAGGGTGCTGGGTGCTCAGTACTCAGGGTGCTGGGTGCTCAGTGCTCGGTGTGCTGGGTGCTCAGTGCTCAGGGTGCTCAGTGCTCAGGGTGCTGGGTGCTCAGTGCTCGGTGTGCTCGGTGCTCAGGGTGCTGGGTGCTCAGTCCTCAGGGTGCTCAGTGCTCAGGGTGCTGGGTGCTCAGTGCTCGGGGTGCTCGGTGCTCAGTACTCAGGGTGCTGGGTGCTCAGTACTCATGGTGCTGGGTGCTCAGTACTCAGGGCGCTGGGTGCTCAGTGCTCAGGGTGCTGGGTGCTCAGTGCTCAGGGCGCTGTGTGCTCAGTGCTCGGGGTGCTGGGTGCTCAGTGCTCGGGGTGCTGGGTGGTCAGTGCTCAGTGCTCAGGGTGCTGGGTGCTCAGTGCTCAGTGCTCAGGGTGCTGGGTGCTCAGTACTCAGGGTGCTGGGTGCTCAGTACTCAGGGTGCTGGGTGCTCAGTGATCAGGGTGCTGGGTGCTCAGTACTCTGGGTGTTGGGTGCTCAGTACTCAGGGTGCTGGGTGCTCAGTGCTCGGGGTGCTCGGTGCTCAGTACTCAAGGTGCTGGGTGCTCAGTGCTCAGGGTGCGGGGTGCTCAGTCCTCGGGCTGCTCCGTGCTCAGTGCTCAGGGGGCTGGGTACTCAGTACTCAGGGTGCTCGGTGCTCAGTACTCAGGGTTCTCAGTGCTCAGGGTGCTGGGTGCTCAGTACTCAGGGTTCTCAGTGCTCAGTGTGCTCAGTGCTCAGTGCTCGGGGTGCTGGGTGCTCAGTGCTCGGGGCGCTGGGTGCTCAGTGCTCGGGGTGCTGGGTGCTCAGTACTCAGGGTGCTGTGTGCTCAGTGCTCAGTACTCAGCGTGCTGGGTGCTCAGTGCTCAGAGTGTTGGGTGCTCAGTACTCAGGGTGCTGGGTGCTCAGTGCTCAGTGCTCAGGGTGCTCAGTGCTCAGGGTGCTCAGTGCTCAGGGTGCTGGGTGCTCAGGGTGCTGGGTGCTCAGTGCTCGGGGTGCTGGGTGCTCAGTGCTCAGTGCTCAGGGTGCTGGGTGCTCAGTGCTGAGTGCTCAGGGTGCTGGGTGTTCAGTACTCAAGGTGCTCGCTGCTCAGTGCTCAGGGTGCTGGGTGCTCAGTACTCAGGGTGCTGGGTGCTCAGTGCTCGGGGTGGTGGGTGCTCAGTGCTCAGGGTGATCAGTGCTCAGTACTCAGGGTGCTGGGTTCTCAGTGCTCTGGGTGCTGGGTGCTCAGTCCTCAGGGTGCTCAGTACTCAGGAGGCTCTGTGCTCAGTGCTCAGTACTCAGGGTGCTCAGTACTCAGGGTGCTGGGTGCTCAGTGCTCGGGGTGCTGGGTGCTCAGTACTCAGGGTGCTGGGTGCTCAGTACTCGGGGTGCTGGGTGCTCAGTACTCAGGGTGCTGGGTGCTCAGTGCTCGGGGTGCTGGGTGCTCACTGCTCAGAGTGATCGGTGCTCAGTGCTCAGGGTGCTGGGTGCTCAGTCCTCCGGGTGCTCAGTGCTCAGGGTGCTGGGTGCTCATTGCTCGGTGTGCTCGGTGCTCAGTACTCAGGGTGCTGACTGCTCAGTACTCAGGGTGCTGGGTGCTCAGTACTCAGGTTGCTGGTTGCTCAGTACTCAGGGTGCTGGGTGCTCAGTGCTCAGGGGGCTGGGTGCTCAGTGCTCGGGGTGCTGGGTGCTCAGGGCTGTGGTGCTGGGTGCTCAGTGCTCAGGGTGCTGGGTGCTCAGTGCTCAGTGCTCAGGGTGCTGGTTGCTCAGTACTCAGGGTGCTGTGTGCTCAGTACTCAGGGTGCTGGGTGCTCAGTACTCAGGTTGCTGGTTGCTCAGTACTCAGGGTGCTGGGTGCTCAGTGCTCAGGGTGCTGGGTGCTCAGTGCTCGGGGTGCTGCGTGCTCAGGGCTGTGGTGCTGGGTGCTCAGTGCTCAGTGCTCAGGGTGCTGGGTGCTCAGTGCTCAGTGCTCAGGGTGCTGGTTGCTCAGTACTCAGGGTGCTGGGTGCTCAGTACTCAGGGTGCTGGGTGCTCAGTGCTCAGGGTGCTCTGTGCTCAGTACTCAGGGTGCAGGGTGCTCAGTGCTCGGGGTGCTGGGTGCTTAGTGCTCGGGGTGCTGGGTGCTCAGTGCTCGGGGTGCTGGGTGCTCAGTGCTCAGGGTGCTGGGTGCTCAGTACTCAGGGTGCTGGGGGCTCAGTACTCAGGGTGCTGGGTGCTCAGTGTTCAGGGTGCTGGGTGCTCAGTCCTCAGGGTGCTGGGTGCTCAGTACTCAGGGTGTTCGGTGCTCAGTACTCAGGGTGCTCAGTGCTCAGTACTCAGGGTGCTGGTTGCTCAGTGCTCGGGGTGCTCGGTGCTCAGTACTCAGGGTGCTGGGTGCTCAGTACTCAGGGTGCTGGGTGCTCAGTACTCAGGGTGCTGTGTGCTCAGTACTCAGGGTGCTGGGTGCTCAGTACTCAGGGTGCTGGGTGCTCAGTGCTCAGGGTGCTGTGTGCTCAGTACTCAGGGTGCTTGGTGCTCAGTACTTAGTGTGCTCGGTGCTCAGTACTCAGGGTGCTGGGTGCTCAGTGCTCAGGGTGCTTTGTACTCAGTACTCAGGGTTCTGGGTGCTCAGTACTCAGGGTGCTGGGTGCTCAGTGCTCAGGGTGCTGGGTGCTCAGTGCTCAGGTTGCTGGGTGCTCAGTACTCAGGGTGCTGGGTGCTCAGTGCTCAGGGTGATCGGTGCTCAGTACTCAGGGTGCTCAGTACTCAGGGTGCTGGGTGCTCAGTGCTCAGGGTGCTGGGTGCTCAGTACTCAGGGTGCTGGGTGCTCAGTGCTCGGTGTGCTTGGTGCTCAGTGCTCAGGGTGCTCAGTGCTCAGGGTGCTGGGTGCTCAGTGCTCGGTGTGCTCGGTGCTCAGGGTGCTGGGTGCTCAGTCCTCAGGGTGCTCAGTGCTCAGGGTGCTGGGTGCTCAGTGCTCGGGGTGCTCGGTGCTCAGTACTCAGGGTGCTGGGTGCTCAGTACTCATGGTGCTGGGTGCTCAGTACTCAGGGGGCTGGGTGCTCAGTGCTCAGGGTGCTGGGTGCTCAGTGCTCAGGGCGCTGGGTGCTCAGTGCTCGGGGTGCTGGGTGCTCAGTGCTCGGGGTGCTGGGTGGTCAGTGCTCAGTGCTCAGGGTGCTGGGTGCTCAGTGCTCAGTGCTCAGGGTGCTGGGTGCTCAGTACTCACGGTGCTGGGTGCTCAGTACACAGGGTGCTGGGTGCTCAGTGATCAGGGTGCTGGGTGCTCAGTACTCTGGGTGTTGGGTGCTCAGTACTCAGGGTGCTGGGTGCTCAGTGCTCGGGGTGCTCGGTGCTCAGTACTCAAGGTGCTGGGTGCTCAGTGCTCAGGGTGCGGGGTGCACAGTCCTCGGGCTGCTCCGTGCTCAGTGCTCAGGGGGCTTGGTACTCAGTACTCAGGGTGCTCGGTGCTCAGTACTCAGGGTTCTCAGTGCTCAGGGTGCTGGGTGCTCAGTACTCAGGGTTCTCAGTGCTCAGTGTTCTCAGTGCTCAGTGCTCAGGGTGCTGGGTGCTCAGTGCTCGGGGCGCTGGGTGCTCAGTGCTCGGGGTGCTGGGTGCTCAGTACTCAGGGTGCTGTGTGCTCAGTGCTCAGTACTCAGCGTGCTGGGTGCTCAGTGCTCAGAGTGTTGGGTGCTCAGTACTCAGGGTGCTGGGTGCTCAGTGCTCAGTGCTCAGGGTGCTCAGTGCTCAGGGTGCTCAGTGCTCAGGGTGCTGGGTGCTCAGGGTGCTGGGTGCTCAGTGATCGGGGTGCTGGGTGCTCAGTGCTCAGTGCTCAGGGTGCTGGGTGCTCAGTGCTGAGTGCTCAGGGTGCTGGGTGTTCAGTACTCAGGGTGCTCGCTGCTCAGTGCTCAGGGTGCTGGGTGCTCAGTACTCAGGGTGCTGGGTGCTCAGTGCTCGGGGTGCTGGGTGCTCAGTGCTCAGGGTGATCAGTGCTCAGTACTCAGGGTGCTGGGTTCTCAGTGCTCTGGGTGCTGGGTGCTCAGTCCTCAGGGTGCTCAGTACTCAGGATGCTCTGTGCTCAGTGCTCAGTACTCAGGGTGCTCAGTACTCAGGGTGCTGTGTGCTCAGTGCTCGGGGTGCTCGCTGCTCAGTACTCAGGATGCTCTGTGCTCAGTGCTCAGTACTCAGGGTGCTCAGTGCTCAGGGTGCTGTGTGCTCATTGCTCGGTGTGCTCGGTGCTCAGTACTCAGGGTGCTGACTGCTCAGTACTCAGGGTGCTGGGTGCTCAGTACTCAGGTTGCTGGTTGCTCAGTACTCAGGGTGCTGGGTGCTCAGTGATCAGGGTGCTGGGTGCTCAGTGCTCGGGGTGCTGGGTGCTCAGGGCTGTGGTGCTGGGTGCTCAGTGCTCAGGGTGCTGGGTGCTCAGTGCTCAGTGCTCAGGGTGCTGGTTGCTCAGTACTCAGGGTGCTGGGTGCTCTGTACTCAGGGTGCTGGGTGCTCAGTGCTCAGGGTGCTCTGTGCTCAGTACTCAGGGTGCTGGGTGCTCAGTGCTTGGGGTGCTGCGTGCTCAGTGCTCAGGGAGCTGGGTGCTCAGTGCTCAGGGTGCTGGGTGCTCAGTACTCAGGGTGCTGGGTGCTCAGTGCTCGTTGTGCTCGGTGCTCAGTACTCAAGGTGCTGGGTGCTCAGTGCTCAGGGTGCTGGGTGCTCAGTCCTCGGGGTGCTCCGTGCTCAGTGATCAGGGTGCTGGGTGCTCAGTACTCAGGGTGCTCGGTGCTCAGTACTCAGGGTTTTCAGTGCTCAGTACTCAGGGTGCTGGGTGCTCAGTGCTCAGGGTGCTGGGTGCTCAGTACTCAGGGTGCTCAGTGCTCAGTACTCGGGGTGCTTGGTGCTCAGTACTCAGGGTGCTCAGTGCTCAGTACTCCGGGTGCTGGGTGCTCAGTGCTCAGGGTGCTCAGTGCTCAGTGCTCGGGGTGCTGGGTGCTCAGTGCTCGGGGCGCTGGGTGTTCAGTGCTCGGGGTGCTGGGTGCTCAGTACTCGGGGTGCTGGGTGCTCAGTGCTCAGGGTGCTCAGTGCTCAGTACTCAGTGCTCAGGGTGCTCAGTGCGCAGTGCTCAGGGTGCTGGGTGTTCAGTACTCAGGGTGCTGGGTGCTCAGTACTCAGGGTGCTGGCTGCTCAGTGCTCAGTGTGCTGGGAGCTCAGTAGTCTGGGTGTTGGGTGCTCAGTACTCAGGGTGCTGGGTGCTCCGTGCTCAGGGTGCTCTGTGCTCAGTGCTCAGGGTTCTGGGTGCTCAGTGCTCAGGGTGCTGGGTGCTCAGTACTCAGGGTGCTGGGTGCTTAGTGCTCGAGGTGCTCGGTGCTCAGTACTCAAGGTGCTGGGTGCTCAGTGCTCAGGGTGCTGGGTGCTCAGTACTCGGGGTTCTCCGTGCTCATGGTGCTGGGTGCTCAGTGCTCAGGGTGCTTGGTGCTCAGTGCTCGGGGTGCTGGGTGCTGAGTGCTCAGGGTGCTGGGTGCTCAGTGCTCGGGGTGCTCGGTGCTCAGTGCTCAGGGTGCTGGGTGCTCAGTACTCAGGGTGCTGGGTGCTTAGTACTCAGGGTGCTCAGTGCTCAGTACACAGGGTGCTGGGTGCTCAGTGCTCGGGGTGCTGGGTGCTCAGTGCTCAGTACTCAGGGTGCTGGGTGCTCAGTGCTCAGGGTGCTGGGTGCTCAGTACTCAGCGTGCTGGGTGCTCAGTACTCAGGGTGCTGGGTGCTCAGTGCTCAGGGTGCTGGGTGCTCAGTGCTCAGGGTGCTGGGTGCTCAGTGATCGGGGTGCTGGGTGCTCAGTACTCAGGGTGCTCAGTGCTCGGTTAGCTCGGTGCTCAGTACTCAGGGTGCTGGGTGCTCAGTACTCAGTGCTCGGGGTCCTGGGTGCTCCATGCTCGGGGTGCTGGGTGCTCAGTGCTCTGGGTGCTGGGTGCTCAGTACTCAGGGTGCTGGGTGCTCAGTACTCAGGGTGCTGGGTGCTCAGTGCTCAGGGTGCTGTGTGCTCAGTACTCAGGGTGCTGGGTGCTCAGTACTCAGGGTGCTCGGTGCTCAGTACTCAGGGTGCTGGGTCCTCAGTGCTCAGGGTGCTGGGTACTCAGTACTCAGGGTGCTGGGTGCTCAGTACTCAGGGTGCTGGGTGCTCAGTGCTCAGGGTGCTGGGTGCTCAGTGCTCAGGGTGCTGGGTGCTCAGTACTCAGGGTGCTGGGTTCTCAGTGCTCAGGGTGATCGGTGCTCAGTACTCAGGGTGCTCAGTACTCAGGGTGCTGGGTGCTCAGTGCTCAGGGTGCTGGGTGCTCAGTACTCAGGGTGCTGGGTGCTCAGTGCTCGGGGTGCTGGGTGCTCAGTGCTCAGGGTGATCGGTGCTCAGTACTCAGGGTGCTGGGTGCTCAGTGCTCAGGGTGCTGGGTGCTCAGTCCTCAGGGTGCTCAGTGCTCAGGGTGCTGGGTGCTCAGTACTCATGGTGCTGGGTGCTCAGTACTCAGGGGGCTGGGTGCTCAGTGCTCAGTGTGCTGGGTGCTCAGTGCTCAGGGCGCTGGGTGCTCAGTGCCCGGGGTGCTGGGTGCTCAGTGCTCGGGGTGCTGGGTGGTCAGTGCTCAGTGCTCAAGGTGCTGGGTGCTCAGTGCTCAGTGCTCTGGGTGCTGGGTGCTCAGTACTCAGGGTGCTGGGTGCTCAGTACTCAGGGTGCTGGGTGCTCAGTGCTCAGGGTGCTCAGTGCTCAGTACTCGGGGTGCTGGGTGCTCAGTGCTCAGTGTGCTCAGTGCTCAGTGCTCAGGCTGCTGGGTTCTCAACGCTCGGGGCGCTGGGTGCTCAGTGCTCGGTGTGCTGGGTGCTCTGTACTCAGGGTGCTGTGTGCTCAGTGCTCAGTACTCAGCGTGCTGGGTGCTCAGTGCTCAGAGTGTTGGGTGCTCAGTACTCAGGGTGCTGGGTGCTCAGTGCTCAGTGCTGAGGGTGCTCAGTGCTCAGGGTGCTCAGTGCTCAGGGTGCTGGGTGCTCAGGGTGCTGGGTGCTCAGTGCTCGGGGTGCTGGGTGCTCAGTTCTCAGTGCTCAGGGTGCTGTGTGCTCAGTGCTCAGTGCTCAGGGTGCTGGGTGTTCAGTACTCAGGGTGCTCGGTGCTCAGTGCTCAGGGTGCTAGGTGCTCAGTACTCAGGGTTCTGGGTGCTCAGTGCTCGGGGTGCTGGGTGCTCAGTACTCAGGGTGCTGGGTGCTCAGTACTCAGGGTGCTGGGTGCTCAGTGCTCAGGGTGCTGGGTGCTCAGTACTCAGGGTGCTCGGTGCTCCGTACTCAGGGTGCTCGGTGCTCAGTACTCAGGGTGCTGGGTGCTCAGTACTCAGGGTGCTGGGTGCTCAGTACTCAGGGTGCTGGGTGCTCTGTGCTCAGGGTGCTGGGTGCTCAGTGCTCTGGGTGCTGGGTGCTCAGTGCTCAGTGTGCTGGGTGCTCAGTGCTCAGGGTGCTGGGTGCTCAGTGATCGGGGTGATGGGTGCTGAGTGCTCAGGGTGCTGAGTGCTCAGTGCTCGGGGTGCTCGGTGCTCAGTGCTTAGGGTCTTGGGTGCTCAGTACTCAGGGTGCTGGGTGCTTAGTAATCAGGGTGCTCAGTGCTCAGTACACAGGGTGCTGGGTGCTCAGTGCTCGGGGTGCTGGGTGCTCAGTGCTCAGTACTCAGGGTGCTGGGTGCTCATTGCTCAGGGTGCTGAGTGCTCAGTACTCAGGGTGCTGGGTGCTCAGTATTCAGGGTGCTGGGTGCTCAGTACTCAGGGTGCTGGGTGCTCAGTGCTCGGGGTGCTCGGTGATCAGTACTCAGGGTGCTGGGTGCTCAGTACTCAGGGTGCTGGGTGTTCAGTGCTCAGGGTGCTGGGTGCTCAGTGCTCAGGGTGCTGGGTGCTCAGTGCTCGGGGAGCTCGTTGCTCAGTACTCAGGGTGCTGGCTGCTCAGTACTCAGTGCTCGGGGTCCTGGGTGCTCCGAGCTCGGGGTGATCTGTTCTCAGTACTCAGGGTGCTGGGTGCTCAGTGCTCGGGGTGCTGGGTGCTCAGTACTCGGGGTGCTCAGTACTCAGGGTACTGGGTGCTCAGTACTCAGTGTGCTGGGTGCTCAGAGCTCGGGGTGCTCGGTGCTCAGTACTCGGGGTGCTGGGTGCTCATTGCTCAGGGTGCTGGGTGCTCAGTGCTCGGAGTGCTGGGTGCTCAGTGCTGAGGGTTCTGGCTGCTCAGTGCTCAGGGTGCTGGGTGCTCAGTACTCAGGGTGCTAGGTGCTCAGTACTCAGGGTGCTCAGTGCTCAGTACTCAGCGTGCTGGGTGCTCAGTGCTCAGGGTCCTCGGTGCTCAGTACTCACGGTGTTCAGTGCTCAGTACTCAGCGTGCTTTGTGCTCAGTGCTCAGGGTACTGGGTGCTCAGTACTCAGGGTGCTGGGTGCTCAGTATTCAGGGTGCTGGGTGCTCAGTACTCAGGGTGCTGGGTGCTCAGTGCTCGGGGTGCTCGGTGTTCAGTACTCAGGGTGCTGGGTGCTCATTACTCAGGGTGCTGGGTGCTCAGTGCTCAGGGTGCTGGGTGCTCAGTGCTCGGGGTGCTCGGTGATCAGTACTCAGGGTCCTGGGTGCTCATTGCTCAGGGTGCTGAGTACTCAGTACTCAGGGTGCTGGGTGCTCAGTGCTCGGGGTGCTGGGTGCTCAGTGCTCAGGGTGCTGGGTGCTCAGTACTCAGGGTGCTGGGTGCTCATTACTCAGGGTGCTGGGTGCTCAGTGATCAGGGTGCTGGGTGCTCAGTCCTCAGGGTGCTGGGTGCTCAGTACTCAGGGTGTTCGGTGCTTAGTACTCAGGGTGCTCAGTGCTCAGTACTCAGGGTGCTGGTTGCTCAGTGCTCGGGGTGCTCGGTGCTCAGTACTCACGGTGCTGGGTGCTCAGTACTCAGGGTGCTGGGTGCTCCGTACTCAGGGTGCTGGGTGCTCAGTACTCAGGGTGCTGGGTGCTCAGTACTCAGGGTGCTGGGTGCTCAGTGCTCAGGGTGCTGGGTGCTCAGTACTCAGGGTGCTGGGTGCTCAGTACACAGGGTGCTCGGTGCTCAGTACTCAGGGTGCTGGGTGCTCAGTGCTCAGGGCGCTTTGTACTCAGTACTCAGGGTTCTGGGTGCTCAGTACTCAGGGTGCTGGGTGCTCAGTGCTCAGGGTGCTGGGTGCTCAGTGCTCAGGGTGCTGTGTGCTCAGTACTCAGGGTCCTGGGTGCTCAGTGCTCAGGGTGATCGGTGCTCAGTACTCAGGGTGCTCAGTACTCAGGGTGCTGTGTGCTCAGTGCTCAGGGTGCTGGGTGCTCAGTACTCAGGGTGCTCAGTGCTCAGGGTGCTGGGTGCTCAGGGTGCCTGGTGCTCAGTGCTCGGGATGCTGGGTGCTCAGTGCTCAGTACTCAGCGTGCTGGGTGCTCAGTGCTCAGGGTGCTGGGTGCTCAGTACTCAGGGTGCTCGGTGCTCAGTACTCAGGGTGCTCGGTGCTCAGTACTCAGGGTGCTGGGTGCTCAGTACTCAGGGTGCTGGGTGCTCAGTACTCAGGGTGCTGGGTGCTCTGTGCTCAGGGTGCTGGGTGCTCAGTGCTCTGGGTGCTGGGTGCTCAGTGCTCAGTGTGCTGGGTGCTCAGTGCTCAGGGTGCTGGGTGCTCAGTGATCGGGGTGATGGGTGCTGAGTGCTCAGGGTGCTGAGTGCTCAGTGCTCGGGGTGCTCGGTGCTCAGTGCTTAGGGTCCTGGGTGCTCAGTACTCAGGGTGCTGGGTGCTTAGTAATCAGGGTGTTCAGTGCTCAGTACACAGGGTGCTGGGTGCTCAGTGCTCGGGGTGCTGGGTGCTCAGTGCTCAGTACTCAGGGTGCTGGGTGCTCATTGCTCAGGGTGCTGAGTGCTCAGTACTCAGGGTGCTTGGTGCTCAGTATTCAGGGTGCTGGGTGCTCAGTACTCAGGGTGCTGGGTGCTTAGTGCTCGGGGTGCTCGGTGATCAGTACTCAGGGTGCTGGGTGCTCAGTACTCAGGGTGCTGGGTGTTCAGTGCTCAGGGTGCTGGGTGCTCAGTGCTCAGGGTGCTGGGTGCTCAGTGCTCGGGGAGCTCGGTGCTCAGTACTCAGGGTGCTGGCTGCTCAGTACTCAGTGCTCGGGGTCCTGGGTGCTCCGAGCTCGGGGTGATCTGTTCTCAGTACTCAGGGTGCTGGGTGCTCAGTGCTCGGGGTGCTGGGTGCTCAGTACTCGGGGTGCTCAGTACTCAGGGTACTGGGTGCTCAGTACTCAGTGTGCTGGGTGCTCAGAGCTCGGGGTGCTCGGTGCTCAGTACTCGGGGTGCTGGGTGCTCAGTGCTCAGGGTGCTGGGTGCTCAGTGCTCGGAGTGCTGGGTGCTCAGTGCTGAGGGTTCTGGCTGCTCAGTGCTCAGGGTGCTGGGTGCTCAGTACTCAGGGTGCTAGGTGCTCAGTACTCAGGGTGCTCAGTGCTCAGTACTCAGCGTGCTGGGTGCTCAGTGCTCAGGGTCCTCGGTGCTCAGTACTCACGGTGTTCAGTGCTCAGTACTCAGCGTGCTTTGTGCTCAGTGCTCAGGGTGCTGGGTGCTCAGTACTCAGGGTGCTGGGTGCTCAGTATTCAGGGTGCTGGGTGCTCAGTACTCAGGGTGCTGGGTGCTCAGTGCTCGGGGTGCTCGGTGATCAGTACTCAGGGTGCTGGGTGCTCATTACTCAGGGTGCTGGGTGCTCAGTGCTCAGGGTGCTGGGTGCTCAGTGCTCGGGGTGCTCGGTGATCAGTACTCAGGGTGCTGGGTGCTCAGTGCTCAGGGTGCTGAGTACTCAGTACTCAGGGTGCTGGGTGCTCAGTGCTCGGGGTGCTGGGTGCTCAGTGCTCAGGGTGCTGGGTGCTCAGTACTCAGGGTGCTGGGTGCTCATTACTCAGGGTGCTGGGTGCTCAGTGCTCAGGGTGCTGGGTGCTCAGTCCTCAGGGTGCTGGGTGCTCAGTACTCAGGGTGTTCGGTGCTTAGTACTCAGGGTGCTCAGTGCTCAGTACTCAGGGTGCTGGTTGCTCAGTGCTCGGGGTGCTCGGTGCTCAGTACTCACGGTGCTGGGTGCTCAGTACTCAGGGTGCTGGGTGCTCCGTACTCAGGGTGCTGGGTGCTCAGTACTCAGGGTGCTGGGTGCTCAGTACTCAGGGTGCTGGGTGCTCAGTGCTCAGGGTGCTGGGTGCTCAGTACTCAGGGTGCTGGGTGCTCAGTACACAGGGTGCTCGGTGCTCAGTACTCAGGGTGCTGGGTGCTCAGTGCTCAGGGCGCTTTGTACTCAGTACTCAGGGTTCTGGGTGCTCAGTACTCAGGGTGCTGGGTGCTCAGTGCTCAGGGTGCTGGGTGCTCAGTGCTCAGGGTGCTGTGTGCTCAGTACTCAGGGTGCTGGGTGCTCAGTGCTCAGGGTGATCGGTGCTCAGTACTCAGGGTGCTCAGTACTCAGGGTGCTGTGTGCTCAGTGCTCAGGGTGCTGGGTGCTCAGTACTCAGGGTGCTCAGTGCTCAGGGTGCTGGGTGCTCAGGGTGCCTGGTGCTCAGTGCTCGGGATGCTGGGTGCTCAGTGCTCAGTGCTCAGGGTGCTGGGTGCTCAGTGCTCAGGGTGCTGTGTGCTCAGTGCTCAGTACTCAGCGTGCTGGGTGCTCAGTGCTCAGAGTGTTGGGTGCTCAGTACTCAGGGTGCTGGGTGCTCAGTGCTCAGGGTGATCAGTGCTCAGGGTGCTCAGTGCTCTGGGTGCTGGGTGCTCAGGGTGCTGGGTGCTCAGTGCTCGGGGTGCTGGGTGCTCAGTGCTCAGTGCTCAGGGTGCTGAGTGCTCAGTGCTCAGGTTGCTGGGTGTTCAGTACTCAGGGTGCTCGGTGCTCAGTGCTCAGGGTGCTAGGTGCTCAGTACTCAGGGTGCTGGGTGCTCAGTTCTCGGGGTGCTGGGTGCTCAGTGCTCAGGGTGATCAGTGCTCAGTACTCAGGGTGCTGGGTGCTCAGTACTCAGGGTGCTGGGTGCTCAGTGCTCAGGGTGCTGGGTGCTCAGTACTCAGGGTGCTGTGTGCTCAGTACTCAGGGTGCTCCGTGCTCAGTACTCAGGGTGCTGGGTGCTCAGTGCTCAGGGTGCTTTGTACTCAGTACTCAGGGTTCTGGGTGCTCAGTACTCAGGGTGCTGGGTGCTCAATGCTCAGGGTGCTGGGTGCTCAGTGCTCAGGGTGCTGGGTGCTCAGTACTCAGGGTGCTGGGTGCTCAGTGCTCAGGGTGATCGGTGCTCAGTACTCAGGGTGCTCAGTACTCAGTGTGCTGGGTGCTCAGTACTCAGGGTGCTGGGTGCTCAGCGCTCAGGGTGCTGGGTGCTCAGTGCCCTGGGTGCTGGGTGCTCAGTGCTCAGGGTGCTGGGTGCTCAGTGCTCAGGGTGCTGGGTGCTCAGTGATCGGGGTGATGGGTGCTGAGTGCTCAGGGTGCTGGGTGCTCAGTGCTCGGGGTGCTCGGTGCTCAGTGCTCAGGGTCCTGGGTGCTCAGTACTCAGGGTGCTAGGTGCTTAGTAATCAGGGTGCTCAGTGCTCAGTACACAGGGTGCTGGGTGCTCAGTGCTCGGGGTGCTGGGTGCTCAGTGCTCAGGGTGCTAGGTGCTTAGTAATCAGTGTGCTCAGTGCTCAGTACACAGGGTCCTGGGTGCTCAGTACTCAGGGTGCTGGGTGCTTAGTAATCAGGGTGTTCAGTGCTCAGTACACAGGGTGCTGGGTGCTCAGTGCTCGGGGTGCTGGGTGCTCAGTGCTCAGTACTCAGGGTGCTGGGTGCTCATTGCTCAGGGTGCTGAGTGCTCAGTACTCAGGGTGCTGGGTGCTCAGTATTCAGGGTGCTGGGTGCTCAGTACTCAGGGTGCTGGGTGCTTAGTGCTCGGGGTGCTCGGTGATCAGTACTCAGGGTGCTGGGTGCTCAGTACTCAGGGTGCTGGGTGTTCAGTGCTCAGGGTGCTGGGTGCTCAGTGCTCAGGGTGCTGGGTGCTCAGTGCTCGGGGAGCTCGGTGCTCAGTACTCAGGGTGCTGGCTGCTCAGTACTCAGTGCTCGGGGTCCTGGGTGCTCCGAGCTCGGGGTGATCTGTTCTCAGTACTCAGGGTGCTGGGTGCTCAGTGCTCGGGGTGCTGGGTGCTCAGTACTCGGGGTGCTCAGTACTCAGGGTACTGGGTGCTCAGTACTCAGTGTGCTGGGTGCTCAGAGCTTGGGTGCTCGGTGCTCAGTACTCGGGGTGCTGGGTGCTCAGTGCTCAGGGTGCTGGGTGCTCAGTGCTCGGAGTGCTGGGTGCTCAGTGCTGAGGGTTCTGGCTGCTCAGTGCTCAGGGTGCTGGGTGCTCAGTACTCAGGGTGCTAGGTGCTCAGTACTCAGGGTGCTCAGTGCTCAGTACTCAGCGTGCTGGGTGCTCAGTGCTCAGGGTCCTCGGTGCTCAGTACTCACGGTGTTCAGTGCTCAGTACTCAGCGTGCTTTGTGCTCAGTGCTCAGGGTGCTGGGTGCTCAGTACTCAGGGTGCTGGGTGCTCAGTACTCAGGGTGCTGGGTGCTCAGTGCTCAGGGTGCTGAGTACTCAGTACTCAGGGTGCTGGGTGCTCAGTGCTCGGGGTGCTGGGTGCTCAGTGCTCAGGGTGCTGGGTGCTCAGTACTCAGGGTGCTGGGTGCTCATTACTCAGGGTGCTGGGTGCTCAGTGCTCAGGGTGCTGGGTGCTCAGTCCTCAGGGTGCTGGGTGCTCAGTACTCAGGGTGTTCGGTGCTTAGTACTCAGGGTGCTCAGTGCTCAGTACTCAGGGTGCTGGTTGCTCAGTGCTCGGGGTGCTCGGTGCTCAGTACTCACGGTGCTGGGTGCTCAGTACTCAGGGTGCTGGGTGCTCCGTACTCAGGGTGCTGGGTGCTCAGTACTCAGGGTGCTGGGTGCTCAGTACTCAGGGTGCTGGGTGCTCAGTGCTCAGGGTGCTGGGTGCTCAGTACTCAGGGTGCTGGGTGCTCAGTACACAGGGTGCTCGGTGCTCAGTACTCAGGGTGCTGGGTGCTCAGTGCTCAGGGCGCTTTGTACTCAGTACTCAGGGTTCTGGGTGCTCAGTACTCAGGGTGCTGGGTGCTCAGTGCTCAGGGTGCTGGGTGCTCAGTGCTCAGGGTGCTGTGTGCTCAGTACTCAGGGTGCTGGGTGCTCAGTGCTCAGGGTGATCGGTGCTCAGTACTCAGGGTGCTCAGTACTCAGGGTGCTGTGTGCTCAGTGCTCAGGGTGCTGGGTGCTCAGTACTCAGGGTGCTCAGTGCTCAGGGTGCTGGGTGCTCAGGGTGCCTGGTGCTCAGTACTCGGGATGCTGGGTGCTCAGTGCTCAGTGCTCAGGGTGCTGGGTGCTCAGTGCTCAGGGTGCTGTGTGCTCAGTGCTCAGTACTCAGCGTGCTGGGTGCTCAGTGCTCAGAGTGTTGGGTGCTCAGTACTCAGGGTGCTGGGTGCTCAGTGCTCAGTGCTCAGGGTGATCAGTGCTCAGGGTGCTCAGTGCTCTGGGTGCTGGGTGCTCAGGGTGCTGGGTGCTCAGTGCTCGGGGTGCTGGGTGCTCAGTGCTCAGTGCTCAGGGTGCTGAGTGCTCAGTGCTCAGTGCTCAGGTTGCTGGGTGTTCAGTACTCAGGGTGCTCGGTGCTCAGTGCTCAGGGTGCTAGGTGCTCAGTACTCAGGGTGCTGGGTGCACAGTTCTCGGGGTGCTGGGTGCTCAGTGCTCAGGGTGATCAGTGCTCAGTACTCAGGGTGCTGGGTGCTCAGTACTCAGGGTGCTGGGTGCTCAGTGCTCAGGGTGCTGGGTGCTCAGTACTCAGGGTGCTGTGTGCTCAGTACTCAGGGTGCTCCGTGCTCAGTACTCAGGGTGCTGGGTGCTCAGTGCTCAGGGTGCTTTGTACTCAGTACTCAGGGTTCTGGGTGCTCAGTACTCAGGGTGCTGGGTGCTCAATGCTCAGGGTGCTGGGTGCTCAGTGCTCAGGGTGCTGGGTGCTCAGTACTCAGGGTGCTGGGTGCTCAGTGCTCAGGGTGATCGGTGCTCAGTACTCAGGGTGCTCAGTACTCAGGGTGCTGGGTGCTCAGTACTCAGGGTGCTGGGTGCTCAGCGCTCAGGGTGCTGGGTGCTCAGTGCTCTGGGTGCTGGGTGCTCAGTGCTCAGGGTGCTGGGTGCTCAGTGCTCAGGGTGCTGGGTGCTCAGTGATCGGGGTGATGGGTGCTGAGTGCTCAGGGTGCTGGGTGCTCAGTGCTCGGGGTGCTCGGTGCTCAGTGCTCAGGGTCCTGGGTGCTCAGTACTCAGGGTGCTAGGTGCTTAGTAATCAGGGTGCTCAGTGCTCAGTACAAAGGGTGCTGGGTGCTCAGTGCTCGGGGTGCTGGGTGCTCAGTGCTCAGGGTGCTAGGTGCTTAGTAATCAGTGTGCTCAGTGCTCAGTACACAGGGTCCTGGGTGCTCAGTACTCAGGGTGCTGGGTGCTTAGTAATCAGGGTGTTCAGTGCTCAGTACACAGGGTGCTGGGTGCTCAGTGCTCGGGGTGCTGGGTGCTCAGTGCTCAGTACTCAGGGTGCTGGGTGCTCATTGCTCAGGGTGCTGAGTGCTCAGTACTCAGGGTGCTGGGTGCTCAGTATTCAGGGTGCTGGGTGCTCAGTACTCAGGGTGCTGGGTGCTTAGTGCTCGGGGTGCTCGGTGATCAGTACTCAGGGTGCTGGGTGCTCAGTACTCAGGGTGCTGGGTGTTCAGTGCTCAGGGTGCTGGGTGCTCAGTGCTCAGGGTGCTGGGTGCTCAGTGCTCGGGGAGCTCGGTGCTCAGTACTCAGGGTGCTGGCTGCTCAGTACTCAGTGCTCGGGGTCCTGGGTGCTCCGAGCTCGGGGTGATCTGTTCTCAGTACTCAGGGTGCTGGGTGCTCAGTGCTCGGGGTGCTGGGTGCTCAGTACTCGGGGTGCTCAGTACTCAGGGTACTGGGTGCTCAGTACTCAGTGTGCTGGGTGCTCAGAGCTCGAGGTGCTCGGTGCTCAGTACTCGGGGTGCTGGGTGCTCAGTGCTCAGGGTGCTGGGTGCTCAGTGCTCGGAGTGCTGGGTGCTCAGTGCTGAGGGTTCTGGCTGCTCAGTGCTCAGGGTGCTGGGTGCTCAGTACTCAGGGTGCTAGGTGCTCAGTACTCAGGGTGCTCAGTGCTCAGTACTCAGCGTGCTGGGTGCTCAGTGCTCAGGGTCCTCGGTGCTCAGTACTCACGGTGTTCAGTGCTCAGTACTCAGCGTGCTTTGTGCTCAGTGCTCAGGGTGCTGGGTGCTCAGTACTCAGGGTGCTGGGTGCTCAGTATTCAGGGTGCTGGGTGCTCAGTACTCAGGGTGCTGGGTGCTCAGTGCTCGGGGTGCTCGGTGATCAGTACTCAGGGTGCTGGGTGCTCATTACTCAGGGTGCTGGGTGCTCAGTGCTCAGGGTGCTGGGTGCTCAGTGCTCGGGGTGCTCGGTGATCAGTACTCAGGGTGCTGGGTGCTCAGTGCTCAGGGTGCTGAGTACTCAGTACTCAGGGTGCTGGGTGCTCAGTGCTCGGGGTGCTGGGTGCTCAGTGCTCAGGGTGCTGGGTGCTCAGTACTCAGGGTGCTGGGTGCTCATTACTCAGGGTGCTGGGTGCTCAGTGCTCAGGGTGCTGGGTGCTCAGTCCTCAGGGTGCTGGGTGCTCAGTACTCAGGGTGTTCGGTGCTTAGTACTCAGGGTGCTCAGTGCTCAGTACTCAGGGAGCTGGTTGCTCAGTGCTCGGGGTGCTCGGTGCTCAGTACTCACGGTGCTGGGTGCTCAGTACTCAGGGTGCTGGGTGCTCCGTACTCAGGGTGCTGGGTGCTCAGTACTCAGGGTGCTGGGTGCTCAGTACTCAGGGTGCTGGGTGCTCAGTGCTCAGGGTGCTGGGTGCTCAGTACTCAGGGTGCTGGGTGCTCAGTACACAGGGTGCTCGGTGCTCAGTACTCAGGGTGCTGGGTGCTCAGTGCTCAGGGCGCTTTGTACTCAGTACTCAGGGTTCTGGGTGCTCAGTACTCAGGGTGCTGGGTGCTCAGTGCTCAGGGTGCTGGGTGCTGAGTGCTCAGGGTGCTGTGTGCTCAGTACTCAGGGTGCTGGGTGCTCAGTGCTCAGGGTGATCGGTGCTCAGTACTCAGGGTGCTCAGTACTCAGGGTGCTGTGTGCTCAGTGCTCAGGGTGCTGGGTGCTCAGTACTCAGGGTGCTCAGTGCTCAGGGTGCTGGGTGCTCAGGGTGCCTGGTGCTCAGTGCTCGGGATGCTGGGTGCTCAGTGCTCAGTGCTCAGGGTGCTGGGTGCTCAGTGCTCAGGGTGCTGTGTGCTCAGTGCTCAGTACTCAGCGTGCTGGGTGCTCAGTGCTCAGAGTGTTGGGTGCTCAGTACTCAGGGTGCTGGGTGCTCAGTGCTCAGTGCTCAGGGTGATCAGTGCTCAGGGTGCTCAGTGCTCTGGGTGCTGGGTGCTCAGGGTGCTGGGTGCTCAGTGCTCGGGGTGCTGGGTGCTCAGTGCTCAGTGCTCAGGGTGCTGAGTGCTCAGTGCTCAGTGCTCAGGTTGCTGGGTGTTCAGTACTCAGGGTGCTCGGTGCTCAGTGCTCAGGGTGCTAGGTGCTCAGTACTCAGGGTGCTGGGTGCTCAGTTCTCGGGGTGCTGGGTGCTCAGTGCTCAGGGTGATCAGTGCTCAGTACTCAGGGTGCTGGGTGCTCAGTACTCAGGGTGCTGGGTGGTCAGTGCTCAGGGTGCTGGGTGCTCAGTACTCAGGGTGCTGTGTGCTCAGTACTCAGGGTGCTCCGTGCTCAGTACTCAGGGTGCTGGGTGCTCAGTGCTCAGGGTGCTTTGTACTCAGTACTCAGGGTTCTGGGTGCTCAGTACTCAGGGTGCTGGGTGCTCAATGCTCAGGGTGCTGGGTGCTCAGTGCTCAGGGTGCTGGGTGCTCAGTACTCAGGGTGCTGGGTGCTCAGTGCTCAGGGTGATCGGTGCTCAGTACTCAGGGTGCTCAGTACTCAGGGTGCTGGGTGCTCAGTACTCAGGGTGCTGGGTGCTCAGCGCTCAGGGTGCTGGGTGCTCAGTGCTCTGGGTGCTGGGTGCTCAGTGCTCAGGGTGCTGGGTGCTCAGTGCTCAGGGTGCTGGGTGCTCAGTGATCGGGGTGATGGGTGCTGAGTGCTCAGGGTGCTGGGTGCTCAGTGCTCGGGGTGCTCGGTGCTCAGTGCTCAGGGTCCTGGGTGCTCAGTACTCAGGGTGCTAGGTGCTTAGTAATCAGGGTGCTCAGTGCTCAGTACACAGGGTGCTGGGTGCTCAGTGCTCGGGGTGCTGGGTGCTCAGTGCTCAGGGTGCTAGGTGCTTAGTAATCAGTGTGCTCAGTGCTCAGTACACAGGGTGCTGGGTGCTCAGTACTCAGGATGCTGGGTGCTCAGTGCTCAGGGTGCTGAGTGCTCAGTACTCAGCGTGCTGGGTGCTCAGTACTCAGGGTGCTGGGTGCTCAGTGCTCAGGGTGCTGGGTGCTCAGTGCTCAGGGTGCTGGGTGCTCAGTGCTCGGTGAGCTCGGTGCTCAGTACTCAGGGTGCTGGGTGCTCAGTACTCAGTGCTCGGGGTCCTGGGTGCTCCGTGCTTGGGGTGCTGGGTGCTCAGTACTCAGGGTGCTGGGTGCTCAGTGCTCGGGGTGCTGGGTGCTCAGTACTCAGGTTGCTGGGGGCTCAGTACTCAGGGTGCTGGGTGCTCAGTACTCAGGGTGCTCGGTTCTCAGTACTCAGGGTGCTGGGTGCTCAGTGCTCGGGGTGCTGGGTGCTCAGTACTCGGGGTGCTCAGTACTCAGGGTACTGGGTGCTCAGTACTCAGGGTGCTGGGTGCTCAGTGCTCGGGGTGCTCGGTGCTCAGTACTCGGGGTGCTGGGTGCTCAGTACTCGGGGTGCTGGGTGCTCAGTGCTCAGGGTGCTGGGTGCTCAGTGCTCGGGGTGCTGGGTGCTCAGTGCTGAGGGTGCTGGCTGCTCAGTGCTCAGGGTGCTGGGTGCTCAGTACTCAGGGTGCTAGGTGGTCAGTACTCATTGTGCTCAGTGCTCAGTACTCAGCGTGCTGGGTGCTCAGTGCTCAGGGTCCTCGGTGCTCAGTACTCAGGGCGCTCAGTGCTCAGTACTCAGCGTGCTTTGTGCTCAGTGCTCAGGGTGCTGGGTGCTCAGTACTCAGGGTGCTGGGTGCTCAGTACTCAGGGTGCTGGGTGCTCAGTACTCAGGGTGCTGGGTGCTCAGTGCTCGGGGTGCTCGGTGATCAGTACTCAGGGTGCTGGGTGCTCAGTGCTCAGGGTGCTGAGTACTCAGTACTCAGGGTGCTGGGTGCTCAGTGCTCAGGGTGCTGGGTGCTCAGTGCTCAGGGTGCTGGGTGCTCAGTGCTCGGGGTGCTGGGTGCTCAGTGCTCAGGGTGCTGGGTGCTCAGTGTTCAGGGTGCTGGGTGCTCAGTCCTCAGGGTGCTGGGTGCTCAGTACTCAGGGTGCTGGGGGCTCAGTACTCAGGGTGCTGGGTGCTCAGTGTTCAGGGTGCTGGGTGCTCAGTCCTCAGGGTGCTGGGTGCTCAGTACTCAGGGTGTTCGGTGCTCAGTACTCAGGGTGATCAGTGCTCAGTACTCAGGGTGCTGGGTGCTCAGTACTCGGGGTGCTCAGTACTCAGGGTACTGGGTGCTCAGTACTCAGGGTGCTGGGTGCTCAGTGCTCGGGGTGCTCGGTGCTCAGTACTCGGGGTGCTGGGTGCTCAGTACTCGGGGTGCTGGGTGCTCAGTGCTCAGGGTGCTGGGTGCTCAGTGCTCGGGGTGCTGGGTGCTCAGTGCTGAGGGTGCTGGCTGCTCAGTGCTCAGGGTGCTGGGTGCTCAGTACTCAGGGTGCTAGGTGGTCAGTACTCATTGTGCTCAGTGCTCAGTACTCAGCGTGCTGGGTGCTCAGTGCTCAGGGTCCTCGGTGCTCAGTACTCAGGGCGCTCAGTGCTCAGTACTCAGCGTGCTTTGTGCTCAGTGCTCAGGGTGCTGGGTGCTCAGTGCTCAGGGTGCTGGGTGCTCAGTGATCGGGGTGATGGGTGCTGAGTGCTCAGGGTGCTGGGTGCTCAGTGCTCGGGGTGCTCGGTGCTCAGTGCTCAGGGTCCTGGGTGCTCAGTACTCAGGGTGCTAGGTGCTTAGTAATCAGGGTGCTCAGTGCTCAGTACACAGGGTGCTGGGTGCTCAGTGCTCGGGGTGCTGGGTGCTCAGTGCTCAGGGTGCTATGTGCTTAGTAATCAGTGTGCTCAGTGCTCAGTACACAGGGTGCTGGGTGCTCAGTACTCAGGATGCTGGGTGCTCAGTGCTCAGGGTGCTGAGTGCTCAGTACTCAGCGTGCTGGGTGCTCAGTACTCAGGGTGCTGGGTGCTCAGTGCTCAGGGTGCTGGGTGCTCAGTGCTCAGGGTGCTGGGTGCTCAGTGCTCGGTGAGCTCGGTGCTCAGTACTCAGGGTGCTGGGTGCTCAGTACTCAGTGCTCGGGGTCCTGGGTGCTCCGTGCTTGGGGTGCTGGGTGCTCAGTACTCAGGGTGCTGGGTGCTCAGTGCTCGGGGTGCTGGGTGCTCAGTACTCAGGTTGCTGGGGGCTCAGTACTCAGGGTGCTGGGTGCTCAGTACTCAGGGTGCTCGGTTCTCAGTACTCAGGGTGCTGGGTGCTCAGTGCTCGGGGTGCTGGGTGCTCAGTACTCGGGGTGCTCAGTACTCAGGGTACTGGGTGCTCAGTACTCAGGGTGCTGGGTGCTCAGTGCTCGGGGTGCTCGGTGCTCAGTACTCGGGGTGCTGGGTGCTCAGTACTCGGGGTGCTGGGTGCTCAGTGCTCAGGGTGCTGGGTGCTCAGTGCTCGGGGTGCTGGGTGCTCAGTGCTGAGGGTGCTGGCTGCTCAGTGCTCAGGGTGCTGGGTGCTCAGTACTCAGGGTGCTAGGTGGTCAGTACTCATTGTGCTCAGTGCTCAGTACTCAGCGTGCTGGGTGCTCAGTGCTCAGGGTCCTCGGTGCTCAGTACTCAGGGCGCTCAGTGCTCAGTACTCAGCGTGCTTTGTGCTCAGTGCTCAGGGTGCTGGGTGCTCAGTACTCAGGGTGCTGGGTGCTCAGTACTCAGGGTGCTGGGTGCTCAGTACTCAGGGTGCTGGGTGCTCAGTGCTCGGGGTGCTCGGTGATCAGTACTCAGGGTGCTGGGTGCTCAGTGCTCAGGGTGCTGAGTACTCAGTACTCAGGGTGCTGGGTGCTCAGTGCTCAGGGTGCTGGGTGCTCAGTGCTCAGGGTGCTGGGTGCTCAGTGCTCGGGGTGCTGGGTGCTCAGTGCTCAGGGTGCTGGGTGCTCAGTGTTCAGGGTGCTGGGTGCTCAGTCCTCAGGGTGCTGGGTGCTCAGTACTCAGGGTGCTGGGGGCTCAGTACTCAGGGTGCTGGGTGCTCAGTGTTCAGGGTGCTGGGTGCTCAGTCCTCAGGGTGCTGGGTGCTCAGTACTCAGGGTGTTCGGTGCTCAGTACTCAGGGTGATCAGTGCTCAGTACTCAGGGTGCTGGGTGCTCAGTACTCGGGGTGCTCAGTACTCAGGGTACTGGGTGCTCAGTACTCAGGGTGCTGGGTGCTCAGTGCTCGGGGTGCTCGGTGCTCAGTACTCGGGGTGCTGGGTGCTCAGTACTCGGGGTGCTGGGTGCTCAGTGCTCAGGGTGCTGGGTGCTCAGTGCTCGGGGTGCTGGGTGCTCAGTGCTCGGGGTGCTGGGTGCTCATTGCTCAGGGTGCTCTGTGCTCAGTGCTCGGGGTGCTGGCTGCTCAGTGCTCAGGGTGCTGGGTGCTCAGTACTCAGGGTGCTGGGGGCTCAGTACTCAGGGTGCTGGGTGCTCAGTGTTCAGGGTGCTGGGTGCTCAGTCCTCAGGGTGCTGGGTGCTCAGTACTCAGGGTGTTCGGTGCTCAGTACTCAGGGTGATCAGTGCTCAGTACTCAGGGTGCTGGTTGCTCAATGCTTGGGGTGCTCGGTGCTCAGTACTCAGGGTGCTGGGTGCTCAGTACTCAGGGTGCTGGGTGCTCAGTACTCAGGGTGCTGGGTGCTCAGTACTCAGGGTGCTGGGTGCTCAGTACTCAGGGTGCTGGGTGCTCAGTGCTCAGGGTGCTGCGTGCTCAGTACTCAGGATGCTTGCTGCTCAGTACTTAGTGTGCTCGGTGCTCAGTACTCAGGGTGCTGGGTGCTCAGTGCTCAGGGTGCTTTGTACTCAGTACTCAGGGTTCTGGGTGCTCAGTACTCAGGGTGCTGGGTGCTCAGTGCTCAGGGTGCTGGGTGCTCAGTACTCAGGGTGCTGGGTGCTCAGTGCTCAGGGTGATCGGTGCTCAGTACTCAGGGTGCTCAGTACTCAGGGTGCTGGGTGCTCAGTGCTCAGGGTGCTGGGTGCTCAGTACTCAGGGTGCTGGGTGCTCAGTGCTCGGGGTGCTGGGTGCTCAGTGCTCAGGGTGCTCAGTGCTCAGGGTGCTGGGTGCTCAGTGCTCGGGGTGCTCGGTGCTCAGGGTGCTGGGTGCTCAGTCCTCAGGGTGCTCAGTGCTCAGGGTGCTGGGTGCTCAGTGCTCAGGGTGCTGGGTGCTCAGTGCTCAGGGTCCTCGGTGCTCAGTACTCAGGGCGCTCAGTGCTCAGTACTCAGCGTGCTTTGTGCTCAGTGCTCAGGGTGCTGGGTGCTCAGTACTCAGGGTGCTGGGTGCTCAGTACTCAGGGTGCTGGGTGCTCAGTACTCAGGGTGCTGGGTGCTCAGTGCTCGGGGTGCTCGGTGATCAGTACTCAGGGTGCTGGGTGCTCAGTGCTCAGGGTGCTGAGTACTCAGTACTCAGGGTGCTGGGTGCTCAGTGCTCAGGGTGCTGGGTGCTCAGTGCTCAGGGTGCTGGGTGCTCAGTGCTCGGGGTGCTGGGTGCTCAGTGCTCAGGGTGCTGGGTGCTCAGTGTTCAGGGTGCTGGGTGCTCAGTCCTCAGGGTGCTGGGTGCTCAGTACTCAGGGTGCTGGGGGCTCAGTACTCAGGGTGCTGGGTGCTCAGTGTTCAGGGTGCTGGGTGCTCAGTCCTCAGGGTGCTGGGTGCTCAGTACTCAGGGTGTTCGGTGCTCAGTACTCAGGGTGATCAGTGCTCAGTACTCAGGGTGCTGGGTGCTCAGTACTCGGGGTGCTCAGTACTCAGGGTACTGGGTGCTCAGTACTCAGGGTGCTGGGTGCTCAGTGCTCGGGGTGCTCGGTGCTCAGTACTCGGGGTGCTGGGTGCTCAGTACTCGGGGTGCTGGGTGCTCAGTGCTCAGGGTGCTGGGTGCTCAGTGCTCGGGGTGCTGGGTGCTCAGTGCTGAGGGTGCTGGCTGCTCAGTGCTCAGGGTGCTGGGTGCTCAGTACTCAGGGTGCTAGGTGGTCAGTACTCATTGTGCTCAGTGCTCAGTACTCAGCGTGCTGGGTGCTCAGTGCTCAGGGTCCTCGGTGCTCAGTACTCAGGGCGCTCAGTGCTCAGTACTCAGCGTGCTTTGTGCTCAGTGCTCAGGGTGCTGGGTGCTCAGTACTCAGGGTGCTGGGTGCTCAGTACTCAGGGTGCTGGGTGCTCAGTACTCAGGGTGCTGGGTGCTCAGTGCTCGGGGTGCTCGGTGATCAGTACTCAGGGTGCTGGGGGCTCAGTGCTCAGGGTGCTGAGTACTCAGTACTCAGGGTGCTGGGTGCTCAGTGCTCAGGGTGCTGGGTGCTCAGTGCTCAGGGTGCTGGGTGCTCAGTGCTCGGGGTGCTGGGTGCTCAGTGCTCAGGGTGCTGGGTGCTCAGTGTTCAGGGTGCTGGGTGCTCAGTCCTCAGGGTGCTGGGTGCTCAGTACTCAGGGTGCTGGGGGCTCAGTACTCAGGGTGCTGGGTGCTCAGTGTTCAGGGTGCTGGGTGCTCAGTCCTCAGGGTGCTGGGTGCTCAGTACTCAGGGTGTTCGGTGCTCAGTACTCAGTGTGATCAGTGCTCAGTACTCAGGGTGCTGGTTGCTCAGTGCTTGGGGTGCTCGGTGCTCAGTACTCAGGGTGCTGGGTGCTCAGTACTCAGGGTGCTGGGTGCTCAGTACTCAGGGTGCTGGGTGCTCAGTACTCAGGGTGCTGGGTGCTCAGTACTCAGGGTGCTGGGTGCTCAGTGCTCAGGGTGCTGGGTGCTCAGTACTCAGGATGCTTGGTGCTCAGTACTTAGTGTGCTCGGTGCTCAGTACTCAGGGTGCTGGGTGCTCAGTGCTCAGGGTGCTTTGTACTCAGTACTCAGGGTTCTGGGTGCTCAGTACTCAGGGTGCTGGGTGCTCAGTGCTCACGGTGCTGGGTGCTCAGTACTCAGGGTGCTGGGTGCTCAGTGCTCAGGGTGATCGGTGCTCAGTACTCAGGGTGCTCAGTACTCAGGGTGCTGGGTGCTCAGTGCTCAGGGTGCTGGGTGCTCAGTACTCAGGGTGCTGGGTGCTCAGTGCTCGGGGTGCTGGGTGCTCAGTGCTCAGGGTGCTCAGTGCTCAGGGTGCTGGGTGCTCAGTCCTCAGGGTGCTCAGTGCTCAGGGTGCTGGGTGCTCAGTGCTCGGGGTGCTCGGTGCTCAGTACTCGGGGTGCTGGGTGCTCAGTACTCGGGGTGCTGGGTGCTCAGTGCTCAGGGTGCTGGGTGCTCAGTGCTGAGGGTGCTGGCTGCTCAGTGCTCAGGGTGCTGGGTGCTCAGTACTCAGGGTGCTAGGTGCTCAGTACTCATTGTGCTCAGTGCTCAGTACTCAGCGTGCTGGGTGCTCAGTGCTCAGGGTCCTCGGTGCTCAGTACTCAGGGTGCTCAGGGCTCAGTACTCAGCGTGCTTTGTGCTCAGTGCTCAGGGTGCTGGGTGCTCAGTACTCAGGGTGCTGGGTGCTCAGTACTCAGGGTGCTGGGTGCTCAGTACTCAGGGTGCTGGGTGCTCAGTGCTCGGGGTGCTTGGTGATCAGTACTCAGGGTGCTGGGTGCTCAGTGCTCAGGGTGCTGAGTACTCAGTACTCAGGGTGCTGGGTGCTCAGTGCTCAGGGTGCTGGGTGCTCAGTGCTCAGGGTGCTGGGTGCTCAGTGCTCGGGGTGCTGGGTGCTCATTGCTCAGGGTGCTCTGTGCTCAGTGCTCGGGGTGCTGGCTGCTCAGTGCTCAGGGTGCTGGGTGCTCAGTACTCAGGGTGCTGGGGGCTCAGTACTCAGGGTGCTGGGTGCTCAGTGTTCAGGGTGCTGGGTGCTCAGTCCTCAGGGTGCTGGGTGCTCAGTACTCAGGGTGTTCGGTGCTCAGTACTCAGGGTGATCAGTGCTCAGTACTCAGGGTGCTGGTTGCTCAATGCTTGGGGTGCTCGGTGCTCAGTACTCAGGGTGCTGGGTGCTCAGTACTCAGGGTGCTGGGTGCTCAGTACTCAGGGTGCTGGGTGCTCAGTACTCAGGGTGCTGGGTGCTCAGTACTCAGGGTGCTGGGTGCTCAGTGCTCAGGGTGCTGCGTGCTCAGTACTCAGGATGCTTGCTGCTCAGTACTTAGTGTGCTCGGTGCTCAGTACTCAGGGTGCTGGGTGCTCAGTGCTCAGGGTGCTTTGTACTCAGTACTCAGGGTTCTGGGTGCTCAGTACTCAGGGTGCTGGGTGCTCAGTGCTCAGGGTGCTGGGTGCTCAGTACTCAGGGTGCTGGGTGCTCAGTGCTCAGGGTGATCGGTGCTCAGTACTCAGGGTGCTCAGTACTCAGGGTGCTGGGTGCTCAGTGCTCAGGGTGCTGGGTGCTCAGTACTCAGGGTGCTGGGTGCTCAGTGCTCGGGGTGCTGGGTGCTCAGTGCTCAGGGTGCTCAGTGCTCAGGGTGCTGGGTGCTCAGTGCTCGGGGTGCTCGGTGCTCAGGGTGCTGGGTGCTCAGTCCTCAGGGTGCTCAGTGCTCAGGGTGCTGGGTGCTCAGTGCTCGGGGTGCTCGGTGCTCAGTACTCAGGGTGCTGGGTGCTCAGTACTCATGGTGCTGGGTGCTCAGTACTCAGGGGGCTGGGTGCTCAGTGCTCAGGATGCCGGGTGCTCAGTGCTCAGGGCGCTAGGTGCTCAGTGCTCGGGGTGCTGGGTGCTCAGTGCTCGGGGTGCTGGGTGGTCAGTGCTCAGTGCTCAGGGTGCTGGGTGCTCAGTGCTCAGGGTGCTGGGTGCTCAGTACTCAGGGTGCTGGGTGCTCAGTACTCAGGGTGCTGGGTGCTCAGTGATCATGGTGCTGGGTGCTCAGTACTCTGGGTGTTGGGTGCTCAGTACTCAGGGTGCTGGGTGCTCAGTGCTCGGGGTGCTCGGTGCTCAGTACTCAAGGTGCTGGGTGCTCAGTGCTCAGGGTGCGGGGTGCTCAGTCCTCGGGGTGCTCCGTGCTCAGTGCTCAGGGGGCTGGGTGCTCAGTACTCAGGGTGCTCGGTGCTCAGTACTCAGGGTTCTCAGTGCTCAGGGTGCTGGGTGCTCAGTACTCAGGGTGCTCAGTGCTCAGTACTCGGGGTGCTGGGTGCTCAGTACTCAGGGCGCTCAGTGCTCAGTACTCGGGGTGCTGGGTGCTCAGTGCTCAGTGTGCTCAGTGCTCAGTGCTCGGGGTGCTGGGTGCTCAGTGCTCGGGGCGCTGGGTGCTCAGTGCTCGGGGTGCTGGGTGCTCAGTACTCAGGGTGCTGTGTGCTCAGTGCTCAGTACTCAGCGTGCTGGGTGCTCAGTGCTCAGAGTGTTGGGTGCTCAGTACTCAGGGTGCTGGGTGCTCAGTGCTCAGTGCTCAGGGTGCTCAGTGCTCAGGGTGCTCAGTGCTCAGGGTGCTGGGTGCTCAGGGTGCTGGGTGCTCAGTGCTCGGGGTGCTGGGTGCTCAGTGCTCAGTGCTCAGGGTGCTGGGTGCTCAGTGCTGAGTGCTCAGGGTGCTGGGTGTTCAGTACTCAGGGTGCTCGGTGCTCAGTGCTCAGGGTGCTGGGTGCTCAGTGCTCGGGGTGCTGGGTGCTCAGTGCTCGGGGTGCTGGGTGCTCAGTGCTCAGGGTGATCAGTGCTCAGTACTCAGGGTGCTGGGTTCTCATTGCTCTGGGTGCTGGGTGCTCAGTCCTCAGGGTGCTCAGTACTCAGGATGATCTGTGCTCAGTTCTCAGTACTCAGGGTGCTCAGTACTCAGGGTGCTGTGTGCTCAGTGCTCGGGGTGCTGGGTGCGCAGTACTCAGGGTGCTGGGTGCTCAGTACTCGGGATGCTGGGTGCTCAGTACTCAGGGTGCTGGGTGCTCAGTGCTCGGGGTGCTGGGTGCTCACTGCTCAGAGTGATCGGTGCTCAGTGCTCAGGGTGCTGGGTGCTCAGTCCTCCGGGTGCTCAGTGCTCAGGGTTCTGGGTGCTCATTGCTCATTGTGCTCGGTGCTCAGTACTCAGGGTGCTGAGTGCTCAGTACTCAGGGTGCTGGGTGCTCAGTACTCAGGTTGCTGGTTGCTCAGTACTCAGTGTGCTGGGTGCTCAGTGCTCAGGGTGCTGGGTGCTCAGTGCTCGGGGTGCTGGGTGCTCAAGGCTGTGGTGCTGGGTGCTCAGTGCTCAGTGGTCAGGGTGCTGGGTGCTCAGTGCTCAGTGCTCAGGGTGCTGGTTGCTCAGTACTCAGGGTGCTGGGTGCTCAGTACTCAGGGTGCTGGGTGCTCAGTGCTCAGGGTGCTCTGTGCTCAGTACTCAGGGTGCTGGGTGCTCCGTGCTTGGGGTGCTGCGTGCTCAGTGCTCAGGGAGCTGGGTGCTCAGTGCTCAGGGTGCTGGGTGCTCAGTACTCAGGGTGCTGGGTGCTCAGTGCTCGTTGTGCTCGGTGCTCAGTACTCAAGGTGCTGGGTGCTCAGTGCTCAGGGTGCTGGGTGCTCAGTCCTCGGGGTGCTCCGTGCTCAGTGATCAGGGTGCTGGGTGCTCAGTACTCAGGGTGCTCGGTGCTCAGTACTCAGGGTTTTCAGTGCTCAGTACTCAGGGTGCTGGGTGCTCAGTGCTCAGGGTGCTGGGTGCTCAGTACTCAGGGTGCTCAGTGCTCAGTACTCGGGGTGCTTGGTGCTCAGTACTCAGGGTGCTCAGTGCCCAGTACTCGGGGTGCTGGGTGCTCAGTGCTCAGGGTGCTGAGTGCTCAGTGCTCGGGGTGCTGGGTGCTCAGTGCTCGGGGCGCTGGGTGCTCAGTGCTCGGGGTGCTGGGTGCTCAGTACTCGGGGTGCTGGGTGCTCAGTGCTCAGGGTGCTCAGTGCTCAGTACTCAGTGCTCAGGGTGCTCAGTGCTCAGTGCTCAGGGTGCTGGGTGTTCAGTACTCAGGGTGCTGGGTGCTCAGTACTCAGGGTGCTGGGTGCTCAGTGCTCAGGGTGCTGGGAGCTCAGTAGTCTGGGTGTTGGGTGCTCAGTACTCAGGGTGCTGGGTGCTCCGTGCTCAGGGTGCTGGGTGCTCAGTGCTCAGGGTTCTGGGTGCTCAGTGCTCAGGGTGCTGGGTGCTCAGTACTCAGGGTGCTGGGTGCTCAGTGCTCAGGGTGCTGGGAGCTCAGTAGTCTGGGTGTTGGGTGCTCAGTACTCAGGGTGCTGGGTGCTTAGTGCTCGAGGTGCTCGGTGCTCAGTACTCAAGGTGCTGGGTGCTCAGTGCTCAGGGTGCTGGGTGCTCAGTACTCGGGGTTCTCCGTGCTCATGGTGCTGGGTGCTCAGTGCTCAGGGTGCTGGGTGCTCAGTGCTCGGGGTGCTGGGTGCTGAGTGCTCAGGGTGCTAGGTGCTCAGTGCTCGGGGTGCTCGGTGCTCAGTGCTCAGGGTGCTGGGTGCTCAGTACTCAGGGTGCTGGGTGCTTAGTACTCAGGGTGCTCAGTGCTCAGTACACAGGGTGCTGGGTGCTCAGTGCTCGCGGTGCTGCGTGCTCAGTGCTCAGTACTCAGGGTGCTGGGTGCTCAGTGCTCAGGGTGCTGGGTGCTCAGTACTCAGCGTGCTGGGTGCTCAGTACTCAGGGTGCTGGCTGCTCAGTGCTCAGGGTGCTGGCTGCTCAGTGCTCAGGGTGCTGGGTGCTCAGTGATCGGGGTGCTGGGTGCTCAGTACTCAGGGTGCTCAGTGCTCGGTTAGCTCGGTGCTCAGTACTCAGGGTGCTGTGTGCTCAGTACTCAGTGCTCGGGGTCCTGGGTGCTCCGTGCTCGGGGTGCTGGGTGCTCAGTGCTCTGGGTGCTGGGTGCTCAGTACTCAGGGTGCTGGGTGCTCAGTACTCAGGGTGCTGGGTGCTCAGTGCTCAGGGTGCTGTGTGCTCAGTACTCAGGGTGCTGGGTGCTCAGTACTCAGGGTGCTCGGTGCTCAGTACTCAGGGTGCTGGGTCCTCAGTGCTCAGGGTGCTGGGTACTCAGTACTCAGGGTGCTGGGTGCTCAGTACTCAGGGTGCTGGGTGCTCAGGGTGCTGGGTGCTCAGTGCTCAGGGTGCTGGGTGCTCAGTACTCAGGGTGCTGGGTGCTCAGTGCTCAGGGTGATCGGTGCTCAGTACTCAGGGAGCTCAGTACTCAGGGTGCTGGGTGCTCAGTGCTCAGGGTGCTTGGTGCTCAGTACTCAGGGTGCTGGGTGCTCAGTGCTCAGGGTGCTGAGTACTCAGTACTCAGGGTTCTGGGTGCTCAGTGCTCAGGGTGCTGGGTTTTCAGTGCTCAGGGTGCTGGGTGCTCAGTGCTCGGGGTGCTGGGTGCTCAGTGCTCTGGGTGCTGGGTGCTCAGTGCTCGGGGTGCTGGGTGCTCAGTGCTCGGGGTGCTGGGTGCTCAGTGCTCAGGGTGATCGGTGCTCAGTACTCAGGGTGCTGGGTGCTCAGTGCTCAGGGTGCTGGGTGCTCAGTCCTCAGGGTGCTCAGTGCTCAGGGTGCTGGGTGCTCAGTACTCATGGTGCTGGGTGCTCAGTACTCAGGGGGCTGGTTGCTCAGTGCTCAGTGCTCAGTGTGCTGGGTGCTCAGTGCTCAGGGCGCTGGGTGCTCAGTGCTCGGGGTGCTGGTTGCTCAGTGCTCGGGGTGCTGGGTGGTCAGTGCTCAGTGCTCAAGGTGCTGGGTGCTCAGTGCTCAGTGCTCAGGGTGCTGGGTGCTCAGTACTCAGGGTGCTGGGTGCTCAGTACTCAGGGTGCTGGGTGCTCAGTTCTCAGGGTGCTGGGTGATCAGTACTCTGGGTGTTGGGTGCTCAGTACTCAGGGTTCCCAGTGCTCAGTACTCGGGGTGCTGGGTGCTCAGTGCTCAGTGTGCTCAGTGCTCAGTGCTCAGGGTGCTGGGTGCTCAGTGCTCGGGGCGCTGGGTGCTCAGTGCTCGGGGTGCTGGGTGCTCAGTACTCAGGGTGCTGTGTGCTCAGTGCTCAGTACTCAGCGTGCTGTGTGCTCAGTGCTCAGTGTTGAGGGTGCACAGTGCTCAGGGTGCTCAGTGCTCAGGGTGCTGGGTGCTCAGGGTGCTGGGTGCTCAGTGCTCAGTGTTGAGGGTGCACAGTGCTCAGGGTGCTCAGTGCTCAGGGTGCTGGGTGCTCAGGGTGCTGGGTGCTCAGTGCTCGGGGTGCTGGGTGCTCAGTTCTCAGTGCTCAGGGTGCTGGGTGCTCAGTGCTCGGGGTGCTGGGTGCTCAGTACTCAGGGTGCTGGGTGCTCAGTACTCAGGGTGCTGGGTGCTCAGTCCTCAGGGTGCTAAGTGCTCAGGGTGCTGGGTGCTCAGTGCTCAGGGTGCTGGGTGCTCTGTGCTCAGGGTGCTCGGTGCTCAGTGCTCAGGTTGCTGGGTGCTCAATACTCAGGGTGCTGGGTGCTCAGTACTCAGGGTGCTCAGTGCTCAGTAATCAGGGAGCTCAGTGCTCAGGGTGCTGGGTGCTCAGTCCTCAGGGTGCTGGGTGTTCAGTGCTCAGGGTGCTCGGTGCTCAGTGCTCAGGGTGCTGGGTGCTCAGTACTCACGGTGCTGGGTGCTCAGTGCTCGGGGTGCTGGGGGCTCAGTACTCAGGGTGCTGGGTGCTCAGTGCTCAGGGTGCTGGGTGCTCAGTGCTCAGGGTGCTCGGTGCTTAGTACTCATGGTGCTCGGTGCTCGGGGTGCTGGGTGCTCAGTGCTCGGTGTGCTGGGTGCTCAGTGCTCGGGGTGCTGGGTGCTGAGTGCTCGGTGTGCTGGGTGCTCAGTGCTCGGGGTGCTGGGTGCTCAGTGCTCGGGGTGCTGGGTGCTCAGTACTCAGGGTGCTCGGTGCTCAGTACTCAGGGTGCTGGGTGCTCAGTGCTCAGGGTGCTGGGTGCTCAGTACTCAGGGTGCTGGGTGCTCGGTGCTCAGTACACTGGGTGCTCAGTACTCAGGGTGCTGGGTGCTCAGTACTCAGGGTGCTCGGTGCTCAATACTCAGGGTGCTGGGTGCTCAGTTCTCGGGGTGCCGGGTGCTCATTAATCAGGGTGCTCAGTGCTCAGTACTCAGCGTGCTGGGTGCTCAGTGCTCAGGGTGCTCGGTGCTCAGTACTCAGGGTGCTCAGTGCTCAGTACTCAGTGTGCTGGGTGCTCAGTGCTCAGGGTGCTGGTTGCTCAGTACTCAGGGTGCTTTGTGCTTAGTACTCAGGGTGCTCGGTCCTCAGTGCTCAGGGTGCTGGGTGCTCAGTACTCAGGGTGCTGGGTGCTCAGTGGTCAGGGTGCTCAGTGCTCAGCACTCAGGGTGCTCGGTGCTCAGTGCTCAGGGTGCTCAGTGCTCAGTACACAGGGTGCTCAGTGCTCTGGGTGCTGGGTGCTCAGTGCTCAGGGTGCTGGGTGCTCAGTGCTCAGGGTGCTGGGTGCTCAGTACTCAGGGTGCTCAGTGCTCAGGGTGCTGGGTGCTCAGTGCTCGGGGTGCTGGGTACTCAGTGCTCAGTACACAGGGTGCTGAGTGCTCAGTGCTCGGGGTGCTGGGTGCTCAGTGCTCATTACTCAGAGTGCTCAGTGCTCAGGGTGCTGGGTGCTCAGTACTCAGGGTGCTGGGTGCTCAGTGCTCAGGGTGCTGGGTGCTCAGTGCTCAGGGTGCTGGGAGCTCAGTAGTCTGGGTGTTGGGTGCTCAGTACTCAGGGTGCTGGGTGCTCCGTGCTCAGGGTGCTGGGTGCTCAGTGCTCAGGGTTCTGGGTGCTCAGTGCTCAGGGTGCTGGGTGCTCAGTACTCAGGGTGCTGGGTGCTTAGTGCTCGAGGTGCTCGGTGATCAGTACTCAAGGTGCTGGGTGCTCAGTGTTCAGGGTGCTGGGTGCTCAGTACTCGGGGTTCTCCGTGCTCATGGTGCTGGGTGCTCAGTGCTCAGGGTGCTGGGTGCTCAGTGCTCGGGGTGCTGGGTGCTGAGTGCTCAGGGTGCTAGGTGCTCAGTGCTCGGGGTGCTCGGTGCTCAGTGCTCAGGGTGCTGGGTGCTCAGTACTCAGGGTGCTGGGTGCTTAGTACTCAGGGTGCTCAGTGCTCAGTACACAGGGTGCTGGGTGCTCAGTGCTCGCGGTGCTGTGTGCTCAGTGCTCAGTACTCAGGGTGCTGGGTGCTCAGTGCTCAGGGTGCTGGGTGCTCAGTACTCAGCGTGCTGGGTGCTCAGTACTCAGGGTGCTGGCTGCTCAGTGCTCAGGGTGCTGGGTGCTCAGTGCTCAGGGTGCTGGGTGCTCAGTGATCGGGGTGCTGGGTGCTCAGTACTCAGGGTGCTCAGTGCTCGGTTAGCTCGGTGCTCAGTACTCAGGGTGCTGGGTGCTCAGTACTCAGTGCTCGGGGTCCTGGGTGCTCCGTGCTCGGGGTGCTGGGTGCTCAGTGCTCTGGGTGCTGGGTGCTCAGTACTCAGGGTGCTGGGTGCTCAGTACTCAGGGTGCTGGGTGCTCAGTGCTCAGGGTGCTGTGTGCTCAGTACTCAGGGTGCTGGGTGCTCAGTACTCAGGGTGCTCGGTGCTCAGTACTCAGGGTGCTGGGTCCTCAGTGCTCAGGGTGCTGGGTACTCAGTACTCAGGGTGCTGGGTGCTCAGTACTCAGGGTGCTGGGTGCTCAGTGCTCAGGGTGCTGGGTGCTCAGTGCTCAGGGTGCTGGGTGCTCAGTACTCAGGGTGCTGGGTGCTCAGTGCTCAGGGTGATCGGTGCTCAGTACTCAGGGAGCTCAGTACTCAGGGTGCTGGGTGCTCAGTGCTCAGGGTGCTTGGTGCTCAGTACTCAGGGTGCTGGGTGCTCAGTGCTCAGGGTGCTGAGTACTCAGTACTCAGGGTGCTGGGTGCTCAGTGCTCAGGGTGCTGGGTTTTCAGTGCTCAGGGTGCTGGGTGCTCAGTGCTCGGGGTGCTGGGTGCTCAGTGCTCGGGGTGCTGGGTGCTCAGTGCTCGGGGTGCTGGGTGCTCAGTGCTCGGGGTGCTGGGTGCTCAGTGCTCAGGGTGATCGGTGCTCAGTACTCAGGGTGCTGGGTGCTCAGTGCTCAGGGTGCTGGGTGCTCAGTCCTCAGGGTGCTCAGTGCTCAGGGTGCTGGGTGCTCAGTACTCATGGTGCTGGGTGCTCAGTACTCAGGGGGCTGGTTGCTCAGTGCTCAGTGCTCAGTGTGCTGGGTGCTCAGTGCTCAGGGCGCTGGGTGCTCAGTGCTCGGGGTGCTGGTTGCTCAGTGCTCGGGGTGCTGGGTGGTCAGTGCTCAGTGCTCAAGGTGCTGGGTGCTCAGTGCTCAGTGCTCAGGGTGCTGGGTGCTCAGTACTCAGGGTGCTGGGTGCTCAGTACTCAGGGTGCTGGGTGCTCAGTTCTCAGGGTGCTGGGTGATCAGTACTCTGGGTGTTGGGTGCTCAGTACTCAGGGTTCCCAGTGCTCAGTACTCGGGGTGCTGGGTGCTCAGTGCTCAGTGTGCTCAGTGCTCAGTGCTCAGGGTGCTGGGTGCTCAGTGCTCAGGGCGCTGGGTGCTCAGTGCTCGGGGTGCTGGGTGCTCAGTACTCAGGGTGCTGTGTGCTGTGTGCTCAGTGCTCAGTACTCAGCGTGCTGTGTGCTCAGTGCTCAGAGTGTTGGGTGCTCAGTACTCAGGGTGCTGGGTGCTCAGTGCTCAGTGCTGAGGGTGCACAGTGCTCAGGGTGCTCAGTGCTCAGGGTGCTGGGTGCTCAGGGTGCTGGGTGCTCAGTGCTCGGGGTGCTGGGTGCTCAGTTCTCAGTGCTCAGGGTGCTGGGTGCTCAGTGCTCGGGGTGCTGGGTGCTCAGTACTCAGGGTGCTGGGTGCTCAGTACTCAGGGTGCTGGGTGCTCAGTCCTCAGGGTGCTAAGTGCTCAGGGTGCTGGGTGCTCAGTGCTCAGGGTGCTGGGTGCTCTGTGCTCAGGGTGCTCGGTGCTCAGTGCTCAGGTTGCTGGGTGCTCAATACTCAGGGTGCTGGGTGCTCAGTACTCAGGGTGCTCAGTGCTCAGTAATCAGGGAGCTCAGTGCTCAGGGTGCTGGGTGTTCAGTGCTCAGGGTGCTCGGTGCTCAGTGCTCAGGGTGCTGGGTGCTCAGTACTCACGGTGCTGGGTGCTCAGTGCTCGGGGTGCTGGGGGCTCAGTACTCAGGGTGCTGGGTGCTCAGTGCTCAGGGTGCTGGGTGCTCAGTGCTCAGGGTGCTCGGTGCTTAGTACTCATGGTGCTCGGTGCTCGGGGTGCTGGGTGCTCAGTGCTCGGTGTGTTGGGTGCTCAGTGCTCGGGGTGCTGGGTGCTGAGTGCTCGGTGTGCTGGGTGCTCAGTGCTCGGGGTGCTGGGTGCTCAGTGCTCGGGGTGCTGGGTGCTCAGTACTCAGGGTGCTCGGTGCTCAGTACTCAGGGTGCTGGGTGCTCAGTGCTCAGGGTGCTGGGTGCTCAGTACTCAGGGTGCTGGGTGCTCGGTGCTCAGTACACTGGGTGCTCAGTACTCAGGGTGCTGGGTGCTCAGTACTCAGGGTGTTCGGTGCTCAATACTCTGGGTGCTGTGTGCTCAGTTCTCGGGGTGCCGGGTGCTCATTAATCAGGGTGCTCAGTGCTCAGTACTCAGCGTGCTGGGTGCTCAGTGCTCAGGGTGCTCGGTGCTCAGTACTCAGGGTGCTCAGTGCTCAGTACTCAGTGTGCTGGGTGCTCAGTGCTCAGGGTGCTGGGTGCTCAGTACTCAGGGTGCTTTGTGCTTAGTACTCAGGGTGCTCGGTCCTCAGTGCTCAGGGTGCTGGGTGCTCAGTACTCAGGGTGCTGGGTGCTCAGTGGTCAGGGTGCTCAGTGCTCAGCACTCAGGGTGCTCGGTGCTCAGTGCTCAGGGTGCTCAGTGCTCAGTACTCAGGGTGCTCAGTGCTCTGGGTGCTGGGTGCTCAGTGCTCAGGGTGCTGGGTGCTCAGTGCTCAGGGTGCTGGGTGCTCAGTACTCAGGGTGCTCAGTGCTCAGGGTGCTGGGTGCTCAGTGCTCGGGGTGCTGGGTACTCAGTGCTCAGTACACAGGGTGCTGAGTGCTCAGTGCTCGGGGTGCTGGGTGCTCAGTGCTCATTACTCAGAGTGCTCAGTGCTCAGGGTGCTGGGTGCTCAGTACTCAGGGTGCTGGTTGCTCAGTGCTCAGGGTGCTGGGTGCTCAGTACTCAGGGTGCTGGGTCCTCAGTGCACAGGGTGCTGGGTGCTCAATGCTCAGGGTGCTCAGTACTCAGGGTGCTGTGTGTTCAGTGCTCAGGGTACTGGGTGCTCAGTACTCAGGGTGCTCGGTGCTTAGTACTCAGGGTGCTGGGTGCTCAGTACTCCGGGTGCTCATTGCTCAGGGTGCTGGGTGCTCAGTACTCAGGGTGCTCAGTGCTCAGTACTCAGGGTGCTCAGTGCTCAGTACTCAGGGTGCTCAGTGCTCAGGGTGCTGGGTGCTCAGTGCTCGGGGTGCTGGGTGCTCAGTGCTCACAGTGCTGTGTGCTCAGTACTCAGGGTGCTCAGTACTCAGGGTGCTTGGTGCTCAGTGCTCAGGGTGCTTGGTGCTCAGTGCTCAGGTTGCTGGGTGCTCAATACTCAGGGTGCTGGGTGCTCAGTACTCAGGGTGCTCTGTGCTCAGTACTCAGGGTGCTCAGTGCTCAGGGTGCTGGTTGGTCAGTGCTCGGGGTGCTGGGTGCTCAGTGCTCGGGGTGCTGGTTGCTCAGTACTCAGGGTGCTCGGTGCTCAGTACTCAGGGTGCTGGGTGCTCAGTGCTCAGGGTGCTGGGTGCTCAGTACTCAGGGTGCTGGGTGCTCGGTGCTCAGTACACTGGGTGCTCAGTACTCAGGGTGCTGGGTGCTCAGTACTCAGGCTGCTCGGTGCTCAATACTCAGGGTGCTGGGTGCTCAGTTCTCGGGGTGCTGGGTGCTCATTAATCAGGGTGCTGGGTGCTCAGTACTCAGGGTTCTCAGTGCTTGGGGTGCTGGGTGCTCAGTTCTCAGGGTGCTCAGTGCTTGGGGTGAAGGGTGCTCAGTACTCAGGGTGCTGGTTGCTCAGTGCTCAGGGTGCTGGGTGCTGAGTACTCAGGGTGCTAGGTGCTCAGTACTCAGGGTGCTGTGTGCTCAGTGCTCGGGGTGCTGGGTGCTCAGTGCTCGGGTTGCTGGGTGCTTAGTGCTCGGGGTGCTGGGTGCTCAGTGCTCAGGGTGCTGGGTGCTCAGTGCTCAGGGTGCTGGGTGCTCAGTGCTCAGGGTGCTGGGTGCTCAGTGCTCGGTGTCCTCGGTGCTCAGTGCTCGGGGTGGTGGGTGCTCAGTACTCGGGGAGCTCAGTGCTCAGTACTCAGGGTGCTGGGTGCTCAGTGCTCAGTGTGCTGGGTGCTCAGTGCTCGGGGTGCTGGGTGCTCGGTGCTCAGGTTGCTGGGTGCTCAGTACTCGGGGTGCTTTGTGCTCAGTACTCAGGGTGCTGGGTGCTCATTGCTCGGGGTGCTGGGTCCTCAGTGCTACGGGTGCTGGGTGCTCAGTGCTCGGGGTGCTGGGTGCTCAGTGCTCGGGGCGCTGGGTGCTCAGTGCTCGGGGTGCTCGGTGCTCAGTACTCAGGGTGCTCGGTGCTCAGTGCTCAGGGTGCTCGGTGCTCAGTACTCAGGGTGCTGGGTGCTCAGTGCTCAGTGTGCTCGGTGCTCAGTACGTTGGGTGCTCAGTACTCAGGGTGTTGGGTGCTCAGTGCTCAGGGTGATCGTTGCTCAGTACTCAGGGTGCTCAGTACTCAGGGTGCTGGGTGCTCAGTACTCAGTGTGCTGGGTGCTCATTCTCGTGGTGCTGGGTGCTCAGTGCTCGGGGTGCTGGGTGCTCAGTACTCGGGGTGCTGTGTGCTCAGTGCTCAGCGTGCTGCGTGCTCAGTACTCAGGGTGCTCGGTTCTCAGTACTCAGGGTGCTGGGTGCTCATTCTCGGTGTGCTGGGTGCTCAGTGCTCAGGGTGCTGGGTGCTCAGTGCTCAGGGTCCTCTATGCTCAGTATTCAGGGTGCTCAGTACTCAGTGTGCTTTGTGCTCAGTGCTCAGGGTGCTGGGTGCTCAGTACTCAGGGTGCTGGGTGCTCAGTACTCAGGGTGCTGGGTGCTCATTGCTCAGGGTGCTGGGTGCTCAGTGCTCAGGGTGCTGGGTGCTCAGTACTCAGGGTGCTGGGTGCTCAGTGCTCAGGGTGATCGGTGCTCAGTACTCAGGGAGCTCAGTACTCAGGGTGCTGGGTGCTCAGTGCTCAGGGTGCTTGGTGCTCAGTACTCAGGGTGCTGTGTGCTCAGTGCTCAGGGTGCTGAGTACTCAGTACTCAGGGTGCTGGGTGCTCAGTGCTCAGGGTGCTGGGTTTTCAGTGCTCAGGGTGCTGGGTGCTCAGTGCTCGGGGTGCTGGGTGCTCAGTGCTCGGGGTGCTGGGTGCTCAGTGCTCGGGGTGCTGGGTGCTCAGTGCTCGGGGTGCTGGGTGCTCAGTGCTCAGGGTGATCGGTGCTCAGTACTCAGGGTGCTGGGTGCTCAGTGTTCAGGGTGCTGGGTGCTCAGTCCTCAGGGTGCTCAGTGCTCAGGGTGCTGGTTGCTCAGTACTCATGGTGCTGGGTGCTCAGTACTCAGGGGGCTGGTTGCTCAGTGCTCAGTGCTCAGTGTGCTGGGTGCTCAGTGCTCAGGGCGCTGGGTGCTCAGTGCTCGGGGTGCTGGGTGCTCAGTGCTCGGGGTGCTGGGTGGTCAGTGCTCAGTGCTCAAGGTGCTGGGTGCTCAGTGCTCAGTGCTCAGGGTGCTGGGTGCTCAGTACTCAGGGTGCTGGGTGCTCAGTACTCAGGGTGCTGGGTGCTCAGTTCTCAGGGTGCTGGGTGATCAGTACTCTGGGTGTTGGGTGCTCAGTACTCAGGGTTCTCAGTGCTCAGTACTCGGGGTGCTGGGTGCTCAGTGCTCAGTGTGCTCAGTGCTCAGTGCTCAGGGTGCTGGGTGCTCAGTGCTCGGGGCGCTGGGTGCTCAGTGCTCGGGGTGCTGGGTGCTCAGTACTCAGGGTGCTGTGTGCTCAGTGCTCAGTACTCAGCGTGCTGTGTGCTCAGTGCTCAGAGTGTTGGGTGCTCAGTACTCAGGGTGCTGGGTGCTTAGTGCTCAGTGCTGAGGGTGCACAGTGCTCAGGGTGCTCAGTGCTCAGGGTGCTGGGTGCTCAGGGTGCTGGGTGCTCAGTGCTCGGGGTGCTGGGTGCTCAGATCTCAGTGCTCAGGGTGCTGGGTGCTCAGTGCTCGGGGTGCTGGGTGCTCAGTACTCAGGGTGCTGGGTGCTCAGTACTCAGGGTGCTGGGTGCTCAGTGCTCAGGGTGCTGGGTGCTCTGTGCTCAGGGTGCTCGGTGCTCAGTGCTCAGGGTGCTCGGTGCTCAGTGCTCAGGGTGCTGGGTGCTCAGTACTCACGGTGCTGGGTGCTCAGTGCTCGGGGTGCTGGGGGCTCAGTACTCAGGGTGCTGGGTGCTCAGTGCTCAGGGTGCTGGGTGCTCAGTGCTCAGGGTGCTCGGTGCTTAGTACTCATGGTGCTCGGTGCTCGGGGTGCTGGGTGCTCAGTGCTCGGTGTGCTGGGTGCTCAGTGCTCGGGGTGCTGGGTGCTGAGTGCTCGGTGTGCTGGGTGCTCAGTGCTCGGGGTGCTGGGTGCTCAGTGCTCGGGGTGCTGGGTGCTCAGTACTCATCGTGCTCGGTGCTCAGTACTCAGGGTGCTGGGTGCTCAGTGCTCAGGGTGCTGGGTGCTCAGTACTCAGGGTGCTGGGTGCTCGGTGCTCAGTACACTGGGTGCTCAGTACTCAGGGTGCTGGGTGCTCAGTACTCAGGGTGCTCGGTGCTCAATACTCAGGGTGCTGGGTGCTCAGTTCTCGGGGTGCCGGGTGCTCATTAATCAGGGTGCTCAGTGCTCAGTACTCAGCGTGCTGGGTGCTCAGTGCTCAGGGTGCTCGGTGCTCAGTACTCATGGTGCTCAGTGCTCAGTACTCAGTGTGCTGGGTGCTCAGTGCTCAGGGTGCTGGGTGCTCAGTACTCAGGGTGCTTTGTGCTTAGTACTCAGGGTGCTCGGTCCTCAGTGCTCAGAGTGCTGGGTGCTCAGTACTCAGGGTGCTGGGTGCTCAGTGGTCAGGGTGCTCAGTGCTCAGCACTCAGGGTGCTCGGTGCTCAGTGCTCAGGGTGCTCAGTGCTCAGTACTCAGGGTGCTCAGTGCTCTGGGTGCTGGGTGCTCAGTGCTCAGGGTGCTGGGTGCTCAGTGCTCAGGGTGCTGGGTGCTCAGTACTCAGGGTGCTCAGTGCTCAGGGTGCTGGGTGCTCAGTGCTCGGGGTGCTGGGTACTCAGTGCTCAGTACACAGGGTGCTGAGTGCTCAGTGCTCGGGGTGCTGGGTGCTCAGTGCTCATTACTCAGAGTGCTCAGTGCTCAGGGTGCTGGGTGCTCAGTACTCAGGGTGCTGGGTGCTCAGTGCTCAGGGTGCTGGGTGCTCAGTACTCAGGGTGCTGGGTCCTCAGTGCTCAGGGTGCTGGGTGCTCAATGCTCAGGGTGCTCAGTACTCAGGGTGCTGTGTGTTCAGTGCTCAGGGTACTGGGTGCTCAGTACTCAGGGTGCTCGGTGCTTAGTACTCAGGGTGCTGGGTGCTCAGTACTCCGGGTGCTCATTGCTCAGGGTGCTGGGTGCTCAGTACTCAGGGTGCTGGGTGCTCAGTACTCAGGGTGCTCAGTGCTCAGTACACAGGGTGCTCAGTGCTCAGTACTCAGGGTGCTCAGTGCTCAGGGTGCTGGGTGCTCAGTGCTCGGGGTGCTGGGTGCTCAGTGCTCACGGTGCTGTGTGCTCAGTACTCAGGGTGCTCAGTACTCAGGGTGCTTGGTGCTCAGTGCTCAGGGTGCTTGGTGCTCAGTGCTCAGGTTGCTGGGTGCTCAATACTCAGGGTGCTGGGTGCTCAGTACTCAGGGTGCTCTGTGATCAGTACTCAGGGTGCTCAGTGCTCAGGGTGCTGGGTGCTCAGTGCTCGGGGTGCTGGGTGCTCAGTGCTCGGGGTGCTGGTTGCTCAGTACTCAGGGTGCTCGGTGCTCAGTACTCAGGGTGCTGGGTGCTCAGTGCTCAGGGTGCTGGGTGCTCAGTACTCAGGGTGCTGGGTGCTCGGTGCTCAGTACACTGGGTGCTCAGTACTCAGGGTGCTGGGTGCTCAGTACTCAGGGTGCTCGGTGCTCAATACTCAGGGTGCTGGGTGCTCAGTTCTCGGGGTGCTGGGTGCTCATTAATCAGGGTGCTGGGTGCTCAGTACTCAGGGTTCTCAGTGCTTGGGGTGCTGGGTGCTCAGTTCTCAGGGTGCTCAGTGCTTGGGGTGAAGGGTGCTCAGTACTCAGGGTGCTGGGTCCTCGGTGCTCAGGTTGCTGGGTGCTCAGTACTCGGGGTGCTGGGTGCTCAGTACTCAGGGTGCTGGGTGCTCATTGCTCGGGGTGCTGGGTCCTCAGTGCTACGGGTGCTGGGTGCTCAGTGCTCGGGGTGCTGGGTGCTCAGTGCTCGGGGCGCTGGGTGCTCAGTGCTCGGGGTGCTCGGTGCTCAGTACTCATGGTGCTGGGTGCTCAGTGCTCAGGGTGCTCGGTGCTCAGTACTCAGGGTGCTGGGTGCTCAGTGCTCAGGTTGCACAGTACTCAGGATGCTGGGTGCTCAGTGCTCGGGATGCTGGGTGCTCAGTACTCAGGGTGCTCAGTACTCAGGATGCTGGGTGCTCAGTACTCAGGGTGCTGGGTGCTCAGTACTCAGGGTGCTGGGTGCTCAGTCCTCAGGGTGCTAAGTGCTCAGGGTGCTGGGTGCTCAGTGCTCAGGGTGCTGGGTGCTCAGTGCTCAGGGTGCTTGGTGCTCAGTGCTCAGGTTGCTGGGTGCTCAATACTCAGGGTGCTGGGTGCTCAGTACTCAGGGTGCTCAGTGCTCAGTAATCAGGGTGCTCAGTGCTCAGTACTCAGCGTGCTGGGTGCTCAGTGCTCAGGGTGCTCGGTGCTCAGTACTCAGGGTGCTCAGTGCTCAGTACTCAGTGTGCTGGGTGCTCAGTGCTCAGGGTGCTGGGTGCTCAGTACTCAGGGTGCTTTGTGCTTAGTACTCAGGGTGCTCCGTCCTCAGTGCTCAGGGTGCTGGGTGCTCAGTACTCAGGGTGCTGGGTGCTCAGTGGTCAGGGTGCTCAGTGCTCAGCACTCAGGGTGCTCGGTGCTCAGTGCTCAGGGTGCTCAGTGCTCAGTACTCAGGGTGCTTAGTGCTCTGGGTGCTGGGTGCTCAGTGCTCAGAGTGCTGGGTGCTCAGTGCTCAGGGTGCTGGGTGCTCAGTACTCAGGGTGCTCAGTGCTCAGGGTGCTGGGTGCTCAGTGCTCGGGGTGCTGGGTACTCAGTGCTCAGTACACAGGATGCTGAGTGCTCAGTGCTCGGGGTGCTGGGTGCTCAGTGCTCATTACTCAGGGTGCTGGGTGCTCAGTGCTCAGGGTGCTGGGTGCTCAGTACTCAGGGTGCTGGGTGCTCAGTGCTCAGGGTGCTGGGTGCTCAGTACTCAGGGTGCTGGGTCCTCAGTGCTCAGGGTGCTGGGTGCTCAATGCTCGGGGTGCTCAGTACTCAGGGTGCTGTGTGTTCAGTGCTCAGGGTACTGGGTGCTCAGTACTCAGGGTGCTCGGTGCTTAGTACTCAGGGTGCTGGGTGCTCAGTACTCAGGGTGCTGGGTGCTCAGTACTCAGGGTGCTCAGTGCTCAGTACTCAGGGTGCTCAGTGCTCAGTACTCAGGGTGCTCAGTGCTCAGGGTGCTGGGTGCTCAGTGCTCGGGGTGCTGGGTGCTCAGTGCTCACGGTGCTGTGTGCTCAGTACTCAGGGTGCTCAGTACTCAGGGTGCTTGGTGCTCAGTGCTCAGGGTGCTCGGTGCTCAGTGCTCAGGTTGCTGGGTGCTCAATACTCAGGGTGCTGGGTGCTCAGTACTCAGGGTGCTCAGTGCTCAGTACTCAGGGTGCTCAGTGCTCAGGGTGCTGGGTGCTCAGTGCTCGGGGTGCTGGGTGCTCAGTGCTCGGGGTGCTGGGTGCTCAGTACTCAGGGTGCTCGGTGCTCAGTACTCAGGGTGCTGGGTGCTCAGTGCTCAGGGGGCTGGGTGCTCAGTACTCAGGGTGCTGGGTGCTCGGTGCTCAGTACACTGGGTGCTCAGTACTCAGGGTGCTGGGTGCTCACTACTCAGGGTGCTCGGTGCTCAATACTCAGGGTGCTGGGTGCTCAGTTCTCGGGGTGCTGGGTGCTCATTAATCAGGGTGCTGGGTGCTCAGTACTCAGGGTGCTGGGTGCTCAGTGCTCAGGGTGCTGGGTCCTCAGTGCTCAGGGTGCTGGGTGCTCAATGATCAGGGTGCTCAGTACTCAGGGTGCTCAGTGCTCAGGGTGCTGGGTGTTCAGTGCTCAGGGTGCTGGGTGCTCAATGCTCAGGGTGCTCAGTACTCAGGGTGCTGTGTGTTCAGTGCTCAGGGTGCTGGGTGCTCATTAATCAGGGTGCTGGGGGCTCAGTACTCAGGGTGCTGGGTGCTCAGTGCTCAGGGTGCTGGGTGCTCAGTGCTCAGGGTGCTGGGTCCTCAGTGCTCAGGGTGCTGGGTGCTCAATGCTCAGGGTGCTCAGTACTCAGGGTGCTGTGTGTTCAGTGCTCAGGGTGCTGGGTGCTCATTAATCAGGGTGCTGGGGGCTCAGTACTCAGGGTGCTGGGTGCTCAGTGCTCAGGGTGCTGGGTGCTCAGTGCTCAGGGTGCTCGGTGCTTAGTACTCATGGTGCTCGGTGCTCGGGGTGCTGGGTGCTCAGTGCTCGGTGTGTTGGGTGCTCAGTGCTCGGGGTGCTGGGTGCTGAGTGCTCGGTGTGCTGGGTGCTCAGTGCTCGGGGTGCTGGGTGCTCAGTGCTCGGGGTGCTGGGTGCTCAGTACTCAGGGTGCTCGGTGCTCAGTACTCAGGGTGCTGGGTGCTCAGTGCTCAGGGTGCTGGGTGCTCAGTACTCAGGGTGCTGGGTGCTCGGTGCTCAGTACACTGGGTGCTCAGTACTCAGGGTGCTGGGTGCTCAGTACTCAGGGTGTTCGGTGCTCAATACTCAGGGTGCTGGGTGCTCAGTTCTCGGGGTGCCGGGTGCTCATTAATCAGGGTGCTCAGTGCTCAGTACTCAGCGTGCTGGGTGCTCAGTGCTCAGGGTGCTCGGTGCTCAGTACTCAGGGTGCTCAGTGCTCAGTACTCAGTGTGCTGGGTGCTCAGTGCTCAGGGTGCTGGGTGCTCAGTACTCAGGGTGCTTTGTGCTTAGTACTCAGGGTGCTCGGTCCTCAGTGCTCAGGGTGCTGGGTGCTCAGTACTCAGGGTGCTGGGTGCTCAGTGGTCAGGGTGCTCAGTGCTCAGCACTCAGGGTGCTCGGTGCTCAGTGCTCAGGGTGCTCAGTGCTCAGTACTCAGGGTGCTCAGTGCTCTGGGTGCTGGGTGCTCAGTGCTCAGGGTGCTGGGTGCTCAGTGCTCAGGGTGCTGGGTGCTCAGTACTCAGGGTGCTCAGTGCTCAGGGTGCTGGGTGCTCAGTGCTCGGGGTGCTGGGTACTCAGTGCTCAGTACACAGGGTGCTGAGTGCTCAGTGCTCGGGGTGCTGGGTGCTCAGTGCTCATTACTCAGAGTGCTCAGTGCTCAGGGTGCTGGGTGCTCAGTACTCAGGGTGCTGGGTGCTCAGTGCTCAGGGTGCTGGGTGCTCAGTACTCAGGGTGCTGGGTCCTCAGTGCACAGGGTGCTGGGTGCTCAATGCTCAGGGTGCTCAGTACTCAGGGTGCTGTGTGTTCAGTGCTCAGGGTACTGGGTGCTCAGTACTCAGGGTACTCGGTGCTTACTACTCAGGGTGCTGGGTGCTCAGTACTCCGGGTGCTCATTGCTCAGGGTGCTGGGTGCTCAGTACTCAGGGTGCTCAGTGCTCAGTACTCAGGGTGCTCAGTGCTCAGTACTCAGGGTGCTCAGTGCTCAGGGTGCTGGGTGCTCAGTGCTCGGGGTGCTGGGTGCTCAGTGCTCACAGTGCTGTGTGCTCAGTACTCAGGGTGCTCAGTACTCAGGGTGCTTGGTGCTCAGTGCTCAGGGTGCTTGGTGCTCAGTGCTCAGGTTGCTGGGTGCTCAATACTCAGGGTGCTGGGTGCTCAGTACTCAGGGTGCTCTGTGCTCAGTACTCAGGGTGCTCAGTGCTCAGGGTGCTGGTTGGTCAGTGCTCGGGGTGCTGGGTGCTCAGTGCTCGGGGTGCTGGTTGCTCAGTACTCAGGGTGCTCGGTGCTCAGTACTCAGGGTGCTCGGTGCTCAGTGCTCAGGGTGCTGGGTGCTCAGTACTCAGGGTGCTGGGTGCTCGGTGCTCAGTACACTGGGTGCTCAGTACTCAGGGTGCTGGGTGCTCAGTACTCAGGCTGCTCGGTGCTCAATACTCAGGGTGCTGGGTGCTCAGTTCTCGGGGTGCTGGGTGCTCATTAATCAGGGTGCTGGGTGCTCAGTACTCAGGGTTCTCAGTGCTTGGGGTGCTGGGTGCTCAGTTCTCAGGGTGCTCAGTGCTTGGGGTGAAGGGTGCTCAGTACTCAGGGTGCTGGTTGCTCAGTGCTCAGGGTGCTGGGTGCTGAGTACTCAGGGTGCTAGGTGCTCAGTACTCAGGGTGCTGTGTGCTCAGTGCTCGGGGTGCTGGGTGCTCAGTGCTCGGGTTGCTGGGTGCTTAGTGCTCGGGGTGCTGGGTGCTCAGTGCTCAGGGTGCTGGGTGCTCAGTGCTCAGGGTGCTGGGTGCTCAGTGCTCAGGGTGCTGGGTGCTCAGTGCTCGGTGTCCTCGGTGCTCAGTGCTCGGGGTGGTGGGTGCTCAGTACTCGGGGAGCTCAGTGCTCAGTACTCAGGGTGCTGGGTGCTCAGTGCTCAGGGTGCTGGGTGCTCAGTGCTCGGGGTGCTGGGTGCTCGGTGCTCAGGTTGCTGGGTGCTCAGTACTCGGGGTGCTTTGTGCTCAGTACTCAGGGTGCTGGGTGCTCATTGCTCGGGGTGCTGGGTCCTCAGTGCTACGGGTGCTGGGTGCTCAGTGCTCGGGGTGCTGGGTGCTCAGTGCTCGGGGCGCTGGGTGCTCAGTGCTCGGGGTGCTCGGTGCTCAGTACTCAGGGTGCTGGGTGCTCAGTGCTCAGGGTGCTCGGTGCTCAGTACTCAGGGTGCTGGGTGCTCAGTGCTCAGTGTGCTCGGTGCTCAGTACGTTGGGTGCTCAGTACTCAGGGTGTTGGGTGCTCAGTGCTCAGGGTGATCGGTGCTCAGTACTCAGGGTGCTCAGTACTCAGGGTGCTGGGTGCTCAGTACTCAGTGTGCTGGGTGCTCATTCTCGTGGTGCTGGGTGCTCAGTGCTCGGGGTGCTGGGTGCTCAGTACTCGGGGTGCTGTGTGCTCAGTGCTCAGCGTGCTGCGTGCTCAGTACTCAGGGTGCTCGGTTCTCAGTACTCAGGGTGCTGGGTGCTCATTCTCGGTGTGCTGGGTGCTCAGTGCTCAGGGTGCTGGGTGCTCAGTGCTCAGGGTCCTCTATGCTCAGTATTCAGGGTGCTCAGTACTCAGTGTGCTTTGTGCTCAGTGCTCAGGGTGCTGGGTGCTCAGTACTCAGGGTGCTGGGTGCTCAGTACTCAGGGTGCTGGGTGCTCAGTGCTCAGGGTGCTGGGTGCTCAGTGCTCAGGGTGCTGGGTGCTCAGTACTCAGGGTGCTGGGTGCTCAGTGCTCAGGGTGATCGGTGCTCAGTACTCAGGGAGCTCAGTACTCAGGTTGCTGGGTGCTCAGTGCTCAGGGTGCTTGGTGTTCAGTACTCAGGGTGCTGGGTGCTCAGTGCTCAGGGTGCTGAGTACTCAGTACTCAGGGTGCTGGGTGCTCAGTGCTCAGGGTGCTGGGTTTTCAGTGCTCAGGGTGCTGGGTGCTCAGTGCTCGGGGTGCTGGGTGCTCAGTGCTCGGGGTGCTGGGTGCTCAGTGCTCGGGGTGCTGGGTGCTCAGTGCTCGGGGTGCTGGGTGCTCAGTGCTCAGGGTGATCGGTGCTCAGTACTCAGGGTGCTGGGTGCTCAGTGCTCAGGGTGCTGGGTGCTCAGTCCTCAGGGTGCTCAGTGCTCAGGGTGCTGGGTGCTCAGTACTCATGGTGCTGGGTGCTCAGTACTCAGGGGGCTGGTTGCTCAGTGCTCAGTGCTCAGTGTGCTGGGTGCTCAGTGCTCAGGGCGCTGGGTGCTCAGTGCTCGGGGTGCTGGGTGCTCAGTGCTCGGGGTGCTGGGTGGTCAGTGCTCAGTGCTCAAGGTGCTGGGTGCTCAGTGCTCAGTGCTCAGGGTGCTGGGTGCTCAGTACTCAGGGTGCTGGGTGCTCAGTACTCAGGGTGCTGGGTGCTCAGTTCTCAGGGTGCTGGGTGATCAGTACTCTGGGTGTTGGGTGCTCAGTACTCAGGGTTCTCAGTGCTCAGTACTCGGGGTGCTGGGTGCTCAGTGCTCAGTGTGCTCAGTGCTCAGTGCTCAGGGTGCTGGGTGCTCAGTGCTCGGGGCGCTGGGTGCTCAGTGCTCGGGGTGCTGGGTGCTCAGTACTCAGGGTGCTGTGTGCTCAGTGCTCAGTACTCAGCGTGCTGTGTGCTCAGTGCTCAGAGTGTTGGGTGCTCAGTACTCAGGGTGCTGGGTGCTTAGTGCTCAGTGCTGAGGGTGCACAGTGCTCAGGGTGCTCAGTGCTCAGGGTGCTGGGTGCTCAGGGTGCTGGGTGCTCAGTGCTCGGGGTGCTGGGTGCTCAGATCTCAGTGCTCAGGGTGCTGGGTGCTCAGTGCTCGGGGTGCTGGGTGCTCAGTACTCAGGGTGCTGGGTGCTCAGTACTCAGGGTGCTGGGTGCTCAGTGCTCAGGGTGCTGGGTGCTCTGTGCTCAGGGTGCTCGGTGCTCAGTGCTCAGGGTGCTCGGTGCTCAGTGCTCAGGGTGCTGGGTGCTCAGTACTCACGGTGCTGGGTGCTCAGTGCTCGGGGTGCTGGGGGCTCAGTACTCAGGGTGCTGGGTGCTCAGTGCTCAGGGTGCTGGGTGCTCAGTGCTCAGGGTGCTCGGTGCTTAGTACTCATGGTGCTCGGTGCTCGGGGTGCTGGGTGCTCAGTGCTCGGTGTGCTGGGTGCTCAGTGCTCGGGGTGCTGGGTGCTGAGTGCTCGGTGTGCTGGGTGCTCAGTGCTCGGGGTGCTGGGTGCTCAGTGCTCGGGGTGCTGGGTGCTCAGTACTCATCGTGCTCGGTGCTCAGTACTCAGGGTGCTGGGTGCTCAGTGCTCAGGGTGCTGGGTGCTCAGTACTCAGGGTGCTGGGTGCTCGGTGCTCAGTACACTGGGTGCTCAGTACTCAGGGTGCTGGGTGCTCAGTACTCAGGGTGCTCGGTGCTCAATACTCAGGGTGCTGGGTGCTCAGTTCTCGGGGTGCCGGGTGCTCATTAATCAGGGTGCTCAGTGCTCAGTACTCAGCGTGCTGGGTGCTCAGTGCTCAGGGTGCTCGGTGCTCAGTACTCATGGTGCTCAGTGCTCAGTACTCAGTGTGCTGGGTGCTCAGTGCTCAGGGTGCTGGGTGCTCAGTACTCAGGGTGCTTTGTGCTTAGTACTCAGGGTGCTCGGTCCTCAGTGCTCAGAGTGCTGGGTGCTCAGTACTCAGGGTGCTGGGTGCTCAGTGGTCAGGGTGCTCAGTGCTCAGCACTCAGGGTGCTCGGTGCTCAGTGCTCAGGGTGCTCAGTGCTCAGTACTCAGGGTGCTCAGTGCTCTGGGTGCTGGGTGCTCAGTGCTCAGGGTGCTGGGTGCTCAGTGCTCAGGGTGCTGGGTGCTCAGTACTCAGGGTGTTCAGTGCTCAGGGTGCTGGGTGCTCAGTGCTCGGGGTGCTGGGTACTCAGTGCTCAGTACACAGGGTGCTGAGTGCTCAGTGCTCGGGGTGCTGGGTGCTCAGTGCTCATTACTCAGAGTGCTCAGTGCTCAGGGTGCTGGGTGCTCAGTACTCAGGGTGCTGGGTGCTCAGTGCTCAGGGTGCTGGGTGCTCAGTACTCAGGGTGCTGGGTCCTCAGTGCTCAGGGTGCTGGGTGCTCAATGCTCAGGGTGCTCAGTACTCAGGGTGCTGTGTGTTCAGTGCTCAGGGTACTGGGTGCTCAGTACTCAGGGTGCTCGGTGCTTAGTACTCAGGGTGCTGGGTGCTCAGTACTCCGGGTGCTCATTGCTCAGGGTGCTGGGAGCTCAGTACTCAGGGTGCTGGGTGCTCAGTACTCAGGGTGCTCAGTGCTCAGTACACAGGGTGCTCAGTGCTCAGTACTCAGGGTGCTCAGTGCTCAGGGTGCTGGGTGCTCAGTGCTCGGGGTGATGGGTGCTCAGTGCTCACGGTGCTGTGTGCTCAGTACTCAGGGTGCTCAGTACTCAGGGTGCTTGGTGCTCAGTGCTCAGGGTGCTTGGTGCTCAGTGCTCAGGTTGCTGGGTGCTCAATACTCAGGGTGCTGGGTGCTCAGTACTCAGGGTGCTCTGTGATCAGTACTCAGGGTGCTCAGTGCTCAGGGTGCTGGGTGCTCAGTGCTCGGGGTGCTGGGTGCTCAGTGCTCGGGGTGCTGGTTGCTCAGTACTCAGGGTGCTCGGTGCTCAGTACTCAGGGTGCTGGGTGCTCAGTGCTCAGGGTGCTGGGTGCTCAGTACTCAGGGTGCTGGGTGCTCGGTGCTCAGTACACTGGGTGCTCAGTACTCAGGGTGCTGGGTGCTCAGTACTCAGGGTGCTCGGTGCTCAATACTCAGGGTGCTGGGTGCTCAGTTCTCGGGGTGCTGGGTGCTCATTAATCAGGGTGCTGGGTGCTCAGTACTCAGGGTTCTCAGTGCTTGGGGTGCTGGGTGCTCAGTTCTCAGGGTGCTCAGTGCTTGGGGTGAAGGGTGCTCAGTACTCAGGGTGCTGGGTCCTCGGTGCTCAGGTTGCTGGGTGCTCAGTACTCGGGGTGCTGGGTGCTCAGTACTCAGGGTGCTGGGTGCTCATTGCTCGGGGTGCTGGGTCCTCAGTGCTACGGGTGCTGGGTGCTCAGTGCTCGGGGTGCTGGGTGCTCAGTGCTCGGGGCGCTGGGTGCTCAGTGCTCGGGGTGCTCGGTGCTCAGTACTCATGGTGCTGGGTGCTCAGTGCTCAGGGTGCTCGGTGCTCAGTACTCAGGGTGCTGGGTGCTCAGTGCTCAGGTTGCACAGTACTCAGGATGCTGGGTGCTCAGTGCTCGGGATGCTGGGTGCTCAGTACTCAGGGTGCTCAGTACTCAGGATGCTGGGTGCTCAGTACTCAGGGTGCTGGGTGCTCAGTACTCAGGGTGCTGGGTGCTCAGTCCTCAGGGTGCTAAGTGCTCAGGGTGCTGGGTGCTCAGTGCTCAGGGTGCTGTGTGCTCAGTGCTCAGGGTGCTTGGTGCTCAGTGCTCAGGTTGCTGGGTGCTCAATACTCAGGGTGCTGGGTGCTCAGTACTCAGGGTGCTCAGTGCTCAGTAATCAGGGTGCTCAGTGCTCAGTACTCAGCGTGCTGGGTGCTCAGTGCTCAGGGTGCTCGGTGCTCAGTACTCAGGGTGCTCAGTGCTCAGTACTCAGTGTGCTGGGTGCTCAGTGCTCAGGGTGCTGGGTGCTCAGTACTCAGGGTGCTTTGTGCTTAGTACTCAGGGTGCTCCGTCCTCAGTGCTCAGGGTGCTGGGTGCTCAGTACTCAGGGTGCTGGGTGCTCAGTGGTCAGGGTGCTCAGTGCTCAGCACTCAGGGTGCTCGGTGCTCAGTGCTCAGGGTGCTCAGTGCTCAGTACTCAGGGTGCTCAGTGCTCTGGGTGCTGGGTGCTCAGTGCTCAGAGTGCTGGGTGCTCAGTGCTCAGGGTGCTGGGTGCTCAGTACTCAGGGTGCTCAGTGCTCAGGGTGCTGGGTGCTCAGTGCTCGGGGTGCTGGGTACTCAGTGCTCAGTACACAGGATGCTGAGTGCTCAGTGCTCGGGGTGCTGGGTGCTCAGTGCTCATTACTCAGGGTGCTGGGTGCTCAGTGCTCAGGGTGCTGGGTGCTCAGTACTCAGGGTGCTGGGTGCTCAGTGCTCTGGGTGCTGGGTGCTCAGTACTCAGGGTGCTGGGTCCTCAGTGCTCAGGGTGCTGGGTGCTCAATGCTCGGGGTGCTCAGTACTCAGGGTGCTGTGTGTTCAGTGCTCAGGGTACTGGGTGCTCAGTACTCAGGGTGCTCGGTGCTTAGTACTCAGGGTGCTGGGTGCTCAGTACTCAGGGTGCTGGGTGCTCAGTACTCAGGGTGCTCAGTGCTCAGTACTCAGGGTGCTCAGTGCTCAGTACTCAGGGTGCTCAGTGCTCAGGGTGCTGGGTGCTCAGTGCTCGGGGTGCTGGGTGCTCAGTGCTCACGGTGCTGTGTGCTCAGTACTCAGGGTGCTCAGTACTCAGGGTGCTTGGTGCTCAGTGCTCAGGGTGCTCGGTGCTCAGTGCTCAGGTTGCTGGGTGCTCAATACTCAGGGTGCTGGGTGCTCAGTACTCAGGGTGCTCAGTGCTCAGTACTCAGGGTGCTCAGTGCTCAGGGTGCTGGGTGCTCAGTGCTCGGGGTGCTGGGTGCTCAGTGCTCGGGGTGCTGGGTGCTCAGTACTCAGGGTGCTCGGTGCTCAGTACTCAGGGTGCTGGGTGCTCAGTGCTCAGGGGGCTGGGTGCTCAGTACTCAGGGTGCTGGGTGCTCGGTGCTCAGTACACTGGGTGCTCAGTACTCAGGGTGCTGGGTGCTCACTACTCAGGGTGCTCGGTGCTCAATACTCAGGGTGCTGGGTGCTCAGTTCTCGGGGTGCTGGGTGCTCATTAATCAGGGTGCTGGGTGCTCAGTACTCAGGGTGCTCAGTGCTTGGGGTGCTGGGTGCTCAGTTCTCAGGGTGCTTAGTGCTTGGGGTGCAGGGTGCTCAGTACTCAGGGTGCTGGTTGCTCAGTGCTCAGGGTGCTGGGTGCTGAGTACTCAGGGTGCTGGGTGCTCAGTACTCAGGGTGCTGGGTGCTCAGTGCTCGGGGTGCTGGGTGCTCAGTGCTCGGGTTGCTGGGTGCTTAGTGCTCGGGGTGCTGGGTGCTCAGTGCTCAGGGTGCTGGGTGCTCAGTGCTCAGGGTGCTGGGTGCTCAGTGCTCGGGGAGCTGGGTGCTCAGTGCTCGGTGTCCTCGGTGCTCAGTGCACGGGGTGGTGGGTGCTCAGTACTCGGGGAGCTCAGTGCTCAGTACTCAGGGTGCTGGGTGCTCAGTGCTCAGGGTGGTGGGTGCTCAGTGCTCGGGGTGCTGGGTGCTCGGTGCTCAGTTTGCTGGGTCCTCAGTACTCGGGGTGCTGGGTGCTCAGTACTCAGGGTGCTGGGTGCTCATTGCTCGGGGTGCTGGGTCCTCAGTGCTACGGGTGCTGGGTGCTCAGTGCTCGGGGTGCTGGGTGCTCAGTGCTCGGGGTGCTGGGTGCTCAGTGCTCGGGGTGCTCGGTGCTCAGTACTCAGGGTGCTGGGTGCTCAGTGCTCAGGGTGCTCGGTGCTCAGTACTCAGGGTGCTGGGTGCTCAGTGCTCAGTGTGCTCAGTGCTCAGTACGGTGGGTGCTCAGTACTCAGGGTGTTGGGTGCTCAGTGCTCAGGGTGATCGGTGCTCAGTACTCAGGGTGCTCAGTACTCAGGGTGCTGGGTGCTCAGGGCTCGGGGTGCTGGGTGCTCAGTGCTCAGGGTGCTCCGTGCTCAGTGCTCAGGGTGCTCGGTGCTCAGTGCTCAGGTTGCTGGGTGCTCAGTACTCAGGGTGCTGGGTGCTGAGTGCTCAGGGTGCTGGGTGCTCAGTACTCGGGGTGCTCGGTGCTCAGTACTCAGGGTGCTGTGTGCTCAGAACTCAGGGTGCTGGGTGCTCAGTGATCAGGGTGCTCTCTGCTCAGTACTCAGGGTGCTGGGTGCTCAGTGCTCAGGGTGCTGGGTGCTCAGTACTCAGGGTGCTGGGTGCTCAGTGCTCATGGTGATCGGTGCTCAGTCCTCAGGGTGCTCAGTACTCAGGGTGCTGTGTGCTCAGTGCTCATGGTGCTGGGTGCTCAGTACTCAGGGTGCTGTGTGCTCAGTGCTCAGGGTGCTGGGTGCTCAGTACTCAGGGTGCTGGGTGCTCAGTACTCAGGGTGCTCAGTGCTCGGGGAGCTCGGTGCTCAGTACTCAGGGTGCTGGGTGCTCAGTACTCAGTGCTCGGGGTCCTGGGTGCTCAGCGCTCTGGGTGCTTAGTGCACAGTACTCAGGGTGCTGGGTGCTCAGTATTCAGGGTGCTCAGTGCTCGGGGTGCTGGGTGCTCATTACTCAGGGTGCTGGGTGCTCAGTACTCAGGGTGCTGGGTGCTCATTCTCGTGGTGCTGGGTGCTCAGTGCTCGGGGTGCTGGGTGCTCAGTACTCGGGGTGCTTGGTGCTCAGTGCTCAGCGTGCTGGGTGCTCAGTACTCAGGGTGCTCGGTTCTCAGTACTCAGGGCGTTGGGTGCTCATTCTCGGGGTGCTGGGTGCTCAGTGCTCAGGGTGCTGGGTGCTCAGTGCTCAGGGTCCTCTATGCTCAGTACTCAGGGTGCTCAGTACTCAGCGTGCTTTGTGCTCAGTGCTCAGGGTGCTGGGTGCTCAGTGCTCGGGGTGCTAGGTGCTCAGTACTCAGGGTGCTGGGTGCTCAGTGCTCGGGGTGCTGGGTGCTCAGTACTCAGGGTGCTGGGTGCTCAGTACTCAGGGTGCTGGGTGCTCAGTGCTCAGGGTGCTGGGTGCTCAGTACTCAGGGTGCTCGGTGCTCAGTACTCAGGGTGCTCGGTGCTCAGTACTCAGGGTGCTGGGTGCTCAGTACTCAGGGTGCTGGGTGCTCAGTACTCAGGGTGCTGGGTGCTCAGTGCTCAGGGTGCTGGGTGCTCAGTGCTCAGTACTCAGGGTGCTGGGTGCTCAGTGCTCAGGGTGCTGAGTGCTCAGTACTCAGCGTGCTGGGTGCTCAGTACTCAGGGTGCTGGGTGTTCAGTGCTCAGGGTGCTGGGTGCTCAGTGCTCAGGGTGCTGGGTGCTCAGTGCTCGGGGAGCTCGGTGCTCAGTACTCAGGGTGCTGGGTGCTCAGTACTCAGTGCTCGGGGTCCTGGGTGCTCCGTGCTCGGGGTGATCTGTTCTCAGTACTCAGGGTGCTGGGTGCTCAGTGCTCGGGGTGCTGGGTGATCAGTACTCGGGGTGCTCAGTACTCAGGGTACTGGGTGCTCAGTACTCAGGCTGCTGGGTGCTCAGAGCTCGGGGTGCTCGGTGCTCAGTACTCGGGGTGCTGGGTGCTCAGTGCTCATGGTGATTGGTGCTCAGTGCTCGGGGTGCTGGGTGCTCAGTGCTGAGGGTGCTGGCTGCTCAGTGCTCAGGGTGCTGGGTGCTCAGTACTCAGGGTGCTAGGTGCTCAGTACTCAGGGTGCTCAGTGCTCAGTACTCAGCGTGCTGGGTGCTCAGTGCTCAGGGTCCTCGGTGCTCAGTACTCAGGGTGTTCAGTGCTCAGTACTCAGCGTGCTTTGTGCTCAGTGCGCAGGGTGCTGGGTGCTCAGTACTCAGGGTGCTCGGTGCTCAGTATTCAGGGTGCTGGGTGCTCAGTACTCAGGGTGCTGGGTACTCAGTGCTCGGGGTGCTCGGTGATCAGTACTCAGGGTGCTGGGTGCTCATTATTCAGGGTGCTGGGTGCTCAGTGCTCAGGGTGCTGGGTGCTCAGTGCTCGGGGTGCTCGGTGATCAGTACTCAGGGTGCTGGGTGCTCAGTGCTCAGGGTGCTGAGTACTCAGTACTCAGGGTGCTGGGTGCTCAGTGCTCAGGGTTCTGGGTGCTCAGTACTCAGGGTGCTGGGTGCTCATTACTCAGGGTGCTGGGTGCTCAGTGCTCAGGGTGCTGGGTGCTCAGTCCTCAGGGTGCTGGGTGCTCAGTACTCAGGGTGTTCGGTGCTTAGTACTCAGGGTGCTCAGTGCTCAGTACTCAGGGTGCTGGTTGCTCAGTGCTCGGGGTGCTCGGTGCTCAATACTCAGGGTGCTGGGTGCTCAGTACTCAGGGTGCTGGGTGCTCCGTACTCAGGGTGCTGGGTGCTCAGTACTCAGGGTGCTGGGGGCTCAGTACTCAGGGTGCTGGGTGCTCAGTGCTCAGGGTGCTGGGTGCTCAGTACTCAGGGTGCTGGGTGCTCAGTACTCAGGGTGCTCGCTGCTCAGTACTCAGGGTGCTGGGTGCTCAGTGCTCAGGGTGCTTTGTACTCAGTACTCAGGGTTCTGGGTGCTCAGTACTCAGGGTGCTGGGTGCTCAGTGCTCAGGGTGCTGGGTGCTCAGTGCTCAGGGTGCTGTGTGCTCAGTACTCAGGGTGCTGGGTGCTCAGTGCTCAGGGTGATCGGTGCTCAGTACTCAGGGTGATCAGTACTCAGGGTGCTGGGTGCTCAGTGCTCAGGGTGCTGAGTACTCAGTACTCAGGGTGCTGGGTGCTCAGTGCTCAGGTTGCTGGGTGCTCAGTACTCAGGGTGCTGGGTCCTCAGTGCTCAGGGTGCTCGGTGCTCAATGCTCGGGGTGCTCAGTACTCAGGGTGCTGTGTGTTCAGTGCTCAGGGTACTGGGTGCTCAGTACTCAGGGTGCTCGGTGCTTAGTACTCAGGGTGCTGGGTGCTCAGTACTCCGGGTGCTCATTGCTCAGGGTGCTGGGTGCTCAGTACTCAGGGTGCTGGGTGCTCAGTACTCAGGGTGCTCAGTGCTCAGTACTCAGGGTGCTCAGTGCTCAGTACTCAGGGTGCTCAGTGCTCAGGGTGCTGGGTGCTCAGTGCTCGGGGTGCTGGGTGCTCAGTGCTCACGGTGCTGTGTGCTCAGTACTCAGGGTGCTCAGTACTCAGGGTGCTTGGTGCTCAGTGCTCAGGGTGCTCGGTGCTCAGTGCTCAGGTTGCTGGGTGCTCAATACTCAGGGTGCTGGGTGCTCAGTTCTCAGGGTGCTCAGTGCTCAGTACTCAGGGTGCTCAGTGCTCAGGGTGCTGGGTGCTCAGTGCTCGGGGTGCTGGGTGCTCAGTGCTCGGGGTGCTGGGTGCTCAGTACTCAGGGTGCTCGGTGCTCAGTACTCAGGGTGATGGGTGCTCAGTGCTCAGGGGGCTGGGTGCTCAGTACTCAGGGTGCTGGGTGCTCGGTGCTCAGTACACTGGGTGCTCAGTACTCAGGGTGCTGGGTGCTCAGTACTCAGGGTGCTCGGTGCTCAATACTCAGGGTGCTGGGTGCTCAGTTCTCGGGGTGCTGTGTGCTCATTAATCAGGGTGCTGGGTGCTCAGTACTCAGGGTGCTCAGTGCTTGGGGTGCTGGGTGCTCAGTTCTCAGGGTGCTTAGTGCTTGGGGTGCAGGTTGCTCAGTACTCAGGGTGCTGGTTGCTCAGTGCTCAGGGTGCTGGGTGCTGAGTACTCAGGGTGCTGGGTGCTCAGTACTCAGGGTGCTGGGTGCTCAGTGCTCGGGGTGCTGGGTGCTCAGTGCTCGGGTTGCTGGGTGCTCAGTGCTCGGGGTGCTGGGTGCTCAGTGCTCAGGGTGCTGGGTGCTCAGTGCTCAGGGTGCTGGGTGCTCAGTGCTCGGGGAGCTGGGTGCTCAGTGCTCGGTGTCGTCGGTGCTCAGTGCACAGGGTGGTGGGTGCTCAGTACTCGGGGAGCTCAGTGCTCAGTACTCAGGGTGCTGGGTGCTCAGTGCTCAGGGTGGTGGGTGCTCAGTGCTCGGGGTGCTGGGTGCTCGGTGCTCAGTTTGCTGGGTGCTCCGTACTCGGGGTGCTGGGTGCTCAGTACTCAGGGTGCTGGGTGCTCATTGCTCGGGGTGCTGGGTCCTCAGTGCTACGGGTGCTGGGTGCTCAGTGCTCGGGGTGCTGGGTGCTCAGTGCTCGGGGTGCTGGGTGCTCAGTGCTCGGGGTGCTCGGTGCTCAGTACTCAGGGTGCTGGGTGCTCAGTACTCAGGGTGCTGGGTGCTCAGTGCTCAGTGTGCTCAGTGCTCAGTACGGTGGGTGCTCAGTACTCAGGGTGTTGGGTGCTCAGTGCTCAGGGTGATCGGTGCTCAGTACTCAGGGTGCTCAGTACTCAGGGTGCTGGGTGCTCAGGGCTCGGGGTGCTGGGAGCTCAGTACTCAGGGTGCTGGGTGCTCAGTGCTCGGTGTGCTGGGTGCTGAGTGCTCAGGGTGCTGGGTGCTCAGTACTCGGGGTGCTCGGTGCTCAGTACTCAGGGTGCTGGGTGCTCAGTACTCAGGGTGCTGGGTGCTCAGTGATCAGTGTGCTCTCTGCTCAGTACTCAGGGTGCTGGGTGCTCAGTGCTCAGGGTGCTGGGTGCTCAGTACTCAGGGTGCTGGGTGCTCAGTGCTCATGGTGATCGGTGCTCAGTCCTCAGGGTGCTCAGTACTCAGGGTGCTGTGTGCTCAGTGCTCATGGTGCTGGGTGCTCAGTACTCAGGGTGCTGTGTGCTCAGTGCTCAGGGTGCTGGGTGCTCAGTACTCAGGGTGCTGGGTGCTCAGTATTCAGGGTGCTCAGTGCTCGGGGAGCTCGGTGCTCAGTACTCAGGGTGCTGGGTGCTCAGTACTCAGTGCTCGGGGTCCTGGGTGCTCAGCGCTCTGGGTGCTTAGTGCACAGTACTCAGGGTGCTGGGTGCTCAGTATTCAGGGTGCTCAGTGCTCGGGGTGCTGGGTGCTCAGTGCTCGGGGTGCTGGGTGCTCAGTACTCGGGGTGCTGGGTGCTCAGTGCTCAGCGTGCTGGGTGCTTAGTACTCAGGGTGCTCGGTTCTCAGTACTCAGGGTGCTGGGTGCTCATTCTCGGGGTGCTGGGTGCTCAGTGCTCAGGGTGCTGGGTGCTCAGTGCTCAGGGTCCTCTATGCTCAGTACTCAGGGTGCTCAGTACTCAGCGTGCTTTGTGCTCAGTGCTCAGGGTGCTGGGTGCTCAGTGCTCGGGGTGCTAGGTGCTCAGTACTCAGGGTGCTGGGTGCTCAGTGCTCGGGGTGCTGGGTGCTCAGTACTCAGGGTGCTGGGTGCTCAGTACTCAGGGTGCTGGGTGCTCAGTGCTCAGGGTGCTGGGTGCTCAGTACTCAGGGTGCTCGGTGCTCAGTACTCAGGGTGCTCGGTGCTCAGTACTCAGGGTGCTGGGTGCTCAGTACTCAGGGTGCTGGGTGCTCATTACTCAGGGTGCTGGGTGCTCAGTGCTCAGGGTGCTGGGTGCTCAGTGCTCAGTACTCAGGGTGCTGGGTGCTCAGTGCTCAGGGTGCTGAGTGCTCAGTACTCAGCGTGCTGGGTGCTCAGTACTCAGGGTGCTGGGTGTTCAGTGCTCAGGGTGCTGGGTGCTCAGTGCTCAGGGTGCTGGGTGCTCAGTGCTCGGGGAGCTCGGTGCTCAGTACTCAGGGTGCTGGGTGCTCAGTACTCAGTGCTCGGGGTCCTGGGTGCTCCGTGCTCGGGGTGATCTGTTCTCAGTACTCAGGGTGCTGGGTGCTCAGTGCTCGGGGTGCTGGTTGATCAGTACTCGGGGTGCTCAGTACTCAGGGTACTGGGTGCTCAGTACTCAGGCTGCTGAGTGCTCAGAGCTCGGGGTGCTCGGTGCTCAGTACTCGGGGTGCTGGGTGCTCAGTGCTCAGGGTGCTTGGTGCTCAGTGCTCGGGGTGCTGGGTGCTCAGTGCTGAGGGTGCTGGCTGCTCAGTGCTCAGGGTGCTGGGTGCTCAGTACTCAGGGTGCTAGGTGCTCAGTACTCAGGGTGCTCAGTGCTCAGTACTCAGCGTGCTGGGTGCTCAGTGCTCAGGGTCCTCGGTGCTCAGTACTCAGGGTGTTCAGTGCTCAGTACTCAGCGTGCTTTGTGCTCAGTGCGCAGGGTGCTGGGTGCTCAGTACTCAGGGTGCTGGGTGCTAAGTATTCAGGGTGCTGGGTGCTCAGTACTCAGGGTGCTGGGTGCTCAGTGCTCGGGGTGCTCGGTGATCAGTACTCAGGGTGCTGGGTGCTCATTATTCAGGGTGCTGGGTGCTCAGTGCTCAGGGTGCTGGGTGCTCAGTGCTCGGGGTGCTCGGTGATCAGTACTCAGCGTGCTGGGTGCTCAATGCTCAGGGTGCTGAGTACTCAGTACTCAGGGTGCTGGGTGCTCAGTGCTCAGGGTGCTGGGTGCTCAGTACTCAGGGTGCTGGGTGCTCATTACTCAGGGTGCTGGGTGCTCAGTGCTCAGGGTGCTGGGTGCTCAGTCCTCAGGGTGCTGGGTGCTCAGTACTCAGGGTGTTCGGTGCTTAGTACTCAGGGTGCTCAGTGCTCAGTACTCAGGGTGCTGGTTGCTCAGTGCTCGGGGTGCTCGGTGCTCAATACTCAGGGTGCTGGGTGCTCAGTACTCAGGGTGCTGGGTGCTCCGTACTCAGGGTGCTGGGTGCTCAGTACTCAGGGTGCTGGGGGCTCAGTACTCAGGGTGTTGGGTGCTCAGTGCTCAGGGTGCTGGGTGCTCAGTACTCAGGGTGTTGGGTGCTCAGTACTCAGGGTGCTCGCTGCTCAGTACTCAGGGTGCTGGGTGCTCAGTGCTCAGGGTGCTTTGTACTCAGTACTCAGGGTTCTGGGTGCTCAGTACTCAGGGTGCTGGGTGCTCAGTGCTCAGGGTGCTGGGTGCTCAGTACTCAGGGTGCTGGGTGCTCAGTGCTCAGGGTGATCGGTGCTCAGTACTCAGGGTGCTCAGTACTCAGGTTGCTGTGTGCTCAGTGCTCAGGGTGCTGGGTGCTCAGTACTCAGGGTGCTCAGTGCTCAGGGTGCTGGGTGCTCAGGGTGCTGGGTGCTCAGTGCTCGGGGTGCTGGGTGCTCAGTGCTCAGTGCTCAGGGTGCTGGGTGCTCAGTGCTCAGGGTGCTGTGTGCTCAGTGCTCAGTACTCAGCGTGCTGGGTGCTCAGTGCTCAGAGTGTTGGGTGCTCAGTACTCAGGGTGCTGGGTGCTCAGTGCTCAGTGCTCAGGGTGCTCAGTGCTCAGGGTGCTCAGTGCTCAGGGTGCTGGGTGCTCAGGGTGCTGGGTGCTCAGTGCTCGGGGTGCTGGGTGCTCAGTGCTCAGTGCTCAGGGTGCTGGGTGCTCAGTTCTCAGTGCTCAGGGTGCTGGGTGTTCAGTACTCAGGGTGCTCGGTGCTCAGTGCTCAGGGTGCTAGGTGCTCAGTACTCAGGGTGCTGGGTGCTCAGTGCTCGGGGTGCTGGGTGCTCAGTGCTCAGGGTGATCAGTGCTCAGTACTCAGGGTGCTGGGTGCTCAGTACTCAGGGTGCTGGGTGCTCAGTGCTCAGGGTGCTGGGTGCTCAGTACTCAGGGTTCTGGGTGCTCAGTACTCAGGGTGCTGGGTGCTCAATGCTCAGGGTGCTGGGTGCTCAGTGCTCAGGGTGCTGGGTGCTCAGTACTCAGGGTGCTGGGTGCTCAGTGCTCAGGGTGATCGGTGCTCAGTACTCAGGGTGCTCAGTACTCAGGGTGCTGGGTGCTCAGTACTCAGGGTGCTGGGTGCTCAGTGCTCAGGGTGCTGGGTGCTCAGTGCTCTGGGTGCTGGGTGCTCAGTGCTCAGGGTGCTGGGTGCTCAGTGCTCAGGGTGCTGGGTGCTCAGTGATCGGGGTGATGGGTGCTGAGTGCTCAGGGTGCTGGGTGCTCAGTGCTCGGGGTGCTCGGTGCTCAGTGCTCAGGGTCCTGGGTTCTCAGTACTCAGGGTGCTGGGTGCTTAGTAATCAGGGTGCTCAGTGCTCAGTACACAGGGTGCTGGGTGCTCAGTGCTCGGGGTGCTGGGTTCTCAGTGCTCAGTACTCAGGGTGCTGGGTGCTCAGTGCTCAGGGTGCTGAGTGCTCAGTACTCAAGGTGCTGGGTGCTCAGTGCTCGGGGAGCTCGGTGCTCAGTACTCAGGGTGCTGGGTGCTCAGTACTCAGTGCTCAGGGTCCTGGGTGCTCCGTGCTCGGGGTGCTGGGTGCTCAGTACTCAGGGTGCTGGGTGCTCGTTCTCGAGGTGCTGGGTGCTCAGTGCTCGGGGTGCTGGGTGCTCAGTACTCAGGGTGCTGGGGGCTCAGTACTCAGGGTGCTGGGTGCTCAGTACTCAGGGTGCTCGGTTCTCAGTACTCAGGGTGCTGGGTGCTCATTCTCGTGGTGCTGGGTGCTCAGTGCTCGGGGTGCTGGGTGCTCAGTACTCAGGGTGCTGGGGGCTCAGTGCTCAGGGTGCTGGGTGCTCAGTGCTCAGGGTGCTGGGTGCTCAGTGCTCGGGGAGCTCGGTGCTCAGTACTCAGGGTGCTGGGTGCTCAGTACTCAGTGCTCAGGGTCCTGGGTGCTCCGTGCTCGGGGTGCTGGGTGCTCAGTACTCAGGGTGCTGGGTGCTCATTCTCGAGGTGCTGGGTGCTCAGTGCTCGGGGTGCTGGGTGCTCAGTACTCAGGGTGCTGGGGGCTCAGTACTCAGGGTGCTGGGTGCTCAGTACTCAGGGTGCTCGGTTCTCAGTACTCAGGGTGCTGGGTGCTCATTCTCGTGGTGCTGGGTGCTCAGTGCTCGGGGTGCTGGGTGCTCAGTACTCAGGGTGCTGGGGGCTCAGTACTCAGGGTGCTGGGTGCTCAGTACTCAGGGTGATCTGTTCACAGTACTCAGGGTGCTGGGTGCTCAGTGCTCGGGGTGCTGGGTGCTCAGTACTCGGGGAGCTCAGTACTCAGGGTACTGGGTGCTCAGTACTCAGGGTGCTGGGTGCTCAGTGCTCGGGGTGCTCGGTGCTAAGTACTCGGGGTGCTGGGTGCTCAGTACTCGGGGTGCTGGGTGCTCAGTGCTCAGGGTGCTGGGTGCTCAGTGCTCGGGGTGGTGGGTGCTTAGTGCTGAGGGTGCTGGCTGCTCAGTGCTCAGGGTGCTGGGTGCTCAGTGCTCGGGGTGGTGGGTGCTCAGTACTCAGGGTGCTGGGTGCTCAGTACTCAGGGTGCTGGGTGCTCAGTGCTCAGGGTGCTGGGTGCTCAGTGCTCTGGGTGCTGGGTGCTCAGTGCTCAGGGTGCTGGGTGCTCAGTGCTCAGGGTGCTGGGTGCTCAGTGATCGGGGTGATGGGTGCTGAGTGCTCAGGGTGCTGGGTGCTCAGTGCTCGGGGTGCTCGGTGCTCAGTGCTCAGGGTCCTGGGTTCTCAGTACTCAGGGTGCTGGGTGCTTAGTAATCAGGGTGCTCAGTGCTCAGTACACAGGGTGCTGGTGCTCAGTGCTCGGGGTGCTGGGTTCTCAGTGCTCAGTACTCAGGGTGCTGGGTGCTCAGTGCTCAGGGTGCTGAGTGCTCAGTACTCAGGGTGCTGGGTGCTCAGTGCTCGGGGAGCTCGGTGCTCAGTACTCAGGGTGCTGGGTGCTCAGTACTCAGTGCTCAGGGTCCTGGGTGCTCCGTGCTCGGGGTGCTGGGTGCTCAGTACTCAGGGTGCTGGGTGCTCATTCTCGAGGTGCTGGGTGCTCAGTGCTCGGGGTGCTGGGTGCTCAGTACTCAGGGTGCTGGGGGCTCAGTACTCAGGGTGCTGGGTGCTCAGTACTCAGGGTGCTCGGTTCTCAGTACTCAGGGTGCTGGGTGCTCATTCTCGTGGTGCTGGGTGCTCAGTGCTCGGGGTGCTGGGTGCTCAGTACTGAGGGTGCTGGGTGCTCAGTGCTCAGGGTGCTGGGTGCTCAGTGCTCAGGGTGCTGGGTGCTCAGTGCTCGGGGAGCTCGGTGCTCAGTACTCAGGGTGCTGGGTGCTCAGTACTCAGTGCTCAGGGTCCTGGGTGCTCCGTGCTCGGGGTGCTGGGTGCTCAGTACTCAGGGTGCTGGGTGCTCATTCTCGAGGTGCTGGGTGCTCAGTGCTCGGGGTGCTGGGTGCTCAGTACTCAGGGTGCTGGGGGCTCAGTACTCAGGGTGCTGGGTGCTCAGTACTCAGGGTGCTCGGTTCTCAGTACTCAGGGTGCTGGGTGCTCATTCTCGTGGTGCTGGGTGCTCAGTGCTCGGGGTGCTGGGTGCTCAGTACTCAGGGTGCTGGGGGCTCAGTACTCAGGGTGCTGGGTGCTCAGTACTCAGGGTGATCTGTTCTCAGTACTCAGGGTGCTGGGTGCTCAGTGCTCGGGGTGCTGGGTGCTCAGTACTCGGGGAGCTCAGTACTCAGGGTACTGGGTGCTCAGTACTCAGGGTGCTGGGTGCTCAGTGCTCGGGGTGCTCGGTGCTAAGTACTCGGGGTGCTGGGTGCTCAGTACTCGGGGTGCTGGGTGCTCAGTGCTCAGGGTGCTGGGTGCTCAGTGCTCGGGGTGGTGGGTGCTTAGTGCTGAGGGTGCTGGCTGCTCAGTGCTCAGGGTGCTGGGTGCTCAGTGCTCGGGGTGGTGGGTGCTCAGTACTCAGGGTGCTGGGTGCTCAGTACTCAGGGTGCTGGGTGCTCAGTACTCAGGATGCTGGGTGCTCAGTGCTCGGGGTGCTCGGTGATCAGTACTCAGGGTGCTGGGTGCTCAGTGCTCAGGGTGCTCGGTGATCAGTTCTCAGGGTGCTGGGTGCTCAGTGCTCAGGGTGCTGAGTACTCAGTACTCAGGGTGCTGGGTGCTCAGTGCTCAGGGTGCTGGGTTTTCAGTGCTCAGGGTGCTGGGTGCTCAGTGCTCGGGGTGCTGGGTGCTCAGTGCTCGGGGTGCTGGGTGCTCAGTGCTCGGGGTGCTGGGTGCTCAGTGCTCGGGGTGCTGGGTGCTCAGTGCTCAGGGTGCTGGGTGCTCAGTACTCAGGGTGCTGGGTGCTCAGTGCTCGGGGTGCTCGGTGATCAGTACTCAGGGTGCTGGGTGCTCAGTGCTCGGGGTGCTCGGTGATCAGTACTCAGGGTGCTGGGTGCTCAGTGCTCAGGGTGCTGAGTACTCAGTACTCAGGGTGCTGGGTGCTCAGTGCTCAGGGTGCTGGGTGCTCAGTGCTCAGGGTGCTGGGTGCTCAGTGCTCGGGGTGCTGGGTGCTCAGTGCTCGGGGTGCTGGGTGCTCAGTACTCAGGGTGCTGGGTGCACAGTGCTCAGGGTGCTGGGTGCTCAGTACTCAGGGTGCTGGGTGCTCAGTACTCAGGGTGCTGGGTGCTCAGTACTCAGGGTGCTGGGTGCTCAGTACTCAGGGTGCTCGGTGCTCAGTTCTCAGGGTGCTGGGTGCTCAGTGCTCAGGGTGCTTTGTACTCAGTACTCAGGGTTCTGGGTGCTCATAACTCAGGGTGCTGTGTGCTCAGTGCTCAGGGTGCTGGGTGCTCAGTGCTCAGGGTGCTGGGTGCTCAGTACTCAGGGTGCTGGGTGCTCAGTGCTCAGGGTGATCGTTGCTCAGTACTCAGGGTGCTCAGTACTCAGGGTGCTGGGTGCTCAGTGCTCAGGGTGCTGGGTGCTCAGTACTCAGGGTGCTGGGTGCTTAGTGCTCGGGGTGCTGGGTGCTCAGTGCTCAGGGTGATCGGTGCTCAGTACTCAGGGTGCTGGGTGCTCAGTGCTCAGGTTGCTGGGTGCTCAGTCCTCAGGGTGCTCAGTGCTCAGGGTGCAGGGAGCTCAGTGCTCAGGGTGCTTTGTACTCAGTACTCAGGGTTCTGGGTGCTCATAACTCAGGGTGCTGGGTGCTCAGTGCTCAGGGTGCTGGGTGCTCAGTGCTCAGGGTGCTGGGTGCTCAGTACTCAGGGTGCTGGGGGCTCAGTACTCAGGGTGCTGGGTGCTCAGTACTCAGGGTGATCTGTTCTCAGTACTCAGGGTGCTGGGTGCTCAGTGCTCGGGGTGCTGGGTGCTCAGTACTCGGGGAGCTCAGTACTCAGGGTACTGGGTGCTCAGTACTCAGGGTGCTGGGTGCTCAGTGCTCGGGGTGCTCGGTGCTAAGTACTCGGGGTGCTGGGTGCTCAGTACTCGGGGTGCTGGGTGCTCAGTGCTCAGGGTGCTGGGTGCTCAGTGCTCGGGGTGGTGGGTGCTCAGTGCTGAGGGTGCTGGCTGCTCAGTGCTCAGGGTGCTGGGTGCTCAGTGCTCGGGGTGGTGGGTGCTCAGTACTCAGGGTGCTGGGTGCTCAGTACTCAGGGTGCTGGGTGCTCAGTACTCAGGATGCTGGGTGCTCAGTGCTCGGGGTGCTCGGTGATCAGTACTCAGGGTGCTGGGTGCTCAGTGCTCAGGGTGCTCGGTGATCAGTTCTCAGGGTGCTGGGTGCTCAGTGCTCAGGGTGCTGAGTACTCAGTACTCAGGGTGCTGGGTGCTCAGTGCTCAGGGTGCTGGGTTTTCAGTGCTCAGGGTGCTGGGTGCTCAGTGCTCGGGGTGCTGGGTGCTCAGTGCTCGGGGTGCTGGGTGCTCAGTGCTCGGGGTGCTGGGTGCTCAGTGCTCGGGGTGCTGGGTGCTCAGTGCTCGGGGTGCTGGGTGCTCAGTACTCAGGGTGCTGGGTGCTCAGTGCTCGGGGTGCTCGGTGATCAGTACTCAGGGTGCTGGGTGCTCAGTGCTCGGGGTGCTCGTTGATCAGTACTCAGGGTGCTGGGTGCTCAGTGCTCAGGGTGCTGAGTACTCAGTACTCAGGGTGCTGGGTTCTCAGTGCTCAGGGTGCTGGGTGCTCAGTGCTCAGGGTGCTGGGTCTCAGTGCTCGGGGTGCTGGGTGCTCAGTGCTCGGGGTGCTGGGTGCTCAGTGCTCGGGGTGCTGGGTGCTCAGTGCTCGGGGTGCTGGGTGCTCAGTGCTCGGGGTGCTGGGTGCTCAGTACTCAGGGTGCTGGGTGCTCATTACTCAGGGTGCTGGGTGCTCAGTGCTCAGGGTGCTGGGTGCTCAGTCCTCAGGGTGCTGGGTGCTCAGTACTCAGGGTGTTCGGTGCTTAGTACTCAGGGGGTTCAGTGCTCAGTACTCAGGGTGCTGGTTGCTCAGTGCTCGGGGTGCTCGGTGCTCAGTACTCAGGGTGCTGGGTGCACAGTGCTCAGGGTGCTGGGTACTCAGTACTCAGGGTGCTGGGTGCTCAGTACTCAGGGTGCTGGGTGCTCAGTACTCAGGGTGCTGGGTGCTCAGTACTCAGGGTGCTCGGTGCTCAGTACTCAGGGTGCTGTGTGCTCAGTGCTCAGGGTGCTTTGTACTCAGTACTCAGGGTTCTGGGTGCTCATAACTCAGGGTGCTGGGTGCTCAGTGCTCAGGGTGCTGGGTGCTCAGTGCTCAGGGTGCTGGGTGCTCAGTACTCAGGGTGCTGGGTGCTCAGTGCTCAGGGTGATCGTTGCTCAGTACTCAGGGTGCTCAGTACTCAGGGTGCTGGGTGCTCAGTGCTCAGGGTGCTGGGTGCTCAGTACTCAGGGTGCTGGGTGCTCAGTGCTCGGGGTGCTGGGTGCTCAGTGCTCAGGGTGATCGGTGCTCAGTACTCAGGGTGCTGGGTGCTCAGTGCTCAGGTTGCTGGGTGCTCAGTCCTCAGGGTGCTCAGTGCTCAGGGTGCAGGGAGCTCAGTGCTCGGGGTGCTCGGTGCTCAGTACTCAGGGTGCTGAGTGCTCAGTACTCAGGGTGCTGGGTGCTCAGTACTCATGGTGCTGGGTGCTCAGTACTCAGGGGGCTGGGTGCTCAGTGCTCAGGGTGATGGGTGCTCAGTGCTCAGGTTGTTGGGTGCTCAGTGCTCGGGGTGCTGGGTGCTCAGTTCTCGGGGTGCTGGGTGGTCAGTGCTCAGTGCTCAGGGTGCTGCGTGCTCAGTGCTCAGTGCTCAGGGTGCTGGGTGCTCAGTACTCAGGGTGCTGGGTGCTCAGTACTCAGGGTGCTGGGTGCTCAGTTCTCACCCTGCTGGGTGCTCAGTACTCTGGGTGTTGGGTGCTCAGTACTCAGGATGCTGGGTGGTCAGTGCTCGGGGTGCTGGGTGCTCAGTGCTCAGGGTGCTGGGTGCTCAGTGCTCAGGGTGCTAGGTGCTCAGTACTCAGGGTGCTGGGAGCTCAGTGCTCGGGGTGCTCGGTGCTCAGTACTCAAGGTGCTGGGTGTTCAGTGCTCAGGGTGCGGGGTGCTCAGTCCTCGGGGTGCTCCATGCTCAGTGCTCAGGGTGCGGGGTGCTCAGTCCTCGGGGTGCTCCATGCTCAGTGCTCGGGGTGCTGGGTGCTCAGTGCTCGGGGTGCTGGGTGCTCAGTGCTCAGTACTCAGGGTGCTGGGTGCTCAGTGCTCTGGGTGCTGAGTGCTCAGTACTCAGCGTGCTGGGTGCTCAGTACTCAGGGTGCTGGGTGCTCAGTGCTCAGGGTGCTGGGTGCTCAGTGCTCAGGGTGCTGGGTGCTCAGTGCTCGGGGAGCTCGGTGCTCAGTACTCAGGGTGCTGGGTGCTCAGTACTCAGTGCTCGGGGTCCTGGGTGCTCCGTGCTCAGGGTGCTGGGTGCTCAGTACTCAGGGTGCTGGGTCCTCAGTGCTCAGGGTGCTGGGTGCTCAGTGCTCAGGGTGCTGGGTGCTCAGTACTCCGGGTGCTGGGTGCTCAGTGCTCAGGGTGATCGGTGCTCAGTACTCAGGGTGCTCAGTACTCAGGTTGCTGGTTGCTCAGTGCTCAGGGTCCTGGGTGCTCAGTACTCAGGGTGCTGGGTGCTCAGTGCTCAGGGTGCTGAGTGCTCAGTACTCAGCATGCTGGGTGCTCAGTACTGAGGGTGCTGGGTGCTCAGTGCTCAGGGTGCTGGGTGCTCAGTGCTCAGGGTGCTGGGTGCTCAGTGCTCGGGGAGCTCGGTGCTCAGTACTCAGGGTGCTGGGTGCTCAGTACTCAGTGCTCGGGGTCCTGGGTGCTCCGTGCTCGGGGTGCTGGGTGCTCAGTACTCAGGGTGCTGGGTACTCATTCTCGGGGTGCTGGGGGCTCAGTGCTCGGGGTGCTGTTTGCTCAGTACTCAGGGTGCTGGGGGCTCAGTACTCAGGGTGCTGGGTGCTCAGTACTCAGGGTGCTCGGTTCTCAGTACTCAGGGTGCTGGGTGCTCATTCTCGTGGTGCTGGGTGCTCAGTGCTCGGGGTGCTGGGTGCTCATTACTCAGGGTGCTGGGGGCTCAGTACTCAGGGTGCTGGGTGCTCAGTACTCAGGGTGATCTGTTCTCAGTACTCAGGGTGCTGGGTGCTCAGTGCTCGGGGTCCTGGGTGCTCAGTACTCGGGGAGCTCAGTACTCAGGGTACTGGGTGCTCAGTACTCAGGGTGCTGGGTGCTCAGTGCTCAGGGTGCTGGGTGCTCAGTGCTCAGGGTGCTCGGTGATCAGTTCTTAGGGTGCTGGGTGCTCAGTGCTCAGGGTGCTGAGTACTCAGTACTCAGGGTGCTGGGTGCTCAGTGCTCAGGGTGCTGGGTTTTCAGTGCTCAGGGTGCTGGGTGCTCAGTGCTCGGGGTGCTGGGTGCTCAGTGCTCGGGGTGCTGGGTGCTCAGTGCTCGGGGTGCTGGGTGCTCAGTGCTCGGGGTGCTGGGTGCTCAGTGCTCAGGGTGCTGGGTGCTCAGTACTCAGGGTGCTGGGTGCTCAGTACTCGGGTGCTGGGTGCTCAGTGCTCAGGGTGCTGGGTGCTCAGTGCTCAGGGTGCTGGGTGCTCAGTGCTCGGGGTGCTGGGTGCTCAGTGCTCAGGGTGCTTTGTACTCAGTACTCAGGGTTCTGGGTGCTCATAACTCAGGGTGCTGGGTGCTCAGTGCTCAGGGTGCTGGGTGCTCAGTGCTCAGGGTGCTGGGTGCTCAGTACTCAGGGTGCTGGGTGCTCAGTGCTCAGGGTGATCGTTGCTCAGTACTCAGGGTGCTCAGTACTCAGGGTGCTGGGTGCTCAGTGCTCAGGGTGCTGGGTGCTCAGTACTCAGGGTGCTGGGTGCTCAGTGCTCGGGGTGCTGGGTGCTCAGTGCTCAGGGTGATCGGTGCTCAGTACTCAGGGTGCTGGGTGCTCAGTGCTCAGGTTGCTGGGTGCTCAGTCCTCAGGGTGCTCAGTGCTCAGGGTGCAGGGAGCTCAGTGCTCGGGGTGCTCGGTGCTCAGTACTCAGGGTGCTGAGTGCTCAGTACTCAGGGTGCTGGGTGCTCAGTTCTCACCCTGCTGGGTGCTCAGTACTCTGGGTGTTGGGTGCTCAGTACTCAGGATGCTGGGTGGTCAGTGCTCGGGGTGCTGGGTGCTCAGTGCTCAGGGTGCTGGGTGCTCAGTGCTCAGGGTGCTAGGTGCTCAGTACTCAGGGTGCTGGGAGCTCAGTGCTCGGGGTGCTCGGTGCTCAGTACTCAAGGTGCTGGGTGTTCAGTGCTCAGGGTGCGGGGTGCTCAGTCCTCGGGGTGCTCCATGCTCAGTGCTCAGGGTGCGGGGTGCTCAGTCCTCGGGGTGCTCCATGCTCAGTGCTCGGGGTGCTGGGTGCTCAGTGCTCGGGGTGCTGGGTGCTCAGTGCTCAGTACTCAGGGTGCTGGGTGCTCAGTGCTCTGGGTGCTGAGTGCTCAGTACTCAGCGTGCTGGGTGCTCAGTACTCAGGGTGCTGGGTGCTCAGTGCTCAGGGTGCTGGGTGCTCAGTGCTCAGGGTGCTGGGTGCTCAGTGCTCGGGGAGCTCGGTGCTCAGTACTCAGGGTGCTGGGTGCTCAGTACTCAGTGCTCGGGGTCCTGGGTGCTCCGTGCTCAGGGTGCTGGGTGCTCAGTACTCAGGGTGCTGGGTGCTCAGTGCTCAGGGTGCTGGGTGCTCAGTGCTCAGGGTGCTGGGTGCTCAGTACTCCGGGTGCTGGGTGCTCAGTGCTCAGGGTGATCGGTGCTCAGTACTCAGGGTGCTCAGTACTCAGGTTGCTGGTTGCTCAGTGCTCAGGGTCCTGGGTGCTCAGTACTCAGGGTGCTGGGTGCTCAGTGCTCAGGGTGCTGAGTGCTCAGTACTCAGCATGCTGGGTGCTCAGTACTGAGGGTGCTGGGTGCTCAGTGCTCAGGGTGCTGGGTGCTCAGTGCTCAGGGTGCTGGGTGCTCAGTGCTCGGGGAGCTCGGTGCTCAGTACTCAGGGTGCTGGGTGCTCAGTACTCAGTGCTCGGGGTCCTGGGTGCTCCGTGCTCGGGGTGCTGGGTGCTCAGTACTCAGGGTGCTGGGTACTCATTCTCGGGGTGCTGGGGGCTCAGTGCTCGGGGTGCTGTTTGCTCAGTACTCAGGGTGCTGGGGGCTCAGTACTCAGGGTGCTGGGTGCTCAGTACTCAGGGTGCTCGGTTCTCAGTACTCAGGGTGCTGGGTGCTCATTCTCGTGGTGCTGGGTGCTCAGTGCTCGGGGTGCTGGGTGCTCATTACTCAGGGTGCTGGGGGCTCAGTACTCAGGGTGCTGGGTGCTCAGTACTCAGGGTGATCTGTTCTCAGTACTCAGGGTGCTGGGTGCTCAGTGCTCGGGGTCCTGGGTGCTCAGTACTCGGGGAGCTCAGTACTCAGGGTACTGGGTGCTCAGTACTCAGGGTGCTGGGTGCTCAGTGCTCAGGGTGCTGGGTGCTCAGTGCTCAGGGTGCTCGGTGATCAGTTCTTAGGGTGCTGGGTGCTCAGTGCTCAGGGTGCTGAGTACTCAGTACTCAGGGTGCTGGGTGCTCAGTGCTCAGGGTGCTGGGTTTTCAGTGCTCAGGGTGCTGGGTGCTCAGTGCTCGGGGTGCTGGGTGCTCAGTGCTCGGGGTGCTGGGTGCTCAGTGCTCGGGGTGCTGGGTGCTCAGTGCTCGGGGTGCTGGGTGCTCAGTGCTCAGGGTGCTGGGTGCTCAGTACTCAGGGTGCTGGGTGCTCAGTACTCGGGTGCTGGGTGCTCAGTGCTCAGGGTGCTGGGTGCTCAGTGCTCAGGGTGCTGGGTGCTCAGTGCTCGGGGTGCTGGGTGCTCAGTGCTCAGGGTGCTTTGTACTCAGTACTCAGGGTTCTGGGTGCTCATAACTCAGGGTGCTGGGTGCTCAGTGCTCAGGGTGCTGGGTGCTCAGTGCTCAGGGTGCTGGGTGCTCAGTACTCAGGGTGCTGGGTGCTCAGTGCTCAGGGTGATCGTTGCTCAGTACTCAGGGTGCTCAGTACTCAGGGTGCTGGGTGCTCAGTGCTCAGGGTGCTGGGTGCTCAGTACTCAGGGTGCTGGGTGCTCAGTGCTCGGGGTGCTGGGTGCTCAGTGCTCAGGGTGATCGGTGCTCAGTACTCAGGGTGCTGGGTGCTCAGTGCTCAGGTTGCTGGGTGCTCAGTCCTCAGGGTGCTCAGTGCTCAGGGTGCAGGGAGCTCAGTGCTCGGGGTGCTCGGTGCTCAGTACTCAGGGTGCTGAGTGCTCAGTACTCAGGGTGCTGGGTGCTCAGTACTCATGGTGCTGGGTGCTCAGTACTCAGGGGGCTGGGTGCTCAGTGCTCAGGGTGATGGGTGCTCAGTGCTCAGGTTGTTGGGTGCTCAGTGCTCGGGGTGCTGGGTGCTCAGTTCTCGGGGTGCTGGGTGGTCAGTGCTCAGTGCTCAGGGTGCTGCGTGCTCAGTGCTCAGTGCTCAGGGTGCTGGGTGCTCAGTACTCAGGGTGCTGGGTGCTCAGTACTCAGGGTGCTGGGTGCTCAGTTCTCACCCTGCTGGGTGCTCAGTACTCTGGGTGTTGGGTGCTCAGTACTCAGGATGCTGGGTGGTCAGTGCTCGGGGTGCTGGGTGCTCAGTGCTCAGGGTGCTGGGTGCTCAGTGCTCAGGGTGCTAGGTGCTCAGTACTCAGGGTGCTGGGAGCTCAGTGCTCGGGGTGCTCGGTGCTCAGTACTCAAGGTGCTGGGTGTTCAGTGCTCAGGGTGCGGGGTGCTCAGTCCTCGGGGTGCTCCATGCTCAGTGCTCAGGGTGCGGGGTGCTCAGTCCTCGGGGTGCTCCATGCTCAGTGCTCGGGGTGCTGGGTGCTCAGTGCTCGGGGTGCTGGGTGGTCAGTGCTCAGTACTCAGGGTGCTGGGTGCTCAGTGCTCTGGGTGCTGAGTGCTCAGTACTCAGCGTGCTGGGTGCTCAGTACTCAGGGTGCTGGGTGCTCAGTGCTCAGGGTGCTGGGTGCTCAGTGCTCAGGGTGCTGGGTGCTCAGTGCTCGGGGAGCTCGGTGCTCAGTACTCAGGGTGCTGGGTGCTCAGTACTCAGTGCTCGGGGTCCTGGGTGCTCCGTGCTCAGGGTGCTGGGTGCTCAGTACTCAGGGTGCTGGGTGCTCAGTGCTCAGGGTGCTGGGTGCTCAGTGCTCAGGGTGCTGGGTGCTCAGTACTCCGGGTGCTGGGTGCTCAGTGCTCAGGGTGATCGGTGCTCAGTACTCAGGGTGCTCAGTACTCAGGTTGCTGGTTGCTCAGTGCTCAGGGTCCTGGGTGCTCAGTACTCAGGGTGCTGGGTGCTCAGTGCTCAGGGTGCTGAGTGCTCAGTACTCAGCATGCTGGGTGCTCAGTACTGAGGGTGCTGGGTGCTCAGTGCTCAGGGTGCTGGGTGCTCAGTGCTCAGGGTGCTGGGTGCTCAGTGCTCGGGGAGCTCGGTGCTCAGTACTCAGGGTGCTGGGTGCTCAGTACTCAGTGCTCGGGGTCCTGGGTGCTCCGTGCTCGGGGTGCTGGGTGCTCAGTACTCAGGGTGCTGGGTGCTCATTCTCGGGGTGCTGGGTGCTCAGTGCTCGGGGTGCTGTTTGCTCAGTACTCAGGGTGCTGGGGGCTCAGTACTCAGGGTGCTGGGTGCTCAGTACTCAGGGTGCTCGGTTCTCAGTACTCAGGGTGCTGGGTGCTCATTCTCGTGGTGCTGGGTGCTCAGTGCTCGGGGTGCTGGGTGCTCATTACTCAGGGTGCTGGGGGCTCAGTACTCAGGGTGCTGGGTGCTCAGTACTCAGGGTGATCTGTTCTCAGTACTCAGGGTGCTGGGTGCTCAGTGCTCGGGGTCCTGGGTGCTCAGTACTCGGGGAGCTCAGTACTCAGGGTACTGGGTGCTCAGTACTCAGGGTGCTGGGTGCTCAGTGCTCAGGGTGCTGGGTGCTCAGTGCTCAGGGTGCTCGGTGATCAGTTCTCAGGGTGCTGGGTGCTCAGTGCTCAGGGTGCTGAGTACTCAGTACTCAGGGTGCTGGGTGCTCAGTGCTCAGGGTGCTGGGTTTTCAGTGCTCAGGGTGCTGGGTGCTCAGTGCTCGGGGTGCTCGGTGCTCAGTGCTCGGGGTGCTGGGTGCTCAGTGCTCGGGGTGCTGGGTGATCAGTGCTCGGGGTGCTGGGTGCTCAGTGCTCAGGGTGCTGGGTGCTCAGTACTCAGGGTGCTGGGTGCTCAGTGCTCGGGGTGCTCGGTGATCAGTACTCAGGGTGCTGGGTGCTCAGTGCTCGGGGTGCTCGGTGATCAGTACTCAGGGTGCTGGGTGCTCAGTGCTCAGGGTGTTGAGTACTCAGTACTCAGGGTGCTGGGTGCTCAGTGCTCAGGGTGCTGGGTGCTCAGTGCTCAGGGTGCTGGGTGCTCAGTGCTCGGGGTGCTGGGTGCTCAGTGCTCGGGGTGCTGGGTGCTCAGTGCTCGGGGTGCTGGGTGCTCAGTGCTCGGGGTGCTGGGTGCTCAGTGCTCAGGGTGCTGGGTGCTCAGTACTCAGGGTGCTGGGTGCTCATTACTCAGGGTGCTGGGTGCTCAGTGCTCAGGGTGCTGGGTGCTCAGTCCTCAGGGTGCTGGGTGCTCAGTACTCAGGGTGTTCAGTGCTTAGTACCCAGGGGGCTCAGTGCTCAGTACTCAGGGTGCTGGTTGCTCAGTGCTCGGGGTGCTCGGTGCTCAGTACTCAGGGTGCTGGGTGCACAGTGCTCAGGGTGCTGGGTGCTCAGTACTCAGGGTGCTGGGTGCTCAGTACTCAGGGTGCTGGGTGCTCAGTACTCAGGGTGCTGGGTGCTCAGTGCTCAGGGTGCTGGGTGCTCAGTACTCAGGGTGCTGGGTGCTCAGTACTCAGGGTGCTCGGTGCTCAGTACTCAGGGTGCTGGGTGCTCAGTGCTCAGGGTGCTTTGTACTCAGTACTCAGGGTTCTGGGTGCTCATAACTCAGGGTGCTGGGTGCTCAGTGCTCAGGGTGCTGGGTGCTCAGTGCTCAGGGTGCTGGGTGCTCAGTACTCAGGGTGCTGGGTGCTCAGTGCTCAGGGTGATCGTTGCTCAGTACTCAGGGTGCTCAGTACTCAGGGTGCTGGGTGCTCAGTGCTCAGGGTGCTGGGTGCTCAGTACTCAGGGTGCTGGGTGCTCAGTGCTCGGGGTGCTGGGTGCTCAGTGCTCAGGGTGATCGGTGCTCAGTACTCAGGGTGCTGGGTGCTCAGTGCTCAGGTTGCTGGGTGCTCAGTGCTCAGGGTGCTGGGTGCTCAGTGCTCAGGGTGCTGGGTGCTCAGTACTCAGGGTGCTGGGTGCTCAGTGCTCAGGGTGATCGTTGCTCAGTACTCAGGGTGCTCAGTACTCAGGGTGCTGGGTGCTCAGTGCTCAGGGTGCTGGGTGCTCAGTACTCAGGGTGCTGGGTGCTCAGTGCTCGGGGTGCTGGGTGCTCAGTGCTCAGGGTGATCGGTGCTCAGTACTCAGGGTGCTGGGTGCTCAGTGCTCAGGTTGCTGGGTGCTCAGTCCTCAGGGTGCTCAGTGCTCAGGGTGCAGGGAGCTCAGTGCTCGGGGTGCTCGGTGCTCAGTACTCAGGGTGCTGAGTGCTCAGTACTCAGGGTGCTGGGTGCTCAGTACTCATGGTGCTGGGTGCTCAGTACTCAGGGGGCTGGGTGCTCAGTGCTCAGGGTGCTGGGTGCTCAGTGCTCAGGGTGCTGGGTGCTCAGTGCTCGGGGTGCTGGGTGCTCAGTTCTCGGGGTGCTGGGTGGTCAGTGCTCAGTGCTCAGGGTGCTGCGTGCTCAGTGCTCAGTGCTCAGGGTGCTGGGTGCTCAGTACTCAGGGTGCTGGGTGCTCAGTACTCAGGGTGCTGGGTGCTCAGTTCTCACCCTGCTGGGTGCTCAGTACTCTGGATGTTGGGTGCTCAGTACTCAGGATGCTGGGTGGTCAGTGCTCGGGGTGCTGGGTGCTCAGTGCTCAGGGTGCTGGGTGCTCAGTGCTCAGGGTGCTGGGTGCTCAGTACTCAGGGTGCTGGGAGCTCAGTGCTCGGGGTGCTCGGTGCTCAGTACTCAAGGTGCTGGGTGTTCAGTGCTCAGGGTGCGGGGTGCTCAGTCCTCGGGGTGCTCCATGCTCAGTGCTCAGGGTGCGGGGTGCTCAGTCCTCGGGGTGCTCCATGCTCAGTGCTCGGGGTGCTGGGTGCTCAGTGCTCGGGGTGCTGGGTGCTCAGTGCTCAGTACTCAGGGTGCTGGGTGCTCAGTGCTCAGGGTGCTGAGTGCTCAGTACTCAGCGTGCTGGGTGCTCAGTACTCAGGGTGCTGGGTGCTCAGTGCTCAGGGTGCTGGGTGCTCAGTGCTCAGGGTGCTGGGTGCTCAGTGCTCGGGGAGCTCGGTGCTCAGTACTCAGGGTGCTGGGTGCTCAGTACTCAGTGCTCGGGGTCCTGGGTGCTCCGTGCTCAGGGTGCTGGGTGCTCAGTACTCAGGGTGCTGGGTGCTCAGTGCTCAGGGTGCTGGGTGCTCAGTGCTCAGGGTGCTGGGTGCTCAGTACTCCGGGTGCTGGGTGCTCAGTGCTCAGGGTGATCGGTGCTCAGTACTCAGGGTGCTCAGTACTCAGGTTGCTGGGTGCTCAGTGCTCAGGGTGCTGGGTGCTCAGTACTCAGGTTGCTGGGTGCTCAGTGCACGGGGTGCTGGGTGCTCAGTGCTCAGGGTGATCGGTGCTCAGTACTCAGGGTGCTGGGTGCTCAGTGCTCAGGGTGCTGGGTGCTCAGTCCTCAGGGTGCTCAGTGCTCAGGGTGCTTGGTGCTCAGTGCTCGGGGTGCTCGGTGCTCAGTACTCAGGGTGCTGAGTGCTCAGTACTCAGGGTACTGGGTGCTCAGTACTCATGGTGCTGGGTGCTCAGTACTCAGGGGGCTGGGTGCTCAGTGCTCAGTGCTCAAGGTGCTGGGTGCTCAGTGCTCAGTGCTCAGGCAGCTGGGTGCTCAGTACTCAGGGTGCTGGGTGCTCAGTACTCAGGGGGCTGGGTGCTCAGTGCTCAGTGCTCAAGGTGCTGGGTGCTCAGTGCTCAGTGCTCAGGCAGCTGGGTGCTCAGTACTCTGGGTGTTGGGTGCTCAGTACTCAGGGTGCTCAGTGCTCAGTACTCGGGGTGCTGGGTGCTCAGTGCTCAGTGTGCTCAGTGCTCAGTGCTCAGGGTGCTGGGTGCTCAGTGCTCGGGGTGCTGGGTGCTCAGTACTCAGGGTGCTGTGTGCTCAGTGCTCAGTACTCAGCGTGCTGGGTGCTCAGTGCTCAGAGTTTTGGGTGCTCAGTACTCAGGGTGCTGGGTGCTCAGTGCTCAGTGCTCAGGGTGCTCAGTGCTCAGGGTGCTCAGTGCTCAGGGTACTGGGTGCTCAGTACTCAGTGTGCTCGGTGCTCCGTACTCAGGGTGCTGGGTGCTCAGTGCTCAGGGTGCTTTGTACTCAGTACTCAGGGTTCTGGGTGCTCATAACTCAGGGTGCTGGGTGCTCAGTGCTCAGGGTGCTGGGTGCTCAGTGCTCAGGGTGCTGGGTGCTCAGTACTCAGGGTGCTGGGTGCTCAGTGCTCAGGGTGATCGTTGCTCAGTACTCAGGGTGCTCAGTACTCAGCGTGCTGGGTGCTCAGTGCTCAGGGTGCTGATTGCTCAGTACTCAGGGTGCTGGGTGCTCAGTGCTCGGGGTGCTGGGTGCTCAGTGCTCAGGGTGATCGGTGCTCAGTACTCAGGGTGCTGGGTGCTCAGTGCTCAGGTTGCTGGGTGCTCAGTCCTCAGGGTGCTCAGTGCTCAGGGTGCAGGGAGCTCAGTGCTCGGGGTGCTCGGTGCTCAGTACTCAGGGTGCTGAGTGCTCAGTACTCAGGGTGCTGGGTGCTCAGTACTCATGGTGCTGGGTGCTCAGTACTCAGGGGGCTGGGTGCTCAGTGCTCAGTGTGCTGGGTGCTCAGTGCTCAGGGTGCTGGGTGCTCAGTGCTCGGGGTGCTGGGTGCTCAGTTCTCGGGGTGCTGGGTGGTCAGTGCTCAGTGCTCAGGGTGCTGGGTGCTCAGTGCTCAGTGCTCAGGGTGCTGGGTGCTCAGTACTCAGGGTGCTGGGTGCTCAGTACTCAGGGTGCTGGGTGCTCAGTTCTCAGGCTGCTGGGTGCTCAGTACTCTGGGTGTTGGGTGCTCAGTACTCAGGATGCTGGGTGCTCAGTGCTCGGGGTGCTGGGTGCTCAGTGCTCAGGGTGCTGGGTGCTCAGTGCTCAGGGTGCTGGGTGCTCAATACTCAGGGTGCTGGGAGCTCAGTGCTCGGGGTGCTCGGTGCTCAGTACTCAAGGTGCTGGGTGCTCAGTGCTCAGGGTGCGGGGTGCTCAGTCCTCGGGGTGCTCCATGCTCAGTGCTCAGGGTGCGGGGTGCTCAGTCCTCGGGGTGCTCCATGCTCAGTGCTCGGGGTGCTGGGTGCTCAGTGCTCGGGGTGCTGGGTGCTCAGTGCTCAGTACTCAGGGTGCTGGGTGCTCAGTGCTCAGGGTGCTGAGTGCTCAGTACTCAGCGTGCTGTGTGCTCAGTACTCAGGGTGCTGGGTGCTCAGTGCTCAGGGTGCTGGGTGCTGAGTGCTCAGGGTGCTGGGTGCTCAGTGCTCGGGGAGCTCGGTGCTCAGTACTCAGGGTGCTGGGTGCTCAGTACTCAGTGCTCGGGGTCCTGGGTGCTCCGTGCTCAGGGTGCTGGGTGCTCAGTACTCAGGCTGCTGGGTGCTCAGTGCTCAGGGTGCTGGGTGCTCAGTGCTCAGGGTGCTGGGTGCTCAGTACTCAGGGTGCTGGGTGCTCAGTGCTCAGGGTGATCGGTGCTCAGTACTCAGGGTGCTCAGTACTCAGGGTGCTGGGTGCTCAGTGCTCAGGATGCTGGGTGCTCAGTACTCAGGGTGCTGGGTGCTCAGTGCTCAGGGTGCTGGGTGCTCAGTCCTCAGGGTGCTCTGTGCTCAGGGTGCTTGGTGCTCAGTGCTCGGGTTGCTCGGTGCTCAGTACTCAGGGTTCTGAGTGCTCAGTACTCAGGGTACTGGGTGCTCAGTACTCATGGTGCTGGGTGCTCAGTACTCAGGGGGCTGGGTGCTCAGTGCTCAGTGTGCTGGGTGCTCAGTGCTCAGGGCGCTGGGTGCTCAGTGCTCGGGGTGCTGGGTGCTCAGTGCTCGGGGTGCTGGGTGGTCAGTGCTCAGTGCTCAAGGTGCTGGGTGCTCAGTGCTCAGTGCTCAGGCAGCTGGGTGCTCAGTACTCAGGGTGCTGGGTGCTCAGTGCTCAGGGTGATCGGTGCTCAGTACTCAGGGTGCTGGGTGCTCAGTGCTCGGGGTGCTGGGTGGTCAGTGCTCAGTGCTCAAGGTGCTGGGTGCTCAGTGCTCAGGGTGCTGGGTGCTCAGTGCTCAGGGTGCTGGGTGCTCAGTGCTCAGGGTGCTGGGTGCTCAGTGCTCAGGGTGCTCGGTGATCAGTTCTCAGGGTGCTGGGTGCTCAGTGCTCAGGGTGCTGGGTGCTCAGTGCTCGGGGTGCTGGGTGCTCAGTGCTCAGGGTGCTGGGTGCTCAGTGCTCAGGGTGCTCGGTGATCAGTTCTCAGGGTGCTGGGTGCTCAGTGCTCAGGGTGCTGAGTACTCAGTACTCAGGGTGCTGGGTGCTCAGTGCTCAGGGTGCTGGGTTTTCAGTGCTCAGGGTGCTGGGTGCTCAGTGCTCGGGGTGCTGGGTGCTCAGTGCTCGGGGTGCTGGGTGCTCAGTGCTCGGGGTGCTGGGTGCTCAGTGCTCGGGGTGCTGGGTGCTCAGTGCTCAGGGTGCTGGGTGCTCAGTACTCAGGGTGCTGGGTGCTCAGTGCTCGGGGTGCTCGGTGATCAGTACTCAGGGTGCTGGGTGCTCAGTGCTCGGGGTGCTCGGTGATCAGTACTCAGGGTGCTGGGTGCTCAGTGCTCAGGGTGTTGAGTACTCAGTACTCAGGGTGCTGGGTGCTCAGTGCTCAGGGTGCTGGGTGCTCAGTGCTCAGGGTGCTGGGTGCTCAGTGCTCGGGGTGCTGGGTGCTCAGTGCTCGGGGTGCTGGGTGCTCAGTGCTCGGGGTGCTGGGTGCTCAGTGCTCGGGGTGCTGGGTGCTCAGTGCTCAGGGTGCTGGGTGCTCAGTGCTCAGGGTGCTGGGTGCTCATTACTCAGGGTGCTGGGTGCTCAGTGCTCACGGTGCTGGGTGCTCAGTCCTCAGTGTGCTGGGTGCTCAGTACTCAGGGTGTTCAGTGCTTAGTACCCAGGGGGCTCAGTGCTCAGTACTCAGGGTGCTGGTTGCTCAGTGCTCAGGGTGCTCGGTGCTCAGTACTCAGGGTGCTGGGTGCACAGTGCTCAGGGTGCTGGGTGCTCAGTACTCAGGGTGCTGGGTGCTCAGTACTCAGGGTGCTGGGTGCTCAGTACTCAGGGTGCTGGGTGCTCAGTGCTCAGGGTGCTGGGTGCTCAGTACTCAGGGTGCTGGGTGCTCAGTACTCAGGGTGCTCGGTGCTCAGTACTCAGGGTGCTGGGTGCTCAGTGCTCAGGGTGCTTTGTACTCAGTACTCAGGGTTCTGGGTGCTCATAACTCAGGGTGCTGGGTGCTCAGTGCTCAGGGTGCTGGGTGCTCAGTGCTCAGGGTGCTGGGTGCTCAGTACTCAGGGTGCTGGGTGCTCAGTGCTCAGGGTGATCGTTGCTCAGTACTCAGGGTGCTCAGTACTCAGGGTGCTGGGTGCTCAGTGCTCAGGGTGCTGCGTGCTCAGTACTCAGGGTGCTGGGTGCTCAGTGCTCGGGGTGCTGGGTGCTCAGTGCTCAGGGTGATCGGTGCTCAGTACTCAGGGTGCTGGGTGCTCAGTGCTCAGGTTGCTGGGTGCTCAGTCCTCAGGGTGCTCAGTGCTCAGGGTGCAGGGAGCTCAGTGCTCGGGGTGCTCGGTGCTCAGTACTCAGGGTGCTGAGTGCTCAGTACTCAGGGTGCTGGGTGCTCAGTACTCATGGTGCTGGGTGCTCAGTACTCAGGGGGCTGGGTGCTCAGTGCTCAGGGTGCTGGGTGCTCAGTGCTCAGGGTGCTGGGTGCTCAGTGCTCGGGGTGCTGGGTGCTCAGTTCTCGGGGTGCTGGGTGGTCAGTGCTCAGTGCTCAGGGTGCTGCGTGCTCAGTGCTCAGTGCTCAGGGTGCTGGGTGCTCAGTACTCAGGGTGCTGGGTGCTCAGTACTCAGGGTGCTGGGTGCTCAGTTCTCACCCTGCTGGGTGCTCAGTACTCTGGATGTTGGGTGCTCAGTACTCAGGATGCTGGGTGGTCAGTGCTCGGGGTGCTGGGTGCTCAGTGCTCAGGGTGCTGGGTGCTCAGTGCTCAGGGTGCTGGGTGCTCAGTACTCAGGGTGCTGGGAGCTCAGTGCTCGGGGTGCTCGGTGCTCAGTACTCAAGGTGCTGGGTGCTCAGTGCTCAGGGTGCTGGGTGCTCAGTGCTCAGGGTGCTCGGTGATCAGTTCTCAGGGTGCTGGGTGCTCAGTGCTCAGGGTGCTGGGTGCTCAGTGCTCGGGGTGCTGGGTGCTCAGTGCTCAGGGTGCTGGGTGCTCAGTGCTCAGGGTGCTCGGTGATCAGTTCTCAGGGTGCTGGGTGCTCAGTGCTCAGGGTGCTGAGTACTCAGTACTCAGGGTGCTGGGTGCTCAGTGCTCAGGGTGCTGGGTTTTCAGTGCTCAGGGTGCTGGGTGCTCAGTGCTCGGGGTGCTGGGTGCTCAGTGCTCGGGGTGCTGGGTGTTCAGTGCTCGGGGTGCTGGGTGCTCAGTGCTCGGGGTGCTGGGTGCTCAGTGCTCAGGGTGCTGGGTGCTCAGTACTCAGGGTGCTGGGTGCTCAGTGCTCGGGGTGCTCGGTGATCAGTACTCAGGGTGCTGGGTGCTCAGTGCTCGGGGTGCTCGGTGATCAGTACTCAGGGTGCTGGGTGCTCAGTGCTCAGGGTGTTGAGTACTCAGTACTCAGGGTGCTGGGTGCTCAGTGCTCAGGGTGCTGGGTGCTCAGTGCTCAGGGTGCTGGGTGCTCAGTGCTCGGGGTGCTGGGTGCTCAGTGCTCGGGGTGCTGGGTGCTCAGTGCTCGGGGTGCTGGGTGCTCAGTGCTCGGGGTGCTGGGTGCTCAGTGCTCAGGGTGCTGGGTGCTCAGTACTCAGGGTGCTGTGTGCTCATTACTCAGGGTGCTGGGTGCTCAGTGCTCACGGTGCTGGGTGCTCAGTCCTCAGTGTGCTGGGTGCTCAGTACTCAGGGTGTTCAGTGCTTAGTACCCAGGGGGCTCAGTGCTCAGTACTCAGGGTGCTGGTTGCTCAGTGCTCGGGGTGCTCGGTGCTCAGTACTCAGGGTGCTGGGTGCACAGTGCTCAGGGTGCTGGGTGCTCAGTACTCAGGGTGCTGGGTGCTCAGTACTCAGGGTGCTGGGTGCTCAGTACTCAGGGTGCTGGGTGCTCAGTGCTCAGGGTGCTGGGTGCTCAGTACTCAGGGTGCTGGGTGCTCAGTACTCAGGGTGCTCGGTGCTCAGTACTCAGGGTGCTGGGTGCTCAGTGCTCAGGGTGCTTTGTACTCAGTACTCAGGGTTCTGGGTGCTCATAACTCAGGGTGCTGGGTGCTCAGTGCTCAGGGTGCTGGGTGCTCAGTGCTCAGGGTGCTGGGTGCTCAGTACTCAGGGTGCTGGGTGCTCAGTGCTCAGGGTGATCGTTGCTCAGTACTCAGGGTGCTCAGTACTCAGGGTGCTGGGTGCTCAGTGCTCAGGGTGCTGCGTGCTCAGTACTCAGGGTGCTGGGTGCTCAGTGCTCGGGGTGCTGGGTGCTCAGTGCTCAGGGTGATCGGTGCTCAGTACTCAGGGTGCTGGGTGCTCAGTGCTCAGGTTGCTGGGTGCTCAGTCCTCAGGGTGCTCAGTGCTCAGGGTGCAGGGAGCTCAGTGCTCGGGGTGCTCGGTGCTCAGTACTCAGGGTGCTGAGTGCTCAGTACTCAGGGTGCTGGGTGCTCAGTACTCATGGTGCTGGGTGCTCAGTACTCAGGGGGCTGGGTGCTCAGTGCTCAGGGTGCTGGGTGCTCAGTGCTCAGGGTGCTGGGTGCTCAGTGCTCGGGGTGCTGGGTGCTCAGTTCTCGGGGTGCTGGGTGGTCAGTGCTCAGTGCTCAGGGTGCTGCGTGCTCAGTGCTCAGTGCTCAGGGTGCTGGGTGCTCAGTACTCAGGGTGCTGGGTGCTCAGTACTCAGGGTGCTGGGTGCTCAGTTCTCACCCTGCTGGGTGCTCAGTACTCTGGATGTTGGGTGCTCAGTACTCAGGATGCTGGGTGGTCAGTGCTCGGGGTGCTGGGTGCTCAGTGCTCAGGGTGCTGGGTGCTCAGTGCTCAGGGTGCTGGGTGCTCAGTACTCAGGGTGCTGGGAGCTCAGTGCTCGGGGTGCTCGGTGCTCAGTACTCAAGGTGCTGGGTGTTCAGTGCTCAGGGTGCGGGGTGCTCAGTCCTCGGGGTGCTCCATGCTCAGTGCTCAGGGTGCGGGGTGCTCAGTCCTCGGGGTGCTCCATGCTCAGTGCTCGGGGTGCTGGGTGCTCAGTGCTCGGGGTGCTGGGTGCTCAGTGCTCAGTACTCAGGGTGCTGGGTGCTCAGTGCTCAGGGTGCTGAGTGCTCAGTACTCAGCGTGCTGGGTGCTCAGTACTCAGGGTGCTGGGTGCTCAGTGCTCAGGGTGCTGGGTGCTCAGTGCTCAGGGTGCTGGGTGCTCAGTGCTCGGGGAGCTCGGTGCTCAGTACTCAGGGTGCTGGGTGCTCAGTACTCAGTGCTCGGGGTCCTGGGTGCTCCGTGCTCAGGGTGCTGGGTGCTCAGTACTCAGGGTGCTGGGTGCTCAGTGCTCAGGGTGCTGGGTGCTCAGTGCTCAGGGTGCTGGGTGCTCAGTACTCCGGGTGCTGGGTGCTCAGTGCTCAGGGTGATCGGTGCTCAGTACTCAGGGTGCTCAGTACTCAGGTTGCTGGCTGCTCAGTGCTCAGGGTGCTGGGTGCTCAGTACTCAGGTTGCTGGGTGCTCAGTGCACGGGGTGCTGGGTGCTCAGTGCTCAGGGTGATCGGTGCTCAGTACTCAGGGTGCTGGGTGCTCAGTGCTCAGGGTGCTGGGTGCTCAGTCCTCAGGGTGCTCAGTGCTCAGGGTGCTTGGTGCTCAGTGCTCGGGGTGCTCGGTGCTCAGTACTCAGGGTGCTGAGTGCTCAGTACTCAGGGTACTGGGTGCTCAGTACTCATGGTGCTGGGTGCTCAGTACTCAGGGGGCTGGGTGCTCAGTGCTCAGTGCTCAAGGTGCTGGGTGCTCAGTGCTCAGTGCTCAGGCAGCTGGGTGCTCAGTACTCAGGGTGCTGGGTGCTCAGTACTCAGGGTGCTTGGTGCTCAGTTCTCAGGGTGCTGGGTGATCAGTACTCTGGGTGTTGGGTGCTCAGTACTCAGGGTGCTCAGTGCTCAGTACTCGGGGTGCTGGATGCTCAGTGCTCAGTGTGCTCAGTGCTCAGTGCTCAGGGTGCTGGGTGCTCAGTGCTCGGGGCGCTGGGAGCTCAGTGCTCGGGGTGCTGGGTGCTCAGTACTCAGGGTGCTGTGTGCTCAGTGCTCAGTACTCAGCGTGCTGGGTGCTCAGTGCTCAGAGTTTTGGGTGCTCAGTACTCAGGGTGCTGGGTGCTCAGTGCTCAGTGCTCAGGGTGCTCAGTGCTCAGGGTGCTCAGTGCTCAGGGTACTGGGTGCTCAGTACTCAGGGTGCTCGGTGCTCCGTACTCAGGGTGCTGGGTGCTCAGTGCTCAGGGTGCTTTGTACTCAGTACTCAGGGTTCTGGGTGCTCATAACTCAGGGTGCTGGGTGCTCAGTGCTCAGGGTGCTGGGTGCTCAGTGCTCAGGGTGCTGGGTGCTCAGTACTCAGGGTGCTGGGTGCTCAGTGCTCAGGGTGATCGTTGCTCAGTACTCAGGGTGCTCAGTACTCAGGGTGCTGGGTGCTCAGTGCTCAGGGTGCTGGGTGCTCAGTACTCAGGGTGCTGGGTGCTCAGTGCTCGGGGTGCTGGGTGCTCAGTGCTCAGGGTGATCGGTGCTCAGTACTCAGGGTGCTGGGTGCTCAGTGCTCAGGTTGCTGGGTGCTCAGTCCTCAGGGTGCTCAGTGCTCAGGGTGCAGGGAGCTCAGTGCTCGGGGTGCTCGGTGCTCAGTACTCAGGGTGCTGAGTGCTCAGTACTCAGGGTGCTGGGTGCTCAGTACTCATGGTGCTGGGTGCTCAGTACTCAGGGGGCTGGGTGCTCAGTGCTCAGGGTGCTGTGTGCTCAGTGCTCAGGGTGCTGGGTGCTCAGTGCTCGGGGTGCTGGGTGCTCAGTTCTCGGGGTGCTGGGTGGTCAGTGCTCAGTGCTCAGGGTGCTGGGTGCTCAGTGCTCAGTGCTCAGGGTGCTGGGTGCTCAGTACTCAGGGTGCTGCGTGCTCAGTACTCAGGGTGCTGGGTGCTCAGTTCTCAGGCTGCTGGGTGCTCAGTACTCTGGGTGTTGGGTGCTCAGTACTCAGGATGCTGGGTGCTCAGTGCTCGGGGTGCTGGGTGCTCAGTGCTCAGGGTGCTGGGTGCTCAGTGCTCAGGGTGCTGGGTGCTCAGTACTCAGGGTGCTGGGAGCTCAGTGCTCGGGGTGCTCGGTGCTCAGTACTCAAGGTGCTGGGTGCTCAGTGCTCAGGGTGCGGGGTGCTCAGTCCTCGGGGTGCTCCATGCTCAGTGCTCAGGGTGCGGGGTGCTCAGTCCTCGGGGTGCTCCATGCTCAGTGCTCGGGGTGCTGGGTGCTCAGTGCTCGGGGTGCTGGGTGCTCAGTGCTCAGTACTCAGGGTGCTGGGTGCTCAGTGCTCAGGGTGCTGAGTGCTCAGTACTCAGCGTGCTGTGTGCTCAGTACTCAGGGTGCTGGGTGCTCAGTGCTCAGGGTGCTGGGTGCTCAGTGCTCAGGGTGCTGGGTGCTCAGTGCTCGGGGAGCTCGGTGCTCAGTACTCAGGGTGCTGGGTGCTCAGTACTCAGTGCTCGGGGTCCTGGGTGCTCCGTGCTCAGGGTGCTGGGTGCTCAGTACTCAGGGTGCTGGGTGCTCAGTGCTCAGGGTGCTGGGTGCTCAGTGCTCAGGGTGCTGGGTGCTCAGTACTCAGGGTGCTGGGTGCTCAGTGCTCAGGGTGATCGGTGCTCAGTACTCAGGGTGCTCAGTACTCAGGGTGCTGGGTGCTCAGTGCTCAGGGTGCTGGGTGCTCAGTACTCAGGGTGCTGGGTGCTCAGTGCTCAGGGTGCTGGGTGCTCAGTCCTCAGGGTGCTCTGTGCTCAGGGTGCTTGGTGCTCAGTGCTCGGGTTGCTCGGTGCTCAGTACTCAGGGTTCTGAGTGCTCAGTACTCAGGGTACTGGGTGCTCAGTACTCATGGTGCTGGGTGCTCAGTACTCAGGGGGCTGGGTGCTCAGTGCTCAGTGTGCTGGGTGCTCAGTGCTCAGGGCGCTGGGTGCTCAGTGCTCGGGGTGCTGGGTGCTCAGTGCTCGGGGTGCTGGGTGGTCAGTGCTCAGTGCTCAAGGTGCTGGGTGCTCAGTGCTCAGTGCTCAGGCAGCTGGGTGCTCAGTACTCAGGGTGCTGGGTGCTCAGTGCTCAGGGTGATCGGTGCTCAGTACTCAGGGTGCTGGGTGCTCAGTGCTCAGGGTGCTGGGTGCTCAGTCCTCAGGGTGCTCTGTGCTCAGGGTGCTTGGTGCTCAGTGCTCGGGGTGCTCGGTGCTCAGTACTCAGGGTGCTGAGTGCTCAGTACTCAGGGTACTGGGTGCTCAGTACTCATGGTGCTGGGTGCTCAGTACTCAGGGGGCTGGGTGCTCAGTGCTCAGGGTGCTGGGTGCTCAGTGCTCAGGGTGCTGGGTGCTCAGTGCTCGGGGTGCTGGGTGCTCAGTTCTCGGGGTGCTGGGTGGTCAGTGCTCAGTGCTCAGGGTGCTGGGTGCTCAGTGCTCAGTGCTCAGGGTGCTGGGTGCTCAGTACTCAGGGTGCTGGGTGCTCAGTACTCAGGGTGCTGGGTGCTCAGTTCTCACCCTGCTGGGTGCTCAGTACTCTGGATGTTGGGTGCTCAGTACTCAGGATGCTGGGTGGTCAGTGCTCGGGGTGCTGGGTGCTCAGTGCTCAGGGTGCTGGGTGCTCAGTGCTCAGGGTGCTGGGTGCTCAGTACTCAGGGTGCTGGGAGCTCAGTGCTCGGGGTGCTCGGTGCTCAGTACTCAAGGTGCTGGGTGTTCAGTGCTCAGGGTGCGGGGTGCTCAGTCCTCGGGGTGCTCCATGCTCAGTGCTCAGGGTGCGGGGTGCTCAGTCCTCGGGGTGCTCCATGCTCAGTGCTCGGGGTGCTGGGTGCTCAGTGCTCGGGGTGCTGGGTGCTCAGTGCTCAGTACTCAGGGTGCTGGGTGCTCAGTGCTCAGGGTGCTGAGTGCTCAGTACTCAGCGTGCTGGGTGCTCAGTACTCAGGGTGCTGGGTGCTCAGTGCTCAGGGTGCTGGGTGCTCAGTGCTCAGGGTGCTGGGTGCTCAGTGCTCGGGGAGCTCGGTGCTCAGTACTCAGGGTGCTGGGTGCTCAGTACTCAGTGCTCGGGGTCCTGGGTGCTCCGTGCTCAGGGTGCTGGGTGCTCAGTACTCAGGGTGCTGGGTGCTCAGTGCTCAGGGTGCTGGGTGCTCAGTGCTCAGGGTGCTGGGTGCTCAGTACTCCGGGTGCTGGGTGCTCAGTGCTCAGGGTGATCGGTGCTCAGTACTCAGGGTGCTCAGTACTCAGGTTGCTGGGTGCTCAGTGCTCAGGGTGCTGGGTGCTCAGTACTCAGGTTGCTGGGTGCTCAGTGCACGGGGTGCTGGGTGCTCAGTGCTCAGGGTGATCGGTGCTCAGTACTCAGGGTGCTGGGTGCTCAGTGCTCAGGGTGCTGGGTGCTCAGTCCTCAGGGTGCTTAGTGCTCAGGGTGCTTGGTGCTCAGTGCTCGGGGTGCTCGGTGCTCAGTACTCAGGGTGCTGAGTGCTCAGTACTCAGGGTACTGGGTGCTCAGTACTCATGGTGCTGGGTGCTCAGTACTCAGGGGGCTGGGTGCTCAGTGCTCAGTGCTCAAGGTGCTGGGTGCTCAGTGCTCAGTGCTCAGGCAGCTGGGTGCTCAGTACTCAGGGTGCTGGGTGCTCAGTACTCAGGGTGCTTGGTGCTCAGTTCTCAGGGTGCTGGGTGATCAGTACTCTGGGTGTTGGGTGCTCAGTACTCAGGGTGCTCAGTGCTCAGTACTCGGGGTGCTGGGTGCTCAGTGCTCAGTGTGCTCAGTGCTCAGTGCTCAGGGTGCTGGGTGCTCAGTGCTCGGGGCGCTGGGAGCTCAGTGCTCGGGGTGCTGGGTGCTCAGTACTCAGGGTGCTGTGTGCTCAGTGCTCAGTACTCAGCGTGCTGGGTGCTCAGTGCTCAGAGTTTTGGGTGCTCAGTACTCAGGGTGCTGGGTGCTCAGTGCTCAGTGCTCAGGGTGCTCAGTGCTCAGGGTGCTCAGTGCTCAGGGTACTGGGTGCTCAGTACTCAGGGTGCTCGGTGCTCCGTACTCAGGGTGCTGGGTGCTCAGTGCTCAGGGTGCTTTGTACTCAGTACTCAGGGTTCTGGGTGCTCATAACTCAGGGTGCTGGGTGCTCAGTGCTCAGGGTGCTGGGTGCTCAGTGCTCAGGGTGCTGGGTGCTCAGTACTCAGGGTGCTGGGTGCTCAGTGCTCAGGGTGATCGTTGCTCAGTACTCAGGGTGCTCAGTACTCAGGGTGCTGGGTGCTCAGTGCTCAGGGTGCTGGGTGCTCAGTACTCAGGGTGCTGGGTGCTCAGTGCTCGGGGTGCTGGGTGCTCAGTGCTCAGGGTGATCGGTGCTCAGTACTCAGGGTGCTGGGTGCTCAGTGCTCAGGTTGCTGGGTGCTCAGTCCTCAGGGTGCTCAGTGCTCAGGGTGCAGGGAGCTCAGTGCTCGGGGTGCTCGGTGCTCAGTACTCAGGGTGCTGAGTGCTCAGTACTCAGGGTGCTGGGTGCTCAGTACTCATGGTGCTGGGTGCTCAGTACTCAGGGGGCTGGGTGCTCAGTGCTCAGGGTGCTGTGTGCTCAGTGCTCAGGGTGCTGGGTGCTCAGTGCTCGGGGTGCTGGGTGCTCAGTTCTCGGGGTGCTGGGTGGTCAGTGCTCAGTGCTCAGGGTGCTGGGTGCTCAGTGCTCAGTGCTCAGGGTGCTGGGTGCTCAGTACTCAGGGTGCTGGGTGCTCAGTACTCAGGGTGCTGGGTGCTCAGTTCTCAGGCTGCTGGGTGCTCAGTACTCTGGGTGTTGGGTGCTCAGTACTCAGGATGCTGGGTGCTCAGTGCTCGGGGTGCTGGGTGCTCAGTGCTCAGGGTGCTGGGTGCTCAGTGCTCAGGGTGCTGGGTGCTCAGTACTCAGGGTGCTGGGAGCTCAGTGCTCGGGGTGCTCGGTGCTCAGTACTCAAGGTGCTGGGTGCTCAGTGCTCAGGGTGCGGGGTGCTCAGTCCTCGGGGTGCTCCATGCTCAGTGCTCAGGGTGCGGGGTGCTCAGTCCTCGGGGTGCTCCATGCTCAGTGCTCGGGGTGCTGGGTGCTCAGTGCTCGGGGTGCTGGGTGCTCAGTGCTCAGTACTCAGGGTGCTGGGTGCTCAGTGCTCAGGGTGCTGAGTGCTCAGTACTCAGCGTGCTGTGTGCTCAGTACTCAGGGTGCTGGGTGCTCAGTGCTCAGGGTGCTGGGTGCTCAGTGCTCAGGGTGCTGGGTGCTCAGTGCTCGGGGAGCTCGGTGCTCAGTACTCAGGGTGCTGGGTGCTCAGTACTCAGTGCTCGGGGTCCTGGGTGCTCCGTGCTCAGGGTGCTGGGTGCTCAGTACTCAGGGTGCTGGGTGCTCAGTGCTCAGGGTGCTGGGTGCTCAGTGCTCAGGGTGCTGGGTGCTCAGTACTCAGGGTGCTGGGTGCTCAGTGCTCAGGGTGATCGGTGCTCAGTACTCAGGGTGCTCAGTACTCAGGGTGCTGGGTGCTCAGTGCTCAGGGTGCTGGGTGCTCAGTACTCAGGGTGCTGGGTGCTCAGTGCTCAGGGTGCTGGGTGCTCAGTCCTCAGGGTGCTCTGTGCTCAGGGTGCTTGGTGCTCAGTGCTCGGGTTGCTCGGTGCTCAGTACTCAGGGTTCTGAGTGCTCAGTACTCAGGGTACTGGGTGCTCAGTACTCATGGTGCTGGGTGCTCAGTACTCAGGGGGCTGGGTGCTCAGTGCTCAGTGTGCTGGGTGCTCAGTGCTCAGGGCGCTGGGTGCTCAGTGCTCGGGGTGCTGGGTGCTCAGTGCTCGGGGTGCTGGGTGGTCAGTGCTCAGTGCTCAAGGTGCTGGGTGCTCAGTGCTCAGTGCTCAGGCAGCTGGGTGCTCAGTACTCAGGGTGCTGGGTGCTCAGTGCTCAGGGTGATCGGTGCTCAGTACTCAGGGTGCTGGGTGCTCAGTGCTCAGGGTGCTGGGTGCTCAGTCCTCAGGGTGCTCTGTGCTCAGGGTGCTTGGTGCTCAGTGCTCGGGGTGCTCGGTGCTCAGTACTCAGGGTGCTGAGTGCTCAGTACTCAGGGTACTGGGTGCTCAGTACTCATGGTGCTGGGTGCTCAGTACTCAGGGGGCTGGGTGCTCAGTGCTCAGTGTGCTGGGTGCTCAGTGCTCAGGGCGCTGGGTGCTCAGTGCTCGGGGTGCTGGGTGCTCAGTGCTCGGGGTGCTGGGTGGTCAGTGCTCAGTGCTCAAGGTGCTGGGTGCTCAGTGCTCAGTGCTCAGGCAGCTGGGTGCTCAGTACTCAGGGTGCTGGGTGCTCAGTACTCAGGGTGCTGGGTGCTCAGTTCTCAGGGTGCTGGGTGATCAGTACTCTGGGTGTTGGGTGCTCAGTACTCAGGGTGCTCAGTGCTCAGTACTCGGGGTGCTGGGTGCTCAGTGCTCAGTGTGCTCAGTGCTCAGTGCTCAGGGTGCTGGGTGCTCAGTGCTCGGGGCGCTGGGAGCTCAGTGCTCGGGGTGCTGGGTGCTCAGTACTCAGGGTGCTGTGTGCTCAGTGCTCAGTACTCAGCGTGCTGGGTGCTCAGTGCTCAGAGTGTTGGGTGCTCAGTACTCAGGGTGCTGGGTGCTCAGTGCTCAGTGCTCAGGGTGCTCAGTGCTCAGGGTGCTCAGTGCTCAGGGTGCTGGGTGCTCAGGGTGCTGGGTGCTCAGTGCTCAGGGTGCTGGGTGCTCAGTGCTCAGTGCTCAGGGTCCTGGGTGCTCAGTGCTCAGTGCTCAGGGTGCTGGGTGTTCAGTACTCAGGGTGCTCGGTGCTCAGTGCTCAGGGTGCTAGGTGCTCAGTACTCAGGGTGCTGGGTGCTCAGTGCTCGGGGTGCTGGGTGATCAGTGCTCAGGGTGATCAGTGCTCAGTACTCAGGGTGCTGGGTGCTCAGTGCTCAGGGTGCTGGGTGCTCAGTCCTCAGGGTGCTCAGTACTCAGGGTGCTCGGTGCTCAGTGCTCAGTACTCAGGGTGCTCAGTACTCAGGGTGCTGGTTGCTCAGTGCTCGGGGTGCTGGGTGCTCAGTACTCAGGGTGCTGGGTGCTCAGTACTCGGGGTGCTGGGTGCTCAGTACTCAGGGTGCTGGGTGCTCAGTGCTCGGGGTGCTGGGTGCTCAGTGCTCAGGGTGATCGGTGCTCAGTGCTCAGGGTGCTGGGTGCTCAGTCCTCCGGGTGCTCAGTGCTCAGGGTGCTGGGTGCTCAGTGCTCGGGGTGTTTGGTGCTCAGTACTCAGGGTGTTGGGTGCTCAGTGCTCAGGGTGCTGGGTGCTCAGTGCTCAGGGTGCTCAGTGCTCAGTACTCAGTGCTCAGGGTGCTCAGTGCTCAGTGCTCAGGGTGCTGGGTGTTCAGTACTCAGGGTGCTGGGTGCTCAGTACTCAGGGTGTTGGGTGCTCAGTGCTCAGGGTGCTGGGTGCTCAGTACTCTGGGTGTTGGGTGCTCAGTACTCAGGGTGCTGGGTGCTCAGTACTCGGGGTGCTCCGTGCTCAGGGTGCTGGGTGCTCAGTGCTCAGGGTGCTGGGTGCTCAGTGCTCGGGGTGCTGGGTGCTGAGTGCTCAGGGTGCTGGGTGCTCAGTGCTCGGGGTGCTGGGTGCTGAGTGCTCAGGGTGCTGGGTGCTCAGTGCTCGGGCTGCTCGGTGCTCAGTGCTCAGGGTCCTGGGTGCTCAGTACTCAGGGTGCTGGGTGCTTAGTACTCAGGGTGCTCAGTGCTCAGTACACAGGGTGCTGGGTGCTCAGTGCTCGGGGTGCTGGGTGCTCAGTGCTCAGTACTCAGGGTGCTGGGTGCTCAGTGCTCGGGGTGCTTGGTGCTCAGTACTCAGCGTGCTGGGTGCTCAGTACTCAGGGTGCTGGGTGCTCAGTTCTCAGGGTGCTGGGTGCTCAGTGCTCAGGGTGCTGGGTGCTCAGTGATCGGGGTGCTGGGTGCTCAGTACTCAGTGTGCTCAGTGCTCGGGGAGCTCGGTGCTCAGTACTCAGGGTGCTGGGTGCTCAGTTCTCAGTGCTCGGGGTCCTGGGTGCTCCGTGCTCGGGGTGCTGTGTGCTCAGTGCTCTGGGTGCTTAGTGCTCAGTACTCAGGGTGCTGGGTGCTCAGTACTCATGGTGCTGGGTGCTCATTCTCAGGGTGCTGGGTGCTCAGTGCTCGGGTTGCTGGGTGCTCAGTACTCAGGGTGCTGGGGGCTCAGTACTCAGGGTGCTGGGTGCTCAGTACTCAGGGTGCTCGGTTCTCAGTACTCAGGGTGCTGGGTGCTCATTCTCGGGGTGCTGGGTGCTCAGTGCTCGGGGTGCTGGGTGCTCAGTACTCAGGGTGCTGGGTGCTCAGTCCACAGGGTGCTCAGTACTCAGGGTGCTCGGTGCTCAGTGCTCAGTACTCAGGGTGCTCAGTACTCAGGGTGCGGGTTGCTCAGTGCTCGGGGTGCTGGGTGCTCAGTTCTCAGGGTGCTGGGTGCTCAGTACTCGGGGTGCTGGGTGCTCAGTACTCAGGGTGCTGGGTGCTCAGTGCTAGGGGTGCTGGGTGCTCAGTGCTCAGGGTGATCGGTGCTCAGTGCTCAGGGTGCTGGGTGCTCAGTCCTCCGGGTGCACAGTGCTCAGGGTGCTGGGTGCTCAGTGCTCGGGGTGCTCGGTGCTCAGTACTCAGGGTGCTGAGTGCTCAGTACTCAGGGTGCTGGGTGCTCAGTACTCAGGGTGGTGGGTGCTCAGTACTCAGGGTGCTGGGTGCTCAGGGTGCTGGGTGCTCAGTACTCAGGGTGCTGGGTGCTCAGTGCTCGGGGTGCTGGGTGCTCAGGGCTGTGGTGCTGGGTGCTCAGTGGTCAGTGCTCAGGGTGCTGGGTGCTCAGTGCTCAGTGCTCAGGGTGCTGGTTGCTCAGTACTCAGGGTGCTGGGTGCTCAGTACTCAGGGTGCTGGGTGCTCATGGCTCAGGGTGCTCTGTGCTCAGTACTCAGGGTGCTGGGTGCTCAGTGCTCGGGGTGCTGCGTGCTCAGTGCTCAGTGTGCTGGGTGCTCAGTGCTCAGGGTGCTGGGTGCTCAGTGCTCAGGGTGCTGGGTGCTCAGTACTCGGGGTGCTCCGTGCTCAGGGTGCTGGGTGCTCAGTGCTCAGGGTGCTGGGTGCTCAGTGCTCGGGGTGCTGGGTGCTGAGTGCTCAGGGTGCTGGGTGCTCAGTGCTCGGGCTGCTCGGTGCTCAGTGCTCAGGGTCCTGGGTGCTCAGTACTCAGGGTGCTGGGTGCTCAGTGCTCAGGGTGCTGGGTGCTCAGTGATCGGGGTGCTGGGTGCTCAGTACTCAGTGTGCTCAGTGCTCGGGGAGCTCGGTGCTCAGTACTCAGGGTGCTGGGTGCTCAGTTCTCAGTGCTCGGGGTCCTGGGTGCTCCGTGCTCGGGGTGCTGGGTGCTCAGTGCTCTGGGTGCTTAGTGCTCAGTACTCAGGGAGCTGGGTGCTCAGTACTCATGGTGCTGGGTGCTCATTCTCAGGGTGCTGGGTGCTCAGTGCTCGGGTTGCTGGGTGCTCAGTACTCAGGGTGCTGGGGGCTCAGTACTCAGGGTGCTGGGTGCTCAGTACTCAGGGTGCTCGGTTCTCAGTACTCAGGGTGCTGGGTGCTCATTCTCGGGGTGCTGGGTGCTCAGTGCTCGGGGTGCTGGGTGCTCAGTACTCAGGGTGCTGGGTGCTCAGTACTCAGTGTGCTCAGTGCTCGGGGAGCTCGGTGCTCAGTACTCAGGGTGCTGGGTGCTCAGTTCTCAGTGCTCGGGGTCCTGGGTGCTCCGTGCTCGGGGTGCTGGGTGCTCAGTGCTCTGGGTGCTTAGTGCTCAGTACTCAGGGAGCTGGGTGCTCAGTACTCATGGTGCTGGGTGCTCATTCTCAGGGTGCTGGGTGCTCAGTGCTCGGGTTGCTGGGTGCTCAGTGCTCAGTACTCAGGGTGCTCAGTACTCAGGGTGCGGGTTGCTCAGTGCTCGGGGTGCTGGGTGCTCAGTTCTCAGGGTGCTGGGTGCTCAGTACTCGGGGTGCTGGGTGCTCAGTACTCAGGGTGCTGGGTGCTCAGTGCTAGGGGTGCTGGGTGCTCAGTGCTCAGGGTGATCGGTGCTCAGTGCTCAGGGTGCTGGGTGCTCAGTCCTCCGGGTGCACAGTGCTCAGGGTGCTGGGTGCTCAGTGCTCGGGGTGCTCGGTGCTCAGTACTCAGGGTGCTGAGTGCTCAGTACTCAGGATGCTGGGTGCTCAGTACTCAGGGTGGTGGGTGCTCAGTACTCAGGGTGCTGGGTGCTCAGGGTGCTGGGTGCTCAGTACTCAGGGTGCTGGGTGCTCAGTGCTCGGGGTTCTGGGTGCTCAGGGCTGTGGTGCTGGGTGCTCAGTGGTCAGTGCTCAGGGTGCTGGGTGCTCAGTGCTCAGTGCTCAGGGTGCTGGTTGCTCAGTACTCAGGGTGCTGGGTGCTCAGTACTCAGGTTGCTGGGTGCTCATGGCTCAGGGTGCTCTGTGCTCAGTACTCAGGGTGCTGGGTGCTCAGTGCTCGGGGTGCTGCGTGCTCAGTGCTCAGTGTGCTGGGTGCTCAGTGCTCAGGGTGCTGGGTGCTCAGTACTCAGGGTGCTCAGTGCTCAGTACTCGGGGTGCTTGTTGCTCAGTACTCGGGGTGCTCAGGGCTGTGGTGCTGGTTGCTCAGTGGTCAGTGCTCAGTACTCAGGGTGCTGGGTGCTCATTTCTCAGGGTGCTGGGTGCTCAGTACTCAGGGTGCTCAGTGCTCAGTACTCGGGGTGCTTGTTGCTCAGTACTCAGGGTGCTCAGTGCTCAGTACTCGGGGTGCTGGGTGCTCAGTGCTCAGGGTGCTCAGTTCTCAGTGCTCGGGGTGCTGGGTGCTCAGTGCTCGGGGCGCTGGGTGCTCAGTGCTCGGGGTGCTGGGTGCTCAGTACTCGGGGTGCTGGGTGCTCAGTGCTCAGGGTGCTCAGTGCTCAGTACTCAGTGCTCAGGGTGCTCAGTGCTCAGTGCTCAGGGTGCTGGGTGTTCAGTACTCAGGGTGCTGGGTGCTCAGTACTCAGGGTGCTGGGTGCTCAGTGCTCAGGGTGCTGGGTGCTCAGTACTCTGGGTGTTGGGTGCTCAGTACTCAGGGTGCTGGGTGCTCCGTGCTCGGGGTGCTGGGTGCTCAGTGCTCAGGGTGCTGGGTGCTCTGTGCTCAGGGTGCTGGGTGCTCAGTGCTCAGGGTGCTGGGTGCTCAGTACTCGGGGTGCTCCGTGCTCAGGGTGCTGGGTGCTCAGTGCTCAGGGTGCTGGGTGCTCAGTGCTCGGGGTGCTGGGTGCTGAGTGCTCAGGGTGCTGGGAGCTCAGTGCTCGGGCTGCTCGGTGCTCAGTGCTCAGGGTCCTGGGTGCTCAGTACTCAGGGTGCTGGGTGCTTAGTACTCAGGGTGCTCAGTGCTCAGTACACAGGGTGCTGGGTGCTCAGTGCTCGGGGTGCTGGGTGCTCAGTGCTCAGTACTCAGGGTGCTGGGTGCTCAGTGCTCGGTGTGCTGGGTGCTCAGTACTCAGCGTGCTGGGTGCTCAGTACTCAGGGTGCTTGGTGCTCAGTGCTCAGGGTGCTGGGTGCTCAGTGCTCAGGGTGCTGGGTGCTCAGTGATCGGGGTGCTGGGTGCTCAGTACTCAGTGTGCTCAGTGCTCGGGGAGCTCGGTGCTCAGTACTCAGGGTGCTGGGTGCTCAGTTCTCAGTGCTCGGGGTCCTGGGTGCTCCGTGCTCGGGGTGCTGGGTGCTCAGTGCTCAGCGTGCTGGGTGCTCAGTACTCAGGGTGCTGGGTGCTCAGTGCTCAGGGTGCTGGGTGCTCAGTGCTCAGGGTGCTGGGTGCTCAGTGATCGGGGTGCTGGGTGCTCAGTACTCAGTGTGCTCAGTGCTCGGGGAGCTCGGTGCTCAGTACTCAGGGTGCTGGGTGCTCAGTTCTCAGTGCTCGGGGTCCTGGGTGCTCCGTGCTCGGGGTGCTGGGTGCTCAGTGCTCTGGGTGCTTAGTGCTCAGTACTCAGGGTGCTGGGTGCTCAGTACTCATGGTGCTGGGTGCTCATTCTCAGGGTGCTGGGTGCTCAGTGCTCGGGTTGCTGGGTGCTCAGTACTCAGGGTGCTGGGGGCTCAGTACTCAGGGTGCTGGGTGCTCAGTACTCAGGGTGCTCGGTTCTCAGTACTCAGATTGCTGGGTGCTCATTCTCGGGGTGCTGGGTGCTCAGTGCTCGGGGTGCTGGGTGCTCAGTACTCAGGGTGCTGGGGGCTCAGTTCTCAGGGTGCTGGGTGCTCAGTACTCAGGGTGATCTGTTCTCAGTACTCAGGTTGCTGGGTGCTCAGTGCTCGGGGTGCTGGGTGCTCAGTACTCGGGGTGCTCAGTGTTCAGTACTCAGGGTGTTGGGTGCTCAGTACTCAGGGTGCTGGGTGCTCAGTGCTCGGGGTGCTCGGTGCTCAGTACTCGGTGTGCAGGGTGCTCAGTACTCGGGGTGCTGGGTGCTCAGTGCTCAGGGTGCTGGGTGCTCAGTACTCAGGGTGCTGAGTGCTCAGTACTCAGGGTGCTGGGTGCTCAGTACTCAGGTTGCTGGTTGCTCAGTACTCAGGGTGCTGGGTGCTCAGTGCTCAGGGTGCTGGGTGCTCAGTGCTCGGGGTGCTGGGTGCTCAGGGCTGTGGTGCTGGGTGCTCAGTTCTCAGTGCTCAGGGTGCTGGGTGCTCAGTGCTCAGTGCTCAGGGTGCTGGTTGCCCAGTACTCAGGATGCTGGGTGCTCAGTACTCAGGGTGCTGGGTGCTCAGTGCTCAGGGTGCTCTGTGCTCAGTACTCAGGGTGCTGGGTGCTCAGTGCTCGGGGTGCTGCGTGCTCAGTGCTCAGGGAGCTGGGTGCTCAGTGCTCAGGGTGCTGGGTGCTCAGTACTCAGGGTGCTGGGTGCTCAGTGCTCGTTGTGCTCGGTGCTCAGTCCTCGGGGTGCTCCGTGCTCAGTGATCAGGGTGCTGGGTGCTCAGTACTCAGGGTGCTCGGTGCTCAGTACTCAGGGGTCTCAGTGCTCAGTACTCAGGGTGCTGGGTGCTCAGTGCTCAGGGTGCTGGGTGCTCAGTACTCAGGGTGCTCAGTGCTCAGTTCTCGGGGTGCTTGGTGCTCAGTACTCAGGGTGCTCAGTGCTCAGTACTCGGGGTCCTGGGTGCTCAGTGCTCAGGGTGCTCAGTGCTCAGTGCTCGGGGTGCTGTGTGCTCAGTACTCAGGGTGCTGGGTGCTCAGTGCTCAGGGTGCTGGGTGCTCAGTGCTTAGGGTGCTGGGTGCTCAGTGATCGGGGTGCTGGGTGCTCAGTACTCAGTGTGCTCAGTGCTCGGGGAGCTCGGTGCTCAGTACTCAGGGTGCTGGGTGCTCAGTTCTCAGTGCTCGGGGTCCTGGGTGCTCCGTGCTCGGGGTGCTGGGTGCTCAGTGCTCTGGGTGCTTAGTGCTCAGTACTCAGGGTGCTGGGTGCTCAGTACTCATGGTGCTGGGTGCTCATTCTCAGGGTGCTGGGTGCTCAGTGCTCGGGTTGCTGGGTGCTCAGTACTCAGGGTGCTGGGGGCTCAGTACTCAGGGTGCTGGGTGCTCAGTACTCAGGGTGCTCGGTTCTCTGTACTCAGATTGCTGGGTGCTCATTCTCGGGGTGCTGGGTGCTCAGTGCTCGGGGTGCTGGGTGCTCAGTACTCAGGGTGCTGAGGGCTCAGTTCTCAGGGTGCTGGGTGCTCAGTACTCAGGGTGATCTGTTCTCAGTACTCACGTTGCTGGGTGCTCAGTGCTCGGGGTGCTGGGTGCTCAGTACTCGGGGTGCTCAGTGTTCAGTACTCAGGGTGTTGGGTGCTCAGTACTCAGGGTGCTGGGTGCTCAGTGCTCGGGGTGCTCGGTGCTCAGTACTCGGTGTGCAGGGTGCTCAGTACTCGGGGTGCTGGGTGCTCAGTGCTCAGGGTGCTGGGTGCTCAGTACTCAGGGTGCTGAGTGCTCAGTACTCAGGGTGCTGGGTGCTCAGTACTCAGGTTGCTGGTTGCTCAGTACTCAGGGTGCTGGGTGCTCAGTGCTCAGGATGCTGGGTGCTCAGTGCTCGGGGTGCTGGGTGCTCAGGGCTGTGGTGCTGGGTGCTCAGTTCTCAGTGCTCAGGGTGCTGGGTGCTCAGTGCTCAGTGCTCAGGGTGCTGGTTGCCCAGTACTCAGGGTGCTGGGTGCTCAGTACTCAGGGTGCTGGGTGCTCAGTGCTCAGGGTGCTCTGTGCTCAGTACTCAGGGTGCTGGGTGCTCAGTGCTCGGGGTGCTGCGTGCTCAGTGCTCAGGGAGCTGGGTGCTCAGTGCTCAGGGTGCTGGGTGCTCAGTACTCAGGGTGCTGGGTGCTCAGTGCTCGTTGTGCTCGTTGCTCAGCCCTCGGGGTGCTCCGTGCTCAGTGATGAGGGTGCTGGGTGCTCAGTACTCAGGGTGCTCGGTGCTCAGTACTCAGGGATCTCAGTGCTCAGTACTCAGGGTGCTGGGTGCTCAGTGCTCAGGGTGCTGGGTGCTCAGTACTCAGGGTGCTCAGTGCTCAGTTCTCGGGGTGCTTGGTGCTCAGTACTCAGGGTGCTCAGTGCTCAGTACTCGGGGTCCTGGGTGCTCAGTGCTCAGGGTGCTCAGTGCTCGGGGTGCTGTGTGCTCAGTGCTCGGGGCGCTGGGTGCTCAGTGCTCGGGGTGCTCGGTGCTCAGTACTCGGGGTGCTGGGTGCTCAGTGCTCAGGGTGCTCAGTGCTCAGTGCTCAGGGTGCTGGGTGTTCAGTACTCAGGGTGCTGGGTGCTCAGTACTCAGGGTGCTGGGTGCTCAGTGCTCAGGGTGCTGGGTGCTCAGTGCTCGGGGTGCTGGGTGCTCAGTACTCAGTGTGTTCAGTGCTCGGGGAGCTCGGTGCTCAGTACTCAGGGTGCTGGGTGCTCAGTTCTCAGTGCTCGGGGTCCTGGGTGCTCCGTGCTCGGGGTGCTGGGTGCTCAGTGCTCTGGGTGCTTAGTGCTCAGTACTCAGGGTGCTGGGTGCTAAGTACTCATGGTGCTGGGTGCTCATTCTCAGGGTGCTGGGTGCTCAGTGCTCGGGTTGCTGGGTGCTTAGTACTCAGGGTGCTGGGGGCTCAGTACTCAGGGTGCTGGGTGCTCAGTACTCAGGGTGCTCGGTTCTCAGTACTCAGGGTGCTGGGTGCTCATTGTCGGGGTGCGGGGAGCTCAGAGCTCGGGGTGCTGGGTGCTCAGTACTCAGGGTGCTGGGGGCTCAGTACTCAGGGTGCTGGGTGCTCAGTACTCAGGGTGATCTGTTCTCAGTACTCAGGTTGCTGGGTGCTCAGTGCTGGGGGTGCTGGGTGCTCAGTACTCGGGGTGCTCAGTGCTCAGTACTCAGGGTGCTGGGTGCTCAGTACTCAGGGTGCTGGGTGCTCAGTGCTCGGGGTGCTCGGTGCTCAGTACTCGGGGTGCAGGGTGCTCAGTACTCGGGGTTCTGGGTGCTCAGTGCTCCGGGAGCTGGGTGCTCAGTGCTCGGGGTGCTGGGTGCTCAGTGCTGAGGGTGGTGCTGTGTGCTCAGTACTCAGGGTGCTGGGTGCTCAGTGCTCAGGTTGCTGGGTGCTCAGTACTAAGGGTGCTGGGTGCTCAGTACTCAGGGTGCTCGTTGCTCAGTACTCAGGGTGCTGGGTGCTCAGTGCTCAGGGTGCTGGGTGCTCAGTGCTCAGGGTGCTGGGTGCTCAGTCCTCGGGGTGCTCCGTGCTCATGGTGCTGGGTGCTCAGTGCTCAGGGTGCTGGGTGCTCAGTGCTCGGGGTGCTGGGTGCTCAGTGCTCGGGGTGCTGGCTGCTCAGTACTCAGTGTGCTCAGTGCTCGGGGTCCTGGTTGCTCCGTGCTCGGGGTGCTGGGTGCTCAGTGCTCTGGGTGCTTAGTGCTCAGTACTCAGGGTGCTGGGTGCTCAGTACTCATGGTGCTGGGTGCTCATTCTCAGGGTGCTGGGTGCTCAGTGCTCGGGTTGCTGGGTGCTCAGTACTCAGGGTGCTGGGGGCTCAGTACTCAGGGTGCTGGGTGCTCAGTACTCATGGTGCTCGGTTCTCAGTACTCAGGGTGCTGGGTGCTCATTCTCGGGGTGCTGGGTGCTCAGTGCTCGGGGTGCTGGGTGCTCAGTACTCAGGGTGCTGGGGGCTCAGTACTCAGGGTGCTGGGTGCTCAGTACACAGGGTGATCTGTTCTCAGTACTCAGGTTGCTGGGTGCTCAGTGCTCGGGGTGCTGGGTGCTCAGTATTCGGGGTGCTCAGTGCTCAGTACTCAGGGTGCTGGGTGCTCAGTACTCCGGGTGCTGGGTGCTCAGTGCTCGGGGTGCTCGGTGCTCAGTACTCGGGGTGCAGGGTGCTCAGTACTCGGGGTGCTGGGTGCTCAGTGTTCAGGGAGCTGGGTGCTCAGTGCTCAGGGTGCTGGGAGCTCAGTACTAAGGGTGCTGGGTGCTCAGTACTCAGGGTGCTCGGTGCTCAGTACTCAGGGTGCTCGGTGCTCAGTACTCAGGGTGCTGGGTGCTCAGAGCTCAGAGTGCTGGGTACTCAGTACTCAGGGTGCTGAGTGCTCAGTACTCAGCGTGCTGGGTGGTCAGTGCTCAGGGTGCTGGGTGCTCAGTGCTCAGGGTGCTGGGTGCTCAGTGCTCGGGGTGTTGGGTGCTCAGTACTCAGGATGCTCGGTGCTCAGTGCTCAGTAATCAGGGTGCTCAGTACTCAGGGTGCTGGGTGCTCAGTGCTCGGGGTGCTGGGTGCTCAGTACTCAGGGTGATCTGTTCTCAGTACTCAGGTTGCTGGGTGCTCAGTGCTCGGGGTGCTGGGTGCTCAGTACTCGGGGTGCTCAGTGTTCAGTACTCAGGGTGTTGGGTGCTCAGTACTCAGGGTGCTGGGTGCTCAGTGCTCGGGGTGCTCGGTGCTCAGTACTCGGTGTGCAGGGTGCTCAGTACTCGGGGTGCTGGGTGCTCAGTGCTCAGGGTGCTGGGTGCTCAGTACTCAGGGTGCTGAGTGCTCAGTACTCAGGGTGCTGGGTGCTCAGTACTCAGGTTGCTGGTTGCTCAGTACTCAGGGTGCTGGGTGCTCAGTGCTCAGGGTGCTGGGTGCTCAGTGCTCGGGGTGCTGGGTGCTCACGGCTGTGGTGCTGGGTGCTCAGTTCTCAGTGCTCAGGGTGCTGGGTGCTCAGTGCTCAGTGCTCAGGGTGCTGGTTGCCCAGTACTCAGGGTGCTGGGTGCTCAGTACTCAGGGTGCTGGGTGCTCAGTGCTCAGGGTGCTCTGTGCTCAGTACTCAGGGTGCTGGGTGCTCAGTGCTCGGGGTGCTGCGTGCTCAGTGCTCAGGGAGCTGGGTGCTCAGTGCTCAGGGTGCTGGGTGCTCAGTACTCAGGGTGCTGGGTGCTCAGTCCTCGGGGTGCTCCGTGCTCAGCCCTCGGGGTGCTCCGTGCTCAGTGATGAGGGTGCTGGGTGCTCAGTACTCAGGGTGCTCGGTGCTCAGTACTCAGGGATCTCAGTGCTCAGTACTCAGGGTGCTGGGTGCTCAGTGCCCAGGGTGCTGGGTGCTCAGTACTCAGGGTGCTCAGTGCTCAGTTCTCGGGGTGCTTGGTGCTCAGTACTCAGGGTGCTCAGTGCTCAGTACTCGGGGTCCTGGGTGCTCAGTGCTCAGGGTGCTCACTGCTCAGTGCTCGGGGTGCTGTGTGCTCAGTGCTCGGGGCGCTGGGTGCTCAGTGCTCGGGGTGCTCGGTGCTCAGTACTCGGGGTGCTGGGTGCTCAGTGCTCAGGGTGCTCAGTGCTCAGTGCTCAGGGTGCTGGGTGTTCAGTACTCAGGGTGCTGGGTGCTCAGTACTCAGGGTGCTGGGTGCTCAGTGCTCAGGGTGCTGGGTGCTCAGTGCTCGGGGTGCTGGGTGCTCAGTACTCAGTGTGTTCAGTGCTCGGGGAGCTCGGTGCTCAGTACTCAGGGTGCTGGGTGCTCAGTTCTCAGTGCTCGGGGTCCTGGGTGCTCCGTGCTCAGGGTGCTGGGTGCTCAGTGCTCTGGGTGCTTAGTGCTCAGTACTCAGGGTGCTGGGTGCTCAGTACTCATGGTGCTGGGTGCTCATTCTCAGGGTGCTGGGTGCTCAGTGCTCGGGTTGCTGGGTGCTTAGTACTCAGGGTGCTGGGGGCTCAGTACTCAGGGTGCTGGGTGCTCAGTACTCAGGGTGCTCGGTTCTCAGTACTCAGGGTGCTGGGTGCTCATTGTCGGGGTGCGGGGAGCTCAGTGCTCGGGGTGCTGGGTGCTCAGTACTCAGGGTGCTGGGGGCTCAGTACTCAGGGTGCTGGGTGCTCAGTACTCAGGGTGATCTGTTCTCAGTACTCAGGTTGCTGGGTGCTCAGTGCTGGGGGTGCTGGGTGCTCAGTACTCGGGGTGCTCAGTGCTCAGTACTCAGGGTGCTGGGTGCTCAGTACTCAGGGTGCTGGGTGCTCAGTGCTCGGGGTGCTCGGTGCTCAGTACTCGGGGTGCAGGGTGCTCAGTACTCGGGGTTCTGGGTGCTCAGTGCTCCGGGAGCTGGGTGCTCAGTGCTCGGGGTGCTGGGTGCTCAGTGCTGAGGGTGGTGCTGGGTGCTCAGTACTCAGGGTGCTGGGTGCTCAGTGCTCAGGGTGCTGGGTGCTCAGTACTAAGGGTGCTGGGTGCTCAGTACTCAGGGTGCTCGTTGCTCAGTACTCAGGGTGCTGGGTGCTCAGAGCTCAGGGTTCTGGGTACTCAGCACTCAGGGTGCTGGGTGCTCAGTACTCTGGGTGTTGGGTGCTCAGTACTCAGGGTGCTGGTTGCTCCGTGCTCAGGGTGCTGGGTGCTCAGTGCTCAGGGTTCTGGGTGCTCAGTGCTCAGGGTGATGGGTGCTCAGTACTCAGGGTGCTGGGTGCTTAGTGCTCGAGATGCTCGGTGCTCAGTACTCAAGGTGCTGGGTGCTCAGTGCTCAGGGTGCTGGGTGCTCAGTCCTCGGGGTGCTCCGTGCTCATGGTGCTGGGTGCTCAGTGCTCAGGGTGCTGGGTGCTCAGTGCTCGGGGTGCTGGCTGCTCAGTACTCAGTGTGCTCAGTGCTCGGGGTCCTGGTTGCTCCGTGCTCGGGGTGCTGGGTGCTCAGTGCTCTGGGTGCTTAGTGCTCAGTACTCAGGGTGCTGGGTGCTCAGTACTCATGGTGCTGGGTGCTCATTCTCAGGGTGCTGGGTGCTCAGTGCTCGGGTTGCTGGGTGCTCAGTACTCAGGGTGCTGGGGGCTCAGTACTCAGGGTGCTGGGTGCTCAGTACTCATGGTGCTCGGTTCTCAGTACTCAGGGTGCTGGGTGCTCATTCTCGGGGTGCTGGGTGCTCAGTGCTCGGGGTGCTGGGTGCTCAGTACTCAGGGTGCTGGGGGCTCAGTACTCAGGGTGCTGGGTGCTCAGTACACAGGGTGATCTGTTCTCAGTACTCAGGTTGCTGGGTGCTCAGTGCTCGGGGTGCTGGGTGCTCAGTATTCGGGGTGCTCAGTGCTCAGTACTCAGGGTGCTGGGTGCTCAGTACTCCGGGTGCTGGGTGCTCAGTGCTCGGGGTGCTCGGTGCTCAGTACTCGGGGTGCAGGGTGCTCAGTACTCGGGGTGCTGGGTGCTCAGTGTTCAGGGAGCTGGGTGCTCAGTGCTCAGGGTGCTGGGAGCTCAGTGCTAAGGGTGCTGGGTGCTCAGTACTCAGGGTGCTCGGTGCTCAGTACTCAGGGTGCTCGGTGCTCAGTACTCAGGGTGCTGGGTGCTCAGAGCTCAGAGTGCTGGGTACTCAGTACTCAGGGTGCTGAGTGCTCAGTACTCAGCGTGCTGGGTGGTCAGTGCTCAGGGTGCTGGGTGCTCAGTGCTCAGGGTGCTGGGTGCTCAGTGCTCGGGGTGTTGGGTGCTCAGTACTCAGGATGCTCGGTGCTCAGTGCTCAGTAATCAGGGTGCTCAGTACTCAGGGTGCTGGGTGCTCAGTGCTCGGGGTGCTGGGTGCTCAGTACTCAGGGTGATCTGTTCTCAGTACTCAGGTTGCTGGGTGCTCAGTGCTCGGGGTGCTGGGTGCTCAGTACTCGGGGTGCTCAGTGTTCAGTACTCAGGGTGTTGGGTGCTCAGTACTCAGGGTGCTGGGTGCTCAGTGCTCGGGGTGCTCGGTGCTCAGTACTCGGTGTGCAGGGTGCTCAGTACTCGGGGTGCTGGGTGCTCAGTGCTCAGGGTGCTGGGTGCTCAGTACTCAGGGTGCTGAGTGCTCAGTACTCAGGGTGCTGGGTGCTCAGTACTCAGGTTGCTGGTTGCTCAGTACTCAGGGTGCTGGGTGCTCAGTGCTCAGGGTGCTGGGTGCTCAGTGCTCGGGGTGCTGGGTGCTCACGGCTGTGGTGCTGGGTGCTCACTTCTCAGTGCTCAGGGTGCTGGGTGCTCAGTGCTCAGTGCTCAGGTTGCTGGTTGCCCAGTACTCAGGGTGCTGGGTGCTCAGTACTCAGGGTGCTGGGTGCTCAGTGCTCAGGGTGCTCTGTGCTCAGTACTCAGGGTGCTGGGTGCTCAGTGCTCGGGGTGCTGCGTGCTCAGTGCTCAGGGAGCTGGGTGCTCAGTGCTCAGGGTGCTGGGTGCTCAGTACTCAGGGTGCTGGGTGCTCAGTGCTCGTTGTGCTCGTTGCTCAGCCCTCGGGGTGCTCCGTGCTCAGTGATGAGGGTGCTGGGTGCTCAGTACTCAGGGTGCTCGGTGCTCAGTACTCAGGGATCTCAGTGCTCAGTACTCAGGGTGCTGGGTGCTCAGTGCTCAGGGTGCTGGGTGCTCAGTACTCAGGGTGCTCAGTGCTCAGTTCTCGGGGTGCTTGGTGCTCAGTACTCAGGGTGCTCAGTGCTCAGTACTCGGGGTCCTGGGTGCTCAGTGCTCAGGGTGCTCAGTGCTCAGTGCTCGGGGTGCTGTGTGCTCAGTGCTCGGGGCGCTGGGTGCTCAGTGCTCGGGGTGCTCGGTGCTCAGTACTCGGGGTGCTGGGTGCTCAGTGCTCAGGGTGCTCAGTGCTCAGTGCTCAGGGTGCTGGGTGTTCAGTACTCAGGGTGCTGGGTGCTCAGTACTCAGGGTGCTGGGTGCTCAGTGCTCAGGGTGCTGGGTGCTCAGTGCTCGGGGTGCTGGGTGCTCAGTACTCAGTGTGTTCAGTGCTCGGGGAGCTCGGTGCTCAGTACTCAGGGTGCTGGGTGCTCAGTTCTCAGTGCTCGGGGTCCTGGGTGCTCCGTGCTCAGGGTGCTGGGTGCTCAGTGCTCTGGGTGCTTAGTGCTCAGTACTCAGGGTGCTGGGTGCTCAGTACTCATGGTGCTGGGTGCTCATTCTCAGGGTGCTGGGTGCTCAGTGCTCGGGATGCTGGGTGCTTAGTACTCAGGGTGCTGGGGGCTCAGTACTCAGGGTGCTGGGTGCTCAGTACTCAGGGTGCTCGGTTCTCAGTACTCAGGGTGCTGGGTGCTCATTGTCGGGGTGCGGGGAGCTCAGTGCTCGGGGTGCTGGGTGCTCAGTACTCAGGGTGCTGGGGGCTCAGTACTCAGGGTGCTGGGTGCTCAGTACTCAGGGTGATCTGTTCTCAGTACTCAGGTTGCTGGGTGCTCAGTGCTGGGGGTGCTGGGTGCTCAGTACTCGGGGTGCTCAGTGCTCAGTACTCAGGGTGCTGGGTGCTCAGTACTCAGGGTGCTGGGTGCTCAGTGCTCGGGGTGCTCGGTGCTCAGTACTCGGGGTGCAGGGTGCTCAGTACTCGGGGTTCTGGGTGCTCAGTGCTCCGGGAGCTGGGTGCTCAGTGCTCGGGGTGCTGGGTGCTCAGTGCTGAGGGTGGTGCTGGGTGCTCAGTACTCAGGGTGCTGGGTGCTCAGTGCTCAGGGTGCTGGGTGCTCAGTACTAAGGGTGCTGGGTGCTCAGTACTCAGGGTGCTCGTTGCTCAGTACTCAGGGTGCTGGGTGCTCAGAGCTCAGGGTTCTGGGTACTCAGCACTCAGGGTGCTGGGTGCTCAGTACTCTGGGTGTTGGCTGCTCAGTACTCAGGGTGCTGGTTGCTCCGTGCTCAGGGTGCTGGGTGCTCAGTGCTCAGGGTTCTGGGTGCTCAGTGCTCAGGGTGCTGGGTGCTCAGTACTCAGGGTGCTGGGTGCTTAGTGCTCGAGATGCTCGGTGCTCAGTACTCAAGGTGCTGGGTGCTCAGTGCTCAGGGTGCTGGGTGCTCAGTCCTCGGGGTGCTCCGTGCTCATGGTGCTGGGTGCTCAGTGCTCAGGGTGCTGGGTGCTCAGTGCTCGGGGTGCTGGCTGCTCAGTACTCAGTGTGCTCAGTGCTCGGGGTCCTGGTTGCTCCGTGCTCGGGGTGCTGGGTGCTCAGTGCTCTGGGTGCTTAGTGCTCAGTACTCAGGGTGCTGGGTGCTCAGTACTCATGGTGCTGGGTGCTCATTCTCAGGGTGCTGGGTGCTCAGTGCTCGGGTTGCTGGGTGCTCAGTACTCAGGGTGCTGGGGGCTCAGTACTCAGGGTGCTGGGTGCTCAGTACTCATGGTGCTCGGTTCTCAGTACTCAGGGTGCTGGGTGCTCATTCTCGGGGTGCTGGGTGCTCAGTGCTCGGGGTGCTGGGTGCTCAGTACTCAGGGTGCTGGGGGCTCAGTACTCAGGGTGCTGGGTGCTCAGTACACAGGGTGATCTGTTCTCAGTACTCAGGTTGCTGGGTGCTCAGTGCTCGGGGTGCTGGGTGCTCAGTATTCGGGGTGCTCAGTGCTCAGTACTCAGGGTGCTGGGTGCTCAGTACTCCGGGTGCTGGGTGCTCAGTGCTCGGGGTGCTCGGTGCTCAGTACTCGGGGTGCAGGGTGCTCAGTACTCGGGGTGCTGGGTGCTCAGTGTTCAGGGAGCTGGGTGCTCAGTGCTCAGGGTGCTGGGAGCTCAGTACTAAGGGTGCTGGGTGCTCAGTACTCAGGGTGCTCGGTGCTCAGTACTCAGGGTGCTGGGTGCTCAGAGCTCAGAGTGCTGGGTACTCAGTACTCAGGGTGCTGAGTGCTCAGTACTCAGCGTGCTGGGTGGTCAGTGCTCAGGGTGCTGGGTGCTCAGTGCTCAGGGTGCTGGGTGCTCAGTGCTCGGGGTGTTGGGTGCTCAGTACTCAGGATGCTCGGGGCTCAGTGCTCAGTAATCAGGGTGCTCAGTACTCAGGGTGCTGGGTGCTCAGTGCTCGGGGTGCTGGGTGCTCAGTACTCAGGGTGCTGGGTGCTCAGTACTCGGGGTGCTGGGTGCTCAGTACTCAGGGTGCTGAGTGCTCAGTGCTCGGGGTGCTGGGTGCTCACTGCTCAGGGTGATCGGTGCTCAGTGCTCAGGGTGCTGGGTTCTCAGTCCTCCGGGTGCTCAGTGCTCAGGGTGCTGGGTGCTCATTGCTCGGTGTGCTCGGTGCTCAGTACTCAGGGTGCTGAGTGCTCAGTACTCAGGGTGCTGGGTGCTCAGTACTCAGGTTGCTGGTTGCTCAGTACTCAGGGTGCTGGGTGCTCAGTGCTCAGGGTGTTGGGTGCTCAGTGCTCGGGGAGCTGGGTGCTCAGGGCTGTGGTGCTGGGTGCTCAGTGCTCAGTGCTCAGGGTGCTGGGTGCTCAGTGCTCAGTGCTCAGGGTGCTGGTTGCTCAGTACTCAGGGTGCTGGGTGCTCAGTACTCAGGGTGCTGGGTGCTCAGTGCTCAGAGTGCTCTGTGCTCAGTACTCAGGGTGCTGGGTGCTCAGTGCTCGGGGTGCTGGGTGCTCAGTGCTCAGGGTGCTGGGTGCGCAGTACTCAGGGTGCTGGGTGCTCAGTACTCAGGGTGCTTGGTGCTCAGTACTCAGGGTGCTCAGTGCTCAGTACTCGGGGTGCTGGGTGCTCAGTGCTCAGGGTGCTCAGTGCTCGGGGTGCTGGGTGCTCAGTGCTCGGGGTGCTGGGTGCTCAGTACTCGGGGTGCTTTGTGCTCAGTGCTCAGGGTGCTCAGTGCTCAGTACTCAGTGCTCAGGGTGCTCAGTGCTCAGTGCTCAGGGTGCTGGGTGTTCAGTACTCAGGGTGCTGGGTGCTCAGTACTCAGGGTGCTGGGTGCTCAGTACTCAGGGTGCTGGGTGCTCAGTGCTCGGGGTGCTCGGTGCTCAGTACTCGTGGTGCAGGCTGCTCAGTACTCGGGGTGCTGGGTGCTCAGTGCTCAGGGAGCTGGGTGCTCAGTGCTCGGGGTGCTGTGTGCTCAGTGCTGAGGGTGGTGCTGGGTGCTCAGTACTCAGGGTGCTGGGTGCTCAGTGCTCAGGGTGCTGGGTGCTCAGTACTAAGGGTGCTGGGTGCTCAGTACTGAGGGTGCTCGGTGCTCAGTACTCAGGTTGCTGGGTGCTCAGAGCTCAGGGTGCTGGGTACTCAGTTCTCAGGGTGCTGGGTGCTCAGTACTCTGGGTGTTGGGTGCTCAGTACTCAGGGTGCTGGGTGCTCAGAGCTCAGGGTGCTGGGTACTCAGTACTCAGGGTGCTGAGTGCTCAGTACTCAGGGTGCTGGGTGCTCAGTGCTCAGGGTGCTGGGTGCTCAGTGCTCGGGGTGCTGGGTGCTCAGTACTCAGGATACTCGGTGCTCAGTGCTCAGTAATCAGGGTGCTCAGTACTCAGGGTGCTGGGTGCTCAGTGCTCAGGGTGCTGGGTGCTCAGTACTCAGGGTGCTGAGTGCTCAGTACTCAGGGTGCTTGGTGCTCAGTACTCAGGGTGCTGAGTGCTCAGTGCTCGGGGTGCTGGGTGCTCACTGCTCAGGGTGATCGGTGCTCAGTGCTCAGGGTGCTAGGTGCTCAGTCCTTCGGGTGCTCAGTGCTCAGGGTGCTGGGTGCTCATTGCTCGGTGTGCTCGGTGCTCAGTACTCAGGGTGCTGAGTGCTCAGTACTCAGGGTGCAGGTTGCTCAGTACTCAGGTTGCTGGTTGCTCAGTACTCAGGGTGCTGGGTGCTCAGTGCTCAGGGTGCTGGGTGCTCAGTGCTCGGGGTGCTGGGTGCTCAGTGCTCAGAGTGCTCTGTGCTCAGTACTCAGGGTTGTGGGTGCTCAGTGCTCGGGGTGCTGGGTGCTCAGTGCTCAGGGTGCTGGGTGCTCAGTACTCAGGGTGCTGGGTGCTCAGTACTCAGGCTGCTTGGTGCTCAGTACTCAGGGTGCTCAGTGCTCAGTACTCGGGGTGCTGGGTGCTCAGTGCTCAGGGTGCTCAGTGCTCAGTGCTCGGGGTGCTGGGTGCTCAGTGCTCGGGGTGCTGGGTGCTCAGTACTCGGGGTGCTGGGTGCTCAGTGCTCAGGGTGCTCAGTGCTCAGTACTCAGTGCTCAGGGTGCTCAGTGCTCAGTGCTCAGGGTGCTGGGTGTTCAGTACTCAGGGTGCTGGGTGCTCAGTACTCAGGGTGCTGGGTGCTCAGTGCTCAGGGTGCTGGGTGCTCAGTACTCTGGGTGTTGGGTGCTCAGTACTCAGGGTGCTGGGTGCTCCGTGCTCAGGGTGCTGGGTGCTCAGTGCTCAGGGTTCTGGGTGCTCAGTGCTCAGGGTGCTGGGTGCTCAGTACTCAGGGTGCTCGGTGCTTAGTGCTCGAGGTGCTCGGTGCTCAGTACTCAAGGTGCTGGGTGCTCAGTGCTCAGGGTGCTGGGTGCTCAGTGCTCGGGGTGCTCCGTGCTCATGGTGCTGGGTGCTCAGTGCTCAGGGTGCTGGGTGCTCAGTGCTCGGGGTGCTGGGTGCTCAGTACTCAGTGTGCTCAGTGCTCGGGGATCTCGGTGCTCAGTACTCAGGGTGCTGGGTGCTCAGTTCTCAGTGCTCGGGGTCCTGGGTGCTCCGTGCTCGGGGTGCTGGGTGCTCAGTGCTCTGGGTGCTTAGTGCTCAGTACTCAGTGTGCTGGGTGCTCAGTACTCATGGTGCTGGGTGCTCATTCTCAGGGTGCTGGGTGCTCAGTGCTCGGGTTGCTGGGTGCTCAGTACTCAGGGTGCTGGGGGCTCAGTACTCAGGGTGCTGGGTGCTCAGTATCAGGGTGCTCGGTTCTCAGTACTCAGGGTGCTGGGTGCTCATTCTCGGGGTGCTGGGTGCTCAGTGCTCGGGGTGCTGGGTGCTCAGTACTCGGGGTGCTCAGTGCTCAGTACTCAGGGTGCTGGGTGCTCAGTACTCAGGGTGCTGGGTGCTCAGTGCTCGGGGTGCTCGGTGCTCAGTACTCGGGGTGCAGGGTGCTCAGTACTCGGGGTGCTGGGTGCTCAGTGCTCGGGGTGCTGGGTGCTCAGTGCTCGGGGTGCTGGGTGCTCAGTGCTGAGGGTGGTGCTGGGTGCTCAGTACTCAGGGTGCTGGGTGCTCAGTGCTCGGGGTGCTGGGTGCTCAGTACTAAGGGTGCTGGGTGCTCAGTACTCAGGGTGCTCGGTGCTCAGTACTCAGGGCGCTGGGTGCTCAGAGCTCAGGGTGCTGGGTACTCAGTACTCAGGGTGCTTGGTGCTCAGTACTCAGGGTGCTGGGTGCTCAGTGCTCAGGGTCCTGGGTGCTCAGTGCTCAGGGTGCTGGGTGCTCAGTGCTCGGCGTGCTGGGTGCTCAGTACTCAGGATGCTCGGTGCTCAGTGCTCAGTAATCAGGGTGCTCAGTACTCAGGGTGCTGGGTGCTCAGTGCTCGGGGTGCTGGGTGCTCAGTACTCAGGGTGCTGGGTGCTCAGTACTCAGGGTGCTGTGTGCTCAGTACTCAGGGTGCTGGGTGCTCAGTGCACGGGGTGCTGGGTGCTCACTGCTCAGGGTGATCGGTGCTCAGTGCTCAGGGTGCTGGGTGCTCAGTCCTCCGGGTGCTCAGTGCTCAGGGTGCTGGGTGCTCATCGCTCGGTGTGCTCGGTGCTCAGTACTCAGGGTGCTGAGTGCTCAGTACTCAGGGTGCTGGGTGCTCAGTACTCAGGTTGCTGGTTTCTCAGTACTCAGGGTGATGGGTGCTCAGTGCTCAGGGTGCTGGGTGCTCAGTGTTCGGGGTGCTGGGTGCTCAGGGCTTTGGTGCTGGGTGCTCAGTGCTCAGTGCTCAGGGTGCTGGGTGCTCAGTGCTCAGTGCTCAGGTTGCTCTGTGCTCAGTACTCAGGGTGCTGGGTGCTCAGTGCTCGGGGTGCTGCGTGCTCAGTGCTCAGGGAGCTGGGTGCTCAGTGCTCAGGGTGCTGGGTGCTCAGTACTCAGGGTGCTGGGTGCTCAGTGCTTGTTGTGCTCGGTGCTCAGTACTCAAGGTGCTGGGTGCTCAGTGCTCAGGGTTCTGGGTGCTCAGTCCTCGGGGTGCTCCGTGCTCAGTGATCAGGGTGCTGGGTGCTCAGTACTCAGGGTGCTCGGTGCTCAGTACTCAGGGGTCTCAGTGCTCAGTACTCAGGGTGCTGGGTGCTCAGTGCTCAGGGTGCTGGGTGCTCAGTACTCAGGGTGCTCAGTGCTCAGTACTCGGGGTGCTTGGTGCTCAGTACTCAGGGTGCTCGGTGCTCAGTACTCGTGGTGCTGGGTGCTCAGTGCTCAGGGTGCTCAGTGCTCCGTGCTCGGGGTGCTGGGTGCTCAGTGCTCTGGGTGCTTAGTGCTCAGTACTCAGGGTGCTGGGTGCTCAGTACTCATGGTGCTGGGTTCTCATTCTCAGGGTGCTGGGTGCTCAGTGCTCGGGTTGTTGGGTGCTCAGTACTCAGGGTGCTGGGGGCTCAGTACTCAGGGTGCTGGGTGCTCAGTACTCAGGGTGCTCGGTTCTTAGTACTCAGGGTGCTGGGTGCTCATTCTCAGGGTGCTGGGTGGTCAGTGCTCGGGGTGCTGGGTGCTCAGTACTCAGGGTGCTGGGGGCTCAGTACTCAGGGTGCTGGGTGCTCAGTACTCAGGGTGATCTGTTCTCAGTACTCAGGTTGCTGGGTGCTCAGTGCTCGGGGTGCTGGGTGCTCAGTACTCGGGGTGCTCAGTGCTCAGTACTCAGGGTGCTGGGTGCTCAGTACTCAGGGTGCTGGGTGCTCAGTGCTCGGGGTGCTCGGTGCTCAGTACTCGGGGTGCAGTGTGCTCAGTACTCGGGGTGCTGGGTGCTCAGTGTTCAGGGAGCTGGGTGCTCAGTGCTCGGGGTGCTGGGTGCTCAGTGCTGAGGGTGGTGCTGGGTGCTCAGTACTCAGGGTGCTGGGTGCTCAGTGCTCAGGGTGCTGGGTGCTCAGTACTAAGGGTGCTGGGTGCTCAGTACTCAGGGTGCTCGGTGCTCAGTACTCAGGGTGCTGGGTGCTCAGAGCTCAGGGTGCTGGGTACTCAGTACTCAGGGTGCTGAGTGCTCAGTACTCAGGGTGCTGGGTGCTCAGTGCTCAGGGTGCTGGGTGCTCAGTGCTCAGGGTGCTGGGTGCTCAGTGCTCGGGGTGCTGGGTGCTCAGTACTCAGGATGCTCGGTGCTCAGTGCTCAGTAATCAGGGTGCTCAGTGCTCAGGGTGCTGGGTGCTCAGTGCTCGGGGTGCTGGGTGCTCAGTGCTGAGGGTGGTGCTGGGTGCTCAGTACTCAGGGTGCTGGGTGCTCAGTGCTCAGGGTGCTGGGTGCTCAGTACTAAGGGTGCTGGGTGCTCAGTACTCAGGGTGCTCGGTGCTCAGTACTCAGGGTGCTGGGTGCTCAGAGCTCAGGGTGCTGGGTAATCAGTAATCAGGGTGCTGGGTGCTCAGTACTCAGGGTGCTGGGTGCTCAGTGCTCAGGGTGCTCCGTGCTCAGTGCTCAGGGTGCTGGGTGCTCAGTGCTCGGCGTGCTGGGTGCTCAGTACTCAGGATGCTCGGTGCTCAGTGCTCAGTAATCAGGGTGCTCAGTACTCAGGGTGCTGGGTGCTCAGTGCTCGGGGTGCTGGGTGCTCAGTACTCAGGGTGCTGGGTGCTCAGTACTCGGGGTGCTGGGTGCTCAGTACTCAGGGTGCTGGGTGCTCAGTGCTCGGGGTGCTGGGTGCTCACTGCTCAGGGTGATCGGTGCTCTGTGCTCAGGGTGCTGGGTGCTCAGTCCTCCGGGTGCTCAGTACTCAGGGTGCTGGGTGCTCATTGCTCGGTGTGCTCGGTGCTCAGTACTCAGGGTGCTGAGTGCTCAGTACTTAGGGTGCTGGGTGCTCAGTACTCAGGTTGCTGGTTGCTCAGTACTCAGGGTGCTGGGTGCTCAGTGCTCAGGGTGCTGGGTGCTCAGTGCTCGGGGTGCTGGGTGCTCAGGGCTGTGGTGCTGGGTGCTCAGTGCTCAGGGTGCTGGGTGCTCAGTGCTCAGTGCTCAGGGTGCTCTGTGCTCAGTACTCAGGGTGCTGGGTGCTCAGTGCTCGGGGTGCTGCGTGCTCAGTGCTCAGGGAGCTGGGTGCTCAGTGCTCAGGGTGCTGGGTGCTCAGTACTCAGTGTGCTGGGTGCTCAGTGCTCGTTGTGCTCGGTGCTCAGTACTCAAGGTGCTGGGTGCTCAGTGCTCAGGGTGCTGGGTGCTCAGTCCTCGGGGTGCTCCGTGCTCAGTGATCAGGGTGCTGGGTGCTCAGTACTCAGGGTGCTCGGTGCTCAGTACTCAGGGCTCTCAGTGCTCAGTACTCAGGGTGCTGGGTGCTCAGTGCTCAGGGTGCTGGGTGCTCAGTACTCAGGGTGCTCAGTGCTCAGTACTCGGGGTGCTTGGTGCTCAGTACTCAGGGTGCTCGGTGCTCAGTACTCGTAGTGCTGGGTGCTCAGTGCTCAGGGTGCTCAGTGCTCCGTGCTCGGGGTGCTGGGTGCTCAGTGCTCTGGGTGCTTAGTGCTCAGAACTCAGGGTGCTGGGTGCTCAGTACTCATGGTGCTGGGTGCTCATTCTCATGGTGCTGGGTGCTCAGTGCTCGGGTTGCTGGGTGCTCAGTACTCAGGGTGCTGGGGGCTCAGTACTCAGGGTGCTGGGTGCTCAGTACTCAGGGTGCTCGGTTCTCAGTACTCAGGGTGCTGGGTGCTCATTCTCGGTGTGCTGGGTGCTCAGTGCTCGGGGTGCTGGGTGCTCAGTACTCAGGGTGCTGGGGGCTCAGTACTCAGGGTGCTGGGTGCTCAGTACTCAGGGTGATCTGTTCTCAGTACTCAGGTTGCTGGGTGCTCAGTGCTCAGGGTGCTGGGTGCTCAGTACTCGGGGTGCTCAGTGCTCAGTACTCAGGGTGCTGGGTGCTCAGTACTCAGGGTGCTGGGTGCTAAGTGCTCGGGGTGCTGGGTGCTCAGTGTTCAGGGAGCTGGGTGCTCAGTGCTCGGGGTGCTGGGTGCTCAGTGCTGAGGGTGGTGCTGGGTGCTCAGTACTCAGGGTGCTGGGTGCTCAGTACTCAGGGTGCTGGGTGCTCAGTACTAAGGGTGCTGGGTGCTCAGTACTCAGGGTGCTCGGTGCTCAGTACTCAGGGTGCTGGGTGCTCAGAGCTCAGGGTGCTGGGTACTCAGTACTCAGGGTGCTGGGTGCTCAGTGCTCAGGGTGCTGGGTGCTCAGTGCTCAGGGTGCTGGGTGCTCAGTGCTCGGGGTGCTGGGTGCTCAGTACTCAGGATGCTCGGTGCTCAGTGCTCAGTAATCTGGGTGCTCTGTACTCAGGGTGCTGGGTGCTCAGTGCTCGGGGTGCTGGGTGCTCAGTACTCAGGGTGCTGGGTGCTCAGTACTCGGGGTGCTGGGTGCTCAGTACTCAGGGTGCTGAGTGCTCAGTGCTCGGGGTGCTGGGTGCTCACTGCTCAGGGTGATCGGTGCTCAGTGCTCAGGGTGCTGGGTGCTCAGTCCTCCGGGTGCTCAGTGCTCAGGGTGCTGGGTGCTCATTGCTCGGTGTGCTCGGTGCTCAGTACTCAGGGTGCTGAGTGCTCAGTACTCAGGTTGCTGGGTGCTCAGTACTCAGGTTGCTGGTTGCTCAGTACTCAGGTTGCTGGTTGCTCAGTGCTCGGGGTGCTGGGTGCTCAGGGCTGTGGTGCTGGGTGCTCAGTGCTCAGTGCTCAGGGTGCTGGGTTCTCAGTGCTCAGGCTGCTGGTTGCTCAGGACTCAGGGTGCTGGGTGCTCAGTACTCAGGGTGCTGGGTGCTCAGTGCTCAGAGTGCTCTGTGCTCAGTACTCAGGGTGCTGGGTGCTCAGTGCTCGGGGTGCTGGGTGCTCAGTGCTCAGGGTGCTGGGTGCTCAGTACTCAGGGTGCTGGGTGCTCAGTACTCAGGGTGCTTGGTGCTCAGTACTCAGGGTGCTCAGTGCTCAGTACTCGGGGTGCTGGGTGCTCAGTGCTCAGGGTGCTCAGTGCTCAGTGCTCGGGGTGCTGGGTGCTCAGTGCTCGGGGTGCTGGGTGCTCAGTACTCGGGGTGCTGTGTGCTCAGTGCTCAGGGTGCTCAGTGCTCAGTACTCAGTGCTCAGGGTGCTCAGTGCTCAGTGCTCAGGGTGCTGGGTGTTCAGTACTCAGGGTGCTGGGTGCTCAGTACTCAGGGTGCTGGGTGCTCAGTGCTCAGGGTGCTGGGTGCTCAGTACTCTGGGTGTTGGGTGCTCAGTACTCAGGGTGCTGGGTGCTCCGTGCTCAGGGTGCTGGGTGCTCAGTGCTCAGGGTTCTGGGTGCTCAGTGCTCAGGGTGCTGGGTGCTCAGTACTCAGGGTGCTGGGTGCTTAGTGCTCGAGGTGCTCGGTGCTCAGTACTCAAGGTGCTGGGTGCTCAGTGCTCAGGGTGCTGGGTGCTCAGTCCTCGGGGTGCTCCGTGCTCATGGTGCTGGGTGCTCAGTGCTCAGGGTGCTGGGTGCTCAGTGCTCGGGGTGCTGGGTGCTCAGTACTCAGTGTGCTCAGTGCTCGGGGATCTCGGTGCTCAGTACTCAGGGTGCTGGGTGCTCAGTTCTCAGTGCTCGGGGTCCTGGGTGCTCCGTGCTCGGGATGCTGGGTGCTCAGTGCTCTGGGTGCTTAGTGCTCAGTACTCAGGGTGCTGGGTGCTCAGTACTCATGGTGCTGGGTGCTCATTCTCAGGGTGCTGGGTGCTCAGTGCTCGGGTTGCTGGGTGCTCAGTACTCAGGGTGCTGGGGGCTCAGTACTCAGGGTGCTGGGTGCTCATTCTCGGGGTGCTGGGTGCTCAGTGCTCGGGGTGCTGGGTGCTCAGTACTCAGGGGTCTCAGTGCTCAGTACTCAGGGTGCTGGGTGCTCAGTGCTCAGGGTGCTGGGTGCTCAGTACTCAGGGTGCTCAGTGCTCAGTACTCGGGGTGCTTGGTGCTCAGTACTCAGGGTGCTCGGTGCTCAGTACTCGTAGTGCTGGGTGCTCAGTGCTCAGGGTGCTCAGTGCTCCGTGCTCGGGGTGCTGGGTGCTCAGTGCTCTGGGTGCTTAGTGCTCAGAACTCAGGGTGCTGGGTGCTCAGTACTCATGGTGCTGGGTGCTCATTCTCATGGTGCTGGGTGCTCAGTGCTCGGGTTGCTGGGTGCTCAGTACTCAGGGTGCTGGGGGCTCAGTACTCAGGGTGCTGGGTGCTCAGTACTCAGGGTGCTCGGTTCTCAGTACTCAGGGTGCTGGGTGCTCATTCTCGGTGTGCTGGGTGCTCAGTGCTCGGGGTGCTGGGTGCTCAGTACTCAGGGTGCTGGGGGCTCAGTACTCAGGGTGCTGGGTGCTCAGTACTCAGGGTGATCTGTTCTCAGTACTCAGGTTGCTGGGTGCTCAGTGCTCAGGGTGCTGGGTGCTCAGTACTCGGGGTGCTCAGTGCTCAGTACTCAGGGTGCTGGGTGCTCAGTACTCAGGGTGCTGGGTGCTAAGTGCTCGGGGTGCTGGGTGCTCAGTGTTCAGGGAGCTGGGTGCTCAGTGCTCGGGGTGCTGGGTGCTCAGTGCTGAGGGTGGTGCTGGGTGCTCAGTACTCAGGGTGCTGGGTGCTCAGTACTCAGGGTGCTGGGTGCTCAGTACTAAGGGTGCTGGGTGCTCAGTACTCAGGGTGCTCGGTGCTCAGTACTCAGGGTGCTGGGTGCTCAGAGCTCAGGGTGCTGGGTACTCAGTACTCAGGGTGCTGGGTGCTCAGTGCTCAGGGTGCTGGGTGCTCAGTGCTCAGGGTGCTGGGTGCTCAGTGCTCGGGGTGCTGGGTGCTCAGTACTCAGGATGCTCGGTGCTCAGTGCTCAGTAATCAGGGTGCTCTGTACTCAGGGTGCTGGGTGCTCAGTGCTCGGGGTGCTGGGTGCTCAGTACTCAGGGTGCTGGGTGCTCAGTACTCGGGGTGCTGGGTGCTCAGTACTCAGGGTGCTGAGTGCTCAGTGCTCGGGGTGCTGGGTGCTCACTGCTCAGGGTGATCGGTGCTCAGTGCTCAGGGTGCTGGGTGCTCAGTCCTCCGGGTGCTCAGTGCTCAGGGTGCTGGGTGCTCATTGCTCGGTGTGCTCGGTGCTCAGTACTCAGGGTGCTGAGTGCTCAGTACTCAGGTTGCTGGGTGCTCAGTACTCAGGTTGCTGGTTGCTCAGTACTCAGGTTGCTGGTTGCTCAGTGCTCGGGGTGCTGGGTGCTCAGGGCTGTGGTGCTGGGTGCTCAGTGCTCAGTGCTCAGGGTGCTGGGTTCTCAGTGCTCAGGCTGCTGGTTGCTCAGGACTCAGGGTGCTGGGTGCTCAGTACTCAGGGTGCTGGGTGCTCAGTGCTCAGAGTGCTCTGTGCTCAGTACTCAGGGTGCTGGGTGCTCAGTGCTCGGGGTGCTGGGTGCTCAGTGCTCAGGGTGCTGGGTGCTCAGTACTCAGGGTGCTGGGTGCTCAGTACTCAGGGTGCTTGGTGCTCAGTACTCAGGGTGCTCAGTGCTCAGTACTCGGGGTGCTGGGTGCTCAGTGCTCAGGGTGCTCAGTGCTCAGTGCTCGGGGTGCTGGGTGCTCAGTGCTCGGGGTGCTGGGTGCTCAGTACTCGGGGTGCTGTGTGCTCAGTGCTCAGGGTGCTCAGTGCTCAGTACTCAGTGCTCAGGGTGCTCAGTGCTCAGTGCTCAGGGTGCTGGGTGTTCAGTACTCAGGGTGCTGGGTGCTCAGTACTCAGGGTGCTGGGTGCTCAGTGCTCAGGGTGCTGGGTGCTCAGTACTCTGGGTGTTGGGTGCTCAGTACTCAGGGTGCTGGGTGCTCCGTGCTCAGGGTGCTGGGTGCTCAGTGCTCAGGGTTCTGGGTGCTCAGTGCTCAGGGTGCTGGGTGCTCAGTACTCAGGGTGCTGGGTGCTTAGTGCTCGAGGTGCTCGGTGCTCAGTACTCAAGGTGCTGGGTGCTCAGTGCTCAGGGTGCTGGGTGCTCAGTCCTCGGGGTGCTCCGTGCTCATGGTGCTGGGTGCTCAGTGCTCAGGGTGCTGGGTGCTCAGTGCTCGGGGTGCTGGGTGCTCAGTACTCAGTGTGCTCAGTGCTCGGGGATCTCGGTGCTCAGTACTCAGGGTGCTGGGTGCTCAGTTCTCAGTGCTCGGGGTCCTGGGTGCTCCGTGCTCGGGATGCTGGGTGCTCAGTGCTCTGGGTGCTTAGTGCTCAGTACTCAGGGTGCTGGGTGCTCAGTACTCATGGTGCTGGGTGCTCATTCTCAGGGTGCTGGGTGCTCAGTGCTCGGGTTGCTGGGTGCTCAGTACTCAGGGTGCTGGGGGCTCAGTACTCAGGGTGCTGGGTGCTCATTCTCGGGGTGCTGGGTGCTCAGTGCTCGGGGTGCTGGGTGCTCAGTACTCAGGGTGCTGGGGGCTCAGTACTCGGGGTGCAGGGTGCTCAGTACTCAGGGTGATCTGTTCTCAGTACTCAGGTTGCTGGCTGCTCAGTGCTCGGTGTGCTGGGTGCTCAGTACTCAGGGTGCTGGGTGCTCAGTACTCGGGGTGCTCGGTGCTCAGTACTCAGGGTGCTGGGTGCTCAGTACTCGGGGTGCTGGGTGCTCAGTGCTCGGGGTGCTCGTTGCTCAGTACTCGGGGTGCAGGGTGCTCAGTACTCGGGGTGCTGGGTGCTCAGTGCTCGGGGTGCTGGGTGCTCAGTGCTTGGGGTGCTGGGTGCTCAGTGCTGAGGGTGGTGCTGGGTGCTCAGTACTCGGGGTGCTGGGTGCTCAGTGCTCAGGGTGCTGGGTGCTCAGTACTAAGGGTGCTGGGTGCTCAGTACTCAGGGTGCTCGGTGCTCAGTACTCAGGGTGCTGGGTGCTCAGAGCTCAGGGTGCTGGGTACTCAGTACTCAGGGTGCTGGGTGCTCAGTACTCAGGGTGCTGGGTGCTCAGTCCTCAGGGTGCTGGGTGCTCAGTGCTCAGGGTGCTGGGTGCTCAGTGCTCGGCGTGCTGGGTGCTCAGTACTCAGGATGCTCGGTGCTCAGTGCTCAGTAATCAGGGTGCTCAGTACTCAGGGTGCTGGGTGCTCAGTGCTCGGGGTGCTGGGTGCTCAGTACTCTGGGTGCTGGGTGCTCAGTACTCGGGGTGCTGGGTGCTCAGTACTCAGGGTGCTGGGTGCTCAGTGCTCGGGGTGCTGGGTGCTCACTGCTCAGGGTGATCGGTGCTCAGTGCTCAGGGTGCTGGGTGCACAGTCCTCCGGGTGCTCAGTGCTCAGGGTGCTGGGTGCTCATTGCTGGGTGTGCTCGGTGCTCAGTACTCAGGGTGCTGAGTGCTCAGTACTCAGGGTGCTGGGTGCTCAGTACTCAGGTTGCTGGTTGCTCAGTACTCAGGGTGCTGGGTGCTCAGTGCTCAGGGTGCTGGGTGCTCAGTGCTCGGGGTGCTGGGTGCTCAGGGCTGTGGTGCTGGGTGCTCAGTGCTCAGTGCTCAGGGTGCTGGGTGCTCAGTGCTCAGTGCTCAGGGTGCTCTGTGCTCAGTGCTCAGGGAGCTGGGTGCTCAGTGCTCAGGGTGCTGGGTGCTCAGTACTCAGGGTGCTGGGTGCTCAGTGCTCGTTGTGCTCGGTGCTCAGTACTCAAGGTGCTGGGTGCTCAGTGCTCGGGGTGCTGGGTGCTCAGTCCTCGGGGTGCTCCGTGCTCAGTGATCAGGGTGCTGGGTGCTCAGTACTCAGGGTGCTCGGTGCTCATTACTCAGGGGTCTCAGTGCTCAGTACTCAGGGTGCTGGGTGCTCAGTGCTCAGGGTGCTGGGTGCTCAGTATTCAGGGTGCTCAGTGCTCAGTACTCGGGGTGCTTGGTGCTCAGTACTAAGGGTGCTCGGTGCTCAGTACTCGTGGTGATGGGTGCTCAGTGCTCAGGGTGCTCAGTGCTCAGTGCTCGGGGTGCTGGGTGCTCAGTGCTCGGGGCGCTGGGTGCTCAGTGCTCGGGGTGCTGGGTGCTCAGTACTCGGGGTGCTGGGTGCTCAGTGCTCAGGTTGCTCAGTGCTCAGTACTCAGTGCTCAGGGTGCTGGGTGCTCAGTACTCTGGGTGTTGGGTGCTCAGTACTCAGGGTGCTGGGTGCTCCGTGCTCAGGGTGCTGGGTGCTCAGTGCTCAGGTTTCTGGGTGCTCAGTGCTCAGGGTGCTGGGTGCTCAGTACTCAGGGTGCTGGGTGCTTAGTGCTCGAGGTGCTCGGTGCTCAGTACTGAAGGTGCTGGGTGCTCAGTGCTCAGGGTGCTGGGTGCTCAGTCCTCGGGGTGCTCCGTGCTCATGGTGCTGGGTGCTCAGTGCTCAGGGTGCTGGGTGCTCAGTGCTCGGGGTGCTGGGTGCTGAGTGCTCAGGGTGCTGGGTGCTCAGTGCTCGGGGTGCTCGGTGCTCAGGGCTCAGGGTCCTGGGTGCTCAGTACTCAGGGTGCTGGGTGCTTAGTACTCAGGGTGCTCAGTGCTCAGTACACAGGGTGCTGGGTGCTCAGTGCTCGGGGTGCTGGGTGCTCAGTGCTCAGTACTCAGGGTGCTGTGTGCTCAGTGCTCGGGGTGCTGGGTTCTCAGTACTCAGCGTGCTGGGTGCTCAGTACTCAGTGTGCAGGGTGCTCAGTGCTCAGGGTGCTGGGTGCTCAGTGCTCAGGGTGCTGGGTGCTCAGTGATCGGGGTGCTGGGTGCTCAGTACTCAGGGTGCTCAGTGCTCGGGGAGCTCGGTGATCAGTACTCAGGGTGCTGGGTGCTCAGTACTCAGTGCTCGGGGTCCTGGGTGCTCCGTGCTCAGGGTGCTGGGTGCTCAGTGCTCTGGGTGCTGGGTGCTCAGTACTCAGAGTGCTGGGTGCTCAGTACTCAGGGTGCTGGGTGCTCAGTGCTCAGGGTGCTGGGTGCTCAGTACTCAGGGTGCAGGGTGCTCAGTACTCAGGGTGCTCGGTGCTCAGTACTCAGGGTGCTGGGTGCTCAGTGCTCAGGGTGCTGGGTACTCAGTACTCAGGGTGCTGGGTGCTCAGTACTCAGGGTGCTGGGTGCTCAGTGCTCAGGGTGCTGGGTGCTCAGTGCTCAGGGTGCTGGGTGCTCAGTACTCAGGGTGCTGGGTGCTCAGTGCTCAGGGTGATGGGTGCTCAGTACTCAGGGTGCTCAGTACTCAGGGTGCTGGGTGCTCAGTGCTCGTGGTGCTGGGTGCTCAGTACTCGGGGTGCTGTGTGCTCTGTACTCAGGGTGCTGGGTGCTCAGTGCTCGGGGTCCTGGGTGCTCAGTGCTCAGGGTGATCGGTGCTCAGTACTCAGCGTGCTGGGTGCTCACTGCTCAGGGTGCTGGGTGCTCAGTCCTCAGGGTGCTCAGTGCTCAGGGTGCTGGGTGCTCAGTGCTCGTGGTGCTCGGTGCTCAGTGCTCGGGGTGCTGGGTGCTCAGTGCTCAGTGCTCAGGGTGTTGGGTGCTCAGTGCTCAGTGTTCAGGGTGCTGGGTGGTCAGTACTCAGGGTGCTGGTTGCTCAGTGCTCAGGGTGCTGGGTGCTCAGTACTAAGGGTGCTGGGTGCTCAGTACTCAGGGTGCTCGGTGCTCAGTACTCAGGGTGCTGGGTGCTCAGTGCTCAGGGTGCTGGGTGCTCAGTGCTCAGGGTGCTGGGTGCTCAGTGCTCGGGGTGCTGGGTGCTCAGTACTCAGGATGCTCGGTGCTCAGTGCTCAGTAATCAGGGTGCTCAGTGCTCAGGGTGCTGGGTGCTCAGTGCTCGGGGTGCTGGGTGCTCAGTGCTGAGGGTGGTGCTGGGTGCTCAGTACTCAGGGTGCTGGGTGCTCAATGCTCAGGGTGCTGGGTGCTCAGTACTAAGGGTGCTGGGTGCTCAGTACTCAGGGTGCTCGGTGCTCAGTACTCAGGGTGCTGGGTGCTCAGAGCTCAGGGTGCTGGGTAATCAGTAATCAGGGTGCTGGGTGCTCAGTACTCAGGGTGCTGGGTGCTCAGTGCTCAGGGTGCTGGGTGCTCAGTGCTCAGGGTGCTGGGTGCTCAGTGCTCGGCGTGCTGGGTGCTCAGTACTCAGGATGCTCGGTGCTCAGTGCTCAGTAATCAGGGTGCTCAGTACTCAGGGTGCTGGGTGCTCAGTGCTCAGGGTGCTGGGTGCTCAGTACTCAGGGTGCTGGGTGCTCAGTACTCGGGGTGCTGGGTGCTCAGTACTCAGGGTGCTGGGTGCTCAGTGCTCGGGGTGCTGGGTGCTCACTGCTCAGGGTGATCGGTGCTCTGTGCTCAGGGTGCTGGGTGCTCAGTCCTCCGGGTGCTCAGTACTCAGGGTGCTGGGTGCTCATTGCTCGGTGTGCTCGGTGCTCAGTACTCAGGGTGCTGAGTGCTCAGTACTTAGGGTGCTGGGTGCTCAGTACTCAGGTTGCTGGTTGCTCAGTACTCAGGGTGCTGGGTGCTCAGTGCTCAGGGTGCTGGGTGCTCAGTGCTCGGGGTGCTGGGTGCTCAGGGCTGTGGTGCTGGGTGCTCAGTGCTCAGGGTGCTGGGTGCTCAGTGCTCAGTGCTCAGGGTGCTCTGTGCTCAGTACTCAGGGTGCTGGGTGCTCAGTGCTCGGGGTGCTGCGTGCTCAGTGCTCAGGGAGCTGGGTGCTCAGTGCTCAGGGTGCTGGGTGCTCAGTACTCAGTGTGCTGGGTGCTCAGTGCTCGTTGTGCTCGGTGCTCAGTACTCAAGGTGCTGGGTGCTCAGTGCTCAGGGTGCTGGGTGCTCAGTCCTCGGGGTGCTCCGTGCTCAGTGATCAGGGTGCTGGGTGCTCAGTACTCAGGGTGCTCGGTGCTCAGTACTCAGGGGTCTCAGTGCTCAGTACTCAGGGTGCTGGGTGCTCAGTGCTCAGGGTGCTGGGTGCTCAGTACTCAGGGTGCTCAGTGCTCAGTACTCGGGGTGCTTGGTGCTCAGTACTCAGGGTGCTCGGTGCTCAGTACTCGTAGTGCTGGGTGCTCAGTGCTCAGGGTGCTCAGTGCTCCGTGCTCGGGGTGCTGGGTGCTCAGTGCTCTGGGTGCTTAGTGCTCAGTACTCAGGGTGCTGGGTGCTCAGTACTCATGGTGCTGGGTGCTCATTCTCATGGTGCTGGGTGCTCAGTGCTCGGGTTGCTGGGTGCTCAGTACTCAGGGTGCTGGGGGCTCAGTACTCAGGGTGCTGGGTGCTCAGTACTCAGGGTGCTCGGTTCTCAGTACTCAGGGTGCTGGGTGCTCATTCTCGGGGTGCTGGGTGCTCAGTGCTCGGGGTGCTGGGTGCTCAGTACTCAGGGTGCTGGGGGCTCAGTACTCAGGGTGCTGGGTGCTCAGTACTCAGGGTGATCTGTTCTCAGTACTCAGGTTGCTGGGTGCTCAGTGCTCAGGGTGCTGGGTGCTCAGTACTCGGGGTGCTCAGTGCTCAGTACTCAGGGTGCTGGGTGCTCAGTACTCAGGGTGCTGGGTGCTAAGTGCTCGGGGTGCTGGGTGCTCAGTGTTCAGGTAGCTGGGTGCTCAGTGCTCGGGGTGCTGGGTGCTCAGTGCTGAGGGTGGTGCTGGGTGCTCAGTACTCAGGGTGCTGGGTGCTCAGTACTCAGGGTGCTGGGTGCTCAGTACTAAGGGTGCTGGGTGCTCAGTACTCAGGGTGCTCGGTGCTCAGTACTCAGGGTGCTGGGTGCTCAGAGCTCAGGGTGCTGGGTACTCAGTACTCAGGGTGCTGGGTGCTCAGTGCTCAGGGTGCTGGGTGCTCAGTGCTCAGGGTGCTGGGTGCTCAGTGCTCGGGGTGCTGGGTGCTCAGTACTCAGGATGCTCGGTGCTCAGTGCTCAGTAATCAGGGTGCTCTGTACTCAGGGTGCTGGGTGCTCAGTGCTCGGGGTGCTGGGTGCTCAGTACTCAGGGTGCTGGGTGCTCAGTACTCGGGGTGCTGGGTGCTCAGTACTCAGGGTGCTGAGTGCTCAGTGCTCGGGGTGCTGGGTGCTCACTGCTCAGGGTGATCGGTGCTCAGTGCTCAGGGTGCTGGGTGCTCAGTCCTCCGGGTGCTCAGTGCTCAGGGTGCTGGGTGCTCATTGCTCGGTGTGCTCGGTGCTCAGTACTCAGGGTGCTGAGTGCTCAGTACTCAGGTTGCTGGGTGCTCAGTACTCAGGTTGCTGGTTGCTCAGTACTCAGGTTGCTGGTTGCTCAGTGCTCGGGGTGCTGGGTGCTCAGGGCTGTGGTGCTGGGTGCTCAGTGCTCAGTGCTCAGGGTGCTGGGTTCTCAGTGCTCAGGCTGCTGGTTGCTCAGGACTCAGGGTGCTGGGTGCTCAGTACTCAGGGTGCTGGGTGCTCAGTGCTCAGAGTGCTCTGTGCTCAGTACTCAGGGTGCTGGGTGCTCAGTGCTCGGGGTGCTGGGTGCTCAGTGCTCAGGGTGCTGGGTGCTCAGTACTCAGGGTGCTGGGTGCTCAGTACTCAGGGTGCTTGGTGCTCAGTACTCAGGGTGCTCAGTGCTCAGTACTCGGGGTGCTGGGTGCTCAGTGCTCAGGGTGCTCAGTGCTCAGTGCTCGGGGTGCTGGGTGCTCAGTGCTCGGGGTGCTGGGTGCTCAGTACTCGGGGTGCTGTGTGCTCAGTGCTCAGGGTGCTCAGTGCTCAGTACTCAGTGCTCAGGGTGCTCAGTGCTCAGTGCTCAGGGTGCTGGGTGTTCAGTACTCAGGGTGCTGGGTGCTCAGTACTCAGGGTGCTGGCTGCTCAGTGCTCAGGGTGCTGGGTGCTCAGTACTCTGGGTGTTGGGTGCTCAGTACTCAGGGTGCTGGGTGCTCCGTGCTCAGGGTGCTGGGTGCTCAGTGCTCAGGGTTCTGGGTGCTCAGTGCTCGGGTTGCTGGGTGCTCAGTACTCAGGGTGCTGGGTGCTCAGTTCTCAGTGCTCGGGGTCCTGGGTGCTCCGTGCTCGGGATGCTGGGTGCTCAGTGCTCTGGGTGCTTAGTGCTCAGTACTCAGGGTGCTGGGTGCTCAGTACTCATGGTGCTGGGTGCTCATTCTCAGGGTGCTGGGTGCTCAGTGCTCGGGTTGCTGGGTGCTCAGTACTCAGGGTGCTGGGGGCTCAGTACTCGGGGTGCAGGGTGCTCAGTACTCAGGGTGATCTGTTCTCAGTACTCAGGTTGCTGGCTGCTCAGTGCTCGGTGTGCTGGGTGCTCAGTACTCAGGGTGCTGGGTGCTCAGTACTCGGGGTGCTCGGTGCTCAGTACTCAGGGTGCTGGGTGCTCAGTACTCGGGGTGCTGGGTGCTCAGTGCTCGGGGTGCTCGTTGCTCAGTACTCGGGGTGCAGGGTGCTCAGTACTCGGGGTGCTGGGTGCTCAGTGCTCGGGGTGCTGGGTGCTCAGTGCTCGGGGTGCTGGGTGCTCAGTGCTGAGGGTGGTGCTGGGTGCTCAGTACTCGGGGTGCTGGGTGCTCAGTGCTCAGGGTGCTGGGTGCTCAGTACTAAGGGTGCTGGGTGCTCAGTACTCAGGGTGCTCGGTGCTCAGTACTCAGGGTGCTGGGTGCTCAGAGCTCAGGGTGCTGGGTACTCAGTACTCAGGGTGCTGGGTGCTCAGTACTCAGGGTGCTGGGTGCTCAGTCCTCAGGGTGCTGGGTGCTCAGTGCTCAGGGTGCTGGGTGCTCAGTGCTCGGCGTGCTGGGTGCTCAGTACTCAGGATGCTCGGTGCTCAGTGCTCAGTAATCAGGGTGCTCAGTACTCAGGGTGCTGGGTGCTCAGTGCTCGGGGTGCTGGGTGCTCAGTACTCTGGGTGCTGGGTGCTCAGTACTCGGGGTGCTGGGTGCTCAGTACTCAGGGTGCTGGGTGCTCAGTGCTCGGGGTGCTGGGTGCTCACTGCTCAGGGTGATCGGTGCTCAGTGCTCAGGGTGCTGGGTGCACAGTCCTCCGGGTGCTCAGTGCTCAGGGTGCTGGGTGCTCATTGCTCGGTGTGCTCGGTGCTCAGTACTCAGGGTGCTGAGTGCTCAGTACTCAGGGTGCTGGGTGCTCAGTACTCAGGTTGCTGGTTGCTCAGTACTCAGGGTGCTGGGTGCTCAGTGCTCAGGGTGCTGGGTGCTCAGTGCTCGGGGTGCTGGGTGCTCAGGGCTGTGGTGCTGGGTGCTCAGTGCTCAGTGCTCAGGGTGCTGGGTGCTCAGTGCTCAGTGCTCAGGGTGCTCTGTGCTCAGTGCTCAGGGAGCTGGGTGCTCAGTGCTCAGGGTGCTGGGTGCTCAGTACTCAGGGTGCTGGGTGCTCAGTGCTCGTTGTGCTCGGTGCTCAGTACTCAAGGTGCTGGGTGCTCAGTGCTCGGGTTGCTGGGTGCTCAGTCCTCGGGGTGCTCCGTGCTCAGTGATCAGGGTGCTGGGTGCTCAGTACTCAGGGTGCTCGGTGCTCATTACTCAGGGGTCTCAGTGCTCAGTACTCAGGGTGCTGGGTGCTCAGTGCTCAGGGTGCTGGGTGCTCAGTATTCAGGGTGCTCAGTGCTCAGTACTCGGGGTGCTTGGTGCTCAGTACTAAGGGTGCTCGGTGCTCAGTACTCGTGGTGATGGGTGCTCAGTGCTCAGGGTGCTCAGTGCTCAGTGCTCGGGGTGCTGGGTGCTCAGTGCTCGGGGCGCTGGGTGCTCAGTGCTCGGGGTGCTGGGTGCTCAGTACTCGGGGTGCTGGGTGCTCAGTGCTCAGGTTGCTCAGTGCTCAGTACTCAGTGCTCAGGGTGCTGGGTGCTCAGTACTCTGGGTGTTGGGTGCTCAGTACTCAGGGTGCTGGGTGCTCCGTGCTCAGGGTGCTGGGTGCTCAGTGCTCAGGTTTCTGGGTGCTCAGTGCTCAGGGTGCTGGGTGCTCAGTACTCAGGGTGCTGGGTGCTTAGTGCTCGAGGTGCTCGGTGCTCAGTACTGAAGGTGCTGGGTGCTCAGTGCTCAGGGTGCTGGGTGCTCAGTCCTCGGGGTGCTCCGTGCTCATGGTGCTGGGTGCTCAGTGCTCAGGGTGCTGGGTGCTCAGTGCTCGGGGTGCTGGGTGCTGAGTGCTCAGGGTGCTGGGTGCTCAGTGCTCGGGGTGCTCGGTGCTCAGGGCTCAGGGTCCTGGGTGCTCAGTACTCAGGGTGCTGGGTGCTTAGTACTCAGGGTGCTCAGTGCTCAGTACACAGGGTGCTGGGTGCTCAGTGCTCGGGGTGCTGGGTGCTCAGTGCTCAGTACTCAGGGTGCTGTGTGCTCAGTGCTCGGGGTGCTGGGTTCTCAGTACTCAGCGTGCTGGGTGCTCAGTACTCAGTGTGCAGGGTGCTCAGTGCTCAGGGTGCTGGGTGCTCAGTGCTCAGGGTGCTGGGTGCTCAGTGATCGGGGTGCTGGGTGCTCAGTACTCAGGGTGCTCAGTGCTCGGGGAGCTCGGTGATCAGTACTCAGGGTGCTGGGTGCTCAGTACTCAGTGCTCGGGGTCCTGGGTGCTCCGTGCTCAGGGTGCTGGGTGCTCAGTGCTCTGGGTGCTGGGTGCTCAGTACTCAGAGTGCTGGGTGCTCAGTACTCAGGGTGCTGGGTGCTCAGTGCTCAGGGTGCTGGGTGCTCAGTACTCAGGGTGCAGGGTGCTCAGTACTCAGGGTGCTCGGTGCTCAGTACTCAGGGTGCTGGGTGCTCAGTGCTCAGGGTGCTGGGTACTCAGTACTCAGGGTGCTGGGTGCTCAGTACTCAGGGTGCTGGGTGCTCAGTGCTCAGGGTGCTGGGTGCTCAGTGCTCAGGGTGCTGGGTGCTCAGTACTCAGGGTGCTGGGTGCTCAGTGCTCAGGGTGATGGGTGCTCAGTACTCAGGGTGCTCAGTACTCAGGGTGCTGGGTGCTCAGTGCTCGTGGTGCTGGGTGCTCAGTACTCGGGGTGCTGTGTGCTCTGTACTCAGGGTGCTGGGTGCTCAGTGCTCGGGGTCCTGGGTGCTCAGTGCTCAGGGTGATCGTTGCTCAGTACTCAGCGTGCTGGGTGCTCACTGCTCAGGGTGCTGGGTGCTCAGTCCTCAGGGTGCTCAGTGCTCAGGGTGCTGGGTGCTCAGTGCTCGGGGTGCTCGGTGCTCAGTGCTCGGGGTGCTGGGTGCTCAGTGCTCAGTGCTCAGGGTGTTGGGTGCTCAGTGCTCAGTGTTCAGGGTGCTGGGTGGTCAGTACTCAGGGTGCTGGTTGCTCAGTACTCAGGGTGCTGGGTGCTCAGTGCTCAGGGTGCTGTGTGCTCAGTACTCTCGGTGTTGGGTGCTCAGTACTCAGGGTGCTGGGTGCTCAGTGCTCAGGGTGCTGTGTGCTCAGTGCTCGGGGTGCTGGGTGCTCAGTGCTCAGGGTGCTGGGTGCTCAGTATTCAGGGTGCTGGGTGCTCAGTGCTCGGGGTGCTCGGTGCTCAGTACTCAAGGTGCTGGGTGCTCAGAGCTCAGGGTGCTGGGTGCTCAGTCCTCGGGGTGCTCCGTGCTCAGTACTCAGGGTGCTGGGTGCTCAGTACTCAGGGTGCTCGGTTCTCAGTACTCAGGGTTCTCAGTGCTCAGGGTGCTGGGTGCTCAGTACTCAGGGTGCTCAGTGCTCAGTACTAGGGGTGCTGGTTGCTCAGTACTCAGGGTGCTCAGTGCTCAGTACTCGGGGTGCTGGGTGCTCAGTGCTCAGTGTGCTCAGTGCGCAGTGCTCGGGGTGCTGGGTGCTCAGTGCTCGGGGTGCTAGGTGCTCAGTACTCAGGGTGCTGTGTGCACAGTGCTCAGTACTCAGCGTGCTGGGTTCTCAGTGCTCAGAGTGTTGGGTGCTCAGTACTCAGGGTGCTGGTTGCTCAGTGCTCAGAGTGCTCAGTGCTCAGGGTGCTCAGTGCTCAGGGTGCTGGGTGCTCAGGGTGTTGGGTGCTCAGTGCTCGGGTGCTGGGTGCTCATTGCTCAGTGCTCAGGGTGCTGGGTGCTCAGTGCTCAGTGCTCAGGGTGCTGGGTGTTCAGTACTCAGGGTGCTCGGTGCTCAGTGCTCAGGGTGCTGGGTGCTCAGTACTCAGGGTCCTGGGTGCTCAGTGCTCGGGGTGCTGGGTGCTCAGTGCTCAGGGTGATCAGTGCTCAGTACTCAGGGTGCTGGGTGCTCAGTGCTCAGGGTGCTGGGTGCTCAGTCCTCAGGGTGCTCAGTACTCAGGGTGCTCGGTGCTCAGTGCTCAGTACTCAGGGTGCTCAGTACTCAGGGTGCTGAGTGCTCAGTGCTCGGGGTGCTGGGTGCTCAGTACTCAGAATGCTGGGTGCTCAGTACTCGGGGTGCTGGGTGCTCAGTACTCAGTGTGCTGGGTGCTCAGTGCTCGGGGTGCTGGGTGCTCAGTGCTCAGGGTGATCAGTGCTCTGTGCTCAGGGTGCTGGGTGCTCAGTACTCAGTGTGCTGGGTGCTCAGTACTCAGGGTGCTGAGTGCTCAGTGCTCAGGGTGCTGGGTGCTCAGTACTCTGGGTGTTGGGTGCTCAGTACTCAGGGTGCTGGGTGCTCCGTGCTCGGGGTGCTGGGTGCTCAGTGCTCAGGGTGCTGGGTGCTCAGTGCTCAGGGTGCTGGGTGCTCTGTACTCAGGGTGCTGGGTGCTTAGTGCTCGGGGTGCTCGGTGCTCAGTACTCAAGGTGCTGGGTGCTCAGTGCTCAGGGTGCTGGGTGCTCAGTCCTCGGGGTGCTCAGGGTGCTGGGTGCTCAGTGCTCAGGGTGCTGGGTGCTCACTGCTCGGGGTGCTGGGTGCTGAGTGCTCAGGGTGCTGGGTGCTCAGTGCTCGCGGTGCTCGGTGCTCAGTGCTCAGGGTCCTGGGTGCTCAGTACTCATGGTGCTGGGTGCTTAGTACTCAGGGTGCTCAGTGATCAGTACACAGGGTGCTGGTTGCTCAGTGCTCGGGGTGCTGGGTGCTCAGTGCTCAGTACTCAGGGTGCTGGGTGCTCAGTGCTCGGGGTGCTGGGTGCTCAGTACTCAGCGTGCTGGGTGCTCAATACTCAGGGTGCTGGGTGCTCAGTGCTCAGGGTGCTGGTGTCACACTGCTCAGGGTGCTGGTTGCTCAGTGATTGGGGTGCTGGGTGCTTAGTACTCAGGGTGCTCAGTGCTCAGGGAGCTCGGTGCTCATTACTCAGGGTGCTGGGTGCTCAGTTCTCAGTGCTGGGGTCCTGGGTGCTCCGTGCTCAGGGTGCTGGGTGCTCAGTGCTCTGGGTGCTTAGTGCTCAGTACTCAGGGTGCTGGGTGCTCATTCTCAGGGTGCTAGGGGCTCAGTACTCAGGGTGCTGGGTGCTCAGTACTCAGGGTGCTCGATTCTCAGTACTCAGGGTGCTGGGTGCTCAGTGCTCGGGGTTCTGGGTGCTCAGTACTCGGGGTGCTCAGTGCTCAGTACTCAGGGTGCTGGGTGCTCAGTACTCAGGGTGCTGGGTGCTCAGTGCTCGGGGTGCTCGGTGCTCAGTACTCGGGGTGCTGGGTGCTCAGTACTCAGGGTGCTGGGTGCTCAGTCCTCAGGGTGCTGGGTGCTCAGTGCTCGGGGTGCTTGGTGCTCAGTGCTGAGGGTGGTGCTGGGTGCTCAGTACTCAGGGTGCTGGGTGCTCAGTGCTCAGGGTGCTGGGTGCTCAGTACTAAGGGTGCTGGGTGCTCAGTACTCAGGGTGCGCGGTGCTCAGTACTCAGGGTGCTGGGTGCTCAGTGCTCAGAGTGTTGGGTGCTCAGTACTCAGGGTGCTGGGTGCTCAGTGCTCAGTGCTCAGGGTGCTCAGTGCTCAGGGTGCTCAGTGCTCAGGGTGCTGGGTGCTCAGGGTGCTGGGTGCTCAGTGCTCGGGGTGCTGGGTGCTCAGTGCTCAGTGCTCAGGGTGCTGGGTGCTCAGTGCTCAGTGCTCAGGGTGCTGGGTGTTCAGTACTCAGGGTGCTCGGTGCTCAGTGCTCAGGGTGCTGGGTGCTCAGTACTCAGGGTGCTGGGTGCTCTGTGCTCGGGGTGCTGGGTGCTCAGTGATCAGGGTGATCTGTGCTAACTACTCAGGGTGCTGGGTGCTCAGTGCTCCGGGTCCTGGGTGCTCAGTCCTCAGGGTGCTCGGTGCTCAGTGCTCAGTACTCAGGGTGCTCAGTACTCAGGGTGCTGGGTGCTCAGTGCTCGGGGTGCTGGGTGCTCAGTACTCAGGGTGCTGGGTGCTCAGTACTCGGGGTGCTGGGTGCTCAGTACTCAGGGTGCTGGGTGCTCAGTCCTCCGGGTGCTCAGTGCTCAGGGTGCTGGGTGCTCAGTACTCAGGGTGCTGGGTGCTCAGTACTCGGGGTGCTGGGTGCTCAGTGCTCAGGGTGATCAGTGCTCAGTGCTCAGGGTGCTGGGTGCTCAGTCCTCCGGGTGCACAGTGCTCAAGGTGCTGGGTGCTCAGTACTCAGGGTGCTGGGTGCTCAGTACTCGGGGTGCTGGGTGCTCAGTGCTCAGGGTGCTGGGTGCTCAGTGCTCGGGGTGCTGGGTGCTCAGTGCTCAGGGTGATCGGTGCTCAGTGCTCAGGGTGCTGGGTGCTCAGTCCTCCGGGTGCTCAGTGCTCAGGGTGCTGGGTGCTCAGTACTCAGGGTGCTGGGTGCTCAGTACTCGGGGTGCTGGGTGCTCAGTGCTCAGGGTGCTGGGTGCTCAGTACTCTGGGTGTTGGGTGCTCAGTACTCAGGGTGCTGGGTGCTCCGTGCTCGGGGTGCTGGCTGCTCAGTGCTCAGGGTGCTATGTGCTCAGTGCTCAGGGTGCTGGGTGCTCAGTACTCAGGGTGCTGGGTGCTTAGTGCTCGGGGTGCTCGGTGCTCAGTACACATGGTGCTGGGTGCTCAGTGCTCAGGGTGCTGGGTGCTCAGTCCTCGGGGTGCTCCGTGCTCAGGGTGCTGGGTGCTCAGTGCTCAGGGTGCTGGGTGCTCAGTGCTCGGGGTGCTGGGTGCTGAGTTCTCAGGGTGCTGGGTGCTCAGTGCTCGGGGTGCTCGGTGCTCAGTGCTCAGGGTCCTGGGTGCTCAGTACTCAGGGTGCTGGGTGCTTAGTACTCAGGGTGCTCAGTGCTCAGTACACAGGGTGCTGGGTGCTCAGTGCTCGGGGTGCTGGGTGCTCAGTGCTCAGTACACAGGGTGCTGGGTGCTCAGTACTCAGCATGCTGGGTGCTCAGTACTCAGGGTGCTGGGTGCTCAGTGCTCAGGGTGCTGGGTGCTCAGTGCTCAGGGTGCTGGGTGCTCAGTGATCGGGGTGCTGGGTGCTCAGTACTCAGGGTGCTCAGTGCTCGGGGAGCTCGGTGCTCAGTACTCAGGGTGCTGGGTGCTCAGTATTCAGTGCTCGCGGTCCTGGGTGCTCCGTGCTCGGGGTGCTGGGTTCTCAGTGCTCTGGGTGCTTAGTGCTCAGTACTCCAGGTGCTTGGTGCTCAGTACTCATGGTGCTGCGTGCTCATTCTCAGGGTTCTAGGGGCTCAGTACTCAGGGTGCTGGGTGCTCAGTACTCAGGGTGCTGGGTGCTCAGTACTCAGGGTGCTGGGTGCTCAGAGCTCAGGGTGCTGGGTACTCAGTACTCAGGGTGCTGAGTGCTCAGTACTCAGGGTGCTGGGTGCTCAGTGCTCAGGGTGCTGGGTGCTCAGTGCTCAGGGTGCTGGGTGCTCAGTGCTCGGGGTGCTGGGTGCTCAGTACTCAGGATGCTCGGTGCTCAGTGCTCAGTAATCAGGGTGCTCAGTGCTCAGGGTGCTGGGTGCTCAGTGCTCGGGGTGCTGGGTGCTCAGTGCTGAGGGTGGTGCTGGGTGCTCAGTACTCAGGGTGCTGGGTGCTCAGTGCTCAGGGTGCTGGGTGCTCAGTACTAAGGGGGGTGGGTGCTCAGTACTCAGGGTGCTCGGTGCTCAGTACTCAGGGTGCTGGGTGCTCAGAGCTCAGGGTGCTGGGTACTCAGTACTCAGGGTGCTGGGTGCTCAGTACTCAGGGTGCTGGGTGCTCAGTGCTCAGGGTGCTGGGTGCTCAGTGCTCAGGGTGCTGGGTGCTCAGTGCTCGGCGTGCTGGGTGCTCAGTACTCAGGATGCTCGGTGCTCAGTGCTCAGTAATCAGGGTGCTCAGTACTCAGGGTGCTGGGTGCTCAGTGCTCGGGGTGCTGGGTGCTCAGTACTCAGGGTGCTGGGTGCTCAGTACTCGGGGTGCTGGGTGCTCAGTACTCAGGGTGCTGGGTGCTCAGTGCTCGGGGTGCTGGGTGCTCACTGCTCAGGGTGATCGGTGCTCAGTGCTCAGGGTGCTGGGTGCTCAGTCCTCCGGGTGCTCAGTACTCAGGGTGCTGGGTGCTCATTGCTCGGTGTGCTCGGTGCTCAGTACTCAGGGTGCTGAGTGCTCAGTACTTAGGGTGCTGGGTGCTCAGTACTCAGGTTGCTGGTTGCTCAGTACTCAGGGTGCTGGGTGCTCAGTGCTCAGGGTGCTGGGTGCTCAGTGCTCGGGGTGCTGGGTGCTCAGGGCTGTGGTGCTGGGTGCTCAGTGCTCAGGGTGCTGGGTGCTCAGTGCTCAGTGCTCAGGGTGCTCTGTGCTCAGTACTCAGGGTGCTGGGTGCTCAGTGCTCGGGGTGCTGCGTGCTCAGTGCTCAGGGAGCTGGGTGCTCAGTGCTCAGGGTGCTGGGTGCTCAGTACTCAGTGTGCTGGGTGCTCAGTGCTCGTTGTGCTCGGTGCTCAGTACTCAAGGTGCTGGGTGCTCAGTGCTCAGGGTGCTGGGTGCTCAGTCCTCGGGGTGCTCCGTGCTCAGTGATCAGGGTGCTGGGTGCTCAGTACTCAGGGTGCTCGGTGCTCAGTACTCAGGGGTCTCAGTGCTCAGTACTCAGGGTGCTGGGTGCTCAGTGCTCAGTGTGCTGGGTGCTCAGTACTCAGGGTGCTCAGTGCTCAGTACTCGGGGTGCTTGGTGCTCAGTACTCAGGGTGCTCGGTGCTCAGTACTCGTGGTGCTGGGTGCTCAGTGCTCAGGGTGCTCAGTGCTCCGTGCTCGGGGTGCTGGGTGCTCAGTGCTCTGGGTGCTTAGTGCTCAGTACTCAGGGTGCTGGGTGCTCAGTACTCAGGGTGCTGGGTGCTCATTCTCGGGGTGCTGGGTGCTCAGTGCTCGGGGTGATGGGTGCTCAGTACTCAGGGTGCTGGGGGCTCAGTACTCAGGGTGCTGGGTGCTCAGTACTCAGGGTGATCTGTTCTCAGTACTCAGGTTGCTGGGTGCTCAGTGCTCAGGGTGCTGGGTGCTCAGTACTCGGGGTGCTCAGTGCTCAGTACTCAGGGTGCTGGGTGCTCAATACTCAGGGTGCTGGGTGCTAAGTGCTCGGGGTGCTGGGTGCTCAGTGTTCAGGGAGCTGGGTGCTCAGTGCTCGGGGTGCTGGGTGCTCAGTGCTGAGGGTGGTGCTGGGTGCTCAGTACTCAGGGTGCTGGGTGCTCAGTACTCAGGGTGCTGGGTGCTCAGTACTAAGGGTGCTGGGTGCTCAGTACTCAGGGTGCTCGGTGCTCAGTACTCAGGGTGCTGGGTGCTCAGAGCTCAGGGTGCTGGGTACTCAGTACTCAGGGTGCTGGGTGCTCAGTGCTCAGGGTGCTGGGTGCTCAGTGCTCAGGGTGCTGGGTGCTCAGTGCTCGGGGTGCTGGGTGCTCAGTACTCAGGATGCTCGGTGCTCAGTGCTCAGTAATCAGGGTGCTCAGTACTCAGGGTGCTGGGTGCTCAGTGCTCGGGGTGCTGGGTGCTCAGTACTCAGGGTGCTGGGTGCTCAGTACTCGGGGTGCTGGGTGCTCAGTACTCAGGGTGCTGAGTGCTCAGTGCTCGGGGTGCTGGGTGCTCACTGCTCAGGGTGATCGGTGCTCAGTGCTCAGGGTGCTGGGTGCTCAGTCCTCCGGGTGCTCAGTGCTCAGGGTGCTGGGTGCTCATTGCTCGGTGTGCTCGGTGCTCAGTACTCAGGGTGCTGAGTGCTCAGTACTCAGGTTGCTGGGTGCTCAGTACTCAGGTTGCTGGTTGCTCAGTACTCAGGGTGCTGGGTGCTCAGTGCTCAGGGTGCTGGGTGCTCAGTGCTCGGGGTGCTGGGTGCTCAGGGCTGTGGTGCTGGGTGCTCAGTGCTCAGTGCTCAGGGTGCTGGGTGCTCAGTGCTCAGGCTGCTGGTTGCTCAGGACTCAGGGTGCTGGGTGCTCAGTACTCAGGGTGCTGGGTGCTCAGTGCTCAGAGTGCTCTGTGCTCAGTACTCAGGGTGCTGGGTGCTCAGTGCTCGGGGTGCTGGGTGCTCAGTGCTCAGGGTGCTGGGTGCTCAGTACTCAGGGTGCTGGGTGCTCAGTACTCAGGGTGCTTGGTGCTCAGTACTCAGGGTGCTCAGTGCTCAGTGCTCGGGGTGCTGGGTGCTCAGGGCTGTGGTGCTGGGTGCTCAGTGCTCAGTGCTCAGGGTGCTGGGTGCTCAGTGCTCAGGCTGCTGGTTGCTCAGGACTCAGGGTGCTGGGTGCTCAGTGCTCAGGGTGCTCAGTGCTCAGTGCTCGGGGTGCTCGGTGCTCAGTGCTCGGGGTGCTGGGTGCTCAGTACTCGGGGTGCTGTGTGCTCAGTGCTCAGGGTGCTCAGTGCTCAGTACTCAGTGCTCAGGGTGCTCAATGCTCAGTGCTCAGGGTGCTGGGTGTTCAGTACTCAGGGTGCTGGGTGCTCAGTACTCAGGGTGCTGGGTGCTCAGTGCTCAGGGTGCTGGGTGCTCAGTACTCTGGGTGTTGGGTGCTCAGTACTCAGGGTGCTGGGTGCTCCGTGCTCAGGGTGCTGGGTGCTCAGTGCTCAGGGTTCTGGGTGCTCAGTGCTCAGGGTGCTGGGTGCTCAGTACTCAGTGTGCTGGGTGCTTAGTGCTCGAGGTGCTCGGTGCTCAGTACTCAAGGTGCTGGGTGCTCAGTGCTCAGGGTGCTGGGTGCTCAGTCCTCGGGGTGCTCCGTGCTCATGGTGCTGGGTGCTCAGTGCTCAGGGTGCTGGGTGCTCAGTGCTCGGGGTGCTGGGTGCTCAGTACTCAGTGTGCTCAGTGCTCGGGGATCTCGGTGCTCAGTACTCAGGGTGCTGGGTGCTCAGTTCTCAGTGCTCGGGGTCCTGGGTGCTCCGTGCTCGGGGTGCTGGGTGCTCAGTGCTCTGGGTGCTTAGTGCTCAGTACTCAGGGTGCTGGGTGCTCAGTACTCATGGTGCTGGGTGCTCATTCTCAGGGTGCTGGGTGCTCAGTGCTCGGGTTGCTGGGTGCTCAGTACTCAGGGTGCTGAGGGCTCAGTACTCAGGGTGCTGGGTGATCAGTATCAGGGTGCTCGGTTCTCAGTACTCAGGGTGCTGGGTGCTCATTCTCGGGGTGCTGGGTGCTCAGTGCTCGGGGTGCTGGGTGCTCAGTACTCAGGGTGCTGGGGGCTCAGTACTCAGGGTGCAGGGTGCTCAGTACTCAGGGTGATCTGTTCTCAGTACTCAGGTTGCTGGCTGCTCAGTGCTCGGTGTGCTGGGTGCTCAGTACTCAGGGTGCTGGGTGCTCAGTACTCGGGGTGCTCAGTGCTCAGTACTCAGGGTGCTGGGTGCTCAGTACTCAGGGTGCTGGGTGCTCAGTGCTCGGGGTGCTCGGTGCTCAGTACTAGGGGTGCAGGGTGCTCAGTACTCGGGGTGCTGGGTGCTCAGTGCTCGGGGTGCTGGGTGCTCAGTGCTGAGGGTGGTGCTGGGTGCTCAGTACTCAGGGTGCTGGGTGCTCAGTGCTCAGGGTGCTGGGTGCTCAGTACTAAGGGTGCTGGTTGCTCAGTACTCAGGGTGCTCGGTGCTCAGTACTCAGGGTGCTGGGTGCTCAGAGCTCAGGGTGCTGGGTACTCAGTACTCAGGGTGCTGGGTGCTCAGTACTCAGGGTGCTGGGTGCTCAGTCCTCAGGGTGCTGGGTGCTCAGTGCTCAGGGTGCTGGGTGCTCAGTGCTCGGCGTACTGGGTGCTCAGTACTCAGGATGCTCGGTGCTCAGTGCTCAGTAATCAGGGTGCTCAGTACTCAGGGTGCTGGGTGCTCAGTGCTCGGGGTGCTGGGTGCTCAGTACTCAGGGTGCTGGGTGCTCAGTACTCGGGGTGCTGGGTGCTCAGTACTCAGGGTGCTGGGTGCTCAGTGCTCGGGGTGCTGGGTGCTCACTGCTCAGGGTGATCGGTGCTCAGTGCTCAGGGTGCTGGGTGCACAGTCCTCCGGGTGCTCAGTGCTCAGGGTGCTGGGTGCTCATTGCTCGGTGTGCTCGGTGCTCAGTACTCAGGGTGCTGAGTGCTCAGTACTCAGGGTGCTGGGTGCTCAGTACTCAGGTTGCTGGTTGCTCAGTACTCAGGGTGCTGGGTGCTCAGTGCTCAGGGTGCTGGGTGCTCAGTGCTCGGGGTGCTGGGTGCTCAGGGCTGTGGTGCTGGGTGCTCAGTCCACAGGGTGCTGGGTGCTCAGTGCTCAGTGCTCAGGGTGCTCTGTGCTCAGTACTCAGGGTGCTGGGTGCTCAGTGCTCGGGGTGCTGGGTGCTCAGTCCTCGGGGTGCTCCGTGCTCAATGATCAGGGTGCTGGGTGCTCAGTGCTCAGGGTGCTGGGTGCTCAGTACTCAGGGTGCTGGGTGCTCAGTGCTCGTTGTGCTCGGTGCTCAGTACTCAGGGTGCTGGGTGCTCAGTGCTCGTTGTGCTCGGTGCTCAGTACTCAAGGTGCTCGGTGCTCAGTCCTCGGGGTGCTCCGTGCTCAGTGCTCAGGGAGCTGAGTGCTCAGTGCTCAGGGTGCTGGGTGCTCAGTACTCAGGGTGCTGGGTGCTCAGTGCTCGTTGTGCTCGGTGCTCAGTACTCAAGGTGCTGGGTGCTCAGTGCTCGGGGTGCTGGGTGCTCAGTCCTCGGGGTGCTCCGTGCTCAGTGATCAGGGTGCTGGGTGCTCAGTACTCAGGGTGCTCGGTGCTCAGTACTCAGGGGTCTCAGTGCTCAGTACTCAGGGTGCTGGGTGCTCAGTGCTCAGGGTGCTGGGTGCTCAGTATTCAGGGTGCTCAGTGCTCAGTACTCGGGGTGCTTGGTGCTCAGTACTAAGGGTGCTCGGTGCTCAGTACTCGTGGTGATGGGTGCTCAGTGCTCAGGGTGCTCAGTGCTCAGTGCTCGGGGTGCTGGGTGCTCAGTGCTCGGGGCGCTGGGTGCTCAGTGCTCGGGGTGCTGGGTGCTCAGTACTCGGTGTGCTGGGTGCTCAGTGCTCAGGGTGCTCAGTGCTCAGTACTCAGTGCTCAGGGTGCTGGGTGCTCAGTACTCTGGGTGTTGGGTGCTCAGTACTCAGGGTGCTGGGTGCTCCGTGCTCAGGGTGCTGGGTGCTCAGTGCTCAGGTTTCTGGGTGCTCAGTGCTCAGGGTGCTGGGTGCTCAGTACTCAGGGTGGTGGGTGCTTAGTGCTCGAGGTGCTCGGTGCTCAGTACTGAAGGTGCTGGGTGCTCAGTGCTCAGGGTGCTGGGTGCTCAGTCCTCGGGTGCTCCGTGCTCATGGTGCTGGGTGCTCAGTGCTCAGGGTGCTGGGTGCTCAGTGCTCGGGGTGCTGGGTGCTGAGTGCTCAGGGTGCTGGGTGCTCAGTGCTCGGGGTGCTCGGTGCTCAGGGCTCAGGGTCCTGGGTGCTCAGTACTCAGGGTGCTGGGTGCTTAGTACTCAGGGTGCTCAGTGCTCAGTACACAGGGTGCTGGGTGCTCAGTGCTCGGGGTGCTGGGTGCTCAGTGCTCAGTACTCAGGGTGCTGTGTGCTCAGTGCTCGGGGTGCTGGGTGCTCAGTACTCAGCGTGCTGGGTGCTCAGTACTCAGTGTGCAGGGTGCTCAGTGCTCAGGGTGCTGGGTGCTCAGTGCTCAGGGTGCTGGGTGCTCAGTGATCGGGGTGCTGGGTGCTCAGTACTCAGGGTGCTCAGTGCTCGGGGAGCTCGGTGATCAGTACTCAGGGTGCTGGGTGCTCAGTACTCAGTGCTCGGGGTCCTGGGTGCTCCGTGCTCAGGGTGCTGGGTGCTCAGTGCTCTGGGTGCTGGGTGCTCAGTACTCAGAGTGCTGGGTGCTCAGTACTCAGGGTGCTGGGTGCTCAGTGCTCAGGGTGCTGGGTGCTCAGTACTCAGGGTGCAGGGTGCTCAGTACTCAGGGTGCTCGGTGCTCAGTACTCAGGGTGCTGGGTGCTCAGTGCTCAGGGTGCTGGGTACTCAGTACTCAGGGTGCTGGGTGCTCAGTACTCAGGGTGCTGGGTGCTCAGTGCTCAGGGTGATGGGTGCTCAGTGCTCAGGGTGCTGGGTGCTCAGTACTCAGGCTGCTGGGTGCTCAGTGCTCAGGGTGATCGGTGCTCAGTACTCAGGGTGCTCAGTACTAAGGGTGCTGGGTACTCAATGCTCAGGGTGCTGGGTGCTCAGTACTCAGGGTGCTGGGTGCTCAGTGCTCAGGGTGCTGGGTGCTCAGTGCTCAGGGTGCTGGGTGCTCAGTGCTCGGGGTGCTGGGTGCTCAGTGCTGAGGGTGGTGCTGGGTGCTCAGTACTCAGGGTGCTGGGTGCTCAGTGCTCAGGGTGCTGGGTGCTCAGTACTAAGGGTGCTGGGTGCTCAGTACTCAGGGTGCTCGGTGCTCAGTACTCAGGGTGCTGGGTGCTCAGAGCTCAGGGTGCTGGGTACTCAGTATTCAGGGTGCTGGGTGCACAGTACTCAGGGTGCTGGGTGCTCAGTGCTCAGGGTGCTGGGTGCTCAGTGCTCAGGGTGATGGGTGCTCAGTACTCAGGGTGCTCAGTACTCAGGGTGCTGGGTGCTCAGTGCTCGTGGTGCTGGGTGCTCAGTACTCGGGGTGCTGTGTGCTCTGTACTCAGGGTGCTGGGTGCTCAGTGCTCGGGGTCCTGGGTGCTCAGTGCTCAGGGTGATCGGTGCTCAGTACTCAGCGTGCTGGGTGCTCACTGCTCAGGGTGCTGGGTGCTCAGTCCTCAGGGTGCACAGTGCTCAGGGTGCTGGGTGCTCAGTGCTCGGGGTGCTCGGTGCTCAGTGCTCGGGGTGCTGGGTGCTCAGTGCTCAGTGCTCAGGGTGTTGGGTGCTCAGTGCTCAGTGTTCAGGGTGCTGGGTGGTCAGTACTCAGGGTGCTGGTTGCTCAGTACTCAGGGTGCTGGGTGCTCAGTGCTCAGGGTGCTGTGTGCTCAGTACTCTCGGTGTTGGGTGCTCAGTACTCAGGGTGCTGGGTGCTCAGTGCTCAGGGTGCTGTGTACTCAGTGCTCGGGGTGCTGGGTGCTCAGTGCTCAGGGTGCTGGGTGCTCAGTATTCAGGGTGCTGGGTGCTCAGTGCTCGGGGTGCTCGGTGCTCAGTACTCAAGGTGCTGGGTGCTCAGAGCTCAGGGTGCTGGGTGCTCAGTCCTCGGGGTGCTCCGTGCTCAGTGCTCAGGGTGCTGGGTGCTCAGTACTCAGGGTGCTCGGTGCTCAGTACTCAGGGTTCTCAGTGCTCAGGGTGCTGGGTGCTCAGTACTCAGGGTGCTCAGTGCTCAGTACTAGGGGTGCTGGTTGCTCAGTACTCAGGGTGCTCAGTGCTCAGTACTCGGGGTGCTGGGTGCTCAGTGCTCAGTGTGCTCAGTGCGCAGTGCTCGGGGTGCTGGGTGCTCAGTGCTCGGGGTGCTAGGTGCTCAGTACTCAGGGTGCTGTGTGCACAGTGCTCAGTACTCAGCGTGCTGGGTTCTCAGTGCTCAGAGTGTTGGGTGCTCAGTACTCAGGGTGCTGGTTGCTCAGTGCTCAGTGCTCAGAGTGCTCAGTGCTCAGGGTGCTCAGTGCTCAGGGTGCTGGGTGCTCAGGGTGCTGGGTGCTCAGTGCTCGGGGTGCTGGGTGCTCATTGCTCAGTGCTCAGGGTGCTGGGTGCTCAGTGCTCAGTGCTCAGGGTGCTGGGTGTTCAGTACTCAGGGTGCTCGGTGCTCAGTGCTCAGGGTGCTGGGTGCTCAGTACTCAGGGTGCTGGGTGCTCAGTGCTCGGGGTGCTGGGTGCTCAGTGCTCAGGGTGATCAGTGCTCAGTACTCAGGGTGCTGGGTGCTCAGTGCTCAGGGTGCTGGGTGCTCAGTCCTCAGGGTGCTCAGCACTCAGGGTGCTCGGTGCTCAGTGCTCAGTACTCAGGGTGCTCAGTACTCAGGGTGCTGAGTGCTCAGTGCTCGGGGTGCTGGGTGCTCAGTACTCAGGATGCTGGGTGCTCAGTACTCGGGGTGCTGGGTGCTCAGTACTCAGTGTGCTGGGTGCTCAGTGCTCGGGGTGCTGGGTGCTCAGTGCTCAGGGTGATCGGTGCTCTGTGCTCAGGGTGCTGGGTGCTCAGTCCCCCGGGTGCTCAGTGCTCAGGGTGCTGGGTGCTCAGTACTCAGTGTGCTGGGTGCTCAATACTCAGGGTGCTGGGTGCTCAGTGCTCAGGGTGCTGGTGTCACACTGCTCAGGGTGCTGGTTGCTCAGTGATTGGGGTGCTGGGTGCTTAGTACTCAGGGTGCTCAGTGCTCAGGGAGCTCGGTGCTCATTACTCAGGGTGCTGGGTGCTCAGTTCTCAGTGCTCGGGGTCCTGGGTGCTCCGTGCTCAGGGTGCTGGGTGCTCAGTGCTCTGGGTGCTTAGTGCTCAGTACTCAGGGTGCTGGGTGCTCAGTACTCATGGTGCTGGGTGCTCATTCTCAGGGTGCTAGGGGCTCAGTACTCAGGGTGCTGGGTGCTCAGTACTCAGAATGCTCGGTTCTCAGTACTCAGGGTGCTGGGTGCTCAGTGCTCGGGGTTCTGGGTGCTCAGTACTCGGGGTGCTCAGTGCTCAGTACTCAGGGTGCTGGGTGCTCAGTACTCAGGGTGCTGGGTGCTCAGTGCTCGGGGTGCTCGGTGCTCAGTACTCGGGGTGCTGGGTGCTCAGTACTCAGGGTGCTGGGTGCTCAGTCCTCAGGGTGCTGGGTGCTCAGTGCTCGGGGTGCTGGGTGCTCAGTGCTGAGGGTGGTGCTGGGTGCTCAGTACTCAGGGTGCTGGGTGCTCAGTGCTCAGGGTGCTGGGTGCTCAGTACTAAGGGTGCTGGGTGCTCAGTACTCAGGGTGCGCGGTGCTCAGTACTCAGGGTGCTGGGTGCTCAGTGCTCAGGGTGGTGGGTACTCAGTACTCAGGGTGCTGGGTGCTCAGTACTCAGGGTGCTGGGTGCTCAGTGCTCAGGGTGCTGGGTGCTCAGTGCTCAGGCTGCTGGGTGCTCAGTACTCAGGGTGCTGGGTGCTCAGTGCTCATGGTGATCGGTGCTCAGTACTCAGGGTGCTGGGTGCTCAGTGCTCGGGGTGCTGGGTGCTCAGTACACGGGGTGCTGGGTGCTCTGTACTCAGGGTGCTGGGTGCTCAGTGCTCGGGGTCCTAGGTGCTCAGTGCTCAGGGTGATCGGTGCTCAGTACTCAGCGTGCTGGGTGCTCAGTACTCAGGGTGCTGGGTGCTCAGTGCTCAGTGCTCAGGGTGCTCAGTGCTCAGGGTGCTCAGTGCTCAGGGTGCTGGGTGCTCAGGGTGCTGGGTGCTCAGTGCTCGGGGTGCTGGGTGCTCAGTGCTCAGTGCTCAGGGTGCTGGGTGCTCAGTGCTCAGTGCTCAGGGTGCTGGGTGTTCAGTACTCAGGGTGCTCGGTGCTCAGTGCTCAGGGTGCTGGGTGCTCAGTACTCAGGGTGCTGGGTGCTCAATGCTCGGGGTGCTGGGTGCTCAGTACTCAGGGTGCTGGGTGCTCAGAGCTCAGGGTGCTGGGTACTCAGTATTCAGGGTGCTCAGTGCTCAGTACTCAGGGTGCTGGGTGCTCAGTGCTCAGGGTGCTGGGTGCTCAGTACTAAGGGTGCTGGGTGCTCAGTACTCAGGGTGCTCGGTGCTCAGTACTCAGGGTGCTGGGTGCTCAGAGCTCAGGGTGCTGGGTACTCAGTATTCAGGGTGCTGGGTGCTCAGTACTCAGGGTGCTGGGTGCTCAGTGCTCAGGGTGCTGGGTGCTCAGTGCTCAGGGTGCTGGGTGCTCAGTACTCAGGGTGCTGGGTGCTCAGTGCTCAGGGTGATGGGTGCTCAGTACTCAGGGTGCTCAGTACTCAGGGTGCTGGGTGCTCAGTGCTCGTGGTGCTGGGTGCTCAGTACTCGGGGTGCTGTGTGCTCTGTACTCAGGGTGCTGGGTGCTCAGTGCTCGGGGTCCTGGGTGCTCAGTGCTCAGGGTGATCAGTGCTCAGTACTCAGCGTGCTGGGTGCTCACTGCTCAGGGTGCTGGGTGCTCAGTCCTCAGGGTGCTCAGTGCTCAGGGTGCTGGGTGCTCAGTGCTCGGGGTGCTCGGTGCTCAGTGCTCGGGGTGCTGGGTGCTCAGTGCTCAGTGCTCAGGGTGTTGGGTGCTCAGTGCTCAGTGTTCAGGGTGCTGGGTGGTCAGTACTCAGGGTGCTGGTTGCTCAGTACTCAGGGTGCTGGGTGCTCAGTGCTCAGGGTGCTGTGTGCTCAGTACTCTCGGTGTTGGGTGCTCAGTACTCAGGGTGCTGGGTGCTCAGTGCTCAGGGTGCTGTGTGCTCAGTGCTCGGGGTGCTGGGTGCTCAGTGCTCAGGGTGCTGGGTGCTCAGTATTCAGGGTGCTGGGTGCTCAGTGCTCGGGGTGCTCGGTGCTCAGTACTCAAGGTGCTGGGTGCTCAGAGCTCAGGGTGCTGGGTGCTCAGTCCTCGGGGTGCTCCGTGCTCAGTGCTCAGTGTGCTGGGTGCTCAGTACTCAGGGTGCTCGGTGCTCAGTACTCAGGGTTCTCAGTGCTCAGGGTGCTGGGTGCTCAGTACTCAGGGTGCTCAGTGCTCAGTACTAGGGGTGCTGGTTGCTCAGTACTCAGGGTGCTCAGTGCTCAGTACTCGGGGTGCTGGGTGCTCAGTGCTCAGTGTGCTCAGTGCGCAGTGCTCGGGGTGCTGGGTGCTCAGTGCTCGGGGTGCTAGGTGCTCAGTACTCAGGGTGCTGTGTGCACAGTGCTCAGTACTCAGCGTGCTGGGTTCTCAGTGCTCAGAGTGTTGGGTGCTCAGTACTCAGGGTGCTGGTTGCTCAGTGCTCAGTGCTCAGAGTGCTCAGTGCTCAGGGTGCTCAGTGCTCAGGGTGCTGGGTGCTCAGGGTGCTGGGTGCTCAGTGCTCGGGGTGCTGGGTGCTCATTGCTCAGTGCTCAGGGTGCTGGGTGCTCAGTGCTCAGTGCTCAGGGTGCTGGGTGTTCAGTACTCAGGGTGCTCGGTGCTCAGTGCTCAGGGTGCTGGGTGCTCAGTACTCAAGGTGCTGGGTGCTCAGAGCTCAGGGTGCTGGGTGCTCAGTCCTCAGGGTGCTCAGTACTCAGGGTGCTCAGTGCTCAGTGCTCAGTACTCAGGGTGCTCAGTACTCAGGGTGCTGAGTGCTCAGTGCTCGGGGTGCTGGGTGCTCAGTACTCAGGATGCTGGGTGCTCAGTACTCGGGGTGCTGGGTGCTCAGTACTCAGTGTGCTGGGTGCACAGTGCTCGGGGTGCTGGGTGCTCAGTGCTCAGGGTGATCGGTGCTCTGTGCTCAGGGTGCTGGGTGCTCAGTCCCCCGGGTGCTCAGTGCTCAGGGTGCTGGGTGCTCAGTACTCAGTGTGCTTGGTGCTCAGTACTCAGGGTGCTGGGTGCTCAGTGCTCAGGGTGCTGGGTGCTCAGTACTCTGGGTGTTGGGTGCTCAGTACTCAGGGTGCTGGGTGCTCCGTGCTCGGGGTGCTGGGTGCTCAGTGCTCAGGGTGCTGGGTGCTCAGTGCTCAGGGTGCTGGGTGCTCAGTACTCAGGGTGCTGGGTGCTCCGTGCTCGGGGTGCTGGGTGCTCCGTGCTCGGGGTGCTGGGTGCTCAGTGCTCGGGGTGCTGGGTGCTGAGTGCTCAGGGTGCTGGGTGCTCAGTGCTCGGGGTGCTCGGTGATCAGTGCTCAGGGTCCTGGGTGCTCAGTACTCATGGTGCTGGGTGCTTAGTACTCAGGGTGCTCAGTGATCAGTACACAGGGTGCTGGGTGCTCAGTGCTCGGGGTGCTGGGTGCTCAGTGCTCAGTACTCAGGGTGCTGGGTGCTCAGTGCTCGGGGTGCTGGGTGCTCAGTACTCAGCGTGCTGGGTGCTCAATACTCAGGGTGCTGGGTGCTCAGTGCTCAGGGTGCTGGTGTCACACTGCTCAGGGTGCTGGTTGCTCAGTGATTGGGGTGCTGGGTGCTTAGTACTCAGGGTGCTCAGTGCTCAGGGAGCTCGGTGCTCATTACTCAGGGTGCTGGGTGCTCAGTTCTCAGTTCTCGGGGTCCTGGGTGCTCCGTGCTCAGGGTGCTGGGTGCTCAGTGCTCTGGGTGCTTAGTGCTCAGTACTCAGGGTGCTGGGTGCTCAGTACTCATGGTGCTGGGTGCTCATTCTCAGGGTGCTAGGGGCTCAGTACTCAGGGTGCTGGGTGCTCAGTACTCAGGGTGCTCGGTTCTCAGTACTCAGGGTGCTGGGTGCTCAGTGCTCGGGGTTCTGGGTGCTCAGTACTCGGGGTGCTCAGTGCTCAGTACTCAGGGTGCTGGGTGCTCAGTACTCAGGGTGCTGGGTGCTCAGTGCTCGGGGTGCTCGGTGCTCAGTACTCGGGGTGCTGGGTGCTCAGTACTCAGGGTGCTGGGTGCTCAGTCCTCAGGGTGCTGGGTGTTCAGTGCTCGGGGTGCTGGGTGCTCAGTGCTGAGGGTGGTGCTGGGTGCTCAGTACTCAGGGTGCTGGGTGCTCAGTGCTCAGGGTGCTGGGTGCTCAGTACTAAGGGTGCTGGGTGCTCAGTACTCAGGGTGCGCGGTGCTCAGTACTCAGGGTGCTGGGTGCTCAGTACTCAGGGTGCTGGGTGCTCAGTGCTCAGGGTGCTGGGTGCTCAGTGCTCAGGCTGCTGGGTGCTCAGTACTCAGGGTGCTGGGTGCTCAGTGCTCATGGTGATCGGTGCTCAGTACTCAGGGTGCTGGGTGCTCAGTGCTCGGGGTGCTGGGTGCTCAGTACACGGGGTGCTGGGTGCTCTGTACTCAGGGTGCTGGGTGCTCAGTGCTCGGGGTCCTAGGTGCTCAGTGCTCAGGGTGATCGGTGCTCAGTACTCAGCGTGCTGGGTGCTCAGTGCTCAGAGTGTTGGGTGCTCAGTACTCAGGGTGCTGGGTGCTCAGTGCTCAGTGCTCAGGGTGCTCAGTGCTCAGGGTGCTCAGTGCTCAGGGTGCTGGGTGCTCAGGGTGCTGGGTGCTCAGTGCTCGGGGTGCTGGGTGCTCAGTGCTCAGTGCTCAGGGTGCTGGGTGCTCAGTGCTCAGTGCTCAGGGTGCTGGGTGTTCAGTACTCAGGGTGCTCGGTGCTCAGTGCTCAGGGTGCTGGGTGCTCAGTACTCAGGGTGCTGGGTGCTCAGTGCTCGGGGTGCTGGGTGCTCAGTGATCAGGGTGATCTGTGCTCACTACTCAGGGTGCTGGGTGCTCACTGCTCCGGGTCCTGGGTGCTCAGTCCTCAGGGTGCTCGGTGCTCAGTGCTCAGTACTCAGGGTGCTCAGTACTCAGGGTGCTGGGTGCTCAGTGCTCGGGGTGCTGGGTGCTCAGTACTCAGGGTGCTGGGTGCTCAGTACTCGGGGTGCTGGGTGCTCAGTACTCAGGGTGCTGGGTGCTCAGTCCTCCGGGTGCTCAGTGCTCAGGGTGCTGGGTGCTCAGTACTCAGGGTGCTGGGTGCTCAGTACTCGGGGTGCTGGGTGCTCAGTGCTCAGGGTGATCGGTGCTCAGTGCTCAGGGTGCTGGGTGCTCAGTCCTCCGGGTGCTCAGTGCTCAGGGTGCTGGGTGCTCAGTCCTCCGGGTGCTCAGTGCTCAGGGTGCTGGGTGCTCAGTACTCAGGGTGCTGGGTGCTCAGTACTCGGGGTGCTGGGTGCTCAGTGCTCAGGGTGCTGGGTGCTCAGTACTCTGGGTGTTGGGTGCTCAGTACTCAGGGTGCTGGGTGCTCCGTGCTCGGGGTGCTGGCTGCTCAGTGCTCAGGGTGCTATGTGCTCAGTGCTCAGGGTGCTGGGTGCTCAGTACTCAGGGTGCTGGGTGCTTAGTGCTCGGGGTGCTCGGTGCTCAGTACTCAAGGTGCTGGGTGCTCAGTGCTCAGGGTGCTGGGTGCTCAGTCCTCGGGGTGCTCCGTGCTCAGGGTGCTGGGTGCTCAGTGCTCAGGGTGCTGGGTGCTCAGTGCTCGGGGTGCTGGGTGCTGAGTTCTCAGGGTGCTGGGTGCTCAGTGCTCGGGGTGCTCGGTGCTCAGTGCTCAGGGTCCTGGGTGCTCAGTACTCAGGGTGCTGGGTGCTTAGTACTCAGGGTGCTCAGTGCTCAGTACACAGGGTGCTGGGTGCTCAGTGCTCGGGGTGCTGGGTGCTCAGTGCTCAGTACTCAGGGTGCTGGTTGCTCAGTGCTCGGGGTGCTGGGTGCTCAGTACTCAGCATGCTGGGTGCTCAGTACTCAGGGTGCTGGGTGCTCAGTGCTCAGGGTGCTGGGTGCTCAGTGCTCAGGGTGCTGGGTGCTCAGTGATCGGGGTGCTGGGTGCTCAGTACTCAGGTTGCTCAGTGCTCGGGGAGCTCGGTGCTCAGTACTCAGTGTGCTGGGTGCTCAGTATTCAGTGCTCGCGGTCCTGGGTGCTCCGTGCTCGGGGTGCTGGGTTCTCAGTGCTCTGGGTGCTTAGTGCTCAATACTCCGGGTGCTGGGTGCTCAGTACTCATGGTGCTGCGTGCTCATTCTCAGGGTTCTAGGGGCTCAGTACTCAGGGTGCTGGGTGCTCAGTACTCAGGCTGCTCGGTTCTCAGTACTCAGGGTGCTGGGTGCTCATTCTCGGGGTGCTGGGTGCTCAGTGCTCGGGGTGCTGGGTGCTCAGTACTCAGGGTGCTGGGGGCTCAGTACTCAGGGTGCTGGGTGCTCAGTACTCAGGGTGATCTGTTCTCAGTACTCAGGTTGCTGGGTGCTCAGTGCTCGGGGTGCTGGGTGCTCAGTACTCGGGGTGCTGGGTGCTCAGTACTCAGGGTGCTGGGTGCTCAGTGCTCAGGGTGCTGGGTGCTCAGTGCTCGGGGTACTGGGTGCTCAGTGCTGAGGGTGGTGCTGGGTGCTCAGTACTCAGGGTGCTGGGTGCTCAGTACTCAGGGTGCTGGGTGCTCAGTGCTCGAGGTGCTCGGTGCTCAGTACTCGGGGTGCTGGGTGCTCAGTACTCAGGGTGCTGGGTGCTCAGTGCTCAGGGTGCTGGGTGCTCAGTGCTCGGGGTACTGGGTGCTCAGTGCTGAGGGTGGTGCTGGGTGCTCAGTACTCAGGGTGCTGGGTGCTCAGTGCTCAGGGTGCTGGGTGCTCAGTACTAAGGGTGCTGGGTGCTCAGTACTCAGGGTGCTCGGTGCTCAGTACTCAGGGTGCTGGGTGCTCAGTGCTCAGGGTGCTGGGTACTCAGTACTCAGGGTGCTGGGTGCTCAGTACTCAGGGTGCTGGGTGCTCAGTGCTCAGGGAGCTGGGTGCTCAGTGCTCAGGCTGCTGGGTGCTCAGTACTCAGGGTGCTGGGTGCTCAGTGCTCATGGTGATCAGTGCTCAGTACTCAGGGTGCTGGGTGCTCAGTGCTCCGGGTGCTGGGTGCTCAGTACACGGGGTGCTGGGTGCTCTGTACTCAGGGTGCTGGGTGCTCAGTCCTCGGGGTGCTCCGTGCTCAGTGCTCAGGGTGCTGGGTGCTCAGTACTCAGGGTGCTCGGTGCTCAGTACTCAGGGTTCTCAGTGCTCAGGGTGCTGGGTGCTCAGTACTCAGGGTGCTAAGTGCTCAGTACTAGGGGTGCTGGTTGCTCAGTACTCAGGGTGCTCAGTGCTCAGTACTCGGGGTGCTGGGTGCTCAGTGCTCAGTGTGCTCAGTGCGCAGTGCTCGGGGTGCTGGGTGCTCAGTGCTCGGGGTGCTAGGTGCTCAGTACTCAGGGTGCTGTGTGCACAGTGCTCAGTACTCAGCGTGCTGGGTTCTCAGTGCTCAGAGTGTTGGGTGCTCAGTACTCAGGGTGCTGGTTGCTCAGTGCTCAGTGCTCAGAGTGCTCAGTGCTCAGGGTGCTCAGTGCTCAGGGTGCTGGGTGCTCAGGGTGCTGGGTGCTCAGTGCTCGGGGTGCTGGGTGCTCATTGCTCAGTGCTCAGGGTGCTGGGTGCTCAGTGCTCAGTGCTCAGGGTGCTGGTTGTTCAGTACTCAGGGTGCTCGGTGCTCAGTGCTCAGGGTGTTGGGTGCTCAGTACTCAGGGTGCTGGGTGCTCAGTGCTCGGGGTGCTGGGTGCTCAGTGCTCAGGGTGATCAGTGCTCAGTACTCAGGGTGCTGGGTGCTCAGTGCTCAGGGTGCTGGGTGCTCAGTCCTCAGGGTGCTCAGTACTCAGGGTGCTCGGTGCTCAGTGCTCAGTACTCAGGGTGCTCAGTACTCAGGGTGCTGAGTGCTCAGTGCTCGGGGTGCTGGGTGCTCAGTACTCAGGATGCTGGGTGCTCAGTACTCGGGGTGCTGGGTGCTCAGTACTCAGTGTGCTGGGTGCTCAGTGCTCGGGGTGCTGGGTGCTCAGTGCTCAGGGTGATCGGTGCTCTGTGCTCAGGGTGCTGGGTGCTCAGTCCCCCGGGTGCTCAGTGCTCAGGGTGCTGGGTGCTCAGTACTCAGTGTGCTGGGTGCTCAGTACTCAGGATGCTGGGTGCTCAGTGCTCAGGGTGCTGGGTGCTCAGTACTCTGGGTGTTGGGTGCTCAGTACTCAGGGTGCTGGGTGCTCCGTGCTCGGGGTGCTGGGTGCTCAGTGCTCAGGGTGCTGGGTGCTCAGTGCTTAGGGTGCTGGGTGCTCTGTACTCAGGGTGCTGGGTGCTTAGTGCTCGGGGTGCTCGGTGCTCAGTACTCAAGGTGCTGGGTGCTCAGTGCTCAGGGTGCTGGGTGCTCAGTCCTCGGGGTGCTCAGGGTGCTGGGTGCTCAGTGCTCAGGGTGCTGGGTGCTCAGTGCTCGGGGTGCTGGGTGCTGAGTGCTCAGGGTGCTGGGTGCTCAGTGCTCGGGGTGCTCGGTGCTCAGTGCTCAGGGTCCTGGGTGCTCAGTACTCATGGTGCTGGGTGCTTAGTACTCAGGGTGCTCAGTGATCAGTACACAGGGTGCTGGGTGCTCAGTGCTCGGGGTGCTGGGTGCTCAGTGCTCAGTACTCAGGGTGCTGGGTGCTCAGTGCTCGGGGTGCTGGGTGCTCAGTACTCAGCGTGCTGGGTGCTCAATACTCAGGGTGCTGGGTGCTCAGTGCTCAGGGTGCTGGTGTCACACTGCTCAGGGTGCTGGTTGCTCAGTGATTGGGGTGCTGGGTGCTTAGTACTCAGGGTGCTCAGTGCTCAGGGAGCTCGGTGCTCATTACTCAGGGTGCTGGGTGCTCAGTTCTCAGTGCTCGGGGTCCTGGGTGCTCCGTGCTCAGGGTGCTGGGTGCTCAGTGCTCTGGGTGCTTAGTGCTCAGTACTCAGGGTGCTGGGTGCTCAGTACTCATGGTGCTGGGTGCTCATTCTCAGGGTGCTAGGGGCTCAGTACTCAGGGTGCTGGGTGCTCAGTACTCAGGGTGCTCGGTTCTCAGTACTCAGGGTGCTGGGTGCTCAGTGCTCGGGGTTCTGGGTGCTCAGTACTCGGGGTGCTCAGTGCTCAGTACTCAGGGTGCTGGGTGCTCAGTACTCAGGGTGCTGGGTGCTCAGTGCTCGGGGTGCTCGGTGCTCAGTACTCGGGGTGCTGGGTGCTCAGTACTCAGGGTGCTGGGTGCTCAGTCCTCAGGGTGCTGGGTGTTCAGTGCTCGGGGTGCTGGGTGCTCAGTGCTGAGGGTGGTGCTGGGTGCTCAGTACTCAGGGTGCTGGGTGCTCAGTGCTCAAGGTGCTGGGTGCTCAGTACTAAGGGTGCTGGATGCTCAGTACTCAGGGTGCGCGGTGCTCAGTACTCAGGGTGCTGGGTGCTCAGTACTCAGGGTGCTGGGTGCTCAGTGCTCAGGGTGCTGGGTGCTCAGTGCTCAGGCTGCTGGGTGCTCAGTACTCAGGGTGCTGGGTGCTCAGTGCTCATGGTGATCGGTGCTCAGTACTCAGGGTGCTGGGTGCTCAGTGCTCGGGGTGCTGGGTGCTCAGTACACGGGGTGCTGGGTGCTCTGTACTCAGGGTGCTGGGTGCTCAGTGCTCGGGGTCCTAGGTGCTCAGTGCTCAGGGTGATCGGTGCTCAGTACTCAGCGTGCTGGGTGCTCAGTGCTCAGAGTGTTGGGTGCTCAGTACTCAGGGTGCTGGGTGCTCAGTGCTCAGTGCTCAGGGTGCTCAGTGCTCAGGGTGCTCAGTGCTCAGCCTGCTGGGTGCTCAGGGTGCTGGGTGCTCAGTGCTCGGGGTGCTGGGTGCTCAGTGCTCAGTGCTCAGGGTGCTGGGTGCTCAGTGCTCAGTGCTCAGGGTGCTGGGTGTTCAGTACTCAGGGTGCTCGGTGCTCAGTGCTCAGGGTGCTGGGTGCTCAGTACTCAGGGTGCTGGGTGCTCAGTGCTCGGGGTGCTGGGTGCTCAGTGATCAGGGTGATCTGTGCTCACTACTCAGGGTGCTGGGTGCTCCGTGCTCGGGGTGCTGGCTGCTCAGTGCTCAGGGTGCTATGTGCTCAGTGCTCAGGGTGCTGGGTGCTCAGTACTCAGGGTGCTGGGTGCTTAGTGCTCGGGGTGCTCGGTGCTCAGTACTCAAGGTGCTGGGTGCTCAGTGCTCAGGGTGCTGGGTGCTCAGTCCTCGGGGTGCTCCGTGCTCAGGGTGCTGGGTGCTCAGTGCTCAGGGTGCTGGGTGCTCAGTGCTCGGGGTGCTGGGTGCTGAGTTCTCAGGGTGCTGGGTGCTCAGTGCTCGGGGTGCTCGGTGCTCAGTGCTCAGGGTCCTGGGTGCTCAGTACTCAGGGTGCTGGGTGCTTAGTACTCAGGGTGCTCAGTGCTCAGTACACAGGGTGCTGGGTGCTCAGTGCTCGGGGTGCTGGGTGCTCAGTGCTCAGTACTCAGGGTGCTGGTTGCTCAGTGCTCGGGGTGCTGGGTGCTCAGTACTCAGCATGCTGGGTGCTCAGTACTCAGGGTGCTGGGTGCTCAGTGCTCAGGGTGCTGGGTGCTCAGTGCTCAGGGTGCTGGGTGCTCAGTGATCGGGGTGCTGGGTGCTCAGTACTCAGGGTGCTCAGTGCTCGGGGAGCTCGGTGCTCAGTACTCAGTGTGCTGGGTGCTCAGTATTCAGTGCTCGCGGTCCTGGGTGCTCCGTGCTCGGGGTGCTGGGTTCTCAGTGCTCTGGGTGCTTAGTGCTCAATACTCCGGGTGCTGGGTGCTCAGTACTCATGGTGCTGCGTGCTCATTCTCAGGGTTCTAGGGGCTCAGTACTCAGGGTGCTGGGTGCTCAGTACTCAGGCTGCTCGGTTCTCAGTACTCAGGGTGCTGGGTGCTCATTCTCGGGGTGCTGGGTGCTCAGTGCTCGGGGTGCTGGGTGCTCAGTACTCAGGGTGCTGGGGGCTCAGTACTCAGGGTGCTGGGTGCTCAGTACTCAGGGTGATCTGTTCTCAGTACTCAGGTTGCTGGGTGCTCAGTGCTCGGTGTGCTGGGTGCTCAGTACTCGGGGTGCTGGGTGCTCAGTACTCAGGGTGCTGGGTGCTCAGTGCTCAGGGTGCTGGGTGCTCAGTGCTCGGGGTACTGGGTGCTCAGTGCTGAGGGTGGTGCTGGGTGCTCAGTACTCAGGGTGCTGGGTGCTCAGTACTCAGGGTGCTGGGTGCTCAGTGCTCGAGGTGCTCGGTGCTCAGTACTCGGGGTGCTGGGTGCTCAGTACTCAGGGTGCTGGGTGCTCAGTGCTCAGGGTGCTGGGTGCTCAGTGCTCGGGGTACTGGGTGCTCAGTGCTGAGGGTGGTGCTGGGTGCTCAGTACTCAGGGTGCTGGGTGCTCAGTGCTCAGGGTGCTGGGTGCTCAGTACTAAGGGTGCTGGGTGCTCAGTACTCAGGGTGCTCGGTGCTCAGTACTCAGGGTGCTGGGTGCTCAGTGCTCAGGGTGCTGGGTACTCAGTACTCAGGGTGCTGGGTGCTCAGTACTCAGCGTGCTGGGTGCTCAGTGCTCAGGGAGCTGGGTGCTCAGTGCTCAGGCTGCTGGGTGCTCAGTACTCAGGGTGCTGGGTGCTCAGTGCTCATGGTGATCAGTGCTCAGTACTCAGGCTGCTGGGTGCTCAGTGCTCCGGGTGCTGGGTGCTCAGTACACGGGGTGCTGGGTGCTCTGTACTCAGGGTGCTGGGTGCTCAGTCCTCGGGGTGCTCCGTGCTCAGTGCTCAGGGTGCTGGGTGCTCAGTACTCAGGGTGCTCGGTGCTCAGTACTCAGGGTTCTCAGTGCTCAGGGTGCTGGGTGCTCAGTACTCAGGGTGCTCAGTGCTCAGTACTAGGGGTGCTGGTTGCTCAGTACTCAGGGTGCTCAGTGCTCAGTACTCGGGGTGCTGGGTGCTTAGTGCTCAGTGTGCTCAGTGCGCAGTGCTCGGGGTGCTGGGTGCTCAGTGCTCGGGGTGCTAGGTGCTCAGTACTCAGGGTGCTGTGTGCACAGTGCTCAGTACTCAGCGTGCTGGGTTCTCAGTGCTCAGAGTGTTGGGTGCTCAGTACTCAGGGTGCTGGTTGCTCAGTGCTCAGTGCTCAGAGTGCTCATTGCTCAGGGTGCTCAGTGCTCAGGGTGCTGGGTGCTCAGGGTGCTGGGTGCTCAGTGCTCGGGGTGCTGGGTGCTCATTGCTCAGTGCTCAGGGTGCTGGGTGCTCAGTGCTCAGTGCTCAGGGTGCTGGTTGTTCAGTACTCAGGGTGCTCGGTGCTCAGTGCTCAGGGTGCTGGGTGCTCAGTACTCAGGGTGCTGGGTGCTCAGTGCTCGGGGTGCTGGGTGCTCAGTGCTCAGGGTGATCAGTGCTCAGTACTCAGGGTGCTGGGTGCTCAGTGCTCAGGGTGCTGGGTGCTCAGTCCTCAGGGTGCTCAGTACTCAGGGTGCTCGGTGCTCAGTGCTCAGTACTCAGGGTGCTCAGTACTCAGGGTGCTGAGTGCTCAGTGCTCGGGGTGCTGGGTGCTCAGTACTCAGGATGCTGGGTGCTCAGTACTCGGGGTGCTGGGTGCTCAGTACTCAGTGTGCTGGGTGCTCAGTGCTCGGGGTGCTGGGTGCTCAGTGCTCAGGGTGATCGGTGCTCTGTGCTCAGGGTGCTGGGTGCTCAGTCCCCCGGGTGCTCAGTGCTCAGGGTGCTGGGTGCTCAGTACTCAGTGTGCTGGGTGCTCAGTACTCAGGGTGCTGGGTGCTCAGTGCTCAGGGTGCTGGGTGCTCAGTACTCTGGGTGTTGGGTGCTCAGTACTCAGGGTGCTGGGTGCTCCGTGCTCGGGGTGCTGGGTGCTCAGTGCTCAGGGTGCTGGGTGCTCAGTGCTTAGGGTGCTGGGTGCTCTGTACTCAGGGTGCTGGGTGCTTAGTGCTCGGGGTGCTCGGTGCTCAGTACTCAAGGTGCTGGGTGCTCAGTGCTCAGGGTGCTGGGTGCTCAGTCCTCGGGGTGCTCAGGGTGCTGGGTGCTCAGTGCTCAGGGTGCTGGGTGCTCAGTGCTCGGGGTGCTGGGTGCTGAGTGCTCAGGGTGCTGGGTGCTCAGTGCTCGGGGTGCTCGGTGCTCAGTGCTCAGGGTCCTGGGTGCTCAGTACTCATGGTGCTGGGTGCTTAGTACTCAGGGTGCTCAGTGATCAGTACACAGGGTGCTTTGTGCTCAGTGCTCGGGGTGCTGGGTGCTCAGTGCTCAGTACTCAGGGTGCTGGGTGCTCAGTGCTCGGGGTGCTGGGTGCTCAGTACTCAGCGTGCTGGGTGCTCAATACTCAGGGTGCTGGGTGCTCAGTGCTCAGGGTGCTGGTGTCACACTGCTCAGGGTGCTGGTTGCTCAGTGATTGGGGTGCTGGGTGCTTAGTACTCAGGGTGCTCAGTGCTCAGGGAGCTCGGTGCTCATTACTCAGGGTGCTGGGTGCTCAGTTCTCAGTGCTCGGGGTCCTGGGTGCTCCGTGCTCAGGGTGCTGGGTGCTCAGTGCTCTGGGTGCTTAGTGCTCAGTACTCAGGGTGCTGGGTGCTCAGTACTCATGGTGCTGGGTGCTCATTCTCAGGGTGCTAGGGGCTCAGTACTCAGGGTGCTGGGTGCTCAGTACTCAGGGTGCTCGGTTCTCAGTACTCAGGGTGCTGGGTGCTCAGTGCTCGGGGTGCTGGGTGCTCAGTGCTCAGTACTCAGGGTGCTGGGTGCTCAGTGCTCGGGGTGCTGGGTGCTCAGTACTCAGCGTGCTTGGTGCTCAATACTCAGGGTGCTGGGTGCTCAGTGCTCAGGGTGCTGGTGTCACACTGCTCAGGGTGCTGGTTGCTCAGTGATTGGGGTGCTGGGTGCTTAGTACTCAGGGTGCTCAGTGCTCAGGGAGCTCGGTGCTCATTACTCAGGGTGCTGGGTGCTCAGTTCTCAGTGCTCGGGGTCCTGGGTGCTCCGTGCTCAGGGTGCTGGGTGCTCAGTGCTCTGGGTGCTTAGTGCTCAGTACTCAGGGTGCTGGGTGCTCAGTGCTCAGGGTGCTGGGTGCTCAGTACTCAGGGTGCTCGTTTCTCAGTACTCAGGGTGCTGGGTGCTCAGTGCTCGGGGTTCTGGGTGCTCAGTACTCGGGGTGCTCAGTGCTCAGTACTCAGGGTGCTGGGTGCTCAGTACTCAGGGTGCTGGGTGCTCAGTGCTCGGGGTGCTCGGTGCTCAGTACTCGGGGTGCTGGGTGCTCAGTACTCAGGGTGCTGGGTGCTCAGTCCTCAGGGTGCTGGGTGTTCAGTGCTCGGGGTGCTGGGTGCTCAGTGCTGAGGGTGGTGCTGGGTGCTCAGTACTCAGGGTGCTGGGTGCTCAGTGCTCAGGGTGCTGGGTGCTCAGTACTAAGGGTGCTGGGTGCTCAGTACTCAGGGTGCGCGGTGCTCAGTACTCAGGGTGCTGGGTGCTCAGTACTCAGGGTGCTGGGTGCTCAGTGCTCAGGGTGCTGGGTGCTCAGTGCTCAGGCTGCTGGGTGCTCAGTACTCAGGGTGCTGGGTGCTCAGTGCTCATGGTGATCGGTGCTCAGTACTCAGGGTGCTGGGTGCTCAGTGCTCGGGGTGCTGGGTGCTCAGTACACGGGGTGCTGGGTGCTCTGTACTCAGGGTGCTGGGTGCTCAGTGCTCGGGGTCCTAGGTGCTCAGTGCTCAGGGTGATCGGTGCTCAGTACTCAGCGTGCTGGGTGCTCAGTGCTCAGAGTGTTGGGTGCTCAGTACTCAGGGTGCTGGGTGCTCAGTGCTCAGTGCTCAGGGTGCTCAGTGCTCAGGGTGCTCAGTGCTCAGGGTGCTGGGTGCTCAGGGTGCTGGGTGCTCAGTGCTCGGGGTGCTGGGTGCTCAGTGCTCAGTGCTCAGGGTGCTGGGTGCTCAGTGCTCAGTGCTCAGGGTGCTGGGTGTTCAGTACTCTGGGTGCTCGGTGCTCAGTGCTCAGGGTGCTGTGTGCTCAGTACTCAGGGTGCTGGGTGCTCAGTGCTCGGGGTGCTTGGTGCTCAGTGATCAGGGTGATCTGTGCTCACTACTCAGGGTGCTGGGTGCTCCGTGCTCGGGGTGCTGGCTGCTCAGTGCTCAGGGTGCTATGTGCTCAGTGCTCAGGGTGCTGGGTGCTCAGTACTCAGGGTGCTGGGTGCTTAGTGCTCGGGGTGCTCGGTGCTCAGTACTCAAGGTGCTGGGTGCTCAGTGCTCAGGGTGCTGGGTGCTCAGTCCTCGGGGTGCTCCGTGCTCAGGGTGCTGGGTGCTCAGTGCTCAGGGTGCTGGGTGCTCAGTGCTCGGGGTGCTGGGTGCTGAGTTCTCAGGGTGCTGGGTGCTCAGTGCTCGGGGTGCTCGGTGCTCAGTGCTCAGGGTCCTGGGTGCTCAGTACTCAGGGTGCTGGGTGCTTAGTAGTCAGGGTGCTCAGTGCTCAGTACAAAGGGTGCTGGGTGCTCAGTGCTCGGGGTGCTGGGTGCTCAGTGCTCAGTACTCAGGGTGCTGGTTGCTCAGTGCTCGGGGTGCTGGGTGCTCAGTACTCAGCATGCTGGGTGCTCAGTACTCAGGGTGCTGGGTGCTCAGTGCTCAGGGTGCTGGGTGCTCAGTGCTCAGGGTGCTGGGTGCTCAGTGATCGGGGTGCTGGGTGCTCAGTACTCAGGGTGCTCAGTGCTCGGGGAGCTCGGTGCTCAGTACTCAGTGTGCTGGGTGCTCAGTATTCAGTGCTCGCGGTCCTGTGTGCTCCGTGCTCGGGGTGCTGGGTTCTCAGTGCTCTGGGTGCTTAGTGCTCAATACTCCGGGTGCTGGGTGCTCAGTACTCATGGTGCTGCGTGCTCATTCTCAGGGTTCTAGGGGCTCAGTACTCAGGGTGCTGGGTGCTCAGTACTCAGGCTGCTCGGTTCTCAGTACTCAGGGTGCTGGGTGCTCATTCTCGGGGTGCTGGGTGCTCAGTGCTCGGGGTGCTGGGTGCTCAGTACTCAGGGTGCTGGGGGCTCAGTACTCAGGGTGCTGGGTGCTCAGTACTCAGGGTGATCTGTTCTCAGTACTCAGGTTGCTGGGTGCTCAGTGCTCGGGGTGCTGGGTGCTCAGTACTCGGGGTGCTGGGTGCTCAGTACTCAGGGTGCTGGGTGCTCAGTGCTCAGGGTGCTGGGTGCTCAGTGCTCGGGGTACTGGGTGCTCAGTGCTGAGGGTGGTGCTGGGTGCTCAGTACTCAGGGTGCTGGGTGCTCAGTACTCAGGGTGCTGGGTGCTCAGTGCTCGAGGTGCTCGGTGCTCAGTACTCGGGGTGCTGGGTGCTCAGTACTCAGGGTGCTGGGTGCTCAGTGCTCAGGGTGCTGGGTGCTCAGTGCTCGGGGTACTGGGTGCTCAGTGCTGAGGGTGGTGCTGGGTGCTCAGTACTCAGGGTGCTGGGTGCTCAGTGCTCAGGGTGCTGGGTGCTCAGTACTAAGGGTGCTGGGTGCTCAGTACTCAGGGTGCTCGGTGCTCAGTACTCAGGGTGCTGGGTGCTCAGTGCTCAGGGTGCTGGGTACTCAGTACTCAGGGTGCTGGGTGCTCAGTACTCAGGGTGCTGGGTGCTCAGTGCTCAGGGAGCTGGGTGCTCAGTGCTCAGGCTGCTGGGTGCTCAGTACTCAGGGTGCTGGGTGCTCAGTGCTCATGGTGATCAGTGCTCAGTACTCAGGGTGCTGGGTGCTCAGTGCTCCGGGTGCTGGGTGCTCAGTACACGGGGTGCTGGGTGCTCTGTACTCAGGGTGCTGGGTGCTCAGTCCTCGGGGTGCTCCGTGCTCAGTGCTCAGGGTGCTGGGTGCTCAGTACTCAGGGTGCTCGGTGCTCAGTACTCAGGGTTCTCAGTGCTCAGGGTGCTGGGTGCTCAGTACTCAGGGTGCTCAGTGCTCAGTACTAGGGGTGCTGGTTGCTCAGTACTCAGGGTGCTCAGTGCTCAGTACTCGGGGTGCTGGGTGCTCAGTGCTCAGTGTGCTCAGTGCGCAGTGCTCGGGGTGCTGGGTGCTCAGTGCTCGGGGTGCTAGGTGCTCAGTACTCAGGGTGCTGTGTGCACAGTGCTCAGTACTCAGCGTGCTGGGTTCTCAGTGCTCAGAGTGTTGGGTGCTCAGTACTCAGGGTGCTGGTTGCTCAGTGCTCAGTGCTCAGAGTGCTCAGTGCTCAGGGTGCTCAGTGCTCAGGGTGCTGGGTGCTCAGGGTGCTGGGTGCTCAGTGCTCGGGGTGCTGGGTGCTCATTGCTCAGTGCTCAGGGTGCTGGGTGCTCAGTGCTCAGTGCTCAGGGTGCTGGTTGTTCAGTACTCAGGGTGCTCGGTGCTCAGTGCTCAGGGTGCTGGTTGCTCAGTACTCAGGGTGCTGGGTGCTCAGTGCTCGGGGTGCTGGGTGCTCAGTGCTCAGGGTGATCAGTGCTCAGTACTCAGGGTGCTGGGTGCTCAGTGCTCAGGGTGCTGGGTGCTCAGTCCTCAGGGTGCTCAGTACTCAGGGTGCTCGGTGCTCAGTGCTCAGTACTCAGGGTGCTCAGTACTCAGGGTGCTGAGTGCTCAGTGCTCGGGGTGCTGGGTGCTCAGTACTCAGGATGCTGGCTGCTCAGTACTCGGGGTGCTGGGTGCTCAGTACTCAGTGTGCTGGGTGCTCAGTGCTCGGGGTGCTGGGTGCTCAGTGCTCAGGGTGATCGGTGCTCTGTGCTCAGGGTGCTGGGTGCTCAGTCCCCCGGGTGCTCAGTGCTCAGGGTGCTGGGTGCTCAGTACTCAGTGTGCTGGGTGCTCAGTACTCAGGGTGCTGGGTGCTCAGTGCTCAGGGTGCTGGGTGCTCAGTACTCTGGGTGTTGGGTGCTCAGTACTCAGGGTGCTGGGTGCTCCGTGCTCGGGGTGCTGGGTGCTCAGTGCTCAGGGTGCTGGGTGCTCAGTGCTTAGGGTGCTGGGTGCTCTGTACTCAGGGTGCTGGGTGCTTAGTGCTCGGGGTGCTCGGTGCTCAGTACTCAAGGTGCTGGGTGCTCAGTGCTCAGGGTGCTGGGTGCTCAGTCCTCGGGGTGCTCAGGGTGCTGGGTGCTCAGTGCTCAGGGTGCTGGGTGCTCAGTGCTCGGGGTGCTGGGTGCTGAGTGCTCAGGGTGCTGGGTGCTCAGTGCTCGGGGTGCTCGGTGCTCAGTGCTCAGGGTCCTGGGTGCTCAGTACTCATGGTGCTGGGTGCTTAGTACTCAGGGTGCTCAGTGATCAGTACACAGGGTGCTGGGTGCTCAGTGCTCGGGGTGCTGGGTGCTCAGTGCTCAGTACTCAGGGTGCTGGGTGCTCAGTGCTCGGGGTGCTGGGTGCTCAGTACTCAGCGTGCTGGGTGCTCAATACTCAGGGTGCTGGGTGCTCAGTGCTCAGGGTGCTGGTGTCACACTGCTCAGGGTGCTGGTTGCTCAGTGATTGGGGTGCTGGGTGCTTAGTACTCAGGGTGCTCAGTGCTCAGGGAGCTCGGTGCTCATTACTCAGGGTGCTGGGTGCTCAGTTCTCAGTGCTCGGGTTCCTGGGTGCTCCGTGCTCAGGGTGCTGGGTGCTCAGTGCTCTGGGTGCTTAGAGCTCAGTACTCAGGGTGCTGGGTGCTCAGTACTCATGGTGCTGGGTGCTCATTCTCAGGGTGCTAGGGGCTCAGTACTCAGGGTGCTGGGTGCTCCGTACTCAGGGTGCTCGGTTCTCAGTACTCAGGGTGCTGGGTGCTCAGTGCTCGGGGTTCTGGGTGCTCAGTACTCGGGGTGCTCAGTGCTCAGTACTCAGGGTGCTGGGTGCTCAGTACTCAGGGTGCTGGGTGCTCAGTGCTCGGGGTGCTCGGTGCTCAGTACTCGGGGTGCTGGGTGCTCAGTACTCAGGGTGCTGGGTGCTCAGTCCTCAGGGTGCTGGGTGTTCAGTGCTCGGGGTGCTGGGTGCTCAGTGCTGAGGGTGGTGCTGGGTGCTCAGTACTCAGGGTGCTGGGTGCTCAGTGCTCAGGGTGCTGGGTGCTCAGTACTAAGGGTGCTGGGTGCTCAGTACTCAGTGTGCGCGGTGCTCAGTACTCAGGGTGCTGGGTGCTCAGTACTCAGGGTGCTGGGTGCTCAGTGCTCAGGGTGCTGGGTGCTCAGTGCTCAGGCTGCTGGGTGCTCAGTACTCAGGGTGCTGGGTGCTCAGTGCTCATGGTGATCGGTGCTCAGTACTCAGGGTGCTGGGTGCTCAGTGCTCGGGGTGCTGGGTGCTCAGTACACGGGGTGCTGGGTGCTCTGTACTCAGGGTGCTGGGTGCTCAGTGCTCGGGGTCCTAGGTGCTCAGTGCTCAGGGTGATCGGTGCTCAGTACTCAGCGTGCTGGGTGCTTAGTGCTCAGAGTGTTGGGTGCTCAGTACTCAGGGTGCTGGGTGCTCAGTGCTCAGTGCTCAGGGTGCTCAGTGCTCAGGGTGCTCAGTGCTCAGGGTGCTGGGTGCTCAGGGTGCTGGGTGCTCAGTGCTCGGGGTGCTGGGTGCTCAGTGCTCAGTGCTCAGGGTGCTGGGTGCTCAGTGCTCAGTGCTCAGGGTGCTGGGTGTTCAGTACTCAGGGTGCTCGGTGCTCAGTGCTCAGGGTGCTGGGTGCTCAGTACTCAGGGTGCTGGGTGCTCAGTGCTCGGGGTGCTGGGTGCTCAGTGATCAGGGTGATCTGTGCTCACTACTCAGGGTGCTGGGTGCTCAGTGCTCCGGGTCCTGGGTGCTCAGTCCTCAGGGTGCTCGGTGCTCAGTGCTCAGTACTCAGGGTGCTCAGTACTCAGGGTGCTGGGTGCTCAGTGCTCGGGGTGCTGGGTGCTCAGTACTCAGGGTGCTGGGTGCTCAGTACTCAGGGTGCTGGGTGCTCAGTACTCAGGGTGCTGGGTGCTCAGTCCTCCGGGTGCTCAGTGCTCAGGGTGCTGGGTGCTCAGTACTCAGGGTGCTGGGTGCTCAGTACTCGGGGTGCTGGGTGCTCAGTGCTCAGGGTGATCGGTGCTCAGTGCTCAGGGTGCTGGGTGCTCAGTCCTCCGGGTGCTCAGTGCTCAGGGTGCTGGGTGCTCAGTACTCAGGGTGCTGGGTGCTCAGTACTCGGGGTGCTGGGTGCTCAGTGCTCAGGGTGCTGGGTGCTCAGTGCTCGGGGTGCTGGGTGCTCAGTGCTCAGGGTGATCGGTGCTCAGTGCTCAGGGTGCTGGGTGCTCAGTCCTCCGGGTGCTCAGTGCTCAGGGTGCTGGGTGCTCAGTACTCAGGGTGCTGGGTGCTCAGTACTCGGGGTGCTGGGTGCTCAGTGCTCAGGGTGCTGGGTGCTCAGTACTCTGGGTGTTGGGTGCTCAGTACTCAGGGTGCTGGGTGCTCCGTGCTCGGGGTGCTGGCTGCTCAGTGCTCAGGGTGCTATGTGCTCAGTGCTCAGGGTGCTGGGTGCTCAGTACTCAGGGTGCTGGGTGCTTAGTGCTCGGGGTGCTCGGTGCTCAGTACTCAAGGTGCTGGGTGCTCAGTGCTCAGGGTGCTGGGTGCTCAGTCCTCGGGGTGCTCCGTGCTCAGGGTGCTGGGTGCTCAGTGCTCAGGGTGCTGGGTGCTCAGTGCTCGGGGTGCTGGGTGCTGAGTTCTCAGGGTGCTGGGTGCTCAGTGCTCGGGGTGCTCGGTGCTCAGTGCTCAGGGTCCTGGGTGCTCAGTACTCAGGGTGCTGGGTGCTTAGTACTCAGGGTGCTCAGTGCTCAGTACACAGGGTGCTGGGTGCTCAGTGCTCGGGGTGCTGGGTGCTCAGTGCTCAGTACTCAGGGTGCTGGTTGCTCAGTGCTCGGGGTGCTGGGTGCTCAGTACTCAGCATGCTGGGTGCTCAGTACTCAGGGTGCTGGGTGCTCAGTGCTCAGGGTGCTGGGTGCTCAGTGCTCAGGGTGCTGGGTGCTCAGTGCTCAGGGTGCTGGGTGCTCAGTGATCGGGGTGCTGGGTGCTCAGTACTCAGGGTGCTCAGTGCTCGGGGAGCTCGGTGCTCAGTACTCAGGGTGCTGGGTGCTCAGTATTCAGTGCTCGCGGTCCTGGGTGCTGCGTGCTCGGGGTGCTGGGTTCTCAGTGCTCTGGGTGCTTAGTGCTCAGTACTCCGGGTGCTGGGTGCTCAGTACTCATGGTGCTGCGTGCTCATTCTCAGGGTTCTAGGGGCTCAGTACTCAGGGTGCTGGGTGCTCAGTACTCAGGGTGCTCGGTTCTCAGTACTCAGGGTGCTGGGTGCTCATTCTCGGGGTGCTGGGTGCTCAGTGCTCGGGGTGCTGGGTGCTCAGTACTCAGGGTGCTGGGGGCTCAGTACTCAGGGTGCTGGGTGCTCAGTACTCAGGGTGATCTGTTCTCAGTACTCAGGTTGCTGGGTGCTCAGTGCTCGGGGTGCTGGGTGCTCAGTACTCGGGGTGCTCAGTGCTCAGTACTCAGGGTGCTGGGTGCTCAGTACTCAGGGTGCTGGGTGCTCAGTGCTCGAGGTGCTCGGTGCTCAGTACTCGGGGTGCTGGGTGCTCAGTACTCAGGGTGCTGGGTGCTCAGTGCTCAGGGTGCTGGGTACTCAGTGCTCGGGGTACTGGGTGCTCAGTGCTGAGGGTGGTGCTGGGTGCTCAGTACTCAGGGTGCTGGGTGCTCAGTGCTCAGGGTGCTGGGTGCTCAGTACTAAGGGTGCTGGGTGCTCAGTACTCAGGGTGCTCGGTGCTCAGTACTCAGGGTGCTGGGTGCTCAGTGCTCAAGGTGCTGGGTACTCAGTACTCAGGGTGCTGGGTGCTCAGTACTCAGGGTGCTGGGTGCTCAGTGCTCAGGGAGCTGGGTGCTCAGTGCTCAGGCTGCTGGGTGCTCAGTACTCAGGGTGCTGGGTGCTCAGTGCTCATGGTGATCAGTGCTCAGTACTCAGGGTGCTGGGTGCTCAGTGCTCGGGGTGCTGGGTGCTCAGTACACGGGGTGCTGGGTGCTCTGTACTCAGGGTGCTGGGTGCTCAGTGCTCGGGGTCCTAGGTGCTCAGTGCTCAGGGTGATCGGTGCTCAGTACTCAGCGTGCTGGGTGCTCAGTGCTCAGAGTGTTGGGTGCTCAGTACTCAGGGTGCTGGGTGCTCAGTGCTCAGTGCTCAGGGTGCTCAGTGCTCAGGGTGCTCAGTCCTCAGGGTGCTGGGTGCTCAGGGTGCTGGGTGCTCAGTGCTCGGGGTGCTGGGTGCTCAGTGCTCAGGGTGCTGGGTGTTCAGTACTCAGGGTGCTTGGTGCTCAGTGCTCAGTGCTCAGGGTGCTGGGTGTTCAGTACTCAGTGCTCAGGGTGCTGGGTGTTCAGTACTCAGGGTGCTTGGTGCTCAGAGCTCAGGGTGCTGGGTGCTCAGTACTCAGGGTGCTGGGTGCTCAGTGCTCGGGGTGCTGGGTGCTCAGTGATCAGGGTGATCTGTGCTCAGTACTCAGGGTGCTGGGTGCTCAGTGCTCAGGGTGCTGGGTGCTCAGTCCTCAGGGTGCTCAGTACTCAGGGTGCTCGGTGCTCAGTGCTCAGTACTCAGGGTGCTCAGTACTCAGGGTGCTGGGTGCTCAGTGCTCGGGGTGCTGGGTGCTCAGTACTCAGGGTGCTGGGTGCTCAGTACTCGGGGTGCTGGGTGCTCAGTGCTCAAGGTGCTGGGTACTCAGTACTCAGGGTGCTGGGTGCTCAGTACTCAGGGTGCTGGGTGCTCAGTGCTCAGGGAGCTGGGTGCTCAGTGCTCAGGCTGCTGGGTGCTCAGTACTCAGGGTGCTGGGTGCTCAGTGCTCATGGTGATCAGTGCTCAGTACTCAGGGTGCTGGGTGCTCAGTGCTCGGGGTGCTGGGTGCTCAGTACACGGGGTGCTGGGTGCTCTGTACTCAGGGTGCTGGGTGCTCAGTGCTTGGGGTCCTAGGTGCTCAGTGCTCAGTGCTCAGGGTGCTGGGTGTTCAGTACTCAGTGCTCAGGGTGCTGGGTGTTCAGTACTCAGGGTGCTTGGTGCTCAGTGCTCAGGGTGCTGGGTGCTCAGTACTCAGGGTGCTGGGTGCTCAGTGCTCGGGGTGCTGGGTGCTCAGTGATCAGGGTGATCTGTGCTCAGTACTCAGGGTGCTGGGTGCTCAGTGCTCAGGGTGCTGGGTGCTCAGTCCTCAGGGTGCTCAGTACTCAGGGTGCTCGGTGCTCAGTGCTCAGTACTCAGGGTGCTCAGTACTCAGGGTGCTGGGTGCTCAGTGCTCGGGGTTCTGGGTGCTCAGTACTCGGGGTGCTCAGTGCTCAGTACTCAGGGTGCTGGGTGCTCAGTACTCAGGGTGCTGGGTGCTCAGTGCTCGGGGTGCTCGGTGCTCAGTACTCGGGGTGCTGGGTGCTCAGTACTCAGGGTGCTGGGTGCTCAGTCCTCAGGGTGCTGGGTGTTCAGTGCTCGGGGTGCTGGGTGCTCAGTGCTGAGGGTGGTGCTGGGTGCTCAGTACTCAGGGTGCTGGGTGCTCAGTGCTCAGGGTGCTGGGTGCTCAGTACTAAGGGTGCTGGGTGCTCAGTACTCAGGGTGCGCGGTGCTCAGTACTCAGGGTGCTGGGTGCTCAGTACTCAGGGTGCTGGGTGCTCAGTGCTCAGGGTGCTGGGTGCTCAGTGCTCAGGCTGCTGGGTGCTCAGTACTCAGGGTGCTGGGTGCTCAGTGCTCATGGTGATCGGTGCTCAGTACTCAGGGTGCTGGGTGCTCAGTGCTCGGGGTGCTGGGTGCTCAGTACACGGGGTGCTGGGTGCTCTGTACTCAGGGTGCTGGGTGCTCAGTGCTCGGGGTCCTAGGTGCTCAGTGCTCAGGGTGATCGGTGCTCAGTACTCAGCGTGCTGGGTGCTCAGTGCTCAGAGTGTTGGGTGCTCAGTACTCAGGGTGCTGGGTGCTCAGTGCTCAGTGCTCAGGGTGCTCAGTGCTCAGGGTGCTCAGTGCTCAGGGTGCTGGGTGCTCAGGGTGCTGGGTGCTCAGTGCTCGGGGTGCTGGGTGCTCAGTGCTCAGTGCTCAGGGTGCTGGGTGCTCAGTGCTCAGTGCTCAGGGTGCTGGGTGTTCAGTACTCAGGGTGCTCGGTGCTCAGTGCTCAGGGTGCTGGGTGCTCAGTACTCAGGGTGCTGGGTGCTCAGTGCTCGGGGTGCTGGGTGCTCAGTGATCAGGGTGATCTGTGCTCACTACTCAGGGTGCTGGGTGCTCAGTGCTCCGGGTCCTGGGTGCTCAGTCCTCAGGGTGCTCGGTGCTCAGTGCTCAGTACTCAGGGTGCTCAGTACTCAGGGTGCTGGGTGCTCAGTGCTCGGGGTGCTGTGTGCTCAGTACTCAGGGTGCTGGGTGCTCAGTACTCGGGGTGCTGGGTGCTCAGTACTCAGGGTGCTGGGTGCTCAGTCCTCCGGGTGCTCAGTGCTCAGGTTGCTGGATGCTCAGTACTCAGGGTGCTTGGTGCTCAGTACTCGGGGTGCTGGGTGCTCAGTGCTCAGGGTGATCGGTGCTCAGTGCTCAGGGTGCTGGGTGCTCAGTCCTCCGGGTGCTCAGTGCTCAGGGTGCTGGGTGCTCAGTACTCAGGGTGCTGGGTGCTCAGTACTCGGGGTGCTGGGTGCTCAGTGCTCAGGGTGCTGGGTGCTCAGTGCTCGGGGTGCTGGGTGCTCAGTGCTCAGGGTGATCGGTGCTCAGTGCTCAGGGTGCTGGGTGCTCAGTCCTCCGGGTGCTCAGTGCTCAGGGTGCTGGGTGCTCAGTACTCAGGGTGCTGGGTGCTCAGTACTCGGGGTGCTGGGTGCTCAGTGCTCAGGGTGCTGGGTGCTCAGTACTCTGGGTGTTGGGTGCTCAGTACTCAGGGTGCTGGGTGCTCCGTGCTCGGGGTGCTGGCTGCTCAGTGCTCAGGGTGCTATGTGCTCAGTGCTCAGGGTGCTGGGTGCTCAGTACTCAGGGTGCTGGGTGCTTAGTGCTCGGGGTGCTCGGTGCTCAGTACTCAAGGTGCTGGGTGCTCAGTGCTCAGGGTGCTGGGTGCTCAGTCCTCGGGGTGCTCCGTGCTCAGGGTGCTGGGTGCTCAGTGCTCAGGGTGCTGGGTGCTCAGTGCTCGGGGTGCTGGGTGCTGAGTTCTCAGGGTGCTGGGTGCTCAGTGCTCGGGGTGCTCGGTGCTCAGTGCTCAGGGTCCTGGGTGCTCAGTACTCAGGGTGCTGGGTGCTTAGTACTCAGGGTGCTCAGTGCTCAGTACACAGGGTGCTGGGTGCTCAGTGCTCGGGGTGCTGGGTGCTCAGTGCTCAGTACTCAGGGTGCTGGTTGCTCAGTGCTCGGGGTGCTGGGTGCTCAGTACTCAGCATGCTGGGTGCTCAGTACTCAGGGTGCTGGGTGCTCAGTGCTCAGGGTGCTGGGTGCTCAGTGCTCAGGGTGCTGGGTGCTCAGTGATCGGGGTCCTGGATGCTCAGTACTCAGGGTGCTCAGTGCTCGGGGAGCTCGGTGCTCAGTACTCAGGGTGCTGGGTGCTCAGTATTCAGTGCTCGCGGTCCTGGGTGCTCCGTGCTCGGGGTGCTGGGTTCTCAGTGCTCTGGGTGCTTAGTGCTCAGTACTCCGGGTGCTGGGTGCTCAGTACTCATGGTGCTGCGTGCTCATTCTCAGGGTTCTAGGGGCTCAGTACTCAGGGTGCTGGGTGCTCAGTACTCAGGGTGCTCGGTTCTCAGTACTCAGGGTGCTGGGTGCTCATTCTCGGGGTGCTGGGTGCTCAGTGCTCGGGGTGCTGGGTGCTCAGTACTCAGGGTGCTGGGGGCTCAGTACTCAGGGTGCTGGGTGCTCAGTACTCAGGGTGATCTGTTCTCAGTACTCAGGTTGCTGGGTGCTCAGTGCTCGGGGTGCTGGGTGCTCAGTACTCGGGGTGCTCAGTGCTCAGTACTCAGGGTGCTGGGTGCTCAGTACTCAGGGTGCTGGGTGCTCAGTGCTCGAGGTGCTCGGTGCTCAGTACTCGGGGTGCTGGGTGCTCAGTACTCAGGGTGCTGGGTGCTCAGTGCTCAGGGTGCTGGGTACTCAGTGCTCGGGGTACTGGGTGCTCAGTGCTGAGGGTGGTGCTGGGTGCTCAGTACTCAGGGTGCTGGGTGCTCAGTGCTCAGGGTGCTGGGTGCTCAGTACTAAGGGTGCTGGGTGCTCAGTACTCAGGGTGCTCGGTGCTCAGTACTCAGGGTGCTGGGTGCTCAGTGCTCAAGGTGCTGGGTACTCAGTACTCAGGGTGCTGGGTGCTCAGTACTCAGGGTGCTGGGTGCTCAGTGCTCAGGGAGCTGGGTGCTCAGTGCTCAGGCTGCTGGGTGCTCAGTACTCAGGGTGCTGGGTGCTCAGTGCTCATGGTGATCAGTGCTCAGTACTCAGGGTGCTGGGTGCTCAGTTCTCGGGGTGCTGGGTGCTCAGTACACGGGGTGCTGGGTGCTCTGTACTCAGGGTGCTGGGTGCTCAGTGCTCGGGGTCCTAGGTGCTCAGTGCTCAGGGTGATCGGTGCTCAGTACTCAGCGTGCTGGGTGCTCAGTGCTCAGAGTGTTGGGTGCTGGGTGCTCAGGGTGCTGGGTGCTCAGTGCTCGGGGTGCTGGGTGCTCAGTGCTCAGGGTGCTGGGTGTTCAGTACTCAGGGTGCTTGGTGCTCAGTGCTCAGTGCTCAGGGTGCTGGGTGTTCAGTACTCAGTGCTCAGGGTGCTGGGTGTTCAGTACTCAGGGTGCTTGGTGCTCAGTGCTCAGGGTGCTGGGTGCTCAGTACTCAGGGTGCTGGGTGCTCAGTGCTCGGGGTGCTGGGTGCTCAGTGATCAGGGTGATCTGTGCTCAGTACTCAGGGTGCTGGGTGCTCAGTGCTCAGGGTGCTGGGTGCTCAGTCCTCAGGGTGCTCAGTACTCAGGGTGCTCGGTGCTCAGTGCTCAGTACTCAGGGTGCTCAGTACTCAGGGTGCTGGGTGCTCAGTGCTCGGGGTGCTGGGTGCTCAGTACTCAGGGTGCTGGGTGCTCAGTACTCGGGGTGCTGGGTGCTCAGTGCTCAAGGTGCTGGGTACTCAGTACTCAGGGTGCTGGGTGCTCAGTGCTCAGGGAGCTGGGTGCTCAGTGCTCAGGCTGCTGGGTGCTCAGTACTCAGGGTGCTGGGTGCTCAGTGCTCATGGTGATCAGTGCTCAGTACTCAGGGTGCTGGGTGCTCAGTGCTCGGGGTGCTGGGTGCTCAGTACACGGGGTGCTGGGTGCTCTGTACTCAGGGTGCTGGGTGCTCAGTGCTCGGGGTCCTAGGTGCTCAGTGCTCAGGGTGATCGGTGCTCAGTACTCAGCGTGCTGGGTGCTCAGTGCTCAGAGTGTTGGGTGCTCAGTACTCAGGGTGCTGGGTGCTCAGTGCTCAGTGCTCAGGGTGCTCAGTGCTCAGGGTGCTCAGTCCTCAGGGTGCTGGGTGCTCAGGGTGCTGGGTGCTCAGTGCTCGGGGTGCTGGGTGCTCAGTACTCAGGGTGCTGGGTGTTCAGTACTCAGGGTGCTTGGTGCTCAGTGCTCAGTGCTCAGGGTGCTGGGTGTTCAGTACTCAGTGCTCAGGCTGCTGGGTGTTCAGTACTCAGGGTGCTTGGTGCTCAGTGCTCAGGGTGCTGGGTGCTCAGTACTCAGGGTGCTGGGTGCTCAGTGCTCGGGGTGCTGGGTGCTCAGTGATCAGGGTGATCTGTGCTCAGTACTCAGGGTGCTGGGTGCTCAGTGCTCAGGGTGCTGGGTGCTCAGTCCTCAGGGTGCTCAGTACTCAGGGTGCTCGGTGCTCAGTGCTCAGTACTCAGGGTGCTCAGTACTCAGGGTGCTGGGTGCTCAGTGCTCGGGGTGCTGGGTGCTCAGTACTCAGGGTGCTGGGTGCTCAGTACTCGGGGTGCTGGGTGCTCAGTACTCAGGGTGCTGGGTGCTCAGTCCTCCGGGTGCTCAGTGCTCAGGGTGCTGCGTGCTCAGTACTCAGGGTGCTGGGTGCTCAGTACTCGGGGTGCTGGGTGCTCAGTGCTCAGGGTGATCGGTGCTCAGTGCTCAGGGTGCTGGGTGCTCAGTCCTCCGGGTGCTCAGTGCTCAGGGTGCTGGGTGCTCAGTACTCAGGGTGCTGGGTGCTCAGTACACGGGGTGCTGGGTGCTCAGTGCTCAGGGTGCTGGGTGCTCAGTGCTCGGGTGCTGGGTGCTCAGTGCTCAGGGTGATCGGTGCTCAGTGCTCAGGGTGCTGGGTGCTCAGTCCTCTGGGTGCACAGTGCTCAGGGTGCTGGGTGCTCAGTACTCAGGGTGCTGGGTGGTCAGTACTCGGGGTGCTGGGTGCTCAGTGCTCAGGGTGCTGGGTGCTCAGTACTCTGGTTGTTGGGTGCTCAGTACTCAGCGTGCTGGGTGCTCCGTGCTCGGGGTGCTGGCTGCTCAGTGCTCAGGGTGCTCTGTGCTCAGTGCTCAGGGTGCTGGGTGCTCAGTACTCTGGGTGCTGGGTGCTTAGTGCTCGGGGTGCTCGGTGCTCATTACTCAAGGTGCTGGGTGCTCAGTGCTCAGGGTGCTGGGTGCTCAGTCCTCGGGGTGCTCCGTGCTCAGGGTGCTGGGTGCTCAGTGCTCAGGGTCCTGGGTGCTCAGTGCTCGGGGTGCTGGGTGCTGAGTGCTCAGGGTGCTGGGTGCTCAGTGCTCGGGGTGCTCGGTGCTCAGTGCTCAGGGTCCCGGGTGCTCAGTACTCAGGGTGCTGGGTGCTTAGTACTCAGGGTGCTCAGTGCTCAGTACACAGGGTGCTGGGTGCTCAGTGCTCGGGGTGCTGGGTGCTCAGTACTCAGGGTGCTGGGTGCTCCGTGCTCGGGGTGCTGGCTGCTCAGTGCTCAGGGTGCTATGTGCTCAGTGCTCAGGGTGCTGGGTGCTCAGTACTCAGGGTGCTGGGTGCTTAGTGCTCGGGGTGCTCGGTGCTCAGTACTCAAGGTGCTGGGTGCTCAGTGCTCAGGGTGCTGGGTGCTAAGTCCTCGGGGTGCTCCGTGCTCAGGGTGCTGGGTGCTCAGTGCTCAGGGTGCTGGGTGCTCAGTGCTCGGGGTGCTGGGTGCTCAGTGCTCAGTACTCAGGGTGCTGGTTGCTCAATGCTCGGGGTGCTGGGTGCTCAGTACTCAGCATGCTGGGTGCTCAGTACTCAGGGTGCTGGGTGCTCAGTGCTCAGGGTGCTGGGTGCTCAGTGCTCAGGGTGCTGGGTTCTCAGTGATCGTGGTGCTGGGTGCTCAGTACTCAGGGTGCTCAGTGCTCGGGGAGCTCGGTGCTCAGTACTCAGTGTGCTGGGTGCTCAGTATTCAGTGCTCGCGGTCCTGGGTGCTCCGTGCTCGGGGTGCTGGGTTCTCAGTGCTCTGGGTGCTTAGTGCTCAATACTCCGGGTGCTGGGTGCTCAGTACTCATGGTGCTGCGTGCTCATTCTCAGGGTTCTAGGGGCTCAGTACTCAGGGTGCTGGGTGCTCAGTACTCAGGCTGCTCGGTTCTCAGTACTCAGGGTGCTGGGTGCTCATTCTCGGGGTGCTGGGTGCTCAGTGCTCGGGGTGCTGGGTGCTCAGTACTCAGGGTGCTGGGGGCTCAGTACTCAGGGTGCTGGGTGCTCAGTACTCAGGGTGATCTGTTCTCAGTACTCAGGTTGCTGGGTGCTCAGTGCTCGGGGTGCTGGGTGCTCAGTACTCGGGGTGCTGGGTGCTCAGTACTCAGGGTGCTGGGTGCTCAGTGCTCAGGGTGCTGGGTGCTCAGTGCTCGGGGTACTGGGTGCTCAGTGCTGAGGGTGGTGCTGGGTGCTCAGTACTCAGGGTGCTGGGTGCTCAGTACTCAGGGTGCTGGGTGCTCAGTGCTCGAGGTGCTCGGTGCTCAGTACTCGGGGTGCTGGGTGCTCAGTACTCAGGGTGCTGGGTGCTCAGTGCTCAGGGTGCTGGGTGCTCAGTGCTCGGGGTACTGGGTGCTCAGTGCTGAGGGTGGTGCTGGGTGCTCAGTACTCAGGGTGCTGGGTGCTCAGTGCTCAGGGTGCTGGGTGCTCAGTACTAAGGGTGCTGGGTGCTCAGTACTCAGGGTGCTCGGTGCTCAGTACTCAGGGTGCTGGGTGCTCAGTGCTCAGGGTGCTGGGTACTCAGTACTCAGGGTGCTGGGTGCTCAGTACTCAGGGTGCTGGGTGCTCAGTGCTCAGGGAGCTGGGTGCTCAGTGCTCAGGCTGCTGGGTGCTCAGTACTCAGGGTGCTGGGTGCTCAGTGCTCATGGTGATCAGTGCTCAGTACTCAGGGTGCTGGGTGCTCAGTGCTCCGGGTGCTGGGTGCTCAGTACACGGGGTGCTGGGTGCTCTGTACTCAGGGTGCTGGGTGCTCAGTCCTCGGGGTGCTCCGTGCTCAGTGCTCAGGGTGCTGGGTGCTCAGTACTCAGGGTGCTCGGTGCTCAGTACTCAGGGTTCTCAGTGCTCAGGGTGCTGGGTGCTCAGTACTCAGGGTGCTCAGTGCTCAGTACTAGGGGTGCTGGTTGCTCAGTACTCAGGGTGCTCAGTGCTCAGTACTCGGGGTGCTGGGTGCTCAGTGCTCAGTGTGCTCAGTGCGCAGTGCTCGGGGTGCTGGGTGCTCAGTGCTCGGGGTGCTAGGTGCTCAGTACTCAGGGTGCTGTGTGCACAGTGCTCAGTACTCAGCGTGCTGGGTTCTCAGTGCTCAGAGTGTTGGGTGCTCAGTACTCAGGGTGCTGGTTGCTCAGTGCTCAGTGCTCAGAGTGCTCAGTGCTCAGGGTGCTCAGTGCTCAGGGTGCTGGGTGCTCAGGGTGCTGGGTGCTCAGTGCTCGGGGTGCTGGGTGCTCATTGCTCAGTGCTCAGGGTGCTGGGTGCTCAGTGCTCAGTGCTCAGGGTGCTGGTTGTTCAGTACTCAGGGTGCTCGGTGCTCAGTGCTCAGGGTGCTGGGTGCTCAGTACTCAGGGTGCTGGGTGCTCAGTGCTCGGGGTGCTGGGTGCTCAGTGCTCAGGGTGATCAGTGCTCAGTACTCAGGGTGCTGGGTGCTCAGTGCTCAGGGTGCTGGGTGCTCAGTCCTCAGGGTGCTCAGTACTCAGGGTGCTCGGTGCTCAGTGCTCAGTACTCAGGGTGCTCAGTACTCAGGGTGCTGAGTGCTCAGTGCTCGGGGTGCTGGGTGCTCAGTACTCAGGATGCTGGGTGCTCAGTACTCGGGGTGCTGGGTGCTCAGTACTCAGTGTGCTGGGTGCTCAGTGCTCGGGGTGCTGGGTGCTCAGTGCTCAGGGTGATCGGTGCTCTGTGCTCAGGGTGCTGGGTGCTCAGTCCCCCGGGTGCTCAGTGCTCAGGGTGCTGGGTGCTCAGTACTCAGTGTGCTGGGTGCTCAGTACTCAGGGTGCTGGGTGCTCAGTGCTCAGGGTGCTGGGTGCTCAGTACTCTGGGTGTTGGGTGCTCAGTACTCAGGGTGCTGGGTGCTCCGTGCTCGGGGTGCTGGGTGCTCAGTGCTCAGGGTGCTGGGTGCTCAGTGCTTAGGGTGCTGGGTGCTCTGTACTCAGGGTGCTGGGTGCTTAGTGCTCGGGGTGCTCGGTGCTCAGTACTCAAGGTGCTGGGTGCTCAGTGCTCAGGGTGCTGGGTGCTCAGTCCTCGGGGTGCTCAGGGTGCTGGGTGCTCAGTGCTCAGGGTGCTGGGTGCTCAGTGCTCGGGGTGCTGGGTGCTGAGTGCTCAGGGTGCTGGGTGCTCAGTGCTCGGGGTGCTCGGTGCTCAGTGCTCAGGGTCCTGGGTGCTCAGTACTCATGGTGCTGGGTGCTTAGTACTCAGGGTGCTCAGTGATCAGTACACAGGGTGCTGGGTGCTCAGTGCTCGGGGTGCTGGGTGCTCAGTGCTCAGTACTCAGGGTGCTGGGTGCTCAGTGCTCGGGGTGCTGGGTGCTCAGTACTCAGCGTGCTGGGTGCTCAATACTCAGGGTGATGGGTGCTCAGTGCTCAGGGTGCTGGTGTCACACTGCTCAGGGTGCTGGTTGCTCAGTGATTGGGGTGCTGGGTGCTTAGTACTCAGGGTGCTCAGTGCTCAGGGAGCTCGGTGCTCATTACTCAGGGTGCTGGGTGCTCAGTTCTCAGTGCTCGGGTTCCTGGGTGCTCCGTGCTCAGGGTGCTGGGTGCTCAGTGCTCTGGGTGCTTAGTGCTCAGTACTCAGGGTGCTGGGTGCTCAGTACTCATGGTGCTGGGTGCTCATTCTCAGGGTGCTAGGGGCTCAGTACTCAGGGTGCTGGGTGCTCAGTACTCAGGGTGCTCGGTTCTCAGTACTCAGGGTGCTGGGTGCTCAGTGCTCGGGGTTCTGGGTGCTCAGTACTCGGGGTGCTCAGTGCTCAGTACTCAGGGTGCTGGGTGCTCAGTACTCAGGGTGCTGGGTGCTCAGTGCTCGGGGTGCTCGGTGCTCAGTACTCGGGGTGCTGGGTGCTCAGTACTCAGGGTGCTGGGTGCTCAGTCCTCAGGGTGCTGGGTGTTCAGTGCTCGGGGTGCTGGGTGCTCAGTGCTGAGGGTGGTGCTGGGTGCTCAGTACTCAGGGTGCTGGGTGCTCAGTGCTCAGGGTGCTGGGTGCTCAGTACTAAGGGTGCTGGGTGCTCAGTACTCAGGGTGCGCGGTGCTCAGTACTCAGGGTGCTGGGTGCTCAGTACTCAGGGTGCTGGGTGCTCAGTGCTCAGGGTGCTGGGTGCTCAGTGCTCAGGCTGCTGGGTGCTCAGTACTCAGGGTGCTGGGTGCTCAGTGCTCATGGTGATCGGTGCTCAGTACTCAGGGTGCTGGGTGCTCAGTGCTCGGGGTGCTGGGTGCTCAGTACACGGGGTGCTGGGTGCTCTGTACTCAGGGTGCTGGGTGCTCAGTGCTCGGGGTCCTAGGTGCTCAGTGCTCAGGGTGATCGGTGCTCAGTACTCAGCGTGCTGGGTGCTCAGTGCTCAGAGTGTTGGGTGCTCAGTACTCAGGGTGCTGGGTGCTCAGTGCTCAGTGCTCAGGGTGCTCAGTGCTCAGGGTGCTCAGTGCTCAGGGTGCTGGGTGCTCAGGGTGCTGGGTGCTCAGTGCTCGGGGTGCTGGGTGCTCAGTGCTCAGTGCTCAGGGTGCTGGGTGCTCAGTGCTCAGTGCTCAGGGTGCTGGGTGTTCAGTACTCAGGGTGCTCGGTGCTCAGTGCTCAGGGTGCTGGGTGCTCAGTACTCAGGGTGCTGGGTGCTCAGTGCTCGGGGTGCTGGGTGCTCAGTGATCAGGGTGATCTGTGCTCACTACTCAGGGTGCTGGGTGCTCAGTGCTCCGGGTCCTGGGTGCTCAGTCCTCAGGGTGCTCGGTGCTCAGTGCTCAGTACTCAGGGTGCTCAGTACTCAGGGTGCTGGGTGCTCAGTGCTCGGGGTGCTGGGTGCTCAGTACTCAGGGTGCTGGGTGCTCAGTACTCAGGGTGCTGGGTGCTCAGTACTCAGGGTGCTGGGTGCTCAGTCCTCCGGGTGCTCAGTGCTCAGGGTGCTGGGTGCTCAGTACTCAGGGTGCTGGGTGCTCAGTACTCGGGGTGCTGGGTGCTCAGTGCTCAGGGTGATCGGTGCTCAGTGCTCAGGGTGCTGGGTGCTCAGTCCTCCGGGTGCTCAGTGCTCAGGGTGCTGGGTGCTCAGTACTCAGGGTGCTGTGTGCTCAGTACTCGGGGTGCTGGGTGCTCAGTGCTCAGGGTGCTGGGTGCTCAGTGCTCGGGGTGCTGGGTGCTCAGTGCTCAGGGTGATCGGTGCTCAGTGCTCAGGGTGCTGGGTGCTCAGTCCTCCGGGTGCTCAGTGCTCAGGGTGCTGGGTGCTCAGTACTCAGGGTGCTGGGTGCTCAGTACTCGGGGTGCTGGGTGCTCAGTGCTCAGGGTGCTGGGTGCTCAGTACTCTGGGTGTTGGGTGCTCAGTACTCAGGGTGCTGGGTGCTCCGTGCTCGGGGTGCTGGCTGCTCAGTGCTCAGGGTGCTATGTGCTCAGTGCTCAGGGTGCTGGGTGCTCAGTACTCAGGGTGCTGGGTGCTTAGTGCTCGGGGTGCTCGGTGCTCAGTACTCAAGGTGCTGGGTGCTCAGTGCTCAGGGTGCTGGGTGCTCAGTCCTCGGGGTGCTCCGTGCTCAGGGTGCTGGGTGCTCAGTGCTCAGGGTGCTGGGTGCTCAGTGCTCGGGGTGCTGGGTGCTGAGTTCTCAGGGTGCTGGGTGCTCAGTGCTCGGGGTGCTCGGTGCTCAGTGCTCAGGGTCCTGGGTGCTCAGTACTCAGGGTGCTGGGTGCTTAGTACTCAGGGTGCTCAGTGCTCAGTACACAGGGTGCTGGGTGCTCAGTGCTCGGGGTGCTGGGTGCTCAGTGCTCAGTACTCAGGGTGCTGGTTGCTCAGTGCTCGGGGTGCTGGGTGCTCAGTACTCAGCATGCTGGGTGCTCAGTACTCAGGGTGCTGGGTGCTCAGTGCTCAGGGTGCTGGGTGCTCAGTGCTCAGGGTGCTGGGTGCTCAGTGATCGGGGTGCTGGGTGCTCAGTACTCAGGGTGCTCAGTGCTCGGGGAGCTCGGTGCTCAGTACTCAGGGTGCTGGGTGCTCAGTATTCAGTGCTCGCGGTCCTGGGTGCTCCGTGCTCGGGGTGCTGGGTTCTCAGTGCTCTGGGTGCTTAGTGCTCAGTACTCCGGGTGCTGGGTGCTCAGTACTCATGGTGCTGCGTGCTCATTCTCAGGGTTCTAGGGGCTCAGTACTCAGGGTGCTGGGTGCTCAGTACTCAGGGTGCTCGGTTCTCAGTACTCAGGGTGCTGGGTGCTCATTCTCGGGGTGCTGGGTGCTCAGTGCTCGGGGTGCTGGGTGCTCAGTACTCAGGGTGCTGGGGGCTCAGTACTCAGGGTGCTGGGTGCTCAGTACTCAGGGTGATCTGTTCTCAGTACTCAGGTTGCTGGGTGCTCAGTGCTCGGGGTGCTGGGTGCTCAGTACTCGGGGTGCTCAGTGCTCAGTACTCAGGGTGCTGGGTGCTCAGTACTCAGGGTGCTGGGTGCTCAGTGCTCGAGGTGCTCGGTGCTCAGTACTCGGGGTGCTGGGTGCTCAGTACTCAGGGTGCTGGGTGCTCAGTGCTCAGGGTGCTGGGTACTCAGTGCTCGGGGTACTGGGTGCTCAGTGCTGAGGGTGGTGCTGGGTGCTCAGTACTCAGGGTGCTGGGTGCTCAGTGCTCAGGTTGCTGGGTGCTCAGTACTAAGGGTGCTGGGTGCTCAGTACTCAGGGTGCTCGGTGCTCAGTACTCAGGGTGCTGGGTGCTCAGTGCTCAAGGTGCTGGGTACTCAGTACTCAGGGTGCTGGGTGCTCAGTACTCAGGGTGCTGGGTGCTCAGTGCTCAGGGAGCTGGGTGCTCAGTGCTCAGGCTGCTGGGTGCTCAGTACTCAGGGTGCTGGGTGCTCAGTGCTCATGGTGATCAGTGCTCAGTACTCAGGGTGCTGGGTGCTCAGTGCTCGGGGTGCTGGGTGCTCAGTACACGGGGTGCTGGGTGCTCTGTACTCAGGGTGCTGGGTCCTCAGTGCTCGGGGTCCTAGGTGCTCAGTGCTCAGGGTGATTGGTGCTCAGTACTCAGCGTGCTGGGTGCTCAGTGCTCAGAGTGTTGGGTGCTCAGTACTCAGGGTGCTGGGTGCTCAGTGCTCAGTGCTCAGGGTGCTCAGTGCTCAGGGTGCTCAGTCCTCAGGGTGCTGGGTGCTCAGTGTGCTGGGTGCTCAGTGCTCGGGGTGCTGGGTGCTCAGTGCTCAGGGTGCTGGGTGTTCAGTACTCAGGGTGCTTGGTGCTCAGTGCTCAGTGCTCAGGGTGCTGGGTGTTCAGTACTCAGTGCTCAGGGTGCTGGGTGTTCAGTACTCAGGGTGCTTGGTGCTCAGTGCTCAGGGTGCTGGGTGCTCAGTACTCAGGGTGCTGGGTGCTCAGTGCTCGGGGTGCTGGGTGCTCAGTGATCAGGGTGATCTGTGCTCAGTACTCAGGGTGCTGGGTGCTCAGTGCTCAGGGTGCTGGGTGCTCAGTCCTCAGGGTGCTCAGTACTCAGGGTGCTCGGTGCTCAGTGCTCAGTACTCAGGGTGCTCAGTACTCAGGGTGCTGGGTGCTCAGTGCTCGGGGTGCTGGGTGCTCAGTACTCAGGGTGCTGGGTGCTCAGTACTCGGGGTGCTGGGTGCTCAGTGCTCAAGGTGCTGGGTACTCAGTACTCAGGGTGCTGGGTGCTCAGTACTCAGGGTGCTGGGTGCTCAGTTCTCAGGGAGCTGGGTGCTCAGTGCTCAGGCTGCTGGGTGCTCAGTACTCAGGGTGCTGGGTGCTCAGTGCTCATGGTGATCAGTGCTCAGTACTCAGGGTGCTGGGTGCTCAGTGCTCGGGGTGCTGGGTGCTCAGTACACGGGGTGCTGGGTGCTCTGTACTCAGGGTGCTGGGTGCTCAGTGCTCGGGGTCCTAGGTGCTCAGTGCTCAGGGTGATCGGTGCTCAGTACTCAGCGTGCTGGGTGCTCAGTGCTCAGAGTGTTGGGTGCTCAGTACTCAGGGTGCTGGGTGCTCAGTGCTCAGTGCTCAGGGTGCTCAGTGCTCAGGGTGCTCAGTCCTCAGGGTGCTGGGTGCTCAGGGTGCTGGGTGCTCAGTGCTCGGGGTGCTGGGTGCTCAGTACTCAGGGTGCTGGGTGTTCAGTACTCAGGGTGCTTGGTGCTCAGTGCTCAGTGCTCAGGGTGCTGGGTGTTCAGTACTCAGTGCTCAGGGTGCTGGGTGTTCAGTACTCAGGGTGCTTGGTGCTCAGTGCTCAGGGTGCTGGGTGCTCAGTACTCAGGGTGCTGGGTGCTCAGTGCTCGGGGTGCTGGGTGCTCAGTGATCAGGGTGATCTGTGCTCAGTACTCAGGGTGCTGGGTGCTCAGTGCTCAGGGTGCTGGGTGCTCAGTCCTCAGGGTGCTCAGTACTCAGGGTGCTCGGTGCTCAGTGCTCAGTACTCAGGGTGCTCAGTACTCAGGGTGCTGGGTGCTCAGTGCTCGGGGTTCTGGGTGCTCAGTACTCGGGGTGCTCAGTGCTCAGTACTCAGGGTGCTGGGTGCTCAGTACTCAGGGTGCTGGGTGCTCAGTGCTCGGGGTGCTCGGTGCTCAGTACTCGGGGTGCTGGGTGCTCAGTACTCAGGGTGCTGGGTGCTCAGTCCTCAGGGTGCTGGGTGTTCAGTGCTCGGGGTGCTGGGTGCTCAGTGCTGAGGGTGGTGCTGGGTGCTCAGTACTCAGGGTGCTGGGTGCTCAGTGCTCAGGGTGCTGGGTGCTCAGTACTAAGGGTGCTGGGTGCTCAGTACTCAGGGTGCGCGGTGCTCAGTACTCAGGGTGCTGGGTGCTCAGTACTCAGGGTGCTGGGTGCTCAGTGCTCAGGGTGCTGGGTGCTCAGTGCTCAGGCTGCTGGGTGCTCAGTACTCAGGGTGCTGGGTGCTCAGTGCTCATGGTGATCGGTGCTCAGTACTCAGGGTGCTGGGTGCTCAGTGCTCGGGGTGCTGGGTGCTCAGTACACGGGGTGCTGGGTGCTCTGTACTCAGGGTGCTGGGTGCTCAGTGCTCGGGGTCCTAGGTGCTCAGTGCTCAGGGTGATCGGTGCTCAGTACTCAGCGTGCTGGGTGCTCAGTGCTCAGAGTGTTGGGTGCTCAGTACTCAGGGTGCTGGGTGCTCAGTGCTCAGTGCTCAGGGTGCTCAGTGCTCAGGGTGCTCAGTGCTCAGGGTGCTGGGTGCTCAGGGTGCTGGGTGCTCAGTGCTCGGGGTGCTGGGTGCTCAGTGCTCAGTGCTCAGGGTGCTGGGTGCTCAGTGCTCAGTGCTCAGGGTGCTGGGTGTTCAGTACTCAGGGTGCTCGGTGCTCAGTGCTCAGGGTGCTGGGTGCTCAGTACTCAGGGTGCTGGGTGCTCAGTGCTCGGGGTGCTGGGTGCTCAGTGATCAGGGTGATCTGTGCTCACTACTCAGGGTGCTGGGTGCTCAGTGCTCCGGGTCCTGGGTGCTCAGTCCTCAGGGTGCTCGGTGCTCAGTGCTCAGTACTCAGGGTGCTCAGTACTCAGGGTGCTGGGTGCTCAGTGCTCGGGGTGCTGTGTGCTCAGTACTCAGGGTGCTGGGTGCTCAGTACTCGGGGTGCTGGGTGCTCAGTACTCAGGGTGCTGGGTGCTCAGTCCTCCGGGTGCTCAGTGCTCAGGGTGCTGGATGCTCAGTACTCAGGGTGCTTGGTGCTCAGTACTCGGGGTGCTGGGTGCTCAGTGCTCAGGGTGATCGGTGCTCAGTGCTCAGGGTGCTGGGTGCTCAGTCCTCCGGGTGCTCAGTGCTCAGGGTGCTGGGTGCTCAGTACTCAGGGTGCTGGGTGCTCAGTACTCGGGGTGCTGGGTGCTCAGTGCTCAGGGTGCTGGGTGCTCAGTGCTCGGGGTGCTGGGTGCTCAGTGCTCAGGGTGATCGGTGCTCAGTGCTCAGGGTGCTGGGTGCTCAGTCCTCCGGGTGCTCAGTGCTCAGGGTGCTGGGTGCTCAGTACTCAGGGTGCTGGGTGCTCAGTACTCGGGGTGCTGGGTGCTCAGTGCTCAGGGTGCTGGGTGCTCAGTACTCTGGGTGTTGGGTGCTCAGTACTCAGGGTGCTGGGTGCTCCGTGCTCGGGGTGCTGGCTGCTCAGTGCTCAGGGTGCTATGTGCTCAGTGCTCAGGGTGCTGGGTGCTCAGTACTCAGGGTGCTGGGTGCTTAGTGCTCGGGGTGCTCGGTGCTCAGTACTCAAGGTGCTGGGTGCTCAGTGCTCAGGGTGCTGGGTGCTCAGTCCTCGGGGTGCTCCGTGCTCAGGGTGCTGGGTGCTCAGTGCTCAGGGTGCTGGGTGCTCAGTGCTCGGGGTGCTGGGTGCTGAGTTCTCAGGGTGCTGGGTGCTCAGTGCTCGGGGTGCTCGGTGCTCAGTGCTCAGGGTCCTGGGTGCTCAGTACTCAGGGTGCTGGGTGCTTAGTACTCAGGGTGCTCAGTGCTCAGTACACAGGGTGCTGGGTGCTCAGTGCTCGGGGTGCTGGGTGCTCAGTGCTCAGTACTCAGGGTGCTGGTTGCTCAGTGCTCGGGGTGCTGGGTGCTCAGTACTCAGCAGGCTGGGTGCTCAGTACTCAGGGTGCTGGGTGCTCAGTGCTCAGGGTGCTGGGTGCTCAGTGCTCAGGGTGCTGGGTGCTCAGTGATTGGGGTCCTGGGTGCTCAGTACTCAGGGTGCTCAGTGCTCGGGGAGCTCGGTGCTCAGTACTCAGGGTGCTGGGTGCTCAGTATTCAGTGCTCGCGGTCCTGGGTGCTCCGTGCTCGGGGTGCTGGGTTCTCAGTGCTCTGGGTGCTTAGTGCTCAGTACTCCGGGTGCTGGGTGCTCAGTACTCATGGTGCTGCGTGCTCATTCTCACGGTTCTAGGGGCTCAGTACTCAGGGTGCTGGGTGCTCAGTACTCAGGGTGCTCGGTTCTCAGTACTCAGGGTGCTGGGTGCTCATTCTCGGGGTGCTGGGTGCTCAGTGCTCGGGGTGCTGGGTGCTCAGTACTCAGGGTGCTGGGGGCTCAGTACTCAGGGTGCTGGGTGCTCAGTACTCAGGGTGATCTGTTCTCAGTACTCAGGTTGCTGGGTGCTCAGTGCTCGGGGTGCTGGGTGCTCAGTACTCGGGGTGCTCAGTGCTCAGTACTCAGGGTGCTGGGTGCTCAGTACTCAGGGTGCTGGGTGCTCAGTGCTCGAGGTGCTCGGTGCTCAGTACTCGGGGTGCTGGGTGCTCAGTACTCAGGGTGCTGGGTGCTCAGTGCTCAGGGTGCTGGGTACTCAGTGCTCGGGGTACTGGGTGCTCAGTGCTGAGGGTGGTGCTGGGTGCTCAGTACTCAGGGTGCTGGGTGCTCAGTGCTCAGGGTGCTGGGTGCTCAGTACTAAGGGTGCTGGGTGCTCAGTACTCAGGGTGCTCGGTGCTCAGTACTCAGGGTGCTGGGTGCTCAGTGCTCAAGGTGCTGGGTACTCAGTACTCAGGGTGCTGGGTGCTCAGTACTCAGGGTGCTGGGTGCTCAGTGCTCAGGGAGCTGGGTGCTCAGTGCTCAGGCTGCTGGGTGCTCAGTACTCAGGGTGCTGGGTGCTCAGTGCTCATGGTGATCAGTGCTCAGTACTCAGGGTGCTGGGTGCTCAGTGCTCGGGGTGCTGGGTGCTCAGTACACGGGGTGCTGGGTGCTCTGTACTCAGGGTGCTGGGTGCTCAGTGCTCGGGGTCCTAGGTGCTCAGTGCTCAGGGTGATCGGTGCTCAGTACTCAGCGTGCTGGGTGCTCAGTGCTCAGAGTGTTGGGTGCTCAGTACTCAGGGTGCTGGGTGCTCAGTGCTCAGTGCTCAGGGTGCTCAGTGCTCAGGGTGCTCAGTCCTCAGGGTGCTGGGTGCTCAGGGTGCTGGGTGCTCAGTGCTCGGGGTGCTGGGTGCTCAGTGCTCAGGGTGCTGGGTGTTCAGTACTCAGGGTGCTTGGTGCTCAGTGCTCAGTGCTCAGGGTGCTGGGTGTTCAGTACTCAGTGCTCAGGGTGCTGGTTGTTCAGTACTCAGGGTGCTTGGTGCTCAGTGCTCAGGGTGCTGGGTGCTCAGTACTCAGGGTGCTGGGTGCTCAGTGCTCGGGGTGCTGGGTGCTCAGTGATCAGGGTGATCTGTGCTCAGTACTCAGGGTGCTGGGTGCTCAGTGCTCAGGGTGCTGGGTGCTCAGTCCTCAGGGTGCTCAGTACTCAGGGTGCTCGGTGCTCAGTGCTCAGTACTCAGGGTGCTCAGTACTCAGGGTGCTGGGTGCTCAGTGCTCGGGGTGCTGGGTGCTCAGTACTCAGGGTGCTGGGTGCTCAGTACTCGGGGTGCTGGGTGCTCAGTGCTCAAGGTGCTGGGTACTCAGTACTCAGGGTGCTGGGTGCTCAGTACTCAGGGTGCTGGGTGCTCAGTGCTCAGGGAGCTGGGTGCTCAGTGCTCAGGCTGCTGGGTGCTCAGTACTCAGGGTGCTGGGTGCTCAGTGCTCATGGTGATCAGTGCTCAGTACTCAGGGTGCTGGGTGCTCAGTGCTCGGGGTGCTGGGTGCTCAGTACACGGGGTGCTGGGTGCTCTGTACTCAGGGTGCTGGGTGCTCAGTGCTCGGGGTCCTAGGTGCTCAGTGCTCAGGGTGATCGGTGCTCAGTACTCAGCGTGCTGGGTGCTCAGTGCTCAGAGTGTTGGGTGCTCAGTACTCAGGGTGCTGGGTGCTCAGTGCTCAGTGCTCAGGGTGCTCAGTGCTCAGGGTGCTCAGTCCTCAGGGTGCTGGGTGCTCAGGGTGCTGGGTGCTCAGTGCTCGGGGTGCTGGGTGCTCAGTACTCAGGGTGCTGGGTGTTCAGTACTCAGGGTGCTTGGTGCTCAGTGCTCAGTGCTCAGGGTGCTGGGTGTTCAGTACTCAGTGCTCAGGCTGCTGGGTGTTCAGTACTCAGGGTGCTTGGTGCTCAGTGCTCAGGGTGCTGGGTGCTCAGTACTCAGGGTGCTGGGTGCTCAGTGCTCGGGGTGCTGGGTGCTCAGTGATCAGGGTGATCTGTGCTCAGTACTCAGGGTGCTGGGTGCTCAGTGCTCAGGGTGCTGGGTGCTCAGTCCTCAGGGTGCTCAGTACTCAGGGTGCTCGGTGCTCAGTGCTCAGTACTCAGGGTGCTCAGTACTCAGGGTGCTGGGTGCTCAGTGCTCGGGGTGCTGGGTGCTCAGTACTCAGGGTGCTGGGTGCTCAGTACTCGGGGTGCTGGGTGCTCAGTACTCAGGGTGCTGGGTGCTCAGTCCTCCGGGTGCTCAGTGCTCAGGGTGCTGCGTGCTCAGTACTCAGGGTGCTGGGTGCTCAGTACTCGGGGTGCTGGGTGCTCAGTGCTCAGGGTGATCGGTGCTCAGTGCTCAGGGTGCTGGGTGCTCAGTCCTCCGGGTGCTCAGTGCTCAGGGTGCTGGGTGCTCAGTACTCAGGGTGCTGGGTGCTCAGTACTCGGGGTGCTGGGTGCTCAGTGCTCAGGGTGCTGGGTGCTCAGTGCTCGGGTGCTGGGTGCTCAGTGCTCAGGGTGATCGGTGCTCAGTGCTCAGGGTGCTGGGTGCTCAGTCCTCTGGGTGCACAGTGCTCAGGGTGCTGGGTGCTCAGTACTCAGGGTGCTGGGTGGTCAGTACTCGGGGTGCTGGGTGCTCAGTGCTCAGGGTGCTGGGTGCTCAGTACTCTGGTTGTTGGGTGCTCAGTACTCAGCGTGCTGGGTGCTCCGTGCTCGGGGTGCTGGCTGCTCAGTGCTCAGGGTGCTCTGTGCTCAGTGCTCAGGGTGCTGGGTGCTCAGTACTCTGGGTGCTGGGTGCTTAGTGCTCGGGGTGCTCGGTGCTCAGTACTCAAGGTGCTGGGTGCTCAGTGCTCAGGGTGCTGGGTGCTCAGTCCTCGGGGTGCTCCGTGCTCAGGGTGCTGGGTGCTCAGTGCTCAGGGTCCTGGGTGCTCAGTGCTCGGGGTGCTGGGTGCTGAGTGCTCAGGGTGCTGGGTGCTCAGTGCTCGGGGTGCTCGGTGCTCAGTGCTCAGGGTCCCGGGTGCTCAGTACTCAGGGTGCTGGGTGCTTAGTACTCAGGGTGCTCAGTGCTCAGTACACAGGGTGCTGGGTGCTCAGTGCTCGGGGTGCTGGGTGCTCAGTACTCAGGGTGCTGGGTGCTCCGTGCTCGGGGTGCTGGCTGCTCAGTGCTCAGGGTGCTATGTGCTCAGTGCTCAGGGTGCTGGGTGCTCAGTACTCAGGGTGCTGGGTGCTTAGTGCTCGGGGTGCTCGGTGCTCAGTACTCAAGGTGCTGGGTGCTCAGTGCTCAGGGTGCTGGGTGCTAAGTCCTCGGGGTGCTCCGTGCTCAGGGTGCTGGGTGCTCAGTGCTCAGGGTGCTGGGTGCTCAGTGCTCGGGGTGCTGGGTGCTCAGTGCTCAGTACTCAGGGTGCTGGTTGCTCAATGCTCGGGGTGCTGGGTGCTCAGTACTCAGCATGCTGGGTGCTCAGTACTCAGGGTGCTGGGTGCTCAGTGCTCAGGGTGCTGGGTGCTCAGTGCTCAGGGTGCTGGGTGCTCAGTGATCGTGGTGCTGGGTGCTCAGTACTCAGGGTGCTCAGTGATCGGGGAGCTCGGTGCTCAGTGCTCAGGGTGCTGGGTGCTCAGTGCTCGGGGTCCTAGGTGCTCAGTGCTCAGGGTGATCGGTGCTCAGTACTCAGCGTGCTGGGTGCTCAGTGCTCAGAGTGTTGGGTGCTCAGTACTCAGGGTGCTGGGTGCTCAGTGCTCAGTGTTCAGAGTGCTCAGTGCTCAGGGTGCTCAGTGCTCAGGGTGCTGGGTGCTCAGGGTGCTGGGTGCTCAGTGCTCGGGGTGCTGGGTGCTCAGTGCTCAGTGCTCAGGGTGCTGGGTGCTCAGTGCTCAGTGCTCAGGGTGCTGGGTGTTCAGTACTCAGGGTGCTTGGTGCTCAGTGCTCAGGGTGCTGGGTGCTCAGTACTCAGGGTGCTGGGTGCTCAGTGCTCGGGGTGCTGGGTGCTCAGTGATCAGGGTGATCTGTGCTCAGTACTCAGGGTGCTGGGTGCTCAGTGCTCAGGGTGCTGGATGCTCAGTCCTCAGGGTGCTCAGTACTCAGGGTGCTCGGTGCTCAGTGCTCAGTACTCAGGGTGCTCAGTACTCAGGGTGCTGGGTGCTCAGTGCTCTGGGTGCTGGGTGCTCAGTACTCAGGGTGCTGGGTGCTCAGTACTCGGGGTGCTGGGTGCTCAGTACTCAGGGTGCTGGGTGCTCAGTCCTCCGGGTGCTCAGTGCTCAGGGTGCTGGGTGCTCAGTACTCAGGGTGCTGGGTGCTCAGTACTCGGGGTGCTGGGTGCTCAGTGCTCAGGGTGATCGGTGCTCAGTGCTCAGGGTGCTGGGTGCTCAGTCCTCCGGGTGCTCAGTGCTCAGGGTGCTGGGTGCTCAGTACTCAGGGTGCTGGGTGCTCAGTACTCGGGGTGCTGGGTGCTCAGTGCTCAGGGTGCTGGGTGCTCATTGCTCGGGGTGCTGGGTGCTCAGTGCTCAGGGTGATCGGTGCTCAGTGCTCAGGGTGCTGGGTGCTCAGTCCTCCGGGTGCTCAGTGCTCAGGGTGCTGGGTGCTCAGTACTCAGGGTGCTGGGTGCTCAGTACTCGGGGTGCTGGGTGCTCAGTGCTCAGGGTGCTGGGTGCTCCGTACTCTGGGTGTTGGGTGCTCAGTACTCAGCGTGCTGGGTGCTCCGTGCTCGGGGTGCTGGCTGCTCAGTGCTCAGGGTGCTCTGTGCTCAGTGCTCAGGGTGCTGGGTGCTCAGTACTCAGGGTGCTGGGTGCTTAGTGCTCGGGGTGCTCGGTGCTCAGTACTCAAGGTGCTGGGTGCTCAGTGCTCAGGGTGCTGGGTGCTCAGTCCTCGGGGTGCTCCGTGCTCAGGGTGCTGGGTGCTCAGTGCTCAGGGTGCTGGGTGCTCAGTACTAAGGGTGCTGGGTGCTCAGTACTCAGGGTGCTCGGTGCTCAGTACTCAGGGTGCTGGGTGCTCAGTGCTCAAGGTGCTGGGTACTCAGTACTCAGGGTGCTGGGTGCTCAGTACTCAGGGTGCTGGGTGCTCAGTGCTCAGGGAGCTGGGTGCTCAGTGCTCAGGCTGCTGGGTGCTCAGTACTCAGGGTGCTGGGTGCTCAGTGCTCATGGTGATCAGTGCTCAGTACTCAGGGTGCTGGGTGCTCAGTGCTCGGGGTGCTGGGTGCTCAGTACACGGGGTGCTGGGTGCTCTGTACTCAGGGTGCTGGGTGCTCAGTGCTCGGGGTCCTAGGTGCTCAGTGCTCAGGGTGATCGGTGCTCAGTACTCAGCGTGCTGGGTGCTCAGTGCTCAGAGTGTTGGGTGCTCAGTACTCAGGGTGCTGGGTGCTCAGTGCTCAGTGCTCAGGGTGCTCAGTCCTCAGGGTGCTGGGTGCTCAGGGTGCTGGGTGCTCAGTGCTCGGGGTGCTGGGTGCTCAGTGCTCAGGGTGCTGGGTGTTCAGTACTCAGGGTGCTAGGTGCTCAGTGCTCAGTGCTCAGGGTGCTGGGTGTTCAGTACTCAGTGCTCAGGGTGCTGGGTGTTCAGTACTCAGGGTGCTTGGTGCTCAGTGCTCAGGGTGCTGGGTGCTCAGTACTCAGGGTGCTGGGTGCTCAGTGCTCGGGGTGCTGGGTGCTCAGTGATCAGGGTGATCTGTGCTCAGTACTCAGGGTGCTGGGTGCTCAGTGCTCAGGGTGCTGGGTGCTCAGTCCTCAGGGTGCTCAGTACTCAGGGTGCTCGGTGCTCAGTGCTCAGTACTCAGGGTGCTCAGTACTCAGGGTGCTGGGTGCTCAGTGCTCGGGGTGCTGGGTGCTCAGTACTCAGGGTGCTGGGTGCTCAGTACTCGGGGTGCTGGGTGCTCAGTACTCAGGGTGCTGGGTGCTCAGTCCTCCGGGTGCTCAGTGCTCAGGGTGCTGCGTGCTCAGTACTCAGGGTGCTGGGTGCTCAGTACTCGGGGTGCTGGGTGCTCAGTGCTCAGGGTGATCGGTGCTCAGTGCTCAGGGTGCTGGGTGCTCAGTCCTCCGGGTGCTCAGTGCTCAGGGTGCTGGGTGCTCAGTACTCAGGGTGCTGGGTGCTCAGTACTCGGGGTGCTGGGTGCTCAGTGCTCAGGGTGCTGGGTGCTCAGTGCTCGGGTGCTGGGTGCTCAGTGCTCAGGGTGATCGGTGCTCAGTGCTCAGGGTGCTGGGTGCTCAGTCCTCTGGGTGCTCAGTGCTCAGGGTGCTGGGTGCTCAGTACTCAGGGTGCTGGGTGGTCAGTACTCGGGGTGCTGGGTGCTCAGTGCTCAGGGTGCTGGGTGCTCAGTGCTCAGTGCTCAGGGTGCTCAGTGCTCAGGGTGCTCAGTCCTCAGGGTGCTGGGTGCTCAGGGTGCTGGGTGCTCAGTGCTCGGGGTGCTGGGTGCTCAGTGCTCAGGGTGCTGGGTGTTCAGTACTCAGGGTGCTTGGTGCTCAGTGCTCAGTGCTCAGGGTGCTGGGTGTTCAGTACTCAGTGCTCAGGGTGCTGGGTGTTCAGTACTCAGGGTGCTTGGTGCTCAGTGCTCAGGGTGCTGGGTGCTCAGTACTCAGGGTGCTGGGTGCTCAGTGCTCGGGGTGCTGGGTGCTCAGTGATCAGGGTGATCTGTGCTCAGTACTCAGGGTGCTGGGTGCTCAGTGCTCAGGGTGCTGGGTGCTCAGTCCTCAGGGTGCTCAGTACTCAGGGTGCTCGGTGCTCAGTGCTCAGTACTCAGGGTGCTCAGTACTCAGGGTGCTGGGTGCTCAGTGCTCGGGGTGCTGGGTGCTCAGTACTCAGGGTGCTGGGTGCTCAGTACTCGGGGTGCTGGGTGCTCAGTACTCAGGGTGCTGGGTGCTCAGTCCTCCGGGTGCTCAGTGCTCAGGGTGCTGCGTGCTCAGTACTCAGGGTGCTGGGTGCTCAGTACTCGGGGTGCTGGGTGCTCAGTGCTCAGGGTGATCGGTGCTCAGTGCTCAGGGTGCTGGGTGCTCAGTCCTCCGGGTGCTCAGTGCTCAGGGTGCTGGGTGCTCAGTACTCAGGGTGCTGGGTGCTCAGTACTCGGGGTGCTGGGTGCTCAGTGCTCAGGGTGCTGGGTGCTCAGTGCTCGGGTGCTGGGTGCTCAGTGCTCAGGGTGATCGGTGCTCAGTGCTCAGGGTGCTGGGTGCTCAGTCCTCTGGGTGCTCAGTGCTCAGGGTGCTGGGTGCTCAGTACTCAGGGTGCTGGGTGGTCAGTACTCGGGGTGCTGGGTGCTCAGTGCTCAGGGTGCTGGGTGCTCAGTACTCTGGTTGTTGGGTGCTCAGTACTCAGCGTGCTGGGTGCTCCGTGCTCGGGGTGCTGGCTGCTCAGTGCTCAGGGTGCTCTGTGCTCAGTGCTCAGGGTGCTGGGTGCTCAGTACTCTGGGTGCTGGGTGCTTAGTGCTCGGGGTGCTCGGTGCTCAGTACTCAAGGTGCTGGGTGCTCAGTGCTCAGGGTGCTGGGTGCTCAGTCCTCGGGGTGCTCCGTGCTCAGGGTGCTGGGTGCTCAGTGCTCAGGGTCCTGGGTGCTCAGTGCTCGGGGTGCTGGGTGCTGAGTGCTCAGGGTGCTGGGTGCTCAGTGCTCGGGGTGCTCGGTGCTCAGTGCTCAGGGTCCCGGGTGCTCAGTACTCAGGGTGCTGGGTGCTGAGTACTCAGGGTGCTCAGTGCTCAGTACACAGGGTGCTGGGTGCTCAGTGCTCGGGGTGCTGGGTGCTCAGTACTCAGGGTGCTGGGTGCTCCGTGCTCGGGGTGCTGGCTGCTCAGTGCTCAGGGTGCTATGTGCTCAGTGCTCAGGGTGCTGGGTGCTCAGTACTCAGGGTGCTGGGTGCTTAGTGCTCGGGGTGCTCGGTGCTCAGTACTCAAGGTGCTGGGTGCTCAGTGCTCAGGGTGCTGGGTGCTAAGTCCTCGGGGTGCTCCGTGCTCAGGGTGCTGGGTGCTCAGTGCTCAGGGTGCTGGGTGCTCAGTGCTCGGGGTGCTGGGTGCTCAGTGCTCAGTACTCAGGGTGCTGGTTGCTCAATGCTCGGGGTGCTGTGTGCTCAGTACTCAGCATGCTGGGTGCTCAGTACTCAGGGTGCTGGGTGCTCAGTGCTCAGGGTGCTGGGTGCTCAGTGCTCAGGGTGCTGGGTGCTCAGTGATCGGGGTGCTGGGTGCTCAGTACTCAGGGTGCTCAGTGCTCGGGGAGCTCGGTGCTCAGTACTCAGGGTGCTGGGTGCTCAGTTCTCAGTGCTCGGGGTCCTGGGTGCTCCGTGCTCGGGGTGCTGGGTTCTCAGTGCTCTGGGTGCTTAGTGCTCAGTACTCAGGGTGCTGGGTGCTCAGTATTCATGGTGCTGCGTGCTCATTCTCAGGGTTCTAGGGGCTCAGTACTCAGGGTGCTGGGTGCTCAGTACTCAGGGTGCTCGGTTCTCAGTACTCAGGGTGCTGGGTGCTCATTCTCGGGGTGCTGGGTGCTCAGTGCTCGGGGTGCTGGGTGCTCAGTACTCAGGGTGCTGGGGGCTCAGTACTCAGGGTGCTGGGTGCTCAGTACTCAGGGTGATCTGTTCTCAGTACTCAGGTTGGTGGCTGCTCAGTGCTCGGGGTGCTGGGTGCTCAGTACTCGGGGTGCTCAGTGCTCAGTACTCAGGGTGCTGGGTGCTCAGTACTCAGGGTGCTGGGTGCTCAGTGCTCGAGGTGCTCGGTGCTCAGTACTCGGGGTGCTGGGTGCTCAGTACTCAGGGTGCTGGGTGCTCAGTGCTCAGGGTGCTGGGTGCTCAGTGCTCGGGGTGCTGGGTGCTCAGTGCTGAGGGTGGTACTGGGTGCTCAGTACTCAGGGTGCTGGGTGCTCAGTGCTCAGGGTGCTGGGTGCTCAGTACTAAGGGTGCTGGGTGCTCAGTACTCAGGGTGCTCGGTGCTCAGTACTCAGGGTGCTGGGTGCTCAGTGCTCAGTGTGCTGGGTACTCAGTACTCAGGGTGCTGGGTGCTCAGTACTCAGGGTGCTGGGTGCTCAGTGCTCAGGGTGCTGGGTGCTCAGTGCTCAGGCTGCTGGGTGCTCAGTACTCAGGGTGCTGGGTGCTCAGTGCTCATGGTGATCGGTGCTCAGTACTCAGGGTGCTGGGTGCTCAGTGCTCGGGGTGCTGGGTGCTCAGTACACGGGGTGCTGGGTGCTCTGTACTCAGGGTGCTGGGTGCTCAGTGCTCGGGGTCCTAGGTGCTCAGTGCTCAGGGTGATCGGTGCTCAGTACTCAGCGTGCTGGGTGCTCAGTGCTCAGAGTGTTGGGTGCTCAGTACTCAGGGTGCTGGGTGCTCAGTGCTCAGTGCTCAGGGTGCTCGGTGCTCAGGGTGCTCAGTGCTCAGGGTGCTGGGTGCTCAGGGTGCTGGGTGCTCAGTGCTCGGGGTGCTGGGTGCTCAGTGCTCAGTGCTCAGGGTGCTGGGTGCTCAGTGCTCAGTGCTCAGGGTGCTGGGTGTTCAGTACTCAGGGTGCTTGGTGCTCAGTGCTCAGGGTGCTGGGTGCTCAGTACTCAGGGTGCTGGGTGCTCAGTGCTCGGGGTGCTGGGTGCTCAGTGATCAGGGTGATCTGTGCTCAGTACTCAGGGTGCTGGGTGCTCAGTGCTCAGGGTGCTGGATGCTCAGTCCTCAGGGTGCTCAGTACTCAGGGTGCTCGGTGCTCAGTGCTCAGTACTCAGGGTGCTCAGTACTCAGGGTGCTGGGTGCTCAGTGCTCTGGGTGCTGGGTGCTCAGTACTCAGGGTGCTGGGTGCTCAGTACTCGGGGTGCTGGGTGCTCAGTACTCAGGGTGCTGGGTGCTCAGTCCTCCGGGTGCTCAGTGCTCAGGGTGCTGGGTGCTCAGTACTCAGGGTGCTGGGTGCTCAGTACTCGGGGTGCTGGGTGCTCAGTGCTCAGGGTGATCGGTGCTCAGTGCTCAGGGTGCTGGGTGCTCAGTCCTCCGGGTGCTCAGTGCTCAGGGTGCTGGGTGCTCAGTACTCAGGGTGCTGGGTGCTCAGTACTCGGGGTGCTGGGTGCTCAGTGCTCAGGGTGCTGGGTGCTCATTGCTCGGGGTGCTGGGTGCTCAGTGCTCAGGGTGATCGGTGCTCAGTGCTCAGGGTGCTGGGTGCTCAGTCCTCCGGGTGCTCAGTGCTCAGGGTGCTGGGTGCTCAGTACTCAGGGTGCTGGGTGCTCATTACTCGGGGTGCTGGGTGCTCAGTGCTCAGGGTGCTGGGTGCTCCGTACTCTGGGTGTTGGGTGCTCAGTACTCAGCGTGCTGGGTGCTCCGTGCTCGGGGTGCTGGCTGCTCAGTGCTCAGGGTGCTCTGTGCTCAGTGCTCAGGGTGCTGGGTGCTCAGTACTCAGGGTGCTGGGTGCTTAGTGCTCGGGGTGCTCGGTGCTCAGTACTCAAGGTGCTGGGTGCTCAGTGCTCAGGGTGCTGGGTGCTCAGTCCTCGGGGTGCTCCGTGCTCAGGGTGCTGGGTGCTCAGTGCTCAGGGTCCTGGGTGCTCAGTGCTCGGGGTGCTGGGTGCTGAGTGCACAGGGTGCTGGGTGCTCAGTGCTCGGGGTGCTCGGTGCTCAGTGCTCAGGGTCCCGGGTGCTCAGTACTCAGGGTGCTGGGTGCTCAGTGCTCAGGGAGCTGGGTGCTCAGTGCTCAGGCTGCTGGGTGCTCAGTACTCAGGGTGCTGGGTGCTCAGTGCTCATGGTGATCAGTGCTCAGTACTCAGGGTGCTGGGTGCTCAGTGCTCGGGGTGCTGGGTGCTCAGTACACGGGGTGCTGGGTGCTCTGTACTCAGGGTGCTGGGTGCTCAGTGCTCGGGGTCCTAGGTGCTCAGTGCTCAGGGTGATCGGTGCTCAGTACTCAGCGTGCTGGGTGCTCAGTGCTCAGAGTGTTGGGTGCTCAGTACTCAGGGTGCTGGGTGCTCAGTGCTCAGTGCTCAGGGTGCTCAGTGCTCAGGGTGCTCAGTCCTCAGGGTGCTGGGTGCTCAGGGTGCTGGGTGCTCAGTGCTCGGGGTGCTGGGTGCTCAGTGCTCAGGGTGCTGGGTGTTCAGTACTCAGGGTGCTTGGTGCTCAGTGCTCAGTGCTCAGGGTGCTGGGTGTTCAGTACTCAGTGCTCAGGGTGCTGGGTGTTCAGTACTCAGGGTGCTTGGTGCTCAGTGCTCAGGGTGCTGGGTGCTCAGTACTCAGGGTGCTGGGTGCTCAGTGCTCGGGGTGCTGGGTGCTCAGTGATCAGGGTGATCTGTGCTCAGTACTCAGGGTGCTGGGTGCTCAGTGCTCAGGGTGCTGGGTGCTCAGTCCTCAGGTTGCTCAGTACTCAGGGTGCTCGGTGCTCAGTGCTCAGTACTCAGGGTGCTCAGTACTCAGGGTGCTGGGTGCTCAGTGCTCGGGGTGCTGGGTGCTCAGTACTCAGGGTGCTGGGTGCTCAGTACTCAGGGTGCTGGGTGCTCAGTACTCAGGGTGCTGGGTGCTCAGTCCTCCGGGTGCTCAGTGCTCAGGGTGCTGCGTGCTCAGTACTCAGGGTGCTGGGTGCTCAGTACTCGGGGTGCTGGGTGCTCAGTGCTCAGGGTGATCGGTGCTCAGTGCTCAGGGTGCTGGGTGCTCAGTCCTCCGGGTGCTCAGTGCTCAGGGTGCTGGGTGCTCAGTACTCAGGGTGCTGGGTGCTCAGTACTCGGGGTGCTGGGTGCTCAGTGCTCAGGGTGCTGGGTGCTCAGTGCTCGGGTGCTGGGTGCTCAGTGCTCAGGGTGATCGGTGCTCAGTGCTCAGGGTGCTGGGTGCTCAGTCCTCTGGGTGCTCAGTGCTCAGGGTGCTGGGTGCTCAGTACTCAGGTTGCTGGGTGGTCAGTACTCGGGGTGCTGGGTGCTCAGTGCTCAGGGTGCTGGGTGCTCAGTACTCTGGTTGTTGGGTGCTCAGTACTCAGCGTGCTGGGTGCTCCGTGCTCGGGGTGCTGGCTGCTCAGTGCTCAGGGTGCTCTGTGCTCAGTGCTCAGGGTGCTGGGTGCTCAGTACTCTGGATGCTGGGTGCTTAGTGCTCGGGGTGCTCGGTGCTCAGTACTCAAGGTGCTGGGTGCTCAGTGCTCAGGGTGCTGGGTGCTCAGTCCTCGGGGTGTTCCGTGCTCAGGGTGCTGGGTGCTCAGTGCTCAGGGTCCTGGGTGCTCAGTGCTCGGGGTGCTGGGTGCTGAGTGCTCAGGGTGCTGGGTGCTCAGTGCTCGGGGTGCTCGGTGCTCAGTGCTCAGGGTCCCGGGTGCTCAGTACTCAGGGTGCTGGGTGCTTAGTACTCAGGGTGCTCAGTGCTCAGTACACAGGGTGCTGGGTGCTCAGTGCTCGGGGTGCTGGGTGCTCAGTACTCAGGGTGCTGGGTGCTCCGTGCTCGGGGTGCTGGCTGCTCAGTGCTCAGGGTGCTATGTGCTCAGTGCTCAGGGTGCTGGGTGCTCAGTACTCAGGGTGCTGGGTGCTTAGTGCTCGGGGTGCTCGGTGCTCAGTACTCAAGGTGCTGGGTGCTCAGTGCTCAGGGTGCTCGGTGCTAAGTCCTCGGGGTGCTCCGTGCTCAGGGTGCTGGGTGCTCAGTGCTCAGGGTGCTGGGTGCTCAGTGCTCGGGGTGCTGGGTGCTCAGTGCTCAGTACTCAGGGTGCTGGTTGCTCAATGCTCGGGGTGCTGGGTGCTCAGTACTCAGCATGCTGGGTGCTCAGTGCTCAGGGTGCTGGGTGCTCAGTGCTCGGGTGCTGGGTGCTCAGTGCTCAGGGTGATCGGTGCTCAGTGCTCAGGGTGCTGGGTGCTCAGTCCTCTGGGTGCTCAGTGCTCAGGGTGCTGGGTGCTCAGTACTCAGGGTGCTGGGTGGTCAGTACTCGGGGTGCTGGGTGCTCAGTGCTCAGGGTGCTGGGTGCTCAGTACTCTGGTTGTTGGGTGCTCAGTACTCAGCGTGCTGGGTGCTCCGTGCTCGGGGTGCTGGCTGCTCAGTGCTCAGGGTGCTCTGTGCTCAGTGCTCAGGGTGCTGGGTGCTCAGTACTCTGGGTGCTGGGTGCTTAGTGCTCGGGGTGCTCGGTGCTCAGTACTCAAGGTGCTGGGTGCTCAGTGCTCAGGGTGCTGGGTGCTCAGTCCTCGGGGTGCTCCGTGCTCAGGGTGCTGGGTGCTCAGTGCTCAGGGTCCTGGGTGCTCAGTGCTCGGGGTGCTGGGTGCTGAGTGCTCAGGGTGCTGGGTGCTCAGTGCTCGGGGTGCTCGGTGCTCAGTGCTCAGGGTCCCGGGTGCTCAGTACTCAGGGTGCTGGGTGCTGAGTACTCAGGGTGCTCAGTGCTCAGTACACAGGGTGCTGGGTGCTCAGTGCTCGGGGTGCTGGGTGCTCAGTACTCAGGGTGCTGGGTGCTCCGTGCTCGGGGTGCTGGCTGCTCAGTGCTCAGGGTGCTATGTGCTCAGTGCTCAGGGTGCTGGGTGCTCAGTACTCAGGGTGCTGGGTGCTTAGTGCTCGGGGTGCTCGGTGCTCAGTACTCAAGGTGCTGGGTGCTCAGTGCTCAGGGTGCTGGGTGCTAAGTCCTCGGGGTGCTCCGTGCTCAGGGTGCTGGGTGCTCAGTGCTCAGGGTGCTGGGTGCTCAGTGCTCGGGGTGCTGGGTGCTCAGTGCTCAGTACTCAGGGTGCTGGTTGCTCAATGCTCGGGGTGCTGTGTGCTCAGTACTCAGCATGCTGGGTGCTCAGTACTCAGGGTGCTGGGTGCTCAGTGCTCAGGGTGCTGGGTGCTCAGTGCTCAGGGTGCTGGGTGCTCAGTGATCGGGGTGCTGGGTGCTCAGTACTCAGGGTGCTCAGTGCTCGGGGAGCTCGGTGCTCAGTACTCAGGGTGCTGGGTGCTCAGTTCTCAGTGCTCGGGGTCCTGGGTGCTCCGTGCTCGGGGTGCTGGGTTCTCAGTGCTCTGGGTGCTTAGTGCTCAGTACTCAGGGTGCTGGGTGCTCAGTATTCATGGTGCTGCGTGCTCATTCTCAGGGTTCTAGGGGCTCAGTACTCAGGGTGCTGGGTGCTCAGTACTCAGGGTGCTCGGTTCTCAGTACTCAGGGTGCTGGGTGCTCATTCTCGGGGTGCTGTGTGCTCAGTGCTCGGGGTGCTGGGTGCTCAGTACTCAGGGTGCTGGGGGCTCAGTACTCAGGGTGCTGGGTGCTCAGTACTCAGGGTGATCTGTTCTCAGTACTCAGGTTGGTGGCTGCTCAGTGCTCGGGGTGCTGGGTGCTCAGTACTCGGGGTGCTCAGTGCTCAGTACTCAGGGTGCTGGGTGCTCAGTACTCAGGGTGCTGGGTGCTCAGTGCTCGAGGTGCTCGGTGCTCAGTACTCGGGGTGCTGGGTGCTCAGTACTCAGGGTGCTGGGTGCTCAGTGCTCAGGGTGCTGGGTGCTCAGTGCTCGGGGTGCTGGGTGCTCAGTGCTGAGGGTGGTACTGGGTGCTCAGTACTCAGGGTGCTGGGTGCTCAGTGCTCAGGGTGCTGGGTGCTCAGTACTAAGGGTGCTGGGTGCTCAGTACTCAGGGTGCTCGGTGCTCAGTACTCAGGGTGCTGGGTGCTCAGTGCTCAGTGTGCTGGGTACTCAGTACTCAGGGTGCTGGGTGCTCAGTACTCAGGGTGCTGGGTGCTCAGTGCTCAGGGTGCTGGGTGCTCAGTGCTCAGGCTGCTGGGTGCTCAGTACTCAGGGTGCTGGGTGCTCAGTGCTCATGGTGATCGGTGCTCAGTACTCAGGGTGCTGGGTGCTCAGTGCTCGGGGTGCTGGGTGCTCAGTACACGGGGTGCTGGGTGCTCTGTACTCAGGGTGCTGGGTGCTCAGTGCTCGGGGTCCTAGGTGCTCAGTGCTCAGGGTGATCGGTGCTCAGTACTCAGCGTGCTGGGTGCTCAGTGCTCAGAGTGTTGGGTGCTCAGTACTCAGGGTGCTGGGTGCTCAGTGCTCAGTGCTCAGGGTGCTCAGTGCTCAGGGTGCTCAGTGCTCAGGGTGCTTGGTGCTCAGGGTGCTGGGTGCTCAGTGCTCGGGGTGCTGGGTGCTCAGTGCTCAGTGCTCAGGGTGCTGGGTGCTCAGTGCTCAGTGCTCAGGGTGCTGGGTGTTCAGTACTCAGGGTGCTTGGTGCTCAGTGCTCAGGGTGCTGGGTGCTCAGTACTCAGGGTGCTGGGTGCTCAGTGCTCGGGGTGCTGGGTGCTCAGTGATCAGGGTGATCTGTGCTCAGTACTCAGGGTGCTGGGTGCTCAGTGCTCAGGGTGCTGGATGCTCAGTCCTCAGGGTGCTCAGTACTCAGGGTGCTCGGTGCTCAGTGCTCAGTACTCAGGGTGCTCAGTACTCAGGGTGCTGGGTGCTCAGTGCTCTGGGTGCTGGGTGCTCAGTACTCAGGGTGCTGGGTGCTCAGTCCTCCGGGTGCTCAGTGCTCAGGGTGCTGGGTGCTCAGTACTCAGGGTGCTGGGTGCTCAGTACTCGGGGTGCTGGGTGCTCAGTGCTCAGGGTGATCGGTGCTCAGTGCTCAGGGTGCTGGGTGCTCAGTCCTCCGGGTGCTCAGTGCTCAGGGTGCTGGGTGCTCAGTACTCAGGGTGCTGGGTGCTCAGTACTCGGGGTGCTAGGTGCTCAGTGCTCAGGGTGCTGGGTGCTCATTGCTCGGGGTGCTGGGTGCTCAGTGCTCAGGGTGATCGGTGCTCAGTGCTCAGGGTGCTGGGTGCTCAGTCCTCCGGGTGCTCAGTGCTCAGGGTGCTGGGTGCTCAGTACTCAGGGTGCTGGGTGCTCAGTACTCGGGGTGCTGGGTGCTCAGTGCTCAGGGTGCTGGGTGCTCCGTACTCTGGGTGTTGGGTGCTCAGTACTCAGCGTGCTGGGTGCTCCGTGCTCGGGGTGCTGGCTGCTCAGTGCTCAGGGTGCTCTGTGCTCAGTGCTCAGGGTGCTGGGTGCTCAGTACTCAGGGTGCTGGGTGCTTAGTGCTCGGGGTGCTCGGTGCTCAGTACTCAAGGTTCTGGGTGCTCAGTGCTCAGGGTGCTGGGTGCTCAGTCCTCGGGGTGCTCCGTGCTCAGGGTGCTGGGTGCTCAGTGCTCAGGGTCCTGGGTGCTCAGTGCTCGGGGTGCTGGGTGCTGAGTGCTCAGGGTGCTGGGTGCTCAGTGCTCGGGGTGCTCGGTGCTCAGTGCTCAGGGTCCCGGGTGCTCAGTACTCAGGGTGCTGGGTGCTCAGTGCTCAGGGAGCTGGGTGCTCAGTGCTCAGGCTGCTGGGTGCTCAGTACTCAGGGTGCTGGGTGCTCAGTGCTCATGGTGATCAGTGCTCAGTACTCAGGGTGCTGGGTGCTCAGTGCTCGGGGTGCTGGGTGCTCAGTACACGGGGTGCTGGGTGCTCTGTACTCAGGGTGCTGGGTGCTCAGTGCTCGGGGTCCTAGGTGCTCAGTGCTCAGGGTGATCGGTGCTCAGTACTCAGCGTGCTGGGTGCTCAGTGCTCAGAGTGTTGGGTGCTCAGTACTCAGGGTGCTGGGTGCTCAGTGCTCAGTGCTCAGGGTGCTCAGTGCTCAGGGTGCTCAGTCCTCAGGGTGCTGGGTGCTCAGGGTGCTGGGTGCTCAGTGCTCGGGGTGCTGGGTGCTCAGTGCTCAGGGTGCTGGGTGTTCAGTACTCAGGGTGCTTGGTGCTCAGTGCTCAGTGCTCAGGGTGCTGGGTGTTCAGTACTCAGTGCTCAGGGTGCTGGGTGTTCAGTACTCAGGGTGCTTGGTGCTCAGTGCTCAGGGTGCTGGGTGCTCAGTACTCAGGGTGCTGGGTGCTCAGTGCTCGGGGTGCTGGGTGCTCAGTGATCAGGGTGATCTGTGCTCAGTACTCAGGGTGCTGGGTGCTCAGTGCTCAGGGTGCTGGGTGCTCAGTCCTCAGGGTGCTCAGTACTCAGGGTGCTCGGTGCTCAGTGCTCAGTACTCAGGGTGCTCAGTACTCAGGGTGCTGGGTGCTCAGTGCTCGGGGTGCTGGGTGCTCAGTACTCAGGGTGCTGGGTGCTCAGTACTCGGGGTGCTCAGTGCTCAGGGTGCTGCGTGCTCAGTACTCAGGGTGCTGGGTGCTCAGTACTCGGGGTGCTGGGTGCTCAGTGCTCAGGGTGATCGGTGCTCAGTGCTCAGGGTGCTGGGTGCTCAGTCCTCCCGGTGCTCAGTGCTCAGGGTGCTGGGTGCTCAGTACTCAGGGTGCTGGGTGCTCAGTACTCGGGGTGCTGGGTGCTCAGTGCTCAGGGTGCTGGGTGCTCAGTGCTCGGGTGCTGGGTGCTCAGTGCTCAGGGTGATCGGTGCTCAGTGCTCAGGGTGCTGGGTGCTCAGTCCTCTGGGTGCTAAGTGCTCAGGGTGCTGGGTGCTCAGTACTCAGGGTGCTGGGTGGTCAGTACTCGGGGTGCTGGGTGCTCAGTGCTCAGGGTGCTGGGTGCTCAGTACTCTGGTTGTTGGGTGCTCAGTACTCAGCGTGCTGGGTGCTCCGTGCTCGGGGTGCTGGCTGCTCAGTGCTCAGGGTGCTCTGTGCTCAGTGCTCAGGGTGCTTCGTGCTCAGTACTCTGGGTGCTGGGTGCTTAGTGCTCGGGGTGCTCGGTGCTCAGTACTCAAGGTGCTGGGTGCTCAGTGCTCAGGGTGCTGGGTGCTCAGTCCTCGGGGTGCTCCGTGCTCAGGGTGCTGGGTGCTCAGTGCTCAGGGTCCTGGGTGCTCAGTGCTCGGGGTGCTGGGTGCTGAGTGCTTAGGGTGCTGGGTGCTCAGTGCTCGGGGTGCTCGGTGCTCAGTGCTCAGGGTCCCGGGTGCTCAGTACTCAGGGTGCTGGGTGCTTAGTACTCAGGGTGCTCAGTGCTCAGTACACAGGGTGCTGGGTGCTCAGTGCTCGGGGTGCTGGGTGCTCAGTACTCAGGGTGCTGGGTGCTCCGTGCTCGGGGTGCTGGCTGCTCAGTGCTCAGGGTGCTATGTGCTCAGTGCTCAGGGTGCTGGGTGCTCAGTACTCAGGGTGCTGGGTGCTTAGTGCTCGGGGTGCTCGGTGCTCAGTACTCAAGGTGCTGGGTGCTCAGTGCTCAGGGTGCTGGGTGCTAAGTCCTCGGGGTGCTCCGTGCTCAGGGTGCTGGGTGCTCAGTGCTCAGGGTGCTGGGTGCTCAGTGCTCGGGGTGCTGGGTGCTCAGTGCTCAGTACTCAGGGTGCTGGTTGCTCAATGCTCGGGGTGCTGGGTGCTCAGTACTCAGCATGCTGGGTGCTCAGTACTCAGGGTGCTGGGTGCTCAGTGCTCAGGGTGCTGGGTGCTCAGTGCTCAGGGTGCTGGGTGCTCAGTGATCGGGGTGCTGGGTGCTCAGTACTCAGGGTGCTCAGTGCTCGGGGAGCTCGGTGCTCAGTACTCAGGGTGCTGGGTGCTCAGTTCTCAGTGCTCGGGGTCCTGGGTGCTCCGTGCTCGGGGTGCTGGGTTCTCAGTGCTCTGGGTGCTTAGTGCTCAGTACTCAGGGTGCTGGGTGCTCAGTATTCATGGTGCTGCGTGCTCATTCTCAGGGTTCTAGGGGCTCAGTACTCAGGGTGCTGGGTGCTCAGTACTCAGGGTGCTCGGTTCTCAGTACTCAGGGTGCTGGGTGCTCATTCTCGGGGTGCTGGGTGCTCAGTGCTCGGGGTGCTGGGTGCTCAGTACTCAGGGTGCTGGGGGCTCAGTACTCAGGGTGCTGGGTGCTCAGTACTCAGGGTGATCTGTTCTCAGTACTCAGGTTGGTGGCTGCTCAGTGCTCGGGGTGCTGGGTGCTCAGTACTCGGGGTGCTCAGTGCTCAGTACTCAGGGTGCTGGGTGCTCAGTACTCAGGGTGCTGGGTGCTCAGTGCTCGAGGTGCTCGGTGCTCAGTACTCGGGGTGCTGGGTGCTCAGTACTCAGGGTGCTGGGTGCTCAGTGCTCAGGGTGCTGGGTGCTCAGTGCTCGGGGTGCTGGGTGCTCAGTGCTGAGGGTGGTACTGGGTGCTCAGTACTCAGGGTGCTGGGTGCTCAGTGCTCAGGGTGCTGGGTGCTCAGTACTAAGGGTGCTGGGTGCTCAGTACTCAGGGTGCTCGGTGCTCAGTACTCAGGGTGCTGGGTGCTCAGTGCTCAGTGTGCTGGGTACTCAGTACTCAGGGTGCTGGGTGCTCAGTACTCAGGGTGCTGGGTGCTCAGTGCTCAGGGTGCTGGGTGCTCAGTGCTCAGGCTGCTGGGTGCTCAGTACTCAGGGTGCTGGGTGCTCAGTGCTCATGGTGATCGGTGCTCAGTACTCAGGGTGCTGGGTGCTCAGTGCTCGGGGTGCTGGGTGCTCAGTACACGGGGTGCTGGGTGCTCTGTACTCAGGGTGCTGGGTGCTCAGTGCTCGGGGTCCTAGGTGCTCAGTGCTCAGGGTGATCGGTGCTCAGTACTCAGCGTGCTGGGTGCTCAGTGCTCAGAGTGTTGGGTGCTCAGTACTCAGGGTGCTGGGTGCTCAGTGCTCAGTGCTCAGGGTGCTCAGTGCTCAGGGTGCTCAGTGCTCAGGGTGCTGGGTGCTCAGGGTGCTGGGTGCTCAGTGCTCGGGGTGCTGGGTGCTCAGTGCTCAGTGCTCAGGGTGCTGGGTGCTCAGTGCTCAGTGCTCAGGGTGCTGGGTGTTCAGTACTCAGGGTGCTTGGTGCTCAGTGCTCAGGGTGCTGGGTGCTCAGTACTCAGGGTGCTGGGTGCTCAGTGCTCGGGGTGCTGGGTGCTCAGTGATCAGGGTGATCTGTGCTCAGTACTCAGGGTGCTGGGTGCTCAGTGCTCAGGGTGCTGGATGCTCAGTCCTCAGGGTGCTCAGTACTCAGGGTGCTCGGTGCTCAGTGCTCAGTACTCAGGGTGCTCAGTACTCAGGGTGCTGGGTGCTCAGTGCTCTGGGTGCTGGGTGCTCAGTACTCAGGGTGCTGGGTGCTCAGTACTCGGGGTGCTGGGTGCTCAGTACTCAGGGTGCTGGGTGCTCAGTCCTCCGGGTGCTCAGTGCTCAGGGTGCTGGGTGCTCAGTACTCAGGGTGCTGGGTGCTCAGTACTCGGGGTGCTGGGTGCTCAGTGCTCAGGGTGATCGGTGCTCAGTGCTCAGGGTGCTGGGTGCTCAGTCCTCCGGGTGCTCAGTGCTCAGGCTGCTGGGTGCTCAGTACTCAGGGTGCTGGGTGCTCAGTACTCGGGGTGCTGGGTGCTCAGTGCTCAGGGTGCTGGGTGCTCATTGCTCGGGGTGCTGGGTGGTCAGTGCTCAGGGTGATCGGTGCTCAGTGCTCAGGGTGCTGGGTGCTCAGTCCTCCGGGTGCTCAGTGCTCAGGGTGCTGGGTGCTCAGTACTCAGGGTGCTGGGTGCTCATTACTCGGGGTGCTGGGTGCTCAGTGCTCAGGGTGCTGGGTGCTCCGTACTCTGGGTGTTGGGTGCTCAGTACTCAGCGTGCTGGGTGCTCCGTGCTCGGGGTGCTGGCTGCTCAGTGCTCAGGGTGCTCTGTGCTCAGTGCTCAGGGTGCTGGGTGCTCAGTACTCAGGGTGCTGGGTGCTTAGTGCTCGGGGTGCTCGGTGCTCAGTACTCAAGGTGCTGGGTGCTCAGTGCTCAGGGTGCTGGGTGCTCAGTCCTCGGGGTGCTCCGTGCTCAGGGTGCTGTGTGCTCAGTGCTCAGGGTCCTGGGTGCTCAGTGCTCGGGGTGCTGGGTGCTGAGTGCTCAGGGTGCTGGGTGCTCAGTGCTCGGGGTGCTCGGTGCTCAGTGCTCAGGGTCCCGGGTGCTCAGTACTCAGGGTGCTGGGTGCTTAGTACTCAGGGTGCTCAGTGCTCAGTACACAGGGTGCTGGGTGCTCAGTGCTCGGGGTGCTGGGTGCTCAGTACTCAGCGTGCTGGGTGCTCAGTACTCAGGGTGCTGGGTGCTCAGTGCTCAGGGTGCTGGGTGCTCAGTGCTCAGGGTGCTGGGTGCTCCGTGCTCGGGGTGCTGGGTTCTCAGTGCTCTGGGTGCTTAGTGTTCAGTACTCAGGGTGCTGAGTGCTCAGTACTCATGGTGCTGGGTGCTCATTCTCAGGGTGCTAGGGGCTCAGTACACAAGGTGCTGGGTGCTCAGTACTCAGGGTGCTCGGTTCTCAGTACTCAGGGTGCTGGGTGCTCATTCTCGGGGTGGTGGGTGCTCAGTGCTCGGGGTGCTGGGTGCTCAGTACTCAGGGTGCTGGGTGCTCAGTACTCAGGGTGCTGGGTGCTCAGTACTCAGGGTGATCTGTTCTCAGTACTCAGGTTGCTGGGTGCTCAGTGCTCGGGGTGCTGGGTGCTCAGTACTAGGGGTGCTCAGTGCTCAGTACTCAGGGTGCTGGGTGCTCAGTACTCAGGGTGCTGGGTGCTCAGTGCTCGAGGTGCTCGGTGCTCAGTACTCGGGGTGCTGGGTGCTCAGTACTCGGGGTGCTGGGTGCTCAGTGCTCAGGGTGCTGGGTGCTCAGTGCTCGGGGTGCTGGGTGCTCAGTGCTGAGGGTGGTGCTGGGTGCTCAGTACTCAGGGTGCTGGGGGCTCAGTACTCAGGGTGCTGGGTGCTCAGTACTCAGGGTGATCTGTTCTCAGTACTCAGGTTGGTGGCTGCTCAGTGCTCGGGGTGCTGGGTGCTCAGTACTCGGGGTGCTCAGTGCTCAGGGTGCTGGGTGCTCAGTACTCAGGGTGCTGGGTGCTCAGTACTCGGGGTGCTGGGTGCTCAGTGCTCAGGGTGATCGGTGCTCAGTGCTCAGGGTGCTGGGTGCTCAGTCCTCCGGGTGCTCAGTGCTCACGGTGCTGGGTGCTCAGTACTCAGGGTGCTGGGTGCTCAGTACTCGGGGTGCTGGGTGCTCAGTGCTCAGGGTGCTGGGTGCTCATTGCTCGGGGTGCTGGGTGGTCAGTGCTCAGGGTGATCGGTGCTCAGTGCTCAGGGTGCTGGGTGCTCAGTCCTCCGGGTGCTCAGTGCTCAGGGTGCTGGGTGCTCAGTACTCAGGGTGCTGGGTGCTCAGTACTCGGGGTGCTGGGTGCTCAGTGCTCAGGGTGCTGGGTGCTCCGTACTCTGGGTGTTGGGTGCTCAGTACTCAGCGTGCTGGGTGCTCCGTGCTCGGGGTGCTGGCTGCTCAGTGCTCAGGGTGCTCTGTGCTCAGTGCTCAGGGTGCTGGGTGCTCAGTACTCAGGGTGCTGGGTGCTTAGTGCTCGGGGTGCTCGGTGCTCAGTACTCAAGGTGCTGGGTGCTCAGTGCTCAGGGTGCTGGGTGCTCAGTCCTCGGGGTGCTCCGTGCTCAGGGTGCTGGGTGCTCAGTGCTCAGGGTCCTGGGTGCTCAGTGCTCGGGGTGCTGGGTGCTGAGTGCTCAGGGTGCTGGGTGCTCAGTGCTCGGGGTGCTCGGTGCTCAGTGCTCAGGGTCCCGGGTGCTCAGTACTCAGGGTGCTGGGTGCTTAGTACTCAGGGTGCTCAGTGCTCAGTACACAGGGTGCTGGGTGCTCAGTGCTCGGGGTGCTGGGTGCTCAGTACTCAGCGTGCTGGGTGCTCAGTACTCAGGGTGCTGGGTGCTCAGTGCTCAGGGTGCTGGGTGCTCAGTGCTCAGGGTGCTGGGTGCTCCGTGCTCGGGGTGCTGGGTTCTCAGTGCTCTGGGTGCTTAGTGTTCAGTACTCAGGGTGCTGGGTGCTCAGTACTCATGGTGCTGGGTGCTCATTCTCAGGGTGCTAGGGGCTCAGTACACAAGGTGCTGGGTGCTCAGTACTCAGGGTGCTCGGTTCTCAGTACTCAGGGTGCTGGGTGCTCATTCTCGGGGTGGTGGGTGCTCAGTGCTCGGGGTGCTGGGTGCTCAGTACTCAGGGTGCTGGGTGCTCAGTACTCAGGGTGCTGGGTGCTCAGTACTCAGGGTGATCTGTTCTCAGTACTCAGGTTGCTGGGTGCTCAGTGCTCGGGGTGCTGGGTGCTCAGTACTAGGGGTGCTCAGTGCTCAGTACTCAGGGTGCTGGGTGCTCAGTACTCAGGTTGCTGGGTGCTCAGTGCTCGAGGTGCTCGGTGCTCAGTACTCGGGGTGCTGGGTGCTCAGTACTCGGGGTGCTGGGTGCTCAGTGCTCAGGGTGCTGGGTGCTCAGTGCTCGGGGTGCTGGGTGCTCAGTGCTGAGGGTGGTGCTGGGTGCTCAGTACTCAGGGTGCTGGGGGCTCAGTACTCAGGGTGCTGGGTGCTCAGTACTCAGGGTGATCTGTTCTCAGTACTCAGGTTGGTGGCTGCTCAGTGCTCGGGGTGCTGGGTGCTCAGTACTCGGGGTGCTCAGTGCTCAGTACTCAGGGTGCTTTGTGCTCAGTGCTCAGGGTGCTGGGTGCTCAGTGCTCAGGGTGCTCGGTTCTTAGTACTCATGGTGCTCGGTGCTCGGGGTGCTGGGTGCTCAGTGCTCGGTGTGCTGGGTGCTCAGTGCTTGGGGTGTTGGGTGCTCAGTGCTCAGGGTGCTGGGTGCTCAGTGCTCGGGGTGCTGGGTGCTCAGTACTCGGAGTGCTCGGTGTTCAGTACTCAGGGTGCTGGGTGCTCAGTGCTCAGGTGCTGGGTGCTAAGTACTCAGGTTGCTGGGTGCTCAGTACTCAGGTTGCACAGTACTCAGGGTGCTGGGTGCTCAGTGCTCAGGGTGCTGGGTGCTCAGTGCTCGGGGTGCTGGGTGCTCGGTGCTCAGGTTGCTGGGTGCTCAGTACTCGGGGTGCTGGGTGCTCAGTACTCAGGGTGCTGTGTGCTCATTGCTCGGGGTGCTGGGTGCTCAGTGCTCCGGGTGCTGGGTGCTCAGTGCTCGGGGTGCTGGGTGCTCAGTGCTCAGGGTGCTGGGTGCTCAGTGCTCGGGGTGCTCGGTGCTCAGTACTCAGGGTTCTGTGTGCTCAGTGCTCCGGGTGCTGGGTGCTCAGTGCTCAGGGTACTGGGTGCTCAGTACTCAGGGTGCTCGGTGCTTAGTACTCAGGGTGCTGGGTGCTCAGTACTCAGGGTGCTCATTGCTCAGGGTGCTGGGTTCTCAGTACTCAGGGTGCTGGGTGCTCAGTACTCAGGGTGCTCAGTGCTCAGTACTCAGGGTGCTCAGTGCTCAGTACTCAGGGTGCTCAGTGCTCAGGGTGCTGGGTGCTCAGTTCTCGGGGTGCTGGGTGCTCAGTGCTCACGGTGCTGTGTGCTCAGTACTCAGGGTGCTGGGTGCTCAGTGATCGGGGTGCTCGGTGCTCAGTGCTCAGGCTGCTGGGTGCTCAGTACTCAGGGTGCTCATTGCTCAGGGTGCTGGGTTCTCAGTACTCAGGGTGCTGGGTGCTCAGTACTCAGGGTGCTCAGTGCTCAGTACTCAGGGTGCTCAGTGCTCAGTACTCAGGGTGCTCAGTGCTCAGGGTGCTGGGTGCTCAGTGCTCGGGTTGCTGGGTGCTCAGTGCTCACGGTGCTGTGTGCTCAGTACTCAGGGTGCTCAGTACTCAGGGTGCTGGGTGCTCAGTGCTCAGGGTGCTGGCTGCTCAGTGATCAGGGTGCTGGGTGCTCAGTGCTCAGGGTGCTCGGTGCTCAGTGCTCAGGGTGCTGGGTGCTCAGTGCTCAGGGTGCTCGGTGCTCAGTGCTCAGGGTGCTGGGTGCTCAGTACTCAGGGTGCTGGGTGCTCAGTGCACGGGGTGCTAGGGGCTCAGTACTCAGGGTGCTTTGTGCTCAGTGCTCAGGGTGCTGGGTGCTCAGTGCTCAGGGTGCTCGGTTCTTAGTACTCATGGTGCTCGGTGCTCGGGGTGCTGGGTGCTCAGTGCTCGGTGTGCTGGGTGCTCAGTGCTTGGGGTGTTGGGTGCTCAGTGCTCAGGGTGCTGGGTGCTCAGTGCTCGGGGTGCTGGGTGCTCAGTACTCGGAGTGCTCGGTGCTCAGTACTCAGGGTGCTGGGTGCTCAGTGCTCAGGTGCTGGGTGCTAAGTACTCAGGTTGCTGGGTGCTCAGTACTCAGGTTGCACAGTACTCAGGGTGCTGGGTGCTCAGTGCTCAGGGTGCTGGGTGCTCAGTACTCAGGGTGCTCAGTAATCAGGATGCTGGGTGCTCAGTACTCAGGGTGCTGGGTGCTCAGTACTCAGGGTGCTGGGTGCTCAGTCCTCAGGGTGCTAAGTGCTCAGGGTGCTGGGTGCTCAGTGCTCGGGGAGCTCGGTGCTCAGTACTCAGGGTGCTGAGAGCTCAGTACTCAGGGTGCTGGGTGCTCAGTACTCAGGGTGCTGGGTGCTCAGTGCTCGGGGTTTTGGGTGCTCAGTGCTCAGGGTGCTCAGTGCTCAGTACTCAGGGTGCTGGGTGCTCAGTACTCAGGGTGCTGGGTGCCCAGTGCTCGGGGTGCTGGGTGCTCAGTACTCAGGGTGCTGTTTGCTCAGTGCTCGGGGTGCTCGGTGCTCAGTACTCAAGGTGCTGGGTGCTCAGTGCTCACGGTGCTGGGTGCTCAGAACTCAGGGTGCTCAGTACTCAGGGTGCTGAGTGCTCAGTACTCAGGGTGCTGGGTGCTCAGTACTCAGGGTGCTGGGTGCTCAGTACTCAGGGTGCTGGGTGCTCAGTGCTCGGGGTGCTGGGTGCTCATTAATCAGGGTGCTGGGTGCTCAGTACTCAGTGTGCTCAGTGCTTGGGGTGCTGGGTGCTCAGTGCTCGGGATGCTGGGTGCTCAGTGCTCGGGGTGCTGGGTGCTCAGTGCTCGGGGTGCTCGGTGCTCAGTGCTCGGGGTGCTGGGTACTCAGTACTCGGGGTGCTCAGTGCTCAGTACTCAGGGTGCTGGGTGCTCAGTGCTAAGGATGCTGGGTGCTCAGTGCTCGGGGTGCTGGGTGCTCGGTGCTCAGGTTGCTGGGTGCTCAGTACTCGGGGTGCTGGGTGCTCAGTACTCAGGGTGCTGGGTGCTCATTGCACGGGGTGCTGGGTGCTCAGTGCTCCGGGTGCTGGGTGCTCAGTGCTCGGGGTGCTGGGTGCTCAGTGCTCAGGGTGCTGGGTGCTCAGTGCTCGGGGTGCTCGGTGCTCAGTACTCAGGGTTCTGTGTGCTCAGTGCTCCGGGTGCTGGGTGCTCAGTGCTCAGGGTACTGGGTGCTCAGTACTCAGGGTGCTCGGTGCTTAGTACTCAGGGTGCTGGTTGCTCAGTACTCAGGGTGCTCATTGCTCAGGGTGCTGGGTTCTCAGTACTCAGGGTGCTGGGTGCTCAGTACTCAGGGTGCTCAGTGCTCAGTTCTCAGGGTGCTCAGTGCTCAGTACTCAGGGTGCTCAGTGCTCAGGGTGCTGGGTGCTCAGTGCTCGGGGTGCTGGGTCCTCAGTGCTCACGGTGATGTGTGCTCAGTACTCAGGGTGCTGGGTGCTCAGTGCTCGGGGTGCTCGGTGCTCAGTGCTCAGGCTGCTGGGTGCTCAGTACTCAGGGTGCTCATTGCTCAGGGTGCTGGGTTCTCAGTACTCAGGGTGCTGGGTGCTCAGTACTCAGGGTGCTCAGTGCTCAGTACTCAGGGTGCTCAGTGCTCAGTACTCAGGGTGCTCAGTGCTCAGGGTGCTGGGTGCTCAGTGCTCGGGGTGCTGGGTGCTCAGTGCTCACGGTGCTGTGTGCTCAGTACTCAGGGTGCTCAGTACTCAGGGTGCTGGGTGCTCAGTGCTCAGGGTGCTGGCTGCTCAGTGCTCAGGGTGCTGGGTGCTCAGTGCTCAGGGTGCTCGGTGCTCAGTGCTCAGGTTGCTGGGTGCTCAATACTCAGGGTGCTGGGTGCTCAGTACTCAGGGTGCTCAGTGCTCAGTACTCAGGGTGCTCAATGCTCAGGGTGCTGGGTGCTCAGTGCTCGGGGTGCTGGGTACTCAGTCCTCAGGGTGCTGGGTGCTCAGTGCTCAGGGTGCTCGGTGCTCAGTGCTCAGGGTGCTGGGTGCTCAGTACTCAGGGAGCTGGGTGCTCAGTGCTCAGGGTGCTCGGTGCTCAGTGCTCAGGGTGCTCGGTTCTTAGTACTCATGGTGCTCGGTGCTCGGGGTGCTGGGTGCTCAGTACTCAGGGTGCTCGGTGCTCAGTGCTCAGGGTGCTGGGTGCTCAGTACTCAGGGTGCTGGGTGCTCAGTGCTCAGGGTGCTCGGTGCTCAGTGCTCAGGGTGCTGGGTGCTCAGTACTCAGGGTGCTGGGTGCTCAGTACTCAGGGTGCTGGGTGCTCAGTGCTCAGGGTGCTCGGTGCTCAGTGCTCAGGGTGCTGGGTGCTCAGTGCTCAGGGTGCTCGGTGCTCGGTGCTCGGGGTGCTGGGTGCTCAGTGCTCGGTGTGCTGGGTGCTCAGTGTACGGGGTGCTGGGTGCTGAGTGCTCGGTGTGCTGGGTGCTCAGTGCTCGGGGTGCTGGGTGCTCAGTACTCAGGGTGCTCGGTGCTCAGTACTCAGGGTGCTGGGTGCTCAGTGTTCAAGGTGCTGGGTGCTCAGTACTCAGGGTGCTGGGTGCTCGGTACTCAGTACACTGGGTGCTCAGTACTCAGGGTGCTGGGTGCTCAGTGCTCGGGGTTTTGGGTGCTCAGTGCTCAGGGTGCTCAGTGCTCAGTACTCAGGGTGCTGGGTGCTCAGTACTCAGGGTGCTGGGTGCTCAGTGCTCGGGGTGCTGGGTGCTCAGTACTCAGGGTGCTGTTTGCTCAGTGCTCGGGGTGCTCGGTGCTCAGTACTCAAGGTGCTGGGTGCTCAGTGCTCACGGTGCTGGGTGCTCAGAACTCAGGGTGCTCAGTACTCAGGGTGCTGAGTGCTCAGTACTCAGGGTGCTGGGTGCTCAGTACTCAGGGTGCTGGGTGCTCAGTACTCAGGGTGCTGGGTGCTCAGTGCTCGGGGTGCTGGGTGCTCATTAATCAGGGTGCTGGGTGCTCAGTACTCAGGGTGCTCAGTGCTTGGGGTGCTGGGTGCTCAGTACTCAGGGTGCTGGGTGCTTAGTGCTCGGGGTGCTCGGTGCTCAGTACTCAAGGTGCTGGGTGCTCAGTGCTCAGGGTGCTGGGTGCTAAGTCCTCGGGGTGCTCCGTGCTCAGGGTGCTGGGTGCTCAGTGCTCAGGGTGCTGGGTGCTCAGTGCTCGGGGTGCTGGGTGCTCAGTGCTCAGTACTCAGGGTGCTGGTTGCTCAATGCTCGGGGTGCTGGGTGCTCAGTACTCAGCATGCTGGGTGCTCAGTACTCAGGGTGCTGGGTGCTCAGTGCTCAGGGTGCTGGGTGCTCAGTGCTCAGGGTGCTGGGTGCTCAGTGATCGGGGTGCTGGGTGCTCAGTGCTCAGGGTGCTGGGTGCTCCGTACTCTGGGTGTTGGGTGCTCAGTACTCAGCGTGCTGGGTGCTCCGTGCTCGGGGTGCTGGCTGCTCAGTGCTCAGGGTGCTCTGTGCTCAGTGCTCAGGGTGCTGGGTGCTCAGTACTCAGGGTGCTGGGTGCTTAGTGCTCGGGGTGCTCGGTGCTCAGTACTCAAGGTGCTGGGTGCTCAGTGCTCAGGGTGCTGGGTGCTCAGTCCTCGGGGTGCTCCGTGCTCAGGGTGCTGTGTGCTCAGTGCTCAGGGTGCTGGGTGCTCAGTACTAAGGGTGCTGGGTGCTCAGTACTCAGGGTGCTCGGTGCTCAGTACTCAGGGTGCTGGGTGCTCAGTGCTCAGGGAGCTGGGTGCTCAGTGCTCAGGCTGCTGGGTGCTCAGTACTCAGGGTGCTGGGTGCTCAGTGCTCATGGTGATCAGTGCTCAGTACTCAGGGTGCTGGGTGCTCAGTGCTCGGGGTGCTGGGTGCTCAGTACACGGGATGCTGGGTGCTCTGTACTCAGGGTGCTGGGTGCTCAGTGCTCGGGGTCCTAGGTGCTCAGTGCTCAGGGTGATCGGTGCTCAGTACTCAGCGTGCTGGGTGCTCAGTGCTCAGAGTGTTGGGTGCTCAGTACTCAGGGTGCTGGGTGCTCAGTGCTCAGTGCTCAGGGTGCTCAGTGCTCAGGGTGCTCAGTCCTCAGGGTGCTGGGTGCTCAGGGTGCTGGGTGCTCAGTGCTCGGGGTGCTGGGTGCTCAGTGCTCAGGGTGCTGGGTGTTCAGTACTCAGGGTGCTTGGTGCTCAGTGCTCAGTGCTCAGGGTGCTGGGGGTTCAGTACTCAGTGCTCAGGGTGCTGGGTGTTCAGTACTCAGGGTGCTTGGTGCTCAGTGCTCAGGGTGCTGGGTGCTCAGTACTCAGGGTGCTGGGTGCTCAGTGCTCGGGGTGCTGGGTGCTCAGTGATCAGGGTGATCTGTGCTCAGTACTCAGGGTGCTGGGTGCTCAGTGCTCAGGGTGCTGGGTGCTCAGTCCTCAGGGTGCTCAGTACTCAGGGTTCTCGGTGCTCAGTGCTCAGTACTCAGGGTGCTCAGTACTCAGGGTGCTGGGTGCTCAGTGCTCGGGGTGCTGGGTGCTCAGTACTCAGGGTGCTGGGTGCTCAGTACTCGGGGTGCTGGGTGCTCAGTACTCAGGGTGCTGGGTGCTCAGTCCTCCGGGTGCTCAGTGCTCAGGGTGCTGCGTGCTCAGTACTCAGGGTGCTGGGTGCTCAGTACTCGGGGTGCTGGGTGCTCAGTGCTCAGGGTGATCGGTGCTCAGTGCTCAGGGTGCTGGGTGCTCAGTCCTCCGGGTGCTCAGTGCTCAGGGTGCTGGGTGCTCAGTACTCAGGGTGCTGGGTGCTCAGTACTCGGGGTGCTGGGTGCTCAGTGCTCAGGGTGCTGGGTGCTCAGTGCTCGGGTGCTGGGTGCTCAGTGCTCAGGGTGATCGGTGCTCAGTGCTCAGGGTGCTGGGTGCTCAGTCCTCTGGGTGCTCAGTGCTCAGGGTGCTGGGTGCTCAGTACTCAGGGTGCTGGGTGGTCAGTACTCGGGGTGCTGGGTGCTCAGTGCTCAGGGTGCTGGGTGCTCAGTACTCTGGTTGTTGGGTGCTCAGTACTCAGCGTGCTGGGTGCTCCGTGCTCGGGGTGCTGGCTGCTCAGTGCTCAGGGTGCTCTGTGCTCAGTGCTCAGGGTGCTGGGTGCTCAGTACTCTGGGTGCTGGGTGCTTAGTGCTCGGGGTGCTCGGTGCTCAGTACTCAAGGTGCTGGGTGCTCAGTGCTCAGGGTGCTGGGTGCTCAGTCCTCGGGGTGCTCCGTGCTCAGGGTGCTGGGTGCTCAGTGCTCAGGGTCCTGGGTGCTCAGTGCTCGGGGTGCTGGGTGCTGAGTGCTCAGGGTGCTGGGTGCTCAGTGCTCGGGGTGCTCGGTGCTCAGTGCTCAGGGTCCCGGGTGCTCAGTACTCAGGGTGCTGGGTGCTTAGTACTCAGGGTGCTCAGTGCTCAGTACACAGGGTGCTGGGTGCTCAGTGCTCGGGGTGCTGGGTGCTCAGTACTCAGGGTGCTGGGTGCTCCGTGCTCGGGGTGCTGGCTGCTCAGTGCTCAGGGTGCTATGTGCTCAGTGCTCAGGGTGCTGGGTGCTCAGTACTCAGGGTGCTGGGTGCTTAGTGCTCGGGGTGCTCGGTGCTCAGTACTCAAGGTGCTGGGTGCTCAGTGCTCAGGGTGCTGGGTGCTAAGTCCTCGGGGTGCTCCGTGCTCAGGGTGCTGGGTGCTCAGTGCTCAGGGTGCTGGGTGCTCAGTGCTCGGGGTGCTGGGTGCTCAGTGCTCAGTACTCAGGGTGCTGGTTGCTCAATGCTCGGGGTGCTGGGTGCTCAGTACTCAGCATGCTGGGTGCTCAGTACTCAGGGTGCTGGGTGCTCAGTGCTCAGGGTGCTGGGTGCTCAGTGCTCAGGGTGCTGGGTGCTCAGTGATCGGGGTGCTGGGTGCTCAGTACTCAGGGTGCTCAGTGCTCGGGGAGCTCGGTGCTCAGTACTCAGGGTGCTGGGTGCTCAGTTCTCAGTGCTCGGGGTCCTGGGTGCTCCGTGCTCGGGGTGCTGGGTTCTCAGTGCTCTGGGTGCTTAGTGCTCAGTACTCAGGGTGCTGGGTGCTCAGTATTCATGGTGCTGCGTGCTCATTCTCAGGGTTCTAGGGGCTCAGTACTCAGGGTGCTGGGTGCTCAGTACTCAGGGTGCTCGGTTCTCAGTACTCAGGGTGCTGGGTGCTCATTCTCATGGTGCTGGGTGCTCAGTGCTCGGGGTGCTGGGTGCTCAGTACTCAGGGTGCTGGGGGCTCAGTACTCAGGGTGCTGGGTGCTCAGTACTCAGGGTGATCTGTTCTCAGTACTCAGGTTGGTGGCTGCTCAGTGCTCGGGGTGCTGGGTGCTCAGTACTCGGGGTGCTCAGTGCTCAGTACTCAGTGTGCTGGGTGCTCAGTACTCAGGGTGCTGGGTGCTCAGTGCTCGAGGTGCTCGGTGCTCAGTACTCGGGGTGCTGGGTGCTCAGTACTCAGGGTGCTGGGTGCTCAGTGCTCAGGGTGCTGGGTGCTCAGTGCTCGGGGTGCTGGGTGCTCAGTGCTGAGGGTGGTACTGGGTGCTCAGTACTCAGGGTGCTGGGTGCTCAGTGCTCAGGGTGCTGGGTGCTCAGTACTAAGGATGCTGGGTGCTCAGTACTCAGGGTGCTCGGGGCTCAGTACTCAGGGTGCTGGGTGCTCAGTGCTCAGTGTGCTGGGTACTCAGTACTCAGGGTGCTGGGTGCTCAGTACTCAGGGTGCTGGGTGCTCAGTGCTCAGGGTGCTGGGTGCTCAGTGCTCAGGCTGCTGGGTGCTCAGTACTCAGGGTGCTGGGTGCTCAGTGCTCATGGTGATCGGTGCTCAGTACTCAGGGTGCTGGGTGCTCAGTTCTCAGTGCTCGGGGTCCTGGGTGCTCCGTGCTCGGGGTGCTGGGTGCTCAGTGCTCTGGGTGCTTAGTGCTCAGTACTCAGGGTGCTGGGTGCTCAGTACTCATGGTGCTGGGTGCTCATTCTCAGGGTGCTAGGGGCTCAGTACTCAGGGTGCTTGGTGCTCAGTACTCAGGGTGCTCGGTTCTCAGTACTCAGGGTGCTGGGTGCTCAGTGCTCGGGGTGCTGGGTGCTCAGTGCTCAGGGTGCTGGGTGCTCAGTGCTCGGGGTGCTCGGTGCTCAGTACTCGCGGTGCTGGGTGCTCAGTACTCGGGGTGCTGGGTGCTCAGTGCTCAGGGTGCTGGGTGCTCAGTGCTCGGGGTGCTGGGTGCTCAGTGCTGAGGGTGGTGCTGGGTGCTCAGTACTCAGGGTGCTGGGTGCTCAGTACTAAGTGTGCTGAGTGCTCAGTACTCAGGGTGCTGGGTGCTCAGTACTCGGGGTGCTCAGTGCTCATGGTGATCGGTGCTCAGTACTCAGGGTGCTGGGTGCTCAGTACTCAGGGTGCTGGGTGCTCAGTGCTCATGGTGATCGGTGCTCAGTACTCAGGGTGATGGGTGCTCAGTGCTCGGGGTGCTGGGTGCTCAGTACTCGGGGTGCTGGGTGCTCAGTGCTCAGGGTGCTGGGTGCTCAGTGCTCGGGGTGCTGGGTGCTCAGTGCTCAGGGTGATCGGTGCTCAGTGCTCAGGGTGCTGGGTGTTCAGTCCTCCGGGTGCTCAGTGCTCAGGGTGCTGGGTGCTCAGTACTCAGGGTGCTGGGTGCTCAGTACTCGGGGTGCTGGGTGCTCAGTGCTCTGGGTGCTGGGTGCTCAGTACTCTGGGTGTTGGGTGCTCAGTACTCAGGGTGCTGGGTGCTCAGTGCTCAGGGTGCTGGGAGCTCAGTCCTCGGGGTGCTCCGTGCTCAGGGTGCTGGGTGCTCAGTGATCGGGGTGCTGGGTGCTCAGTACTTAGGGTGCTCAGTGCTCGGGGAGCTCGGTGCTCAGTACTCAGGGTGCTGGGTGCTCAGTTCTCAGTGCTCGGGGTCCTGGGTGCTCCGTGCTCGGGGTGCTGGGTTCTCAGTGCTCTGGGTGCTTAGTGCTCAGTACTCAGGGTGCTGGGTGCTCAGTATTCATGGTGCTGCGTGCTCATTCTCAGGGTTCTAGGGGCTCAGTACTCAGGGTGCTGGGTGCTCAGTACTCAGGGTGCTCGGTTCTCAGTACTCAGGGTGCTGGGTGCTCATTCTCGGGGTGCTGGATGCTCAGTGCTCGGGGTGCTGGGTGCTCAGTACTCAGGGTGCTGGGGGCTCAGTACTCAGGGTGCTGGGTGCTCAGTACTCAGGGTGATCTGTTCTCAGTACTCAGGTTGGTGGCTGCTCAGTGCTCCGGGTGCTGGGTGCTCAGTACTCGGGGTGCTCAGTGCTCAGTACTCAGGGTGCTGGGTGCTCAGTACTCAGGGTGCTGGGTGCTCAGTGCTCGAGGTGCTCGGTGCTCAGTACTCGGGGTGCTGGGTGCTCAGTACTCATGGTGCTGGGTGCTCAGTGCTCAGGGTGCTGGGTGCTCAGTGCTCGGGGTGCTGGGTGCTCAGTGCTGAGGGTGGTGCTGGGTGCTCAGTACTCAGGGTGCTGGGTGCTCAGTGCTCAGGGTGCTGGGTGCTCAGTACTAAGGGTGCTGGGTGCTCAGTGCTCAGGCTGCTGGGTGCTCAGTACTCAGGGTGCTGGGTGCTCAGTGCTCATGGTGATCGGTGCTCAGTACTCAGGGTGCTGGGTGCTCAGTGCTCGGGGTGCTGGGTGCTCAGTACACGGGGTGCTGGGTGCTCTGTACTCAGGGTGCTGGGTGCTCAGTACTCAGGGTGCTGGGTGCTCAGTGCTCGGGGTGCTGGGTGCTCAGTGATCAGGGTGATCTGTGCTCAGTACTCAGGGTGCTGGGTGCTCAGTGCTCAGGGTGCTGGGTGCTCAGTCCTCAGGGTGCTCAGTACTCAGGGTGCTCGGTGCTCAGTGCTCAGTACTCAGGGTGCTCAGTACTCAGGGTGCTGGGTGCTCAGTGCTCGGGGTGCTGGTTGCTCAGTACTCAGGGTGCTGGGTGCTCAGTACTCGGGGTGCTGGGTGCTCAGTACTCAGGGTGCTGGGTGCTCAGTCCTCCGGGTGCTCAGTGCTCAGGGTGCTGGGTGCTCAGTACTCAGGGTGCTGGGTGCTCAGTACTCGGGGTGCTGGGTGCTCAGTGCTCAGGGTGATCGGTGCTCAGTGCTCAGGGTGCTGGGTGCTCAGTCCTCCGGGTGCTCAGTGCTCAGGCTGCTGGGTGCTCAGTACTCAGGGTGCTGGGTGTTCAGTACTCGGGGTGCTGGGTGCTCAGTGCTCAGGGTGCTGGGTGCTCAGTGCTCGGGGTGCTGGGTGCTCAGTGCTCAGGGTGATCGGTGCTCAGTGCTCAGGGTGCTGGGTGCTCAGTCCTCCGGGTGCTCAGTGCTCAGGGTGCTGGGCGCTCAGTACACAGGGTGCTGGGTGCTCAGTGCTCAGGGTGCTGGGTGCTCAGTGCTCAGGGTGCTGGGTGCTCAGTGCTCGGGGTGCTGGGTGCTCAGTGCTCAGGGTGCTGGGTACTCAGTCCTCCGGGTGCTCAGTACTCGGGGTGCTGGGTGCTCAGTACTCAGGGTGCTGGGTGCTCAGTGCTCAGGGTGCTGGGTGCTCAGTGCTCGGGGTGCTGGGTGCTCAGTGCTGAGGGTGGTGCTGGGTGCTCAGTACTCAGGGTGCTGGGTGCTCAGTGCTCAGGGTGCTGGGTGCTCAGTACTAAGGGTGCTGGGTGCTCAGTACTCAGGGTGCTCGGTGCTCAGTACTCAGGGTGCTGGGTGCTCAGTGCTCAGGGTGCTGGGTACTCAGTACTCAGGGTGCTGGGTGCTCAGTACTCAGGGTGCTGGGTGCTCAGTGCTCAGGGTGCTGGGTGCTCAGTGCTCAGGCTGCTGGGTGCTCAGTACTCAGGGTGCTGGGTGCTCAGTGCTCATGGTGATCGGTGCTCAGTACTCAGGGTGCTGGGTGCTCAGTGCTCGGGGTGCTGGGTGCTCAGTACACGGGGTGCTGGGTGCTCTGTACTCAGGGTGCTGGGTGCTCAGTGCTCGGGGTCCTAGGTGCTCAGTGCTCAGGGTGATCGGTGCTCAGTACTCAGCGTGCTGGGTGCTCAGTGCTCAGAGTGTTGGGTGCTCAGTGCTCGGGGTGCTGGGTGCTCAGTACTCAGGGTGCTGGGTGCTCAGTACTCGGGGTGCTGGGTGCTCAGTACTCAGGGTGCTGGGTGCTCAGTCCTCCGGGTGCTCAGTGCTCAGGGTGATCGGTGCTCAGTGCTCAGGGTGCTGGGTGCTCAGTCCTCCGGGTGCTCAGTGCTCAGGGTGCTGGGTGCTCAGTACTCAGGGTGCTGGGTGTTCAGTACTCGGGGTGCTGGGTGCTCAGTGCTCAGGGTGCTGGGTGCTCAGTGCTCGGGGTGCTGGGTGCTCAGTGCTCAGGGTGATCGGTGCTCAGAGCTCAGGGTGCTGGGTGCTCAGTCCTCCGGGTGCTCAGTGCTCAGGGTGCTGGGTGCTCAGTACTCAGGGTGCTGGGTGCTCAGTACTCGGGGTGCTGGGTGCTCAGTGCTCAGGGTGCTGGGTGCTCAGTACTCTGGGTGTTGGGTGCTCAGTACTCAGCGTGCTGGGTGCTCCGTGCTCGGGGTGCTGGCTGCTCAGTGCTCAGGGTGCTCTGTGCTCAGTGCTCAGGTTGCTGGGTGCTCAGTACTCAGGGTGCTGGGTGCTTAGTGCTCGGGGTGCTCGGTGCTCAGTACTCAAGGTGCTGGGTGCTCAGTGCTCAGGGTCCTGGGTGCTCAGTCCTCGGGGTGCTCCGTGCTCAGGGTGCTGGGTGCTCAGTGCTCAGGGTCCTGGGTGCTCAGTGCTCGGGGTGCTGGGTGCTGAGTGCTCAGGGTGCTGGGTGCTCAGTGCTCGGGGTGCTCGGTGCTCAGTGCTCAGTACTCAGGGTGCTCAGTACTAAGGGTGCTGGGTGCTCAGTGCTCGGGGTGCTGGGTGCTCAGTACTCAGGGTGCTGGGTGCTCAGTACTCGGGGTGCTGGGTGCTCAGTACTCAGGGTGCTGGGTGCTCAGTCCTCCGGGTGCTCAGTGCTCAGGGTGCTGGGTGCTCAGTACTCAGGGTGCTGGGTGCTCAGTACTCGGGGTGCTGGGTGCTCAGTGCTCAGGGTGATCGGTGCTCAGTGCTCAGGGTGCTGGGTGCTCAGTCCTCCGGGTGCTCAGTGCTCAGGCTGCTGGGTGCTCAGTACTCAGGGTGCTGGGTGTTCAGTACTCGGGGTGCTGGGTGCTCAGTGCTCAGGGTGCTGGGTGCTCAGTGCTCGGGGTGCTGGGTGCTCAGTGCTCAGGGTGATCGGTGCTCAGTGCTCAGGGTGCTGGGTGCTCAGTCCTCCGGGTGCTCAGTGCTCAGGGTGCTGGGTGCTCAGTACACAGGGTGCTGGGTGCTCAGTGCTCAGGGTGCTGGGTGCTCAGTGCTCAGGGTGCTGGGTGCTCAGTGCTCGGGGTGCTGGGTGCTCAGTGCTCAGGGTGCTGGGTACTCAGTCCTCCGGGTGCTCAGTACTCGGGGTGCTGGGTGCTCAGTACTCAGGGTGCTGGGTGCTCAGTGCTCAGGGTGCTGGGTGCTCAGTGCTCGGGGTGCTGGGTGCTCAGTGCTGAGGGTGGTGCTGGGTGCTCAGTACTCAGGGTGCTGGGTGCTCAGTGCTCAGGGTGCTGGGTGCTCAGTACTAAGGGTGCTGGGTGCTCAGTACTCAGGGTGCTCGGTGCTCAGTACTCAGGGTGCTGGGTGCTCAGTGCTCAGGGTGCTGGGTACTCAGTACTCAGGGTGCTGGGTGCTCAGTGCTCGAGGTCCTAGGTGCTCAGTGCTCAGGGTGATCGGTGCTCAGTACTCAGCGTGCTGGGTGCTCAGTGCTCAGAGTGTTGGGTGCTCAGTACTCAGGGTGCTGGGTGCTCAGTGTGCTGGGTGCTCAGGGTGCTGGGTGCTCAGTGCTCGGGGTGCTGGGTGCTCAGTGCTCAGTGCTCAGGGTGCTGGGTGCTCAGTGCTCAGTGCTCAGGGTGCTGGGTGTTCAGTACTCAGGGTGCTTGGTGCTCAGTGCTCAGGGTGCTGGGTGCTCAGTACTCAGGGTGCTGGGTGCTCAGTGCTCGGGGTGCTGGGTGCTCAGTGATCAGGGTGATCTGTGCTCAGTACTCAGGGTGCTGGGTGCTCAGTGCTCAGGGTGCTGGGTGCTCAGTCCTCAGGGTGCTCAGTACTCAGGGTGCTCGGTGCTCAGTGCTCAGTACTCAGGGTGCTCAGTACTCAGGGTGCTGGGTGCTCAGTGCTCGGGGTGCTGGGTGCTCAGTACTCAGGGTGCTGGGTGCTCAGTACTCGGGGTGCTGGGTGCTCAGTACTCAGGGTGCTGGGTGCTCAGTCCTCCGGGTGCTCAGTGCTCAGGGTGATCGGTGCTCAGTGCTCAGGGTGCTGGGTGCTCAGTCCTCCGGGTGCTCAGTGCTCAGGGTGCTGGGTGCTCAGTACTCAGGGTGCTGGGTGTTCAGTACTCGGGGTGCTGGGTGCTCAGTGCTCAGGGTGCTGGGTGCTCAGTGCTCGGGGTGCTGGGTGCTCAGTGCTCAGGGTGATCGGTGCTCAGTGCTCAGGGTGCTGGGTGCTCAGTCCTCCGGGTGCTCAGTGCTCAGGGTGCTGGGTGCTCAGTACTCAGGGTGCTGGGTGCTCAGTACTCGGGGTGCTGGGTGCTCAGTGCTCAGGGTGCTGGGTGCTCAGTACTCTGGGTGTTGGGTGCTCAGTACTCAGCGTGCTGGGTGCTCCGTGCTCGGGGTGCTGGCTGCTCAGTGCTCAGGGTGCTCTGTGCTCAGTGCTCAGGTTGCTGGGTGCTCAGTACTCAGGGTGCTGGGTGCTTAGTGCTCGGGGTGCTCGGTGCTCAGTACTCAAGGTGCTGGGTGCTCAGTGCTCAGGGTCCTGGGTGCTCAGTCCTCGGGGTGCTCCGTGCTCAGGGTGCTGGGTGCTCAGTGCTCAGGGTGCTGGGTGCTCAGTGCTCGGGGTGCTGGGTGCTGAGTGCTCAGGGTGCTGGGTGCTCAGTGCTCGGGGTGCTCGCTGCTCCGTGCTCAGGGTCCCGGGTGCTCAGTACTCAGGGTGCTGGGTGCTTAGTACTCAGGGTGCTCAGTGCTCAGTACACAGGGTGCTGGGTGCTCAGTGCTCGGGGTGCTGGGTGCTCAGTACTCAGCGTGCTGGGTGCTCAGTACTCAGGGTGCTGGGTGCTCAGTGCTCAGGGTGCTGGGTGCTCAGTGCTCAGGGTGCTGGGTGCTCCGTGCTCGGGGTGCTGGGTTCTCAGTGCTCTGGGTGCTTAGTGCTCAGTACTCAGGGTGCTGGGTGCTCAGTACTCATGGTGCTGGGTGCTCATTCTCAGGGTGCTAGGGGCTCAGTACTCAAGGTGCTGGGTGCTCAGTACTCAGGGTGCTCGGTTCTCATTACTCAGGGTGCTGGGTGCTCATTCTCGGGGTCGTGGGTGCTCAGTGCTCGGGGTGCTGGGTGCTCAGTACTCAGGGTGCTGGGTGCTCAGTACTCAGGGTGCTGGGTGCTCAGTACTCAGGGTGATCTGTTCTCAGTACTCAGGTTGCTGGGTGCTCAGTGCTCGGGGTGCTGGGTGCTCAGTACTAGGGGTGCTCAGTGCTCAGTACTCAGGGTGCTGGGTGCTCAGTACTCAGGGTGCTGGGTGCTCAGTGCTCGAGGTGCTCGGTGCTCAGTACTCGGGGTGCTGGGTGCTCAGTACTCGGGGTGCTGGGTGCTCAGTGCTCAGGGTGCTGGGTGCTCAGTGCTCGGGGTGCTGGGTGCTCAGTGCTGAGGGTGGTGCTGGGTGCTCAGTACTCAGGGTGCTGGGTGCTCAGTGCTCAGGGTGCTGGGTGCTCAGTACTAAGGGTGCTGGGTGCTCAGTACTCATGATGCTCGGTGCTCAGTACTCAGGGTGCTGGGTGCTCAGTTCTCAGGGTGCTAGGTACTCAGTAATCAGGGTGCTGGGTGCTCAGTACTCAGGGTGCTGGGTGCTCAGTGCTCAGGGTGCTGGGTGCTCAGTGCTCAGGGTGCTGGGTGCTCAGTACTCAGGGTGCTGGGTGCTCAGTGCTCAGGGTGATCGGTGCTCAGTACTCAGGGTGCTCAGTATTCAGCGTGCTGGGTGCTCAGTGCTCAGGGTGCTGGGTGCTCAGTACTCGCGGTGCTGGGTGCTCTGTACTCAGGGTGCTGGATTCTCAGTGCTCGGGGTCCTGGGTGCTCAGTGCTCAGGGTGATCGGTGCTCAGTACTCAGGGTGCTGGGTGCTCAGTGCTCGGGGTGCTGGGTGCTCAGTACTCAGCGTGCTGGGTGCTCAGTACTCAGGGTGCTGGGTGCTCAGTGCTCAGGGTGCTGGGTGCTCAGTGCTCAGGGTGCTGGGAGCTCAGTGATCGGGGTGCTGGGTGCTCAGTACTCAGGGTGCTCAGTGCTCGGGGAGCTTGGTGCTCAGTACTCAGGGTGCTGGGTGCTCAGTTCTCAGTGCTCGGGGTCCTGGGTGCTCCGTGCTCGGGGTGCTGGGTGCTCAGTGCTCTGGGTGCTTAGTGCTCAGTACTCAGGGTGCTGGGTGCTCAGTACTCATGGTGCTGGGTGCTCATTCTCAGGGTGCTAGGGGCTCAGTACTCAGGGTGCTTGGTGCTCAGTACTCAGGGTGCTCGGTTCTCAGTACTCAGGGTGCTGGGTGCTCAGTGCTCGGGGTGCTGGGTGCTCAGTGCTCAGGGTGCTGGGTGCTCAGTGCTCGGGGTGCTCGGTGCTCAGTACTCGCGGTGCTGCGTGCTCAGTACTCGGGGTGCTGGGTGCTCAGTGCTCAGGGTGCTGGGTGCTCAGTGCTCGGGGTGCTGGGTGCTCAGTGCTGAGGGTGGTGCTGGGTGCTCAGTACTCAGGGTGCTGGGTGCTCAGTACTAAGTGTGCTGAGTGCTCAGTACTCAGGGTGCTGGGTGCTCAGTACTCAGGGTGCTGGGTGCTCAGTACTCGGGGTGCTGGGTGCTCAGTGCTCAGGGTGCTGGGTGCTCAGTACTCTGGGTGTTGGGTGCTCAGTACTCAGCGTGCTGGGTGCTCCGTGCTCGGGGTGCTGGCTGCTCAGTGCTCAGGGTGCTCTGTGCTCAGTGCTCAGGTTGCTGGGTGCTCAGTACTCAGGGTGCTGGGTGCTTAGTGCTCGGGGTGCTCGGTGCTCAGTACTCAAGGTGCTGGGTGCTCAGTGCTCAGGGTCCTGGGTGCTCAGTCCTCGGGGTGCTCCGTGCTCAGGGTGCTGGGTGCTCAGTGCTCAGGGTCCTGGGTGCTCAGTGCTCGGGGTGCTGGGTGCTGAGTGCTCAGGGTGCTGGGTGCTCAGTGCTCGGGGTGCTCGGTGCTCCGTGCTCAGGGTCCCGGGTGCTCAGTACTCAGGGTGCTGGGTGCTTAGTACTCAGGGTGCTCAGTGCTCAGTACACAGGGTGCTGGGTGCTCAGTGCTCGGGGTGCTGGGTGCTCAGTACTCAGCGTGCTGGGTGCTCAGTACTCAGGGTGCTGGGTGCTCAGTGCTCAGGGTGCTGGGTGCTCAGTGCTCAGGGTGCTGGGTGCTCCGTGCTCGGGGTGCTGGGTTCTCAGTGCTCTGGGTGCTTAGTGCTCAGTACTCAGGGTGCTGGGTGCTCAGTACTCATGGTGCTGGGTGCTCATTCTCAGGGTGCTAGGGGCTCAGTACTCAAGGTGCTGGGTGCTCAGTACTCAGGGTGCTCGGTTCTCATTACTCAGGGTGCTGGGTGCTCATTCTCGGGGTCGTGGGTGCTCAGTGCTCGGGGTGCTGGGTGCTCAGTACTCAGGGTGCTGGGTGCTCAGTACTCAGGGTGCTGGGTGCTCAGTACTCAGGGTGATCTGTTCTCAGTACTCAGGTTGCTGGGTGCTCAGTGCTCGGGGTGCTGGGTGCTCAGTACTAGGGGTGCTCAGTGCTCAGTACTCAGGGTGCTGGGTGCTCAGTACTCAGGGTGCTGGGTGCTCAGTGCTCGAGGTGCTCGGTGCTCAGTACTCGGGGTGCTGGGTGCTCAGTACTCGGGGTGCTGGGTGCTCAGTGCTCAGGGTGCTGGGTGCTCAGTGCTCGGGGTGCTGGGTGCTCAGTGCTGAGGGTGGTGCTGGGTGCTCAGTACTCAGGGTGCTGGGTGCTCAGTGCTCAGGGTGCTGGGTGCTCAGTACTAAGGGTGCTGGGTGCTCAGTACTCATGGTGCTCGGTGCTCAGTACTCAGGGTGCTGGGTGCTCAGTTCTCAGGGTGCTAGGTACTCAGTAATCAGGGTGCTGGGTGCTCAGTACTCAGGGTGCTGGGTGCTCAGTGCTCAGGGTGCTGGGTGCTCAGTGCTCAGGGTGCTGGGTGCTCAGTACTCAGGGTGCTGGGTGCTCAGTGCTCAGGGTGATCGGTGCTCAGTACTCAGGGTGCTCAGTACTCAGCGTGCTGGGTGCTCAGTGCTCAGGGTGCTGGGTGCTCAGTACTCGCGGTGCTGGGTGCTCTGTACTCAGGGTGCTGGATTCTCAGTGCTCGGGGTCCTGGGTGCTCAGTGCTCAGGGTGATCGGTGCTCAGTACTCAGGGTGCTGGGTGCTCAGTGCTCGGGGTGCTGGGTGCTCAGTACTCAGCGTGCTGGGTGCTCAGTACTCAGGGTGCTGGGTGCTCAGTGCTCAGGGTGCTGGGTGCTCAGTGCTCAGGGTGCTGGGAGCTCAGTGATCGGGGTGCTGGGTGCTCAGTACTCAGGGTGCTCAGTGCTCGGGGAGCTTGGTGCTCAGTACTCAGGGTGCTGGGTGCTCAGTTCTCAGTGCTCGGGGTCCTGGGTGCTCCGTGCTCGGGGTGCTGGGTGCTCAGTGCTCTGGGTGCTTAGTGCTCAGTACTCAGGGTGCTGGGTGCTCAGTACTCATGGTGCTGGGTGCTCATTCTCAGGGTGCTAGGGGCTCAGTACTCAGGGTGCTTGGTGCTCAGTACTCAGGGTGCTCGGTTCTCAGTACTCAGGGTGCTGGGTGCTCAGTGCTCGGGGTGCTGGGTGCTCAGTGCTCAGGGTGCTGGGTGCTCAGTGCTCGGGGTGCTCGGTGCTCAGTACTCGCGGTGCTGTGTGCTCAGTACTCGGGGTGCTGGGTGCTCAGTGCTCAGGGTGCTGGGTGCTCAGTGCTCGGGGTGCTGGGTGCTCAGTGCTGAGGGTGGTGCTGGGTGCTCAGTACTCAGGGTGCTGGGTGCTCAGTACTAAGTGTGCTGAGTGCTCAGTACTCAGGGTGCTGGGTGCTCAGTACTCGGGGTGCTCAGTGCTCATGGTGATCGGTGCTCAGTACTCAGGGTGCTGGGTGCTCAGTACTCAGGGTGCTGGGTGCTCAGTGCTCATGGTGATCGGTACTCAGTACTCAGGGTGCTGGGTGCTCAGTGCTCGGGGTGCTGGGTGCTCAGTACTCGGGGTGCTGGGTGCTCAGTGCTCAGGGTGCTGGGTGCTCAGTGCTCGGGGTGCTGGGTGCTCAGTGCTCAGGGTGATCGGTGCTCAGTGATCAGGGTGCTGGGTGTTCAGTCCTCCGGGTGCTCAGTGCTCAGTGTGCTGGGTGCTCAGTACTCAGGGTGCTGGGTGCTCAGTACTCGGGGTGCTGGGTGCTCAGTGCTCTGGGTGCTGGGTGCTCAATACTCTGGGTGTTGGGTGCTCAGTACTCAGGGTGCTGGGTGCTCCGTGCTCGGGGTGCTGGCTGCTCAGTGCTCAGGGTGCTGGGTGCTCAGTGCTCAGGGTGCTGGGTGCTCAGTGCTCAGGGTGCTGGGTGCTCAGTCCTCGGGGTGCTCCGTGCTCAGGGTGCTGGGTGCTCAGTCCTCGGGGTGCTGGGTGCTCAGTACTCAGGGTGCTGGGTGCTCAGTGCTCAGGGTGCTGGGTGCTCAGTGCTCGGGGTGCTGGGTGCTCAGTGCTCAGGGTGATCGGTGCTCAGTGCTCAGGGTGCTGGGTGTTCAGTCCTCCGGGTGCTCAGTGCTCAGGGTGCTGGGTGCTCAGTACTCAGGGTGCTGGGTGCTCAGTACTCGGGGTGCTGGGTGCTCAGTGCTCTGGGTGCTGGGTGCTCAGTACTCTGGGTGTTGGGTGCTCAGTACTCAGGGTGCTGGGTGCTCCGTGCTCGGGGTGCTGGGTGCTCAGTGCTCGGGGTGCTGGGTGCTGAGTGCTCAGGGTGCTGGGTGCTCAGTGCTCGGGGTGCTCCGTGCTCAGGGTCCTGGGTGCTCAGTACTCAGGGTGCTGGGTGCTTAGTACTCAGGGTGCTCAGTGCTCAGTACACAGGGTGCTGGGTGCTCAGTGCTCGGGGTGCTGGGTGCTCAGTGCTCAGTACTCAGGGTGCTGGGTGCTCAGTGCTCGGGGTGCTGGGTGCTCAGTACTCAGCGTGCTGTGTGCTCAGTACTCAGGGTGCTGGGTGCTCAGTGCTCAGGGTGCTGGGTGCTCAGTGCTCAGGGTGCTGGGTGCTCAGTGATCGGAGTGCTGGGTGCTCAGTACTCAGGGTGCTCAGTGCTCGGGGAGCTCGGTGCTCAGTACTCAGGGTGCTGGGTGCTCAGTTCTCAGTGCTCGGGGTCCTGGGTGCTCCGTGCTCGGGGTGCTGGGTTCTCAGTGCTCTGGGTGCTTAGTGCTCTGTACTCAGGGTGCTGGGTGCTCAGTACTCATGGTGCTGGGTGCTCATTCTCAGGGTGCTAGGGGCTCAGTACTCAGGGTGCTGGGTGCTCAGTACTCAGGGTGCTCGGTTCTCAGTACTCAGGGTGCTGGGTGCTCATTCTCGGGGTGCTGGGTGCTCAGTGCTCGGGGTGCTGGGTGCTCAGTACTCAGCGTGCTGGGGGCTCAGTACTCAGGGTGCTGGGTGCTCAGTGCTCGAGGTGCTCGGTGCTCAGTACTCGGGGTGCTGGGTGCTCAGTACTCGGGGTGCTGGGTGCTCAGTGCTCAGGGTGCTGGGTGCTCAGTGCTCGGGGTGCTGGGTGCTCAGTGCTGAGGGTGGTGCTGCGTGCTCAGTACTCAGGGTGCTGGGTGCTCAGTGCTCAGGGTGCTGGGTGCTCAGTACTAAGGGTGCTGGGTGCTCAGTACTCACGGTGCTCGGTGCTCAGTACTCAGGGTGCTGGGTGATCAGTGCTCAGGGTGCTGGTTACTCAGTAATCAGGGTGCTGGGTGCTCAGTACTCAGGGTGCTGGGTGCTCAGTGCTCAGGGTGCTGGGTGCTCAGTGCTCGGGGTGCTGGGTGCTGAGTTCTCAGGGTGCTGGGTGCTCAGTGCTCGGGGTGCTCGGTGCTCAGTGCTCAGGGTCCTGGGTGCTCAGTACTCAGGGTGCTGGGTGCTTAGTACTCAGGGTGCTCAGTGCTCAGTACACAGGGTGCTGGGTGCTCAGTGCTCAGGGTGCTGGGTGCTCAGTGCTCAGTACTCAGGGTGCTGGTTGCTCAGTGCTCGGGGTGCTGGGTGCTCAGTACTCAGCATGCTGGGTGCTCAGTACTCAGGGTGCTGGGTGCTCAGTGCTCAGGGTGCTGGGTGCTCAGTGCTCAGGGTGCTGGGTGCTCAGTTATCGGGGTGCTGGGGGCTCAGTACTCAGGGTGCTCAGTGCTCGGGGAGCTCGGTGCTCAGTATTCAGGGTGCTGGGTGCTCAGTTCTCAGTGCTCGGGGTCCGGGGTGCTCCGTGCTCGGGGTGCTGGGTTCTCAGTGCTCTGGGTGCTTAGTGCTCAGTACTCAGGGTGCTGGGTGCTCAGTATTCATGGTGCTGCGTGCTCATTCTCAGGGTTCTAGGGGCTCAGTACTCAGGGTCCTGGGTGCTCAGTACTCAGGGTGCTCGGTTCTCAGTACTCAGGGTGCTGGGTGCTCATTCTCGGGGTGCTGGGTGCTCAGTGCTCGGGGTGCTGGGTGCTCAGTACTCAGGGTGCTGGGGGCTCAGTACTCAGGGTGCTGGGTGCTCAGTACTCAGGGTGATCTGTTCTCAGTACTCAGGTTGGTGGCTGCTCAGTGCTCGGGGTGCTGGGTGCTCAGTACTCGGGGTGCGCAGTGCTCAGTACTCAGGGTGCTGGGTGCTCAGTACTCAGGGTGCTGGGTGCTCAGTGCTCGAGGTGCTCGGTGCTCAGTACTCGGGGTGCTGGGTGCTCAGTACTCAGGGTGCTGGGTGCTCAGTGCTCAGGGTGCTGGGTGCTCAGTGCTCGGGGTGCTGGGTGCTCAGTGCTGAGGGTGGTGCTGGGTGCTCAGTACTCAGGGTGCTGGGTGCTCAGTGCTCAGGGTGCTGGGTGCTCAGTACTAAGGGTGCTGGGTGCTCAGTACTCAGGGTGCTCGGTGCTCAGTACTCAGGGTGCTGGGTGCTCAGTGCTCAGGGTGCTGGGTACTCAGTACTCAGGGTGCTGGGTGCTCAGTACTCAGGGTGCTGGGTGCTCAGTGCTCAGGGTGCTGGGTGCTCAGTGCTCAGGCTGCTGGGTGCTCAGTACTCAGGGTGCTGGGTGCTCAGTGCTCATGGTGATCGGTGCTCAGTACTCAGGGTGCTGGGTGCTCAGTGCTCGGGGTGCTGGGTGCTCAGTACACGGGGTGCTGGGTGCTCTGTACTCAGGGTGCTGGGTGCTCAGTGCTCGGGGTCCTAGGTGCTCAGTGCTCAGGGTGATCGGTGCTCAGTACTCAGCGTGCTGGGTGCTCAGTGCTCAGAGTGTTGGGTGCTCAGTACTCAGGGTGCTGGGTGCTCAGTGCTCAGTGCTCAGGGTGCTCAGTGCTCAGGGTGCTCAGTGCTCAGGGTGCTGGGTGCTCAGGGTGCTGGGTGCTCAGTGCTCGGGGTGCTGGTTGCTCAGTGCTCAGTGCTCAGGGTGCTGGGTGCTCAGTGCTCAGTGCTCAGGGTGCTGGGTGTTCAGTACTCAGGGTGCTTGGTGCTCAGTGCTCAGGGTGCTGGGTGCTCAGTCCTCCGGGTGCTCAGTGCTCAGGGTGCTGGGTGCTCAGTACTCAGGGTGCTGGGTGCTCAGTACTCGGGGTGCTGGGTGCTCAGTGCTCAGGTTGCTGGGTGCTCAGTACTCTGGGTGTTGGGTGCTCAGTACTCAGCGTGCTGGGTGCTCCGTGCTCGGGGTGCTGGCTGCTCAGTGCTCAGGGTGCTCTGTGCTCAGTGCTCAGGGTGCTGGGTGCTCAATACTCAGGGTGCTGGGTGCTTAGTGCTCGGGGTGCTCGGTGCTCAGTACTCAAGGTGCTGGGTGCTCAGTGCTCAGGGTGCTGGGTGCTCAGTCCTCGGGGTGCTCCGTGCTCAGGGTGCTGGGTGCTCAGTGCTCAGGGTCCTGGGTGCTCAGTGCTCGGGGTGCTGGGTGCTGAGTGCTCAGGGTGCTGGGTGCTCAGTGCTCGGGGTGCTCGGTGCTCAGTGCTCAGGGTCCCGGGTGCTCAGTACTCAGGGTGCTGGGTGCTTAGTACTCAGGGTGCTCAGTGCTCAGTACACAGGGTGCTGGGTGCTCAGTGCTCGGGGTGCTGGGTGCTCAGTACTCAGCGTGCTGGGTGCTCAGTACTCAGGGTGCTGGGTGCTCAGTGCTCAGGGTGCTGGGTGCTCAGTGCTCAGGGTGCTGGGTGCTCCGTGCTCGGGGTGCTGGGTGCTCAGTGCTCAGGGTGCTGGGTGCTCAGTGCTCGGGGTGCTGGGTGCTCAGTGCTCAGGGTGATCGGTGCTCAGTGATCAGGGTGCTGGGTGTTCAGTCCTCCGGGTGCTCAGTGCTCAGTGTGCTGGGTGCTCAGTACTCAGGGTGCTGGGTGCTCAGTACTCGGGGTGCTGGGTGCTCAGTGCTCTGGGTGCTGGGTGCTCAATACTCTGGGTGTTGGGTGCTCAGTACTCAGGGTGCTGGGTGCTCCGTGCTCGGGGTGCTGGCTGCTCAGTGCTCAGGGTGCTGGGTGCTCAGTGCTCAGGGTGCTGGGTGCTCAGTGCTCAGGGTGCTGGGTGCTCAGTCCTCGGGGTGCTCCGTGCTCAGGGTGCTGGGTGCTCAGTCCTCGGGGTGCTGGGTGCTCAGTACTCAGGGTGCTGGGTGCTCAGTGCTCAGGGTGCTGGGTGCTCAGTGCTCGGGGTGCTGGGTGCTCAGTGCTCAGGGTGATCGGTGCTCAGTGCTCAGGGTGCTGGGTGTTCAGTCCTCCGGGTGCTCAGTGCTCAGGGTGCTGGGTGCTCAGTACTCAGGGTGCTGGGTGCTCAGTACTCGGGGTGCTGGGTGCTCAGTGCTCTGGGTGCTGGGTGCTCAGTACTCTGGGTGTTGGGTGCTCAGTACTCAGGGTGCTGGGTGCTCCGTGCTCGGGGTGCTGGGTGCTCAGTGCTCGGGGTGCTGGGTGCTGAGTGCTCAGGGTGCTGGGTGCTCAGTGCTCGGGGTGCTCCGTGCTCAGGGTCCTGGGTGCTCAGTACTCAGGGTGCTGGGTGCTTAGTACTCAGGGTGCTCAGTGCTCAGTACACAGGGTGCTGGGTGCTCAGTGCTCGGGGTGCTGGGTGCTCAGTGCTCAGTACTCAGGGTGCTGGGTGCTCAGTGCTCGGGGTGCTGGGTGCTCAGTACTCAGCGTGCTGTGTGCTCAGTACTCAGGGTGCTGGGTGCTCAGTGCTCAGGGTGCTGGGTGCTCAGTGCTCAGGGTGCTGGGTGCTCAGTGATCGGAGTGCTGGGTGCTCAGTACTCAGGGTGCTCAGTGCTCGGGGAGCTCGGTGCTCAGTACTCAGGGTGCTGGGTGCTCAGTTCTCAGTGCTCGGGGTCCTGGGTGCTCCGTGCTCGGGGTGCTGGGTTCTCAGTGCTCTGGGTGCTTAGTGCTCTGTACTCAGGGTGCTGGGTGCTCAGTACTCATGGTGCTGGGTGCTCATTCTCAGGGTGCTAGGGGCTCAGTACTCAGGGTGCTGGGTGCTCAGTACTCAGGGTGCTCGGTTCTCAGTACTCAGGGTGCTGGGTGCTCATTCTCGGGGTGCTGGGTGCTCAGTGCTCGGGGTGCTGGGTGCTCAGTACTCAGCGTGCTGGGGGCTCAGTACTCAGGGTGCTGGGTGCTCAGTGCTCGAGGTGCTCGGTGCTCAGTACTCGGGGTGCTGGGTGCTCAGTACTCGGGGTGCTGGGTGCTCAGTGCTCAGGGTGCTGGGTGCTCAGTGCTCGGGGTGCTGGGTGCTCAGTGCTGAGGGTGGTGCTGCGTGCTCAGTACTCAGGGTGCTGGGTGCTCAGTGCTCAGGGTGCTGGGTGCTCAGTACTAAGGGTGCTGGGTGCTCAGTACTCACGGTGCTCGGTGCTCAGTACTCAGGGTGCTGGGTGATCAGTGCTCAGGGTGCTGGTTACTCAGTAATCAGGGTGCTGGGTGCTCAGTACTCAGGGTGCTGGGTGCTCAGTGCTCAGGGTGCTGGGTGCTCAGTGCTCGGGGTGCTGGGTGCTGAGTTCTCAGGGTGCTGGGTGCTCAGTGCTCGGGGTGCTCGGTGCTCAGTGCTCAGGGTCCTGGGTGCTCAGTACTCAGGGTGCTGGGTGCTTAGTACTCAGGGTGCTCAGTGCTCAGTACACAGGGTGCTGGGTGCTCAGTGCTCAGGGTGCTGGGTGCTCAGTGCTCAGTACTCAGGGTGCTGGTTGCTCAGTGCTCGGGGTGCTGGGTGCTCAGTACTCAGCATGCTGGGTGCTCAGTACTCAGGGTGCTGGGTGCTCAGTGCTCAGGGTGCTGGGTGCTCAGTGCTCAGGGTGCTGGGTGCTCAGTTATCGGGGTGCTGGGGGCTCAGTACTCAGGGTGCTCAGTGCTCGGGGAGCTCGGTGCTCAGTATTCAGGGTGCTGGGTGCTCAGTTCTCAGTGCTCGGGGTCCGGGGTGCTCCGTGCTCGGGGTGCTGGGTTCTCAGTGCTCTGGGTGCTTAGTGCTCAGTACTCAGGGTGCTGGGTGCTCAGTATTCATGGTGCTGCGTGCTCATTCTCAGGGTTCTAGGGGCTCAGTACTCAGGGTCCTGGGTGCTCAGTACTCAGGGTGCTCGGTTCTCAGTACTCAGGGTGCTGGGTGCTCATTCTCGGGGTGCTGGGTGCTCAGTGCTCGGGGTGCTGGGTGCTCAGTACTCAGGGTGCTGGGGGCTCAGTACTCAGGGTGCTGGGTGCTCAGTACTCAGGGTGATCTGTTCTCAGTACTCAGGTTGGTGGCTGCTCAGTGCTCGGGGTGCTGGGTGCTCAGTACTCGGGGTGCGCAGTGCTCAGTACTCAGGGTGCTGGGTGCTCAGTACTCAGGGTGCTGGGTGCTCAGTGCTCGAGGTGCTCGGTGCTCAGTACTCGGGGTGCTGGGTGCTCAGTACTCAGGGTGCTGGGTGCTCAGTGCTCAGGGTGCTGGGTGCTCAGTGCTCGGGGTGCTGGGTGCTCAGTGCTGAGGGTGGTGCTGGGTGCTCAGTACTCATGGTGCTGGGTGCTCACTGCTCAGGGTGCTGGGTGCTCAGTACTAAGGGTGCTGGGTGCTCAGTACTCAGGGTGCTCGGTGCTCAGTACTCAGGGTGCTGGGTGCTCAGTGCTCAGGGTGCTGGGTACTCAGTACTCAGGGTGCTGGGTGCTCAGTACTCAGGGTGCTGGGTGCTCAGTGCTCAGGGTGCTGGGTGCTCAGTGCTCAGGCTGCTGGGTGCTCAGTACTCAGGGTGCTGGGTGCTCAGTGCTCATGGTGAACGGTGCTCAGTACTCAGGGTGCTGGGTGCTCAGTGCTCGGGGTGCTGGGTGCTCAGTACACGGGGTGCTGGGTGCTCTGTACTCAGGGTGCTGGGTGCTCAGTGCTCGGGGTCCTAGGTGCTCAGTGCTCAGGGTGATCGGTGCTCAGTACTCAGCGTGCTGGGTGCTCAGTGCTCAGAGTGTTGGGTGCTCAGTACTCAGGGTGCTGGGTGCTCAGTGCTCAGTGCTCAGGGTGCTCAGTGCTCAGGGTGCTCAGTGCTCAGGGTGCTGGGTGCTCAGGGTGCTGGGTGCTCAGTGCTCGGGGTGCTGGTTGCTCAGTGCTCAGTGCTCAGGGTGCTGGGTGCTCAGTGCTCAGTGCTCAGGGTGCTGGGTGTTCAGTACTCAGGGTGCTTGGTGCTCAGTGCTCAGGGTGCTGGGTGCTCAGTCCTCCGGGTGCTCAGTGCTCAGGGTGCTGGGTGCTCAGTACTCAGGGTGCTGGGTGCTCAGTACTCGGGGTGCTGGGTGCTCAGTGCTCAGGTTGCTGGGTGCTCAGTACTCTGGGTGTTGGGTGCTCAGTACTCAGCGTGCTGGGTGCTCCGTGCTCGGGGTGCTGGCTGCTCAGTGCTCAGGGTGCTCTGTGCTCAGTGCTCAGGGTGCTGGGTGCTCAATACTCAGGGTGCTGGGTGCTTAGTGCTCGGGGTGCTCGGTGCTCAGTACTCAAGGTGCTGGGTGCTCAGTGCTCAGGGTGCTGGGTGCTCAGTCCTCGGGGTGCTCCGTGCTCAGGGTGCTGGGTGCTCAGTGCTCAGGGTGCTGGGTGCTCAGTGCTCGGGGTGCTCGGTGCTCAGTGCTCAGGGTCCCGGGTGCTCAGTACTCAGGGTGCTGGGTGCTTAGTACTCAGGGTGCTCAGTGCTCAGTACACAGGGTGCTGGGTGCTCAGTGCTCGGGGTGCTGGGTGCTCAGTACTCAGCGTGCTGGGTGCTCAGTACTCAGGGTGCTGGGTGCTCAGTGCTCAGGGTGCTGGGTGCTCAGTGCTCAGGGTGCTGGGTGCTCCGTGCTCGGGGTGCTGGGTTCTCAGTGCTCTGGGTGCTTAGTGCTCAGTACTCAGGGTGCTGGGTGCTCAGTACTCATGGTGCTGGGTGCTCATTCTCAGGGTGCTAGGGGCTCAGTACTCAAGGTGCTGGGTGCTCAGTACTCAGGGTGCTCGGTTCTCAGTACTCAGGGTGCTGGGTGCTCATTCTCGGGGTGTTGGGTGCTCAGTGCTCGGGGTGCTGGGTGCTCAGTACTCAGGGTGCTGGGTGCTCAGTACTCAGGGTGATCTGTTCTCAGTACTCAGGTTGCTGGGTGCTCAGTGCTCGGGGTGCTGGGTGCTCAGTACTAGGGGTGCTCAGTGCTCAGTACTCAGGGTGCTTGGTGCTCAGTACTCAGGGTGCTGGGTGCTCAGTGCTCGAGGTGCTCGGTGCTCAGTACTCGGGGTGCTGGGTGCTCAGTACTCGGGGTGCTGGGTGCTCAGTGCTCAGGGTGCTGGGTGCTCAGTGCTCGGGGTGCTGGGTGCTCAGTGCTGAGGGTGGTGCTGGGTGCTCAGTACTCAGGGTGCTGGGTGCTCAGTGCTCAGGGTGCTGGGTGCTCAGTACTAAGGGTGCTGGGTGCTCAGTGCTGAGGGTGGTGCTGGGTGCTCTGTACTCAGGGTGCTGGGTTCTCAGTGCTCGGGGTCCTGGGTGCTCAGTGCTCAGGGTGATCGGTGCTCAGTACTCAGGGTGCTGGGTGCTCAGTGCTCGGGGTGCTGGGTGCTCAGTACTCAGCGTGCTGGGTGCTCAGTGCTCGGGGTGCTGGGTGCTCAGTACTCAGCGTGCTGGGTGCTCAGTACTCAGGGTGCTGGGTGCTCAGTGCTCAGGGTGCTGGGTGCTCAGTGCTCAGGGTGCTGGGTGCTCCGTGCTCGGGGTGCTGGGTTCTCAGTGCTCTGGGTGCTTAGTGCTCAGTACTCAGGGTGCTGGGTGCTCAGTACTCATGGTGCTGGGTGCTCATTCTCAGGGTGCTAGGGGCTCAGTACTCAAGGTGCTGGGTGCTCAGTACTCAGGGTGCTCGGTTCTCATTACTCAGGGTGCTGGGTGCTCATTCTCGGGGTCGTGGGTGCTCAGTGCTCGGGGTGCTGGGTGCTCAGTACTCAGGGTGCTGGGTGCTCAGTACTCAGGGTGCTGGGTGCTCAGTACTCAGGGTGATCTGTTCTCAGTACTCAGGTTGCTGGGTGCTCAGTGCTCGGGGTGCTGGGTGCTCAGTACTAGGGGTGCTCAGTGCTCAGTACTCAGGGTGCTGGGTGCTCAGTACTCAGGGTGCTGGGTGCTCAGTGCTCGAGGTGCTCGGTGCTCAGTACTCGGGGTGCTGGGTGCTCAGTACTCGGGGTGCTGGGTGCTCAGTGCTCAGGGTGCTGGGTGCTCAGTGCTCGGGGTGCTGGGTGCTCAGTGCTGAGGGTGGTGCTGGGTGCTCAGTACTCAGGGTGCTGGGTGCTCAGTGCTCAGGGTGCTGGGTGCTCAGTACTAAGGGTGCTGGGTGCTCAGTACTCATGGTGCTCGGTGCTCAGTACTCAGGGTGCTGGGTGCTCAGTTCTCAGGGTGCTAGGTACTCAGTAATCAGGGTGCTGGGTGCTCAGTACTCAGGGTGCTGGGTGCTCAGTGCTCAGGGTGCTGGGTGCTCAGTGCTCAGGGTGCTGGGTGCTCAGTACTCAGGGTGCTGGGTGCTCAGTGCTCAGGGTGATCGGTGCTCAGTACTCAGGGTGCTCAGTACTCAGCGTGCTGGGTGCTCAGTGCTCAGGGTGCTGGGTGCTCAGTACTCGCGGTGCTGGGTGCTCTGTACTCAGGGTGCTGGATTCTCAGTGCTCGGGGTCCTGGGTGCTCAGTGCTCAGGGTGATCGGTGCTCAGTACTCAGGGTGCTGGGTGCTCAGTGCTCGGGGTGCTGGGTGCTCAGTACTCAGCGTGCTGGGTGCTCAGTACTCAGGGTGCTGGGTGCTCAGTGCTCAGGGTGCTGGGTGCTCAGTGCTCAGGGTGCTGGGAGCTCAGTGATCGGGGTGCTGGGTGCTCAGTACTCAGGGTGCTCAGTGCTCGGGGAGCTTGGTGCTCAGTACTCAGGGTGCTGGGTGCTCAGTTCTCAGTGCTCGGGGTCCTGGGTGCTCCGTGCTCGGGGTGCTGGGTGCTCAGTGCTCTGGGTGCTTAGTGCTCAGTACTCAGGGTGCTGGGTGCTCAGTACTCATGGTGCTGGGTGCTCATTCTCAGGGTGCTAGGGGCTCAGTACTCAGGGTGCTTGGTGCTCAGTACTCAGGGTGCTCGGTTCTCAGTACTCAGGGTGCTGGGTGCTCAGTGCTCGGGGTGCTGGGTGCTCAGTGCTCAGGGTGCTGGGTGCTCAGTGCTCGGGGTGCTCGGTGCTCAGTACTCGCGGTGCTGGGTGCTCAGTACTCGGGGTGCTGGGTGCTCAGTGCTCAGGGTGCTGGGTGCTCAGTGCTCGGGGTGCTGGGTGCTCAGTGCTGAGGGTGGTGCTGGGTGCTCAGTACTCAGGGTGCTGGGTGCTCAGTACTAAGTGTGCTGAGTGCTCAGTACTCAGGGTGCTGGGTGCTCAGTACTCGGGGTGCTCAGTGCTCATGGTGATCGGTGCTCAGTACTCAGGGTGCTGGGTGCTCAGTACTCAGGGTGCTGGGTGCTCAGTGCTCATGGTGATCGGTACTCAGTACTCAGGGTGCTGGGTGCTCAGTGCTCGGGGTGCTGGGTGCTCAGTACTCGGGGTGCTGGGTGCTCAGTGCTCAGGGTGCTGGGTGCTCAGTGCTCGGGGTGCTGGGTGCTCAGTGCTCAGGGTGATCGGTGCTCAGTGATCAGGGTGCTGGGTGTTCAGTCCTCCGGGTGCTCAGTGCTCAGTGTGCTGGGTGCTCAGTACTCAGGGTGCTGGGTGCTCAGTACTCGGGGTGCTGGGTGCTCAGTGCTCTGGGTGCTGGGTGCTCAATACTCTGGGTGTTGGGTGCTCAGTACTCAGGGTGCTGGGTGCTCCGTGCTCGGGGTGCTGGCTGCTCAGTGCTCAGGGTGCTGGGTGCTCAGTGCTCAGGGTGCTGGGTGCTCAGTGCTCAGGGTGCTGGGTGCTCAGTCCTCGGGGTGCTCCGTGCTCAGGGTGCTGGGTGCTCAGTCCTCGGGGTGCTGGGTGCTCAGTACTCAGGGTGCTGGGTGCTCAGTGCTCAGGGTGCTGGGTGCTCAGTGCTCGGGGTGCTGGGTGCTCAGTGCTCAGGGTGATCGGTGCTCAGTGCTCAGGGTGCTGGGTGTTCAGTCCTCCGGGTGCTCAGTGCTCAGGGTGCTGGGTGCTCAGTACTCAGGGTGCTGGGTGCTCAGTACTCGGGGTGCTGGGTGCTCAGTGCTCTGGGTGCTGGGTGCTCAGTACTCTGGGTGTTGGGTGCTCAGTACTCAGGGTGCTGGGTGCTCCGTGCTCGGGGTGCTGGGTGCTCAGTGCTCGGGGTGCTGGGTGCTGAGTGCTCAGGGTGCTGGGTGCTCAGTGCTCGGGGTGCTCCGTGCTCAGGGTCCTGGGTGCTCAGTACTCAGGGTGCTGGGTGCTTAGTACTCAGGGTGCTCAGTGCTCAGTACACAGGGTGCTGGGTGCTCAGTGCTCGGGGTGCTGGGTGCTCAGTGCTCAGTACTCAGGGTGCTGGGTGCTCAGTGCTCGGGGTGCTGGGTGCTCAGTACTCAGCGTGCTGTGTGCTCAGTACTCAGGGTGCTGGGTGCTCAGTGCTCAGGGTGCTGGGTGCTCAGTGCTCAGGGTGCTGGGTGCTCAGTGATCGGAGTGCTGGGTGCTCAGTACTCAGGGTGCTCAGTGCTCGGGGAGCTCGGTGCTCAGTACTCAGGGTGCTGGGTGCTCAGTTCTCAGTGCTCGGGGTCCTGGGTGCTCCGTGCTCGGGGTGCTGGGTTCTCAGTGCTCTGGGTGCTTAGTGCTCTGTTCTCAGGGTGCTGGGTGCTCAGTACTCATGGTGCTGGGTGCTCATTCTCAGGGTGCTAGGGGCTCAGTACTCAGGGTGCTGGGTGCTCAGTACTCAGGGTGCTCGGTTCTCAGTACTCAGGGTGCTGGGTGCTCATTCTCGGGGTGCTGGGTGCTCAGTGCTCGGGGTGCTGGGTGCTCAGTACTCAGCGTGCTGGGGGCTCAGTACTCAGGGTGCTGGGTGCTCAGTGCTCGAGGTGCTCGGTGCTCAGTACTCGGGGTGCTGGGTGCTCAGTACTCGGGGTGCTGGGTGCTCAGTGCTCAGGGTGCTGGGTGCTCAGTGCTCGGGGTGCTGGGTGCTCAGTGCTGAGGGTGGTGCTGCGTGCTCAGTACTCAGGGTGCTGGGTGCTCAGTGCTCAGGGTGCTGGGTGCTCAGTACTAAGGGTGCTGGGTGCTCAGTACTCACGGTGCTCGGTGCTCAGTACTCAGGGTGCTGGGTGATCAGTGCTCAGGGTGCTGGTTACTCAGTAATCAGGGTGCTGGGTGCTCAGTACTCAGGGTGCTGGGTGCTCAGTGCTCAGGGTGCTGGGTGCTCAGTGCTCGGGGTGCTGGGTGCTGAGTTCTCAGGGTGCTGGGTGCTCAGTGCTCGGGGTGCTCGGTGCTCAGTGCTCAGGGTCCTGGGTGCTCAGTACTCAGGGTGCTGGGTGCTTAGTACTCAGGGTGCTCAGTGCTCAGTACACAGGGTGCTGGGTGCTCAGTGCTCAGGGTGCTGGGTGCTCAGTGCTCAGTACTCAGGGTGCTGGTTGCTCAGTGCTCGGGGTGCTGGGTGCTCAGTACTCAGCATGCTGGGTGCTCAGTACTCAGGGTGCTGGGTGCTCAGTGCTCAGGGTGCTGGGTGCTCAGTGCTCAGGGTGCTGGGTGCTCAGTTATCGGGGTGCTGGGGGCTCAGTACTCAGGGTGCTCAGTGCTCGGGGAGCTCGGTGCTCAGTATTCAGGGTGCTGGGTGCTCAGTTCTCAGTGCTCGGGGTCCGGGGTGCTCCGTGCTCGGGGTGCTGGGTTCTCAGTGCTCTGGGTGCTTAGTGCTCAGTACTCAGGGTGCTGGGTGCTCAGTATTCATGGTGCTGCGTGCTCATTCTCAGGGTTCTAGGGGCTCAGTACTCAGGGTCCTGGGTGCTCAGTACTCAGGGTGCTCGGTTCTCAGTACTCAGGGTGCTGGGTGCTCATTCTCGGGGTGCTGGGTGCTCAGTGCTCGGGGTGCTGGGTGCTCAGTACTCAGGGTGCTGGGGGCTCAGTACTCAGGGTGCTGGGTGCTCAGTACTCAGGGTGATCTGTTCTCAGTACTCAGGTTGGTGGCTGCTCAGTGCTCGGGGTGCTGGGTGCTCAGTACTCGGGGTGCGCAGTGCTCAGTACTCAGGGTGCTGGGTGCTCAGTACTCAGGGTGCTGGGTGCTCAGTGCTCGAGGTGCTCGGTGCTCAGTACTCGGGGTGCTGGGTGCTCAGTACTCAGGGTGCTGGGTGCTCAGTGCTCAGGGTGCTGGGTGCTCAGTGCTCGGGGTGCTGGGTGCTCAGTGCTGAGGGTGGTGCTGGGTGCTCAGTACTCAGGGTGCTGGGTGCTCAGTGCTCAGGGTGCTGGGTGCTCAGTACTAAGGGTGCTGGGTGCTCAGTACTCAGGGTGCTCGGTGCTCAGTACTCAGGGTGCTGGGTGCTCAGTGCTCAGGGTGCTGGGTACTCAGTACTCAGGGTGCTGGGTGCTCAGTACTCAGGGTGCTGGGTGCTCAGTGCTCAGGGTGCTGGGTGCTCAGTGCTCAGGCTGCTGGGTGCTCAGTACTCAGGGTGCTGGGTGCTCAGTGCTCATGGTGATCGGTGCTCAGTACTCAGGGTGCTGGGTGCTCAGTGCTCGGGGTGCTGGGTGCTCAGTACACGGGGTGCTGGGTGCTCTGTACTCAGGGTGCTGGGTGCTCAGTGCTCGGGGTCCTAGGTGCTCAGTGCTCAGGGTGATCGGTGCTCAGTACTCAGCGTGCTGGGTGCTCAGTGCTCAGAGTGTTGGGTGCTCAGTACTCAGGGTGCTGGGTGCTCAGTGCTCAGTGCTCAGGGTGCTCAGTGCTCAGGGTGCTCAGTGCTCAGGGTGCTGGGTGCTCAGGGTGCTGGGTGCTCAGTGCTCGGGGTGCTGGTTGCTCAGTGCTCAGTGCTCAGGGTGCTGGGTGCTCAGTGCTCAGTGCTCAGGGTGCTGGGTGTTCAGTACTCAGGGTGCTTGGTGCTCAGTGCTCAGGGTGCTGGGTGCTCAGTCCTCCGGGTGCTCAGTGCTCAGGGTGCTGGGTGCTCAGTACTCAGGGTGCTGGGTGCTCAGTACTCGGGGTGCTGGGTGCTCAGTGCTCAGGTTGCTGGGTGCTCAGTACTCTGGGTGTTGGGTGCTCAGTACTCAGCGTGCTGGGTGCTCCGTGCTCGGGGTGCTGGCTGCTCAGTGCTCAGGGTGCTCTGTGCTCAGTGCTCAGGGTGCTGGGTGCTCAATACTCAGGGTGCTGGGTGCTTAGTGCTCGGGGTGCTCGGTGCTCAGTACTCAAGGTGCTGGGTGCTCAGTGCTCAGGGTGCTGGGTGCTCAGTCCTCGGGGTGCTCCGTGCTCAGGGTGCTGGGTGCTCAGTGCTCAGGGTCCTGGGTGCTCAGTGCTCGGGGTGCTGGGTGCTGAGTGCTCAGGGTGCTGGGTGCTCAGTGCTCGGGGTGCTCGGTGCTCAGTGCTCAGGGTCCCGGGTGCTCAGTACTCAGGGTGCTGGGTGCTTAGTACTCAGGGTGCTCAGTGCTCAGTACACAGGGTGCTGGGTGCTCAGTGCTCGGGGTGCTGGGTGCTCAGTACTCAGCGTGCTGGGTGCTCAGTACTCAGGGTGCTGGGTGCTCAGTGCTCAGGGTGCTGGGTGCTCAGTGCTCAGGGTGCTGGGTGCTCCGTGCTCGGGGTGCTGGGTTCTCAGTGCTCTGGGTGCTTAGTGCTCAGTACTCAGGGTGCTGGGTGCTCAGTACTCATGGTGCTGGGTGCTCATTCTCAGGGTGCTAGGGGCTCAGTACTCAAGGTGCTGGGTGCTCAGTACTCAGGGTGCTCGGTTGTCAGTACTCAGGGTGCTGGGTGCTCATTCTCAGGGTGTTGGGTGCTCAGTGCTCGGGGTGCTGGGTGCTCAGTACTCAGGGTGCTGGGTGCTCAGTACTCAGGGTGATCTGTTCTCAGTACTCAGGTTGCTGGGTGCTCAGTGCTCGGGGTGCTGGGTGCTCAGTACTAGGGGTGCTCAGTGCTCAGTACTCAGGGTGCTTGGTGCTCAGTACTCAGGGTGCTGGGTGCTCAGTGCTCGAGGTGCTCGGTGCTCAGTACTCGGGGTGCTGGGTGCTCAGTACTCGGGGTGCTGGGTGCTCAGTGCTCAGGGTGCTGGGTGCTCAGTGCTCGGGGTGCTGGGTGCTCAGTGCTGAGGGTGGTGCTGGGTGCTCAGTACTCAGGGTGCTGGGTGCTCAGTGCTCAGGGTGCTGGGTGCTCAGTACTAAGGGTGCTGGGTGCTCAGTGCTGAGGGTGGTGCTGGGTGCTCTGTACTCAGGGTGCTGGGTTCTCAGTGCTCGGGGTCCTGGGTGCTCAGTGCTCAGGGTGATCGGTGCTCAGTACTCAGGGTGCTGGGTGCTCAGTGCTCGGGGTGCTGGGTGCTCAGTACTCAGAGTGCTGGGTGCTCAGTACTCAGGGTGCTGGGTGCTCAGTGCTCAGGGTGCTGGGTGCTCAGTGCTCAGGGTGCTGGGTGCTCAGTGCTCAGGGTGCTGGGTGCTCAGTGCTCGGGGTGCTCGGTGCTCAGTGCTCAGGGTCCTGGGTGCTCAGTACTCAGGGTGCTGGGTGCTTAGTACTCAGGGTGCTCAGTGCTCAGTACACAGGGTGCTGGGTGCTCAGTGCTCAGGGTGCTGGGTGCTCAGTGCTCAGTACTCAGGGTGCTGGTTGCTCAGTGCTCGGGGTGCTGGGTGCTCAGTACTCAGCATGCTGGGTGCTCAGTACTCAGGGTGCTGGGTGCTCAGTGCTCAGGGTGCTGGGTGCTCAGTGCTCAGGGTGCTGGGTGCTCAGTTATCGGGGTGCTGGGGGCTCAGTACTCAGGGTGCTCAGTGCTCGGGGAGCTCGGTGCTCAGTATTCAGGGTGCTGGGTGCTCAGTTCTCAGTGCTCGGGGTCCGGGGTGCTCCGTGCTCGGGGTGCTGGGTTCTCAGTGCTCTGGGTGCTTAGTGCTCAGTACTCAGGGTGCTGGGTGCTCAGTATTCATGGTGCTGCGTGCTCATTCTCAGGGTTCTAGGGGCTCAGTACTCAGGGTCCTGGGTGCTCAGTACTCAGGGTGCTCGGTTCTCAGTACTCAGGGTGCTGGGTGCTCATTCTCGGGGTGCTGGGTGCTCAGTGCTCGGGGTGCTGGGTGCTCAGTACTCAGGGTGCTGGGGGCTCAGTACTCAGGGTGCTGGGTGCTCAGTACTCAGGGTGATCTGTTCTCAGTACTCAGGTTGGTGGCTGCTCAGTGCTCGGGGTGCTGGGTGCTCAGTACTCGGGGTGCGCAGTGCTCAGTACTCAGGGTGCTGGGTGCTCAGTACTCAGGGTGCTGGGTGCTCAGTGCTCGAGGTGCTCGGTGCTCAGTACTCGGGGTGCTGGGTGCTCAGTACTCAGGGTGCTGGGTGCTCAGTGCTCAGGGTGCTGGGTGCTCAGTGCTCGGGGTGCTGGGTGCTCAGTGCTGAGGGTGGTGCTGGGTGCTCAGTACTCAGGGTGCTGGGTGCTCAGTGCTCAGGGTGCTGGGTGCTCAGTACTAAGGGTGCTGGGTGCTCAGTACTCAGGGTGCTCGGTGCACAGTACTCAGGGTGCTGGGTGCTCAGTGCTCAGGGTGCTGGGTACTCAGTACTCAGGGTGCTGGGTGCTCAGTACTCAGGGTGCTGGGTGCTCAGTGCTCAGGGTGCTGGGTGCTCAGTGCTCAGGCTGCTGGGTGCTCAGTACTCAGGGTGCTGGGTGCTCAGTGCTCATGGTGATCGGTGCTCAGTACTCAGGGTGCTGGGTGCTCAGTGCTCGGGGTGCTGGGTGCTCAGTACACGGGGTGCTGGGTGCTCTGTACTCAGGGTGCTGGGTGCTCAGTGCTCGGGGTCCTAGGTGCTCAGTGCTCAGGGTGATCGGTGCTCAGTACTCAGCGTGCTGGGTGCTCAGTGCTCAGAGTGTTGGGTGCTCAGTACTCAGGGTGCTGGGTGCTCAGTGCTCAGTGCTCAGGGTGCTCAGTGCTCAGGGTGCTCAGTGCTCAGGGTGCTGGGTGCTCAGGGTGCTGGGTGCTCAGTGCTCGGGGTGCTGGTTGCTCAGTGCTCAGTGCTCAGGGTGCTGGGTGCTCAGTGCTCAGTGCTCAGGGTGCTGGGTGTTCAGTACTCAGGGTGCTTGGTGCTCAGTGCTCAGGGTGCTGGGTGCTCAGTCCTCCGGGTGCTCAGTGCTCAGGGTGCTGGGTGCTCAGTACTCAGGGTGCTGGGTGCTCAGTACTCGGGGTGCTGGGTGCTCAGTGCTCAGGTTGCTGGGTGCTCAGTACTCTGGGTGTTGGGTGCTCAGTACTCAGCGTGCTGGGTGCTCCGTGCTCGGGGTGCTGGCTGCTCAGTGCTCAGGGTGCTCTGTGCTCAGTGCTCAGGGTGCTGGGTGCTCAATACTCAGGGTGCTGGGTGCTTAGTGCTCGGGGTGCTCGGTGCTCAGTACTCAAGGTGCTGGGTGCTCAGTGCTCAGGGTGCTGGGTGCTCAGTCCTCGGGGTGCTCCGTGCTCAGGGTGCTGGGTGCTCAGTGCTCAGGGTCCTGGGTGCTCAGTGCTCGGGGTGCTGGGTGCTGAGTGCTCAGGGTGCTGGGTGCTCAGTGCTCGGGGTGCTCGGTGCTCAGTGCTCAGGGTCCCGGGTGCTCAGTACTCAGGGTGCTGGGTGCTTAGTACTCAGGGTGCTCAGTGCTCAGTACACAGGGTGCTGGGTGCTCAGTGCTCGGGGTGCTGGGTGCTCAGTACTCAGCGTGCTGGGTGCTCAGTACTCAGGGTGCTGGGTGCTCAGTGCTCAGGGTGCTGGGTGCTCAGTGCTCAGGGTGCTGGGTGCTCCGTGCTCGGGGTGCTGGGTTCTCAGTGCTCTGGGTGCTTAGTGCTCAGTACTCAGGGTGCTGGGTGCTCAGTACTCATGGTGCTGGGTGCTCATTCTCAGGGTGCTAGGGGCTCAGTACTCAAGGTGCTGGGTGCTCAGTACTCAGGGTGCTCGGTTCTCAGTACTCAGGGTGCTGGGTGCTCATTCTCAGGGTGTTGGGTGCTCAGTGCTCGGGGTGCTGGGTGCTCAGTACTCAGGGTGCTGGGTGCTCAGTACTCAGGGTGATCTGTTCTCAGTACTCAGGTTGCTGGGTGCTCAGTGCTCGGGGTGCTGGGTGCTCAGTACTAGGGGTGCTCAGTGCTCAGTACTCAGGGTGCTTGGTGCTCAGTACTCAGGGTGCTGGGTGCTCAGTGCTCGAGGTGCTCGGTGCTCAGTACTCGGGGTGCTGGGTGCTCAGTACTCGGGGTGCTGGGTGCTCAGTGCTCAGGGTGCTGGGTGCTCAGTGCTCGGGGTGCTGGGTGCTCAGTGCTGAGGGTGGTGCTGGGTGCTCAGTACTCAGGGTGCTGGGTGCTCAGTGCTCAGGGTGCTGGGTGCTCAGTACTAAGGGTGCTGGGTGCTCAGTGCTGAGGGTGGTGCTGGGTGCTCTGTACTCAGGGTGCTGGGTTCTCAGTGCTCGGGGTCCTGGGTGCTCAGTGCTCAGGGTGATCGGTGCTCAGTACTCAGGGTGCTGGGTGCTCAGTGCTCGGGGTGCTGGGTGCTCAGTACTCAGCGTGCTGGGTGCTCAGTACTCAGGGTGCTGGGTGCTCAGTGCTCAGGGTGCTGGGTGCTCAGTGCTCAGGGTGCTGGGTGCTCAGTGCTCAGGGTGCTGGGTGCTCAGTGCTCGGGGTGCTCGGTGCTCAGTACTCGCGGTGCTGGGTGCTCAGTACTCGGGGTGCTCGGTGCTCAGTACTCGCGGTGCTGGGTGCTCAGTACTCGGGGTGCTGGGTGCTCAGTGCTCAGGGTGCTGGGTGCTCAGTGCTCGGGGTGCTGGGTGCTCAGTGCTCAGGGTGCTGGGTGCTCAGTGCTCAGGGTGCTGGGTGCTCAGTGCTCGGGCTGCTGGGTGCACAGTGCTCAGGGTGCTGGGTGCTCAGTGCTCGGGGTGCTCGGTGCTCAGTACTCGCGGTGCTGGGTGCTCAGTACTCGGGGTGCTGGGTGCTCAGTGCTCAGGGTGCTGGGTGCTCAGTGCTCGGGGTGCTGGGTGCTCAGTGCTGAGGGTGGTGCTGGGTGCTCAGTACTCAGGGTGCTGGGTGCTCAGTACTAAGTGTGCTGAGTGCTCAGTACTCAGGGTACTGGGTGCTCAGTACTCGGGGTGCTCAGTGCTCATGGTGATCGGTGCTCAGTACTCAGGGTGCTGGGTGCTCAGTACTCAGGGTGCTGGGTGCTCAGTGCTCATGGTGATCGGTGCTCAGTACTCAGGGTGCTGGGTGCTCAGTGCTCGGGGTGCTGGGTGCTCAGTACTCGGGGTGCTGGGTGCTCAGTGCTCAGGGTGCTGGGTGCTCAGTGCTCGGGGTGCTGGGTGCTCAGTGCTCAGGGTGATCGGTGCTCAGTGCTCAGGGTGCTGGGTGTTCAGTCCTCCGGGTGCTCAGTGCTCAGGGTGCTGGGTGCTCAGTACTCAGGGTGCTGGGTGCTCAGTACTCGGGGTGCTGGGTGCTCAGTGCTCTGGGTGCTGGGTGCTCAGTACTCTGGGTGTTGGGTGCTCAGTACTCAGGGTGCTGGGTGCTCCGTGCTCGGGGTGCTGGCTGCTCAGTGCTCAGGGTGCTGGGTGCTCAGTGCTCAGGGTGCTGGGTGCTCAGTGCTCAGGGTGCTGGGTGCTCAGTCCTCGGGGTGCTCCGTGCTCAGGGTGCTGGGTGCTCAGTGCTCAGGGTGCTGGGTGCTCAGTGCTCGGGGTGCTGGGTGCTGAGTGCTCAGGGTGCTGGGTGCTCAGTGCTCGGGGTGCTCCGTGCTCAGGGTCCTGGGTGCTCAGTACTCAGGGTGCTGGGTGCTTAGTACTCAGGGTGCTCAGTGCTCAGTACACAGGGTGCTGGGTGCTCAGTGCTCGGGGTGCTGGGTGCTCAGTGCTCAGTACTCAGGGTGCTGGGTGCTCAGTGCTCGGGGTGCTGGGTGCTCAGTACTCAGCGTGCTGTGTGCTCAGTACTCAGGGTGCTGGGTGCTCAGTGCTCAGGGTGCTGGGTGCTCAGTGCTCAGGGTGCTGGGTGCTCAGTGATCGGGGTGCTGGGTGCTCAGTACTCAGGGTGCTCAGTGCTCGGGGAGCTCGGTGCTCAGTACTCAGGGTGCTGGGTGCTCAGTTCTCAGTGCTCGGGGTACTGGGTGCTCCGTGCTCGGGGTGCTGGGTTCTCAGTGCTCTGGGTGCTTAGTGCTCTGTACTCAGGGTGCTGGGTGCTCAGTACTCATGGTTCTGGGTGCTCATTCTCAGGGTGCTAGGGGCTCAGTACTCAGGGTGCTGGGTGCTCAGTACTCAGGGTGCTCGGTTCTCAGTACTCAGGGTGCTGGGTGCTCATTCTCGGGGTGCTGGGTGCTCAGTACTCAGCGTGCTGGGGGCTCAGTACTCAGGGTGCTGGGTGCTCAGTGCTCGAGGTGCTCGGTGCTCAGTACTCGGGGTGCTGGGTGCTCAGTACTCGGGGTGCTGGGTGCTCAGTGCTCAGGGTGCTGGGTGCTCAGTGCTCGGGGTGCTGGGTGCTCAGTGCTGAGGGTGGTGCTGGGTGCTCAGTACTCAGGGTGCTGGGTGCTCAGTGCTCAGGGTGCTGGGTGTTCAGTACTAAGGGTGCTGGGTGCTCAGTACTCAGGGTGCTCGGTGCTCAGTACTCAGGGTGCTGGGTGATCAGTGCTCAGGGTGCTCGGTGCTCAGTGCTCAGGGTGCTGGGTGCTCAGTACTCAGGGTGATGGGTGCTCAGTGCTCAGGGTGATCGGTGCTCAGTACTCAGGGTGCTCAGTACTCAGGGTGCTGGGTGCTCAGTGCTCAGGGTGCTGGGTGCTCAGTACTCGGGGTGCTGGGTGCTCTGTACTCAGGGTGCTGGGTGCTCAGTGCTCGGGGTCCTGGGTGCTCAGTGCTCAGGGTGATCAGTGCTCAGTACTCAGGGTGCTGGGTGCTCAGTGCTCGGGGTGCTGGGTGCTCAGTACTCAGCGTTCTGGGTGCTCAGTAATCAGGGCGCTGGGTGCTCAGTGCTCAGGGTGCTGGGTGCTCAGTGCTCAGGGTGCTGGGTGCTCAGTGATCGGGGTGCTGTGTGCTCAGTACTCAGGGTGCTCAGTGCTCGGGGAGCTCGGTGCTCAGTACTCAGGGTGCTGGGTGCTCAGTTCTCAGTGCTCGGGGTCCTGGGTGCTCCGTGCTCGGGGTGCTGGGTGCTCAGTGCTCTGGGTGCTTAGTGCTCAGTACTCAGGGTGCTGGGTGCTCAGTACTCACGGTGCTGGGTGCTCATTCTCAGGGTGCTAGGGGCTCAGTACTCAGGGTGCTTGGTGCTCAGTACTCTGGGTGCTCGGTTCTCAGTACTCAGGGTGCTGGGTGCTCAGTGCTCGGGATGCTGGGTGCTCAGTGCTCAGGGTGCTGGGTGCTCAGTGCTCGGGGTGCTCGGTGCTCAGTACTCGGGGTGCTGGGTGCTCAGTACTCGGGGTGCTGGGTGCTCAGTGCTCAGGGTGCTGGGTGCTCAGTGCTCGGTGTGCTGGGTGCTCAGTGCTGAGGGTGGTGCTGGGTGCTCAGTACTCAGGGTGCTGGGTGCTCAGTGCTCAGGGTGCTGGGTGCTCAGTACTAAGTGTGCTGGGTGCTCAGTACTCAGGGTGCTCGGTGCTCAGTACTCAGGGTGCTGGGTGCTCAGTGCTCAGGGTGCTGGGTACTCAGTACTCAGGGTGCTGGGTGCTCCGTACTCAGGGTGCTGGGTGCCCAGTGCTCAGGGTGCTGGGTGCTCAGTGCTCAGGGTGCTGGGTGCTCAGTACTCAGGGTGCTGGGTGCTAAGTGCTCATGGTGATCGGTGCTCAGTACTCAGGGTGCTGGGTGCTCAGTACTCAGGGTGCTGGGTGCTCAGTGCTCATGGTGATCGGTGCTCAGTACTCAGTGTGCTGGGTGCTCAGTGCTCGGGGTGCTGGGTGCTCAGTACTCGGGGTGCTGGGTGCTCAGTGCTCAGGGTGCTGGGTGCTCAGGGCTCGGGGTGCTGGGTGCTCAGTGCTCAGGGTGCTGGGTGCTCAGTCCTCCGGGTGCTCAGTGCTCAGGGTGCTGGGTGCTCAGTACTCAGGGTGCTGGGTGCTCAGTACTCGGGGTGCTGGGTGCTCAGTGCTCAGGGTGCTGGGTGCTCAGTACTCTGGGTGTTGGGTGCTCAGTACTCAGGGTGCTGGGTGCTCCGTGCTCGGGGTGCTGGCTGCTCAGTGCTCAGGGTGCTGGGTGCTCAGTGCTCAGGGTGCTGGGTGCTCAGTGCTCAGGGTGCTGGGTGCTTAGTGCTCGGGGTGCTTGGTGCTCAGTACTCAAGGTGCTGGGTGCTCAGTACTCGGGGTGCTGGGTGCTCAGTGCTCAGTGTGCTGGGTGCTCAGTGCTCGGGGTGCTGGGTGCTCAGTGCTGAGGGTGGTGCTGGGTGCTCAGTACTCAGGGTGCTGGGTGCTCAGTGCTCAGGGTGCTGGGTGCTCAGTACTAAGTGTGCTGAGTGCTCAGTACTCAGGGTGCTGGGTGCTCAGTACTCGGGGTGCTCAGTGCTCATGGTGATCGGTGCTCAGTACTCAGGGTGCTGGGTGCTCAGTACTCAGGGTCCTGGGTGCTCAGTGCTCATGGTGATCGGTGCTCAGTACTCAGGGTGCTGGGTGCTCAGTGCTCGGGGTGCTGGGTGCTCAGTACTCGGGGTGCTGGGTGCTCAGTGCTCAGGGTGCTGGGTGCTCAGTGCTCGGGGTGCTGGGTGCTCAGTGCTCAGGGTGATCGGTGCTCAGTGCTCAGGGTGCTGGGTGTTCAGTCCTCCGGGTGCTCAGTGCTCAGGGTGCTGGGTGCTCAGTACTCAGGGTGCTGGGTGTTCAGTACTCGGGGTGCTGGGTGCTCAGTGCTCTGGGTGCTGGGTGCTCAGTACTCTGGGTGTTGGGTGCTCAGTACTCAGGGTGCTGGGTGCTCCGTGCTCGGGGTGCTGGCTGCTCAGTGCTCAGGGTGCTGGGTGCTCAGTGCTCAGGGTGCTGGGTGCTCAGTGCTCAGGGTGCTGGGTGCTCAGTCCTCGGGGTGCTCCGTGCTCAGGGTGCTGGGTGCTCAGTGCTCAGGGTGCTGGGTGCTCATTGCTCGGGGTGCTGGGTGCTGAGTGCTCAGGGTGCTGGGTGCTCAATGCTCGGGGTACTCCGTGCTCAGGGTCCTGGGTGCTCCGTACTCAGGGTGCTGGGTGCTTAGTACTCAGGGTGCTCAGTGCTCAGTACACAGGGTGCTGGGTGCTCAGTGCTCGGGGTGCTGGGTGCTCAGTGCTCAGTACTCAGGGTGCTGGGTGCTCAGTGCTCGGGGTGCTGGGTGCTCAGTACTCAGCGTGCTGTGTGCTCAGTACTCAGGGTGCTGGGTGCTCAGTGCTCAGGGTGCTGGGTGCTCAGTGCTCAGGGTGCTGGGTGCTCAGTGATCGGGGTGCTGGGTGCTCAGTACTCAGGGTGCTCAGTGCTCGGGGAGCTCGGTGCTCAGTACTCAGGGTGCTGGGTGCTCAGTTCTCAGTGCTCGGGGTCCTGGGTGCTCCGTGCTCGGGGTGCAGGGTTCTCAGTGCTCTGGGTGCTTAGTGCTCAGTACTCAGGGTGCTGGGTGCTCAGTACTCATGGTGCTGGGTGCTCATTCTCAGGGTGCTAGGGGCTCAGTACTCAGGGTGCTGGGTGCTCAGTACTCAGGGTGCTCGGTTCTCAGTACTCAGGGTGCTGGGTGCTCATTCTCGGGGTGCTTGGTGCTCAGTGCTCGGGGTGCTGGGTGCTCAGTACTCAGCGTGCTGGGGGCTCAGTACTCAGGGTGCTGGGTGCTCAGTGCTCGAGGTGCTCGGTGCTCAGTATTCGGGGTGCTGGGTGCTCAGTACTCGGGGTGCTGGGTGCTCAGTGCTCAGGGTGCTGGGTGCTCAGTGCTCGGGGTGCTGGGTGCTCAGTGCTGAGGGTGGTGCTGGGTTCTCAGTACTCAGGGTGCTGGGTGCTCAGTGCTCAGGGTGCTGGGTGCTCAGTACTAAGGGTTCTGGGTGCTCAGTACTCAGGGTGCTCGGTGCTCAGTACTCAGGGTGCTGGGTGATCAGTGCTCAGGGTGCTGGTTACTCAGTAATCAGGGTGCTGGGTGCTCAGTACTCAGGGTGCTGGGTGCTCAGTGCTCAGGGTGCTGGTTGCTCAGTGCTCAGTGTGCTGGGTGCTCAGTACTCAGGGTGATGGGTGCTCAGTGCTCAGGGTGATCGGTGCGCAGTACTCAGGGCGCTCAGTACTCAGGGTGGTGGGTGCTCAGTGCTCAGGGTGCTGGGTGCTCAGTACTCGGGGTGCTGGGTGCTCTGTACTCAGGGTGCTGGGTGCTCAGTGCTCGGGGTCCTGGGTGCTCCGTGCTCAGGGTGATCGGTGCTCAGTACTCAGGGTGCTGGGTGCTCAGTGCTCGGGGTGCTGGGTGCTCAGTACTCAGCGTTCTGGGTGCTCAGTACTCAGGGTGCTGGGTGCTCAGTGCACAGGGTGCTGGGTGCTCAGTGCTCAGGGTGCTGGGTGCTCAGTGATCGGGGTGCTGGGTGCTCAGTACTCAGGGTGCTCAGTGCTCGGGGAGCTCGGTGCTCAGTACTCAGGGTGCTGGGTGCTCAGTTCTCAGTGCTCGGGGTCCTGGGTGCTCCGTGCTCGGGGTGCTGGGTGCTCAGTGCTCTGGGTGCTTAGTGCTCAGTACTCAGGGTGCTGGGTGCTCAGTACTCACGGTGCTGGGTGCTCATTCTCAGGGTGCTAGGGGCTCAGTACTCAGGGTGCTTGGTGCTCAGTACTCTGGGTGCTCGGTTCTCAGTACTCAGGGTGCTGGGTGCTCAGTGCTCGGGATGCTGTGTGCTCAGTGCTCAGGGTGCTGGGTGCTCAGTGCTCGGGTGCTCGGTGCTCAGTACTCGGGGTGCTGGGTGCTCAGTACTCGGGGTGCTTGGTGCTCAGTGCTCAGGGTGCTGGGTGCTCAGTGCTCGGGGTGCTGGGTGCTCAGTGCTGAGGGTGGTGCTGGGTGCTCAGTACTCAGGGTGCTGGGTGCTGGGTGCTCAGTGCTCAGGGTGCTGGGTGCTCAGTACTAAGTGTGCTGGGTGCTCAGTACTCAGGGTGCTCGGTGCTCAGTACTCAGGGTGCTGGGTGCTCAGTGCTCAGGGTGCTGGGTACTCAGTACTCAGGGTGCTGGGTGCTCCGTACTCAGGGTGCTGGGTGCCCAGTGCTCAGGGTGCTGGGTGCTCAGTGCTCAGGGTGCTGGGTGCTCAGTACTCAGGGTGCTGGGTGCTCAGTGCTCATGGTGATCGGTGCTCAGTACTCAGGGTGCTGGGTGCTCAGTACTCAGGGTGCTGGGTGCTCAGTGCTCATGGTGATCGGTGCTCAGTACTCAGGGTGCTGGGTGCTCAGTGCTCAGGGTGCTGGGTGCTCAGTACTCGGGGTGCTGGGTGCTCAGTGCTCAGGGTGCTGGGTGCTCAGTACTCTGGGTGTTGGGTGCTCAGTACTCAGGGTGCTGGGTGCTCCGTGCTCGGGGTGCTGGCTGCTCAGTGCTCAGGGTGCTGGGTGCTCAGTACTCAGGGTGCTGGGTCCTCAGTGCTCAGGGTGCTGGGTGCTGCGTGCTCGGGGTGCTGGCTGCTCAGTACTCAGGGTGCTGGGTGCTCAGTACTCAGGGTGCTGGGTCCTCAGTGCTCAGGGTGCTGGGTGCTCATTACTCAGTGTGCTCAGTGCTCATGGTGCTGGGTGCTCAGAACTCAGGGTGCTGGGTGCTCAGTACTCAGGGTGCTGGGTGCTCAGTACTCAGGGTGCTTGGTGCTCAGTACTCAGGGTGCTGGGTGCTCAGTGCTCAGGGTGCTCGGTGCTCAGTACTCACGGTGCTGGGTGCTCATTCTCGGGGTGCTGGGTGCTCAGTACTGAGGTTTCTCAGTACTCTGGGTGCTCGGTGCTCAGTACTCATGGTGCTGGGTGCTCAGTACTCAGGGTGCTCGGTGCTCAGTTCTCAGGGTGCTCGGTGCTCAGTGTTTGGGGTGCTGGGTGCGCAGTATTCAGGGTGCTGTGTGCTCAGTGCTCGGGGTGCTCGGTGCTCAGTACTCAGAGTGCTGTGTGCTCAGTACTCGGGGTGCTGGGTGCTCAGTGCTCAGGGTGCTGGGTGCTCAGTGCTCGGGGTACTGGGTGCTCAGTACTCAGGGTCCTGGGTGGTCAGTGCTCAGGTTGCTGGGTGCTCAGTGCTCAGGGTGATCGGTGCTCAGTACTCAGGGTGCTGGGTGCTCAGTGCTCAGGATGCTGGGTGCTCAGTCCTCAGGGTGCTCAGTGCTCAGGGTGCTGGGTGCTCAGTACTCAGGGGGATGGGTGCTCAGTGCTCGGGGTGCTGGGTGCTCAGTGCTCAGGTTGCTGGGTGCTCAGTACTCAGGGTGCTGGGTGCTCAGTATTCGAGGTGCTGGGTGCTCAGTACTCAGGGTGCTGGGTGCTCAGTACTCAGGGTGCTGGGTGCTCAGTACTCAGGGTGCTGGGTGCTCAGTGCTCGGGGTGCTGGGTGCTCAGTGCTCAGTACTCAGGGTGCTGGGTGCTCAGTGCTCGGGGTGCTGGGTGCTCAGTACTCAGCGTGCTGGGTGCTCAGTACTCAGGGTGCTGGGTGCTCAGTGCTCAGGGTGCTGGGTGCTCAGTGCTCAGGGTGCTGGGTACTCAGTGATCGGGGTGCTGGGTGCTCAGTACTCAGGGTGCTCAGTGCTCGGGGAGCTCGGTGCACAGTACTCAGGGTGCTGGGTGCTCAGTACTCAGTGCTCTTGGTCCTGGGTGCTCCGTGCTCGGGGTGCTGGGGGCTCAGTGCTCTGGGTGCTTAGTGCTCAGTACTCAGGGTGCTGGGTGCTCAGTACTCAGGGTGCTGGGTGCTCATTCTCGGGGTGCTGGGTGCTCAGTGCTCAGGGTGCTGGGTGCTCAGTACTCAGGGTGCTGGGGGCTCAGTACTCAGGGTGCTCTGTGCTCAGTACTCAGGGTGCTCGGTTCTCAGTACTCAGGGTGCTGGGTGCTCATTCTCGGGGTGCTTGGTGCTCAGTGCTCGGGGTGCTGGGTGCTCAGTACTCAGGGTGTTGGGGGCTCAGTACTCAGGGTGCTGGGTGCTCAGTACTCAGGGTGATCTGTTCTCAGTACTCAGGGTGCTGGGTGCTTAGTGCTCGGGGTGCTGGGTGCTCAGTACTCGGGGTGCTCAGTGCTCAGTACTCAGGGTGCTGGGTGCTCAGTACTCAGTGTGCTGGGTGCTCAGTACTCAGGGTGCTGGGTGCTCAGTGCTCAGGGTGCTGGGTGCTCAGTGCTCAGGGTGCTAGGTGCTCAGTTATCGGGGTGCTGGGTGCTCAGTACTCAGGGTGCTCAGTGCTCGGGGAGCTCGGTGCTCAGTACACACGGTGCTGGGTGCTCAGTACTCAGAGTGCTCAGTGCTCGGGGAGCTCGGTGCATAGTTCTCAGGGTGCTCGGTGCTCAGTGTTTGGGGTGCTGGGTGCTCAGTACTCAGGGTGATGCGTGCTCAGTGCTCAGGGTGCTGGGTGCTCAGTGCTCAGGGTGCTGGGTGCTCAGTGCTCGGGGTGCCCGGTGCTCAGTGCTCGGGGTGCTGGGTGCTCAGTACTCAGGGTGCTGGGTGCTCAGTGCTCGGGGTGCTGGGTCCTCAGTGCTCAGGGTGCTGGGTGCTCAGTACTCAGGGTGCTGGGTCCTCAGTGCTCAGAGTGCTGGGTGCTCAGTACTCAGTGTGCTCAGTGCTCAGGGTGCTTGGTGCTCAGAACTCAGGGTGCTGGGTGCTCAGTACTCAGGGTGCTGGGTGCTCAGTACTCAGGGTGCTTGGTGCTCAGTACTCAGGGTGCTGGGTGCTCAGTGCTCAGGGTGCTCGGTGCTCAGTACTCATGGTGCTGGGTGCTCATTCTCGGGGTACTGGGTGCTCAGTACTCAGGTTGCTCAGTACTCTGGGTGCTCGGTGCTCAGTACTCATGGTGCTGGGTGCTCAGTACTCAGGGTGCTCGGTGCTCAGTTCTCAGGGTGCTCGGTGCTCAGTGTTTGGGGCGCTGGGTGCTCAGTACTCAGGGTGCTGGGTGCTCAGTGCTCGGGGTGCTCGGTGCTCAGTACTCAGGGTGCTCAGTGCTCAGTACTCAGCGTGCTGGGTGCTCAGTGCTCAGGGTCCTCGGTGCTCAGTACTCAGGGTGCTCAGTGCTCAGTACTCAGCGTGCTTTGTGCTCAGTGCTCAGGGTGCTGGGTGCTCAGTACTCAGGGTGCTGGGTGCTCAGTACTCAGTGCTCAGGATGCTGGGTGCTCAGTGCTCTGGGTGCTCAGTGCTCAGTACTCAGTGCTCAGGGTGATGGGTGCTCAGTGCTCGGGGTGCTCGGTGCTCAGTGCTCAGGGTCCTGGGTGCTCAGTACTCAGGGTGCTGGGTGCTTAGTACTCAGGGTGCTCAGTGCTCAGTACACAGGGTGCTGGGTGCTCAGTGCTCGGGGTGCTGGGTGCTCAGTGCTCAGTACTCAGGGTGCTGGGTGCTCAGTGCTCGGGGTGCTGGGTGCTCAGTACTCAGTGTGCTGGGTGCTCAGTACTCAGGGTGCTGGGTGCTCAGTGCTCAGGGTGCTGGGTGCTCAGTGCTCAGGGTGCTAGGTGCTCAGTTATCGGGGTGCTGGGTGCTCAGTACTCAGGGTGCTCAGTGCTAGGGGAGCTCGGTGCTCAGTACTCACGGTGCTGGGTGCTCAGTACTCAGAGTGCTCAGTGCTCGGGGAGCTCGGTGCATAGTTCTCAGGGTGCTCAGTGCTCAGTGTTTGGGGTGCTGGGTGCTCAGTACTCAGTGCTCAGGATGCTGGGTGCTCAGTGCTCAGGGTGCTGGGTGCTCTTTCTCGGGGTGCTGGGTACTCAGTACTCAGTGCTCAGGATGCTGGGTGCGCAGTGCTCAGGGTGCTGGGTGCTCAGTGCTCAGGGTGCTCAGTGCTCAGTGCTCAGTACTCAGGGTGCTGGGTGCTCAGTACTCAGGGTGCTGGGTCCTCAGTGCTCAGGGTGCTGGGTGCTCATTACTCAGTGTGCTCAGTGCTCAGGGTGCTGGGTGCTCAGAACTCAGGGTGCTGGGTGCTCAGTACTCAGGGTGCTGGGTGCTCAGTACTCAGGGTGCTTGGTGCTCAGTACTCAGGGTGCTGGGTGCTCAGTGCTCAGGGTGCTCGGTGCTCAGTACTCACGGTGCTGGGTGCTCATTCTCGGGGTCCTGGGTGCTCAGTACTGAGGTTTCTCAGTACTCTGGGTGCTCGGTGCTCAGTACTCATGGTGCTGGGTGCTCAGTACTCAGGGTGCTCGGTGCTCAGTTCTCAGGGTGCTCGGTGCTCAGTGTTTGGGGTGCTGGGTGCGCAGTATTCAGGGTGCTGTGTGCTCAGTGCTCGGGGTGCTCGGTGCTCAGTACTCAGAGTGCTGTGTGCTCAGTACTCGGGGTGCTGGGTGCTCAGTGCTCAGGGTGCTGGGTGCTCAGTGCTCGGGGTACTGGGTGCTCAGTACTCAGGGTCCTGGGTGGTCAGTGCTCAGGTTGCTGGGTGCTCAGTGCTCAGGGTGATCGGTGCTCAGTACTCAGGGTGCTGGGTGCTCAGTGCTCAGGATGCTGGGTGCTCAGTCCTCAGGGTGCTCAGTGCTCAGGGTGCTGGGTGCTCAGTACTCAGGGTGATGGGTGCTCAGTGCTCGGGGTGCTGGGTGCTCAGTACTCAGGTTGCTGGGTGCTCAGTACTCAGGGTGCTGGGTGCTCAGTATTCGAGGTGCTGGGTGCTCAGTACTCAGGGTGCTGGGTGCTCAGTACTCAGGGTGCTGGGTGCTCAGTACTCAGGGTGCTGGGTGCTCAGTGCTCGGGGTGCTGGGTGCTCAGTACTCAGCGTGCTGGGTGCTCAGTACTCAGGGTGCTGGGTGCTCAGTGCTCAGGGTGCTGGGTGCTCAGTGCTCAGGGTGCTGGGTACTCAGTGATCGGGGTGCTGGGTGCTCAGTACTCAGGGTGCTCAGTGCTCGGGGAGCTCGGTGCACAGTACTCAGGGTGCTGGGTGCTCAGTACTCAGTGCTCTTGGTCCTGGGTGCTCCGTGCTCGGGGTGCTGGGGGCTCAGTGCTCTGGGTGCTTAGTGCTCAGTACTCAGGGTGCTGGGTGCTCAGTACTCAGGGTGCTGGGTGCTCTTTCTCGGGGTGCTGGGTGCTCAGTGCTCAGGGTGCTGGGTGCTCAGTACTCAGGGTGCTGGGGGCTCAGTACTCAGGGTGCTCTGTGCTCAGTACTCAGGGTGCTGGGTGCTTAGTGCTCGGGGTGCTGGGTGCTCAGTACTCGGGGTGCTCAGTGCTCAGTACTCAGGGTGCTGGGTGCTCAGTACTCAGTGTGCTGGGTGCTCAGTACTCAGGGTGCTGGGTGCTCAGTGCTCAGGGTGCTGGGTGCTCAGTGCTCAGGGTGCTAGGTGCTCAGTTATCGGGGTGCTGGGTGCTCAGTACTCAGGGTGCTCAGTGCTCGGGGAGCTCGGTGCTCAGTACTCACGGTGCTGGGTGCTCAGTACTCAGAGTGCTCAGTGCTCGGGGAGCTCGGTGCATAGTTCTCAGGGTGCTCGGTGCTCAGTGTTTGGGGTGCTGGGTGCTCAGTACTCAGGGTGATGCGTGCTCAGTGCTCAGGGTGCTGGGTGCTCAGTGCTCAGGGGGCTGGGTGCTCAGTACTCAGTGCTCAGGATGCTGGGTGCGCAGTGCTCAGGGTGCTGGGTGCTCAGTGCTCAGGCTGCTCAGTGCTCAGTGCTCAGTACTCAGGGTGCTGGGTGCTCAGTACTCAGGGTGCTGGGTCCTCAGTGCTCAGGGTGCTGGATGCTCATTACTCAGTGTGCTCAGTGCTCAGGGTGCTGGGTGCTCAGAACTCAGGGTGCTGGGTGCTCAGTACTCAGGGTGCTGGGTGCTCAGTACTCAGGGTGCTTGGTGCTCAGTACTCAGGGTGCTGGGTGCTCAGTGCTCAGGGTGCTCGGTGCTCAGTACTCACGGTGCTGGGTGCTCATTCTCGGGGTGCTGGGTGCTCAGTACTGAGGTTTCTCAGTACTCTGGGTGCTCGGTGCTCAGTACTCATGGTGCTGGGTGCTCAGTACTCAGGGTGCTCGGTGCTCAGTTCTCAGGGTGCTCGGTGCTCAGTGTTTGGGGTGCTGGGTGCGCAGTATTCAGGGTGCTGTGTGCTCAGTGCTCGGGGTGCTCGGTGCTCAGTACTCAGAGTGCTGTGTGCTCAGTACTCGGGGTGCTGGGTGCTCAGTGCTCAGGGTGCTGGGTGCTCAGTGCTCGGGGTACTGGGTGCTCAGTACTCAGGGTCCTGGGTGCTCAGTGCTCAGGTTGCTGGGTGCTCAGTGCTCAGGGTGATCGGTGCTCAGTACTCAGGGTGCTGGGTGCTCAGTGCTCAGGATGCTGGGTGCTCAGTCCTCAGGGTGCTCAGTGCTCAGGGTGCTGGGTGCTCAGTGCTCGGGGTGCTGGGTGCTCAGTACTCAGGGTGCTGAGTGCTCAGTACTCAGGGTGCTGGGTGCTCAGTACTCAGGGTGCTGGGTGCTCAGTGCTCAGTGTGCTGGGTGATCAGTGCTCAGGGTCCTGGGTGCTCAGTGCTCAGGGTGCTGGGTGCTCAGTACTCAGGGTGATGGGTGCTCAGTGCTCGGGGTGCTGGGTGCTCAGTGCTCAGGTTGCTGGGTGCTCAGTACTCAGGGTGCTGGGTGCTCAGTATTCGAGGTGCTGGGTGCTCAGTACTCAGGGTGCTGGGTGCTCAGTACTCAGGGTGCTGGGTGCTCAGTACTCAGGGTGCTGGGTGCTCAGTGCTCGGGGTGCTGGGTGCTCAGTGCTCAGTACTCAGGGTGCTGGGTGCTCAGTGCTCGGGGTGCTGGGTGCTCAGTACACAGCGTGCTGGGTGCTCAGTACTCAGGGTGCTTGGTGCTCAGTGCTCAGGGTGCTGGGTGCTCAGTGCTCAGGGTGCTGGGTGCTCAGTACTCAGCGTGCTGGGTGCTCAGTACTCAGGGTGCTTGGTGCTCAGTGCTCAGTACTCAGGGTGCTCAGTGCTCGGGGAGCTCGGTGCACAGTACTCAGGGTGCTGGGTGCTCAGTACTCAGTGCTCTTGGTCCTGGGTGCTCCGTGCTCGGGGTGCTGGGGGCTCAGTGCTCTGGGTGCTTAGTGCTCAGTACTCAGGGTGCTGGGTGCTCAGTACTCAGGGTGCTGGGTGCTCATTCTCGGGGTGCTGGGTGCTCAGGGTGCTGGGTGCTCAGTACTCAGGGTGCTGGGGGCTCAGTACTCAGGGTGCTCTGTGCTCAGTCCTCAGGGTGCTCGGTTCTCAGTACTCAGGGTGCTGGGTGCTCATTCTCGGGGTGCTTGGTGCTCAGTGCTCGGGGAGCTGGGTGCTCAGTACTCAGGGTGTTGGGGGCTCAGTACTCAGGGTGCTGGGTGCTCAGTACTCAGGGTGATCTGTTCTCAGTACTCAGGGTGCTGGGTGCTTAGTGCTCGGGGTGCTGGGTGCTCAGTACTCGGGGTGCTCAGTGCTCAGTACTCAGGGTGCTGGGTGCTCAGTGCTCGGGGTGCTGGGTGCTCAGTGCTCGGGGTGCTGGGTGCTCAGTACTCGGGGTGCTGGGTGCTCAGTGCTCAGGGTGCTGGGTGCTCAGTGCTCGGGGTGCTGGGTGCTCAGTGCTGAGGGTGCTGGCCGCTCAGTTCTCAGGGTGCTGGGTGCTCAGTACTCAGCGTGCTCGGTGCTCAGTACTCAGGGTGCTCAGTGCTCAGTACTCAGCGTGCTGGGTGCTCAGTGCTCAGGGTGCTCGGTGCTCAGTACTCAGGGTGCTCAGTGCTCAGTACTCAGCGTGCTTTGTGCTCAGTGCTCAGGGTGCTGGGTGCTCAGTACTCAGGGTGATGGGTGCTCAGTACTCAGGGTGCTGGGTGCTCAGTGCTCGGGGTGCTCGGTGATCAGTACTCAGGGTGCTGGGTGCTCAGTGCTCAGGGTGCTGGGTACTCAGTACTCAGGGTGCTGGGTGCTCAGTGCTCAGGGTGCTGGGTGCTCAGTGCTCAGGGTGCTGGGTGCTCAGTGCTCGGGGTGCTGGGTGCTCAGTGCTCGGGGCGCTGGGTGCTCAGTACTCAGGGTGCTGGGTGCTCAGTGCTCAGTGCTCAGTGCTCGGGGTGCTCGGTTCTCAGTGCTCAGGGTGATGGGTGCTCAGTGCTCGGGGTGCTCGGTGCTCAGTGCTCAGGGTCCTGGGTGCTCAGTACTCAGGGTGCTGGGTGCTTAGTACTCAGGGTTTTCAGTGCTCAGTACACAGGGTGCTGGGTGCTCAGTGCTCGGGGTGCTGGGTGCTCAGTGCTCAGTACTCAGGGTGCTGGGTGCTCAGTGTTCGGGGTGCTGGGTGCGCAGTACTCAGCGTGCTGGGTGCTCAGTACTCATGGTGCTGGGTGCTCAGTGCTCAGGGTGCTGGGTGCTCAGTGCTCAGGGTGCTAGGTGCTCAGTGTTTGGGGTGCTGGGTGCTCAGTACTCAGGGTGCTCAGTGCTCGGGGAGCTCGGTGCTCAGTACTCAGGGTGCTGGGGGCTCAGTACTCAGGTTGCTCAGTACTCTGGGTGCTCGGTGCTCAGTAATAATGGTGCTGGGTGCTCAGTACTCAGGGTGCTCGGTGCTCAGTTCTCAGGGTGCTCGGTGCTCAGTTTTTGGGGTGCTGGGTGCTCAGTACTCAGGGTGATGCGTGCTCAGTGCTCAGGGTGCTGATTGCTCAGTGCTCAGGGTGCTCAGTGCTCAGTACTCAGTGCTCAGGATGCTGGGTGCTCAGTGCTCAGGGTGCTGGGTGCTCAGTGCTCGGGGTGCCCGGTGCTCAGTGATCGGGGTGCTGGGTGCTCAGTACTCAGGGTGCTGGGTGCTCAGTGCTCGGGGTGCTGGGTCCTCAGTGCTCAGGGTGCTGGGTTCTCAGTACTCAGGGTGCTGGGTCCTCAGTGCTCAGGGTGCTGGGTGCTCAGTACTCAGTGTGCTCAGTGCTCAGGGTGCTTGGTGCTCAGAACTCAGGGTGCTGGGTGCTCAGTACTCAGGGTGCTGGGTGCTCAGTACTCAGGGTGCTTGGTGCTCAGTACTCAGGGTGCTGGGTGCTCAGTGCTCAGGGTGCTCGGTGCTCAGTACTCATGGTGCTGGGTGCTCATTCTCGGGGTACTGGGTGCGCAGTACTCAGGTTGCTCAGTACTCTGGGTGCTCGGTGCTCAGTACTCATGGTGCTGGGTGCTCAGTACTCAGGGTGCTCGGTGCTCAGTTCTCAGGGTGCTCGGTGCTCAGTGTTTGGGGCGCTGGGTGCTCAGTACTCAGGGTGCTGGGTGCTCAGTGCTCGGGGTGCTCGGTGCTCAGTACTCAGGGTGCTGTGTGCTCAGTACTCGGGATGCTGGGTGCTCATTGCTCAGCGTGCTGGGTGCTCAGTGCTCAGGGTGCTGGGTGCTCAGTGCTCAGGGTGCTGGGTGCTCAGTGCTCAGGGTGCTGGGTGCTCAGTGCTCAGGGTGCTGGGTGCTCAGTGCTCAGGGTGCTGGGTGCTCAGTGCTCGGGGTGCTGGGTGCTCAGTACTCAGGTGCTGGGTGCTTAGTGCTCGGGGTGCCCGGTGCTCAGTACTCGGGGTGCTCAGTGTTCAGTACTCAGGGTGCTGGGTGCTCAGTGCTCAGGGTGCTGGGTGCTCAGTACTCAGGGTGCTGGGTGCTCGGTGCTCAGTACGCTGGGTGCTCAGTACTAAAGGTTCTGGGTGCTCAGTACTCAGGGTGCTCGGTGCTCAGTACTCAGGGTGCTGGGTGCTCAGTGCTCGGGGTGCTGGGTGCTCAGTACTCAGGTTGCTGGGTGCTAAGTGCTCGGGGTGCTTGGTGCTCAGTACGCTGGGTGCTCAGTACTCAGGGTGCTGGGTGCTCAGTACTCAGGGTGCTGTGTGCTTAGTACTCAGGGTGCTGGGTGCTCAGTGCTCGGGGTGCTGGGTGCTCAGTGCTCAGTACTCAGGGTGCTGGGTGCTCAGTGCTCAGGGTGCTGGGTGCTCATTGCTCAGGGTGCTGGTTGCTCAGTGCTCAGGGTGCTGGGTACTCAGTGCTCAGGGTGCTGGGTGCTCAGTGCTCAGGGTGCTGGGTGCTCAGTGCTCAGGGTGCTGGGTGCTCAGTGCTCGGGGTGCTGTGTGCTCAGTGCTCGGGGTGCTGGGTGCTCAGTGCTCGGGGTGCTCGGTGCTCAGTACTCAGGGTGCTGGGTGCTCAGTGCTCTAGGTGCTCAGTACTCAGGGTGCTGTGTGTTCAGTGCTCAGGGTGCTGGGTGCTCAGTACTCAGGGTGCTTGGTGCTTAGTACTCAGGGTGCTGGGTGCTCAGTACTCCGGGTGCTCGGTGCTCAGTGCTCGGGGTGCTCGGTGCTCAGTACTCAGTGCTCAGGGTGCTCAGTGCTCAGTGCTCAGGCTGCTGGGTGTTCAGTACTCAGGGTGCTGGGTGCTCAGTACTCAGGGTGCTGGGTGCTCAGTGCTCGGGGTGCTGGGTGCTCAGAACTCAGGGTGCTGGGTGCTCAGTGCTCGGGGTGCTGGGTGCTCAGTGCTCAGGGTGATCGGTGCTCAGTACTCAGGGTGCTGGGTGCTCAGTGCTCAGGGTGCTGTGTGCTCAGTCCTCAGGGTGCTCAGTGCTCAGGGTTCTGGGTGCTCAGTGCTCGGAGTGCTGGGTGCTCAGTACTCAGGGTGCTGATTGCTCAGTACTCAGGGTGCTGGGTACTCAGTACTCAGGGTGCTGGGTGCTCAGTGCTCAGGGTGCTGGGTGATCAGTGCTCAGGTTGCTGGGTGCTCAGTTCTCAGGGTGCTGGGTGCTCAGTACTCAGGGTGATGGGTGCTCAGTGCTCGGGGTGCAGGGTGCTCAGTGCTCAGGTTGCTGGGTGCTCAGTACTCAGGGTGCTGGGTGCTCAGTATTCGGGGTGCTGGGTGCTCAGTACTCAGGGTGCTGGGTGCTCAGTACTCAGGGTGCTGGGTGCTCAGTACTCAGGGTGCTCAGTGCTCAGTACTCAGTGCTCAGGATGCTGGGTGCTCAGTGCTCAGGGTGCTGGGTGCTCAGTGCTCGGGGTGCCCGGTGCTCAGTGATCGGGGTGCTGGGTGCTCAGTACTCAGGGTGCTGGGTGCTCAGTGCTCGGGGTGCTGGGTCCTCAGTGCTCAGGGTGCTGGGTTCTCAGTACTCAGGGTGCTGGGTCCTCAGTGCTCAGGGTGCTGGGTGCTCAGTACTCAGTGTGCTCAGTGCTCAGGGTGCTTGGTGCTCAGAACTCAGGGTGCTGGGTGCTCAGTACTCAGGGTGCTGGGTGCTCAGTACTCAGGGTGCTTGGTGCTCAGTACTCAGGGTGCTGGGTGCTCAGTGCTCAGGGTGCTCGGTGCTCAGTACTCATGGTGCTGGGTGCTCATTCTCGGGGTACTGGGTGCGCAGTACTCAGGTTGCTCAGTACTCTGGGTGCTCGGTGCTCAGTACTCATGGTGCTGGGTGCTCAGTACTCAGGGTGCTCGGTGCTCAGTTCTCAGGGTGCTCGGTGCTCAGTGTTTGGGGCGCTGGGTGCTCAGTACTCAGGGTGCTGGGTGCTCAGTGCTCGGGGTGCTCGGTGCTCAGTACTCAGGGTGCTGTGTGCTCAGTACTCGGGATGCTGGGTGCTCATTGCTCAGCGTGCTGGGTGCTCAGTGCTCAGGGTGCTGGGTGCTCAGTGCTCAGGGTGCTGGGTGCTCAGTGCTCAGGGTGCTGGGTGCTCAGTGCTCAGGGTGCTGGGTGCTCAGTGCTCAGGGTGCTGGGTGCTCAGTGCTCGGGGTGCTGGGTGCTCAGTACTCAGGTGCTGGGTGCTTAGTGCTCGGGGTGCCCGGTGCTCAGTACTCGGGGTGCTCAGTGTTCAGTACTCAGGGTGCTGGGTGCTCAGTGCTCAGGGTGCTGGGTGCTCAGTACTCAGGGTGCTGGGTGCTCGGTGCTCAGTACGCTGGGTGCTCAGTACTAAAGGTTCTGGGTGCTCAGTACTCAGGGTGCTCGGTGCTCAGTACTCAGGGTGCTGGGTGCTCAGTGCTCGGGGTGCTGGGTGCTCAGTACTCAGGTTGCTGGGTGCTAAGTGCTCGGGGTGCTTGGTGCTCAGTACGCTGGGTGCTCAGTACTCAGGGTGCTGGGTGCTCAGTACTCAGGGTGCTGTGTGCTTAGTACTCAGGGTGCTGGGTGCTCAGTGCTCGGGGTGCTGGGTGCTCAGTTCTCAGTACTCAGGGTGCTGGGTGCTCAGTGCTCAGGGTGCTGGGTGCTCATTGCTCAGGGTGCTGGTTGCTCAGTGCTCAGGGTGCTGGGTACTCAGTGCTCAGGGTGCTGGGTGCTCAGTGCTCAGGGTGCTGGGTGCTCAGTGCTCGGGGTGCTGTGTGCTCAGTGCTCGGGGTGCTGGGTGCTCAGTGCTCGGGGTGCTCGGTGCTCAGTACTCAGGGTGCTGGGTGCTCAGTGCTCTAGGTGCTCAGTACTCAGGGTGCTGTGTGTTCAGTGCTCAGGGTGCTGGGTGCTCAGTACTCAGGGTGCTTGGTGCTTAGTACTCAGGGTGCTGGGTGCTCAGTACTCCGGGTGCTCGGTGCTCAGTGCTCGGGGTGCTCGGTGCTCAGTACTCAGTGCTCAGGGTGCTCAGTGCTCAGTGCTCAGGCTGCTGGGTGTTCAGTACTCAGGGTGCTGGGTGCTCAGTACTCAGGGTGCTGGGTGCTCAGTGCTCGGGGTGCTGGGTGCTCAGAACTCAGGGTGCTGGGTGCTCAGTGCTCGGGGTGCTGGGTGCTCAGTGCTCAGGGTGATCGGTGCTCAGTACTCAGGGTGCTGGGTGCTCAGTGCTCAGGGTGCTGTGTGCTCAGTCCTCAGGGTGCTCAGTGCTCAGTGTTCTGGGTGCTCAGTGCTCGGAGTGCTGGGTGCTCAGTACTCAGGGTGCTGATTGCTCAGTACTCAGGGTGCTGGGTACTCAGTACTCAGGGTGCTGGGTGCTCAGTGCTCAGGGTGCTGGGTGATCAGTGCTCAGGTTGCTGGGTGCTCAGTTCTCAGGGTGCTGGGTGCTCAGTACTCAGGGTGATGGGTGCTCAGTGCTCGGGGTGCAGGGTGCTCAGTGCTCAGGTTGCTGGGTGCTCAGTACTCAGGGTGCTGGGTGCTCAGTATTCGGGGTGCTGGGTGCTCAGTACTCAGGGTGCTGGGTGCTCAGTACTCAGGGTGCTGGGTGCTCAGTACTCAGGGTGCTGGGTGCTCAGTGCTCGGGGTGCTCGGTGCTCAGTACGTTGGGAGCTCACTACTCAGGGTGCTGGGTGCTCATTGCTCACGGTGCTGGGTGCTCAGTGCTCAGGGTGCTGGGTGCTCAGTGCTCAGGGTGCTGCGTGCTCAGTGCTCGGGGTGCTGGGTGCTCAGTGCTCAGGGTGCTGGGTGCTCAGTACTCAGGGTGCTGGGTGCTCAGAACTCGGGGTGCTGGGTGCTCAGTACTCAGGGTGCTGGGTGCTCAGTACTCAGGGTGCTGGGTGCTCAGTACTCGGGTGCTGGGTGCTCAGTGCACAGGGTGCTGGGTGCTCAGTGCTCAGGGTGCTGGGTGCTCAGTGCTCGTGGTGCTGGGTGCTCAGTGCTCGGGGTGCTCGGTGCTCAGTACTCCGGGTGCTGGGTGCTCAGTGCTCGGGGTGCTCGGTGCTCAGTACTCAGGGTGCTGGGTGCTCAGTGCTCGGGGTCCTGGGTGCTCAGTGCTCAGTACTCAGGGTGCTGGGTGCTCAGTGCTCAGGGTGCTGTGTGCTCAGTGCTCAGGGTGCTGGGTGCTCAGTGCTCAGGGTGCTGGGTACTCAGTGCTCAGGGTGCTGGGTGCTCAGTACTCAGGGTGCTGGGTGCTCAGTACTCAGGGTGTTGGGTGCTCTGTGCTCGGGGTGCTGGGTGCTCAGTGCTCGGGGTGCTCGGTGCTCAGTACTCAGGGTGCTGGGTGCTCAGTACTCAGGGTGCTGGGTGCTCAGTACTCGGGTGCTGGGTGCTCAGTGCTCAGGGTGCTGGGTGCTCAGTGCTCGGGGTGCTGGGTGCTCAGTGCTCAGTACTCAGGGTGCTGGGTGCTCAGTGCTCGGGGTCCTGGGTGCTCAGTGCTCAGTACTCAGGGTGCTGGGTGCTCAGTGCTCAGGGTGCTGTGTGCTCAGTGCTCAGGGTGCTGGGTGCTCAGTGCTCAGGGTGCTGGGTACTCAGTGCTCAGGGTGCTGGGTGCTCAGTACTCAGGGTGCTGGGTGCTCAGTACTCAGGGTGCTGGGTGCTCAGTGCTCGAGGTGCTCAGAACTCAGGGTGCTATGTGTTCAGTGCTCAGGGTGCTGGGTGCTCAGTACTCAGGGTGCTCGGTGCTTAGTACACAGGGTGCTGGGTGCTCAGTACTCCGGGTGCTGGGTGCTCAGTGCTCGGGGTGCTCGGTGCTCAGTGCTCAAGGTGCTGGGTGCTCAGTACTCAGGGTGCTCATTGCTCAGGGTGCTGGGTGCTCAGTAATCAGGGTGCTGGGTGCTCAGTGCTCAGGGTGCTCGGTGCTCAGTACGTTGGGTGCTCAGTACTTAGCGTGCTGGGTGCTCAGTACTCGGGGTGCTGGGTGCTCATTAATCAGGGTGCTGGGTGCTCAGTACTCAGGGTGCTCAGTGCTTGGGGTGCTGGGTGCTCAGTACTCAGGGTGCTCTGTGCTTGGGGTGCTGGGTGCTCAGTACTCAGGGTGCTGGGTGCTCAGTGCTCAGGGTGCTGGGTGCTCAGTACTCAGGGTGCTGGGTGCTCAGTACTCAGGGTGCTGGGTGCTCAGTGCTCGGTGTGCTGGGTACTCAGTGCTCAGGGTGCTGGGTGCTCAGTGCTCGGTGTGCTGGGTACTCAGTGCTCAGGGTGCTCGGTGCTCAGTACGTTGTGTGCTCAGTACTCAGGGTGATGGGTGCTCATTACTCAGGGTGCTGGGTGCTCACTGCTCGGGGTGCTGGGTGCTCAGTGCTCGGGGTGCTGGGTGCTCAGTGCTCGGGGTGCTGGGTGCTCAGTGCTCGGGGTGCTGGGTGCTCAGTGCTCGGGATGCACGGTGCTCTGTACTCAGGGTGCTGGGTGCTCGTTGCTCAGTACGCTGGGTGCTCAGTACTCAGGGTGCTGGGCGCTCAGTACTCAGGGTGCTCGGTGCTCAGTACTCAGGGTGCTGGGTGCTCAGTGCTCGCGGTGCTGGGTGCTCAGTGCTCGTGGTGCTCGGTGCTCAGTACTCAGGGTGCTGGGTGCTCAGTGCTCGGGGTGCTCGGTGCTCAGTACGCTGGGTGCTCAGTACTCAGGGTGCTGGGTGCTCAGTACTCAGGGTGCTCGGTGCTCAGTACTCAGGGTGCTGGGTGCTCAGTGCTCGGGGTGCTGGGTGCTCAGTACTCAGGGTGCTGGGTGCTCAGTGCTCGGTGTGCTCTGTGCTCAGTACGCTGGGTGCTCAGTACTCAGGGTGCTGGGTGCTCAGTACTCAGGGTGCTGGGTGCTCAGTACTCAGGGTGCTGGGTGCTCAGTGCTCGGGGTGCTCGGTGCTCAGTACGCTGGGTGCTCAGTACTCAGGGTGCTGGGTGCTCAGTACTCAGGGTGCTCGGTGCTCAGTACTCAGGGTGCTGGGTGCTCAGTGCTCGGGGTGCTGGGTGCTCAGTACTCAGGGAGCTGGGTGCTCAGTGCTCGGGGTTCTCGGTGCTCAGTGCTCAGTACTCAGGGTGCTGGGTGCTCAGTGCTCAGGGTGCTGGGTGCTCAGTACTCAGGGTGCTGGGTGCTTAGTACTCAGGGTGCTGGGTGCTCAGTGCTCGGGGTGCTGGGTGCTCAGTACTCAGGGTGCTGGGTGCTCTGTGCTCGGGGTGCTCGGTGCTCAGTGCTCAGTAGTCAGGGTGCTGGGTGCTCAGTGCTCAGGGTGCTGGGTGCTCAGGACTCAGGGTGCTGGGTGCTTAGTACTCAGGGTGCTGGGTGCTCAGTACTCAGGGTGCTGGGTGCTCAGTACTCAGGGTGCTGGGTGCTTAGTACTCAGGGTGCTGGGTGCTCAGTGCTCAGGGTGCTGGGTGCTCAGTTCTCAGTACTCAGGGTGCTGGGTGCTCAGTGCTCAGGGTGCTGGGTGCTCAGTGCTCAGGGTGCTGGGTGCTCAGTGCTCAGGGTGCTGGGTCCTCAGTGCTCAGGGTGCTGGGTGCTCAGTGCTCAGGGTGCTGGGTGCTCTGTGCTCAGGGTGCTGGGTGCTCAGTGCTCGGGGTGCTGGGTGCTCAGTGCTCGGGGTGCTGGGTGCTCAGTGCTCGGGGTGCTCGGTGCTCAGTACTCAGGGTGCTGGGTGCTCAGTGCTCGAGGTGCTCAGTACTCAGGGTGCTGTGTGTTCAGTGCTCAGGGTGCTGGGTGCTCAGTACTCAGGGTGCTCGGTGCTTAGTACTCAGGGTGCTGGGTGCTCAGGACTCCGGGTGCTGGGTGCTCAGTGCTTGGGGTGCTCGCTGCTCAGTACTCAGTGCTCAGGGTGCTTAGTGCTCAGTGCTCAGTGTGCTGGGTGTTCAGTACTCAGGGTGCTGGGTGCTCAGTACTCAGGGTGCTGGGTGCTCAGTGCTCAGGGTGCTGGGTGCTCAGTACTCAGGGTGCTGGGTGCTCAGTGCTCAGGGTGCTGGGTGCTCAGTGCTCATTGTGCTCGGTGCTCAGTACTCGGGGTGCTGGGTGCTCATTCTCGGGGTGCTGGGTGCTCAATGCTCGGGGTGCTGGGTGCTCAGTACTCAGGGTGCTGGGTGCTCAGTTCTCAGGGTGCTGGGCGCTCAGTACTCAGGGTGCTGGGTGCTCAGTGCTCAGGGTGCTGGGTGCTCAGTACTCAGGGTGCTGGGTGCTCAGTGCTCAGGGTGCTGGGTGCTCAGTACTCAGGGTGATGGGATCTCAGTGCTCAGGGTGCTCGGTGCTCAGTACTCAGGGTGCTCAGTACTCAGGGTGCTGGGTGCTCAGTGCTCAGGGTGCTTGGTGCTCAGTACTCAGGGTGCTGGGTGCTCAGTGCTCGGGGTGCTGGGTGCTCAGTGCTCAGGGTGATCGGTGCTCAGTACTCAGTGTGCTGGGTGATCAGTGCTCAGGGTGCTGGGTGCTCAGTCCTCAGGGTGCTCAGTGCTCAGGGTGCTGTGTGCTCAGTGCTCGGGGTGCTCGGTGCTCAGTGCTCGAGGTGCTGGGTGCTCATTCTCGGGGTGTTGGGTGCTCTGTGCTCGGGGTGCTCTGTGCTCAGTGCTCGGGGTGCTGGGTGCTCAGTACTCAGGGTGCTGGGTGCTCAGTGCTCAGGGTGCTGGGTACTCAGTGCTCAGGGTGCTCGGTGCTCAGTACTCGGTGTGCTGGGTGCTCATTCTCGGGGTGCTGGGTGCTCAGTGCTCAGGGTGGTGGGTGCTCAGTACTCAGGGTGTTGGGTGCTCAATGCTCAGGGTGCGGGGTGCTCAGTATTCAGAGTGCTGGGAGCTCAGTGCTCAGGGTGATCGGTGCTCAGTACTCAGGGTGCTCAGTACTCAGGGTGCTGGGTGCTCAGTACTCAGGTTGCTTGGTGCTCAGTACTCAGGGTGCTGGGTGCTCAGTGCTCGGGGTGCTGGGTGCTCAGTGCTCAGGGTGATCGGTGCTCAGTACTCAGTGTGCTGGGTGCTCAGTGCTCAGGGTGCTGGGTGCTCACTCCTCAGGGTGCTCAGTGCTCAGGGTGCTGGGTGCTCAGTGCTCGGGGTGCTCGGTGCTCAGTGCTCGAGGTGCTGGGTGCTCATTCTCGGGGTGCTTGGTGCTCAGTGCTCGGGGTGCTGGGTGCTCAGTGCTCGGGGTGCTGGGTGCTCAGTACTCAGGGTGCTGGGTGCTCAGTGCTCAGGGTGCTGGGTACTCAGTGCTCAGGGTGCTCGGTGCTCAGTACTCGGGGTGCTGGGTGCTCATTCTCGGGGTGCTGGGTGCTCAGTGCTCGGGGTGCTGGGTGCTCAGTACTCAGGGTGCTGGGTGCTCAGTGCTCAGGGTGCTGGGTGCTCAGTACTCAGGGTGCTGGGTGCTCAGTGCTCAGGGTGCTGGCTGCTCAGTACTCAGGGTGCTGGGTGCTCAATGCTCAGGGTGCTGGGTGCTCAGTACTCAGGGTGCTCGGAGCTCAGTGCTCAGGGTGATCGGTGCTCAGTACTCAGGGTGCTCAGTACTCAGGGTGCTGGGTGCTCAGGGCTCAGGGTGCTGGGTGCTCAGTACACAGGGTGCTGGGTGCTCAGTGCTCGGGGTGCTGGGTGCTCAGTGCTCAGGGAGATCGGTGCTCAGTACTCAGGGTGCTGGGTGCTCAGTGCTCAGGGTGCTGGGTGCTCAGTCCTCAGGGTGCTCTGTGCTTAGTACTCAGGGTGCTGGGTGCTCAGTACTCCGGGTGCTGGGTGCTCAGTGCTTGGGGTGCTCAGTGCTCAGTACTCAGTGCTCAGGGTGCTCAGTGCTCAGTGCTCTGGGTGCTGGGTGTTCAGTACTCAGGGTGCTGGGTGCTCAGTACTCGGGGTGCTGGGTGCTCAGTACTCAGGGTGCTGGGTGCTCAGTAGTCAGGGTGCTGGGTGCTCAGTACTCGGGTGCTGGGTGCTCAGGGCTCAGGGTGCTGGGTGCTCAGTGCTCGGGGTGCTGGGTGCTCAGTGCTCAGTACTGAGGGTGCTGGGTGCTCAGTGCTCGGGGTGCTGGGTGCTCATTGCTCAGTACTCAGGGTGGTGGGTACTCAGTGCTCAGGGTGCTGGGTGCTCAGTACTCAGGGTGCTGGGTGCTCAGTACTCAGGGTGCTCTGTGCTTGGGGTGCTGGGTGCTCAGTACTCAGGGTGGTGGGTGCTCAGTGCTCAGGGTGCTGGGTGCTCAGTACTCAGGGTGCTCGGTGCTCAGTACTCAGGGTGCTGGGTGCTCAGTACTCGGTGTGCTGGGTACTCAGTGCTCAGGGTGCTGGGTGCTCAGTGCTCGGTGTGCTGGGTACTCAGTGCTCAGGGTGCTCGGTGCTCAGTACGTTTTGTGCTCAGTACTCAGGGTGCTGGGTGCTCATTACTCAGGGTGCTGGGTGCTCACTGCTCGGGGTGCTGGGTGCTCAGTGCTCGGGGTGCTGGGTGCTCAGTGCTCGGGGTGCTGGGTGCTCAGTGCTCGGGGTGCTGGGTGCTCAGTGCTCGGGATGCACGGTGCTCTGTACTCAGGGTGCTGGGTGCTCGTTGCTCAGTACGCTGGGTGCTCAGTACTCAGGGTGCTGGGCGCTCAGTACTCAGGGTGCTCGGTGCTCAGTACTCAGGGTGCTGGGTGCTCAGTGCTCGCGGTGCTGGGTGCTCAGTGCTCGTGGTGCTCGGTGCTCAGTACTCAGGGTGCTGGGTGCTCAGTGCTCGGTGTGCTCGGTGCTCAGTACGCTGGGTGCTCAGTACTCAGGGTGCTGGGTGCTCAGTACTCAGGTTGCTGGGTGCTTAGTACTCAGGGTGCTGGGTGCTCAGTGCTCGGGGTGCTCGGTGCTCAGTACGCTGGGTGCTCAGTACTCAGGGTGCTGGGTGCTCAGTACTCAGGGTGCTCGGTGCTCAGTACTCAGGGTGCTGGGTGCTCAGTGCTCGGGGTGCTGGGTGCTCAGTACTCAGGGTGCTGGGTGCTCAGTGCTCGGTGTGCTCTGTGCTCAGTACGCTGGGTGCTCAGTACTCAGGGTGCTGGGTGCTCAGTACTCAGGGTGCTGGGTGCTCAGTACTCAGGGTGCTGGGTGCTCAGTGCTCGGGGTGATCGGTGCTCAGTACGCTGGGTGCTCAGTACTCAGGGTGCTGGGTGCTCAGTACTCAGGGTGCTCGGTGCTCAGTACTCAGGGTGCTGGGTGCTCAGTGCTCGGGGTGCTGGGTGCTCAGTACTCAGGGAGCTGGGTGCTCAGTGCTCGGGGTTCTCGGTGCTCAGTGCTCAGTACTCAGGGTGCTGGGTGCTCAGTGCTCAGGGTGCTGGGTGCTCAGTACTCAGGGTGCTGTGTGCTTAGTACTCAGGTTGCTGGGTGCTCAGTGCTCGGGGTGCTGGGTGCTCAGTACTCAGGGTGCTGGGTGCTCTGTGCTCGGGGTGCTCGGTGCTCAGTGCTCAGTACTCAGGGTGCTGGGTGCTCAGTGCTCAGGGTGCTGGGTGCTCAGGACTCAGGGTGCTGGGTGCTTAGTACTCAGGGTGCTGGGTGCTCAGTACTCAGGGTGCTGGGTGCTCAGTACTCAGGGTGCTGGGTGCTTAGTACTCAGGGTGCTGGGTGCTCAGTGCTCAGGGTGCTGGGTGCTCAGTGCTCAGTACTCAGGGTGCTGGGTGCTCAGTGCTCAGGGTGCTGGGTGCTCAGTGCTCAGGGTGCTGGGTGCTCAGTGCTCAGGGTGCTGGGTCCTCAGTGCTCAGGGTGCTGGGTGCTCAGTGCTCAGGGTGCTGGGTGCTCAGTGCTCAGGGTGCTGGGTGCTCAGTGCTCGGGGTGCTGGGTGCTCAGTGCTCGGGGTGCTGGGTGCTCAGTGCTCGGGGTGCTCGGTGCTCAGTACTCAGGGTGCTGGGTGCTCAGTGCTCGAGGTGCTCAGTACTCAGGGTGCTGTGTGTTCAGTTCTCAGGGTGCTGGGTGCTCAGTACTCAGGGTGCTCGGTGCTTAGTACTCAGGGTGCTGGGTGCTCAGTACTCCGGGTGCTGGGTGCTCAGTGCTTGGGGTGCTCGCTGCTCAGTACTCAGTGCTCAGGGTGCTTAGTGCTCAGTGCTCAGGGTGCTGGGTGTTCAGTACTCAGGGTGCTGGGTGCTCAGTACTCAGGGTGCTGGGTGCTCAGTGCTCAGGGTGCTGGGTGCTCAGTACTCAGGGTGCTGGGTGCTCAGTGCTCAGGGTGCTGGGTACTCAGTGCTCATTGTGCTCGGTGTTCAGTACTCGGGGTGCTGGGTGCTCATTCTCGGGGTGCTGGGTGCTCAATGCTCGGGGTGCTGGGTGCTCAGTACTCAGGGTGCTGGGTGCTCAGTTCTCAGGGTGCTGGGCGCTCAGTACTCAGGGTGCTGGGTGCTCAGTGCTCAGGGTGCTGGGTGCTCAGTACTCAGGGTGCTGGGTGCTCAGTGCTCAGGGTGCTGGGTGCTCAGTACTCAGGGTGATGGGATCTCAGTGCTCAGGGTGATCGGTGCTCAGTACTCAGGGTGCTCAGTACTCAGGGTGCTGGGTGCTCAGTGCTCAGGGTGCTTGGTGCTCAGTACTCAGGGTGCTGGGTGCTCAGTGCTCGGGGTGCTGGGTGCTCAGTGCTCAGGGTGATCGGTGCTCAGTACTCAGTGTGCTGGGTGATCAGTGCTCAGGGTGCTGGGTGCTCAGTCCTCAGGGTGCTCAGTGCTCAGGGTGCTGTGTGCTCAGTGCTCGGGGTGCTCGGTGCTCAGTGCTCGAGGTGCTGGGTGCTCATTCTCGGGGTGCTGGGTGCTCAGTGCTCGGGGTGCTCTGTGCTCAGTGCTCGGGGTGCTGGGTGCTCAGTACTCAGGGTGCTGGGTGCTCAGTGCTCAGGGTGCTGGGTACTCAGTGCTCAGGGTGCTCGGTGCTCAGTACTCGGTGTGCTGGGTGCTCATTCTCGGGGTGCTGGGTGCTCAGTGCTCAGGGTGGTGGGTGCTCAGTACTCAGGGTGCTGGGTGCTCAATGCTCAGGGTGCGGGGTGCTCAGTACTCAGGGTGCTGGGAGCTCAGTGCTCAGGGTGATCGGTGCTCAGTACTCAGGGTGCTCAGTACTCAGGGTGCTGGGTGCTCAGTACTCAGGTTGCTTGGTGCTCAGTACTCAGGGTGCTGGGTGCTCAGTGCTCGGTGTGCTGGGTGCTCAGTGCTCAGGGTGATCGGTGCTCAGTACTCAGTGTGCTGGGTGCTCAGTGCTCAGGGTGCTGGGTGCTCACTCCTCAGGGTGCTCAGTGCTCAGGGTGCTGGGTGCTCAGTGCTCGGGGTGCTCGGTGCTCAGTGCTCGAGGTGCTGGGTGCTCATTCTCGGGGTGCTTGGTGCTCAGTGCTCGGGGTGCTGGGTGCTCAGTGCTCGGGGTGCTGGGTGCTCAGTACTCAGGGTGCTGGGTGCTCAGTGCTCAGGGTGCTGGGTACTCAGTGCTCAGGGTGCTCGGTGCTCAGTACTCGGGGTGCTGGGTGCTCAGTACTCAGGGTGCTGGGTGCTCAGTGCTCAGGGTGCTGGGTGCTCAGTACTCAGGGTGCTGGGTGCTCAATGCTCAGGGTGCTGGGTGCTCAGTACTCAGGGTGCTCGGAGCTCGGTGCTCAGGGTGATCGGTGCTCAGTACTCAGGGTGCTCAGTACTCAGGGTGCTGGGTGCTCAGGGCTCAGGGTGCTGGGTGCTCAGTACACAGGGTGCTGGGTGCTCAGTGCTCGGGGTGCTGGGTGCTCAGTGCTCAGGGAGATCGGTGCTCAGTACTCAGGGTGCTGGGTGCTCAGTGCTCAGGGTGCTGGGTGCTCAGTCCTCAGGGTGCTCAGTGCTCAGGGTGCTGGGTGCTCAGTGCTCAGGGATCTCGGTGCTCAGTACTCAGGGTGCTGAGTGCTCAGTACTCAGGGTGCTGGGTGCTCAGTACTCAGGGTGCTGGGTGCTCAGTGCTCAGGGTGCTGGGTGATCAGTGCTCAGGGTGCTGGGTGCTCAGTGCTCAGGGTGCTGGGTGCTCAGTACTCAGGGTACTGGGTGCTCAGTGTTCGGGGTGCTGGGTGCTCAGTGCTCAGGGTGCTGGGTGCTCAGTGCTCAGGGTGCTGGGTGCTCAGTACTCAGGGTGCTCTGTGCTTAGTACTCAGGGTGCTGGGTGCTCAGTACTCCGGGTGCTGGGTGCTCAGTGCTTGGGGTGCTCAGTGCTCAGTACTCAGTGCTCAGGGTGCTCAGTGCTCAGTGCTCTGGGTGCTGGGTGTTCAGTACTCAGGGTGCTGGGTGCTCTGTACTCGGGGTGCTGGGTGCTCAGTACTCAGGGTGCTGGGTGCTCAGTAGTCAGGGTGCTGGGTGCTCAGTACTCGGGTGCTTTGTGCTCAGGGCTCAGGGTGCTGGGTGCTCAGTGCTCGGGGTGCTGGGTGCTCAGTGCTCAGTACTGAGGGTGCTGGGTGCTCAGTGCTCGGGGTGCTGGGTGCTCATTGCTCAGTACTCAGGGTGGTGGGTGCTCAGTGCTCAGGGTGCTGTGTGCTCAGTGCTCAGGGTGCTGGGTGCTCAGTGCTCAGGGTGCTGGGTACTCCGTGCTCAGGGTGCTGGGTGCTCAGTACTCAGGGTGCTGGGTGCTCAGTACTCAGGGTGCTGGGTGCTCTGTGCTCGGGGTGCTGGGTGCTCAGTGCTCGCGGTGCTGGGTGCTCAGTGCTCTGGGTGCTCGTTGCTCAGTGCTCGCGGTGCTGGGTGCTCAGTGCTCGGGGTGCTGGGTGCTCAGTGCTCGGGGGCTGGGTACTCAGTGCTCGGGGTGCTCGGTGCTCAGAGCTCAGGGTGCTCGGTGCTCAGTACGTTGTGTGCTCAGTACTCAGGGTGCTGGGTGCTCAGTGCTCAGGGTGCTGGGTGGTCAGTGCTCAGGTTGCTGGGTGCTCAGTGCTCAGGGTGCTGGGTGCTCAGTGCTCAGTGTGCTGGGTGTCGGGGTGCTTTGTGCTCAGTACTCAGGGTGCTGGGTGCTCAGTACTCATGGTGCTGGGTGCTCAGTGCTCGGGTTGCTGGGTGCTCAGTGCTCGGGGTGCTGGGTGCTCAGTGCTCGGGGTGCTGTGTGTTCAGTGCTCAGAGTGCTTTGTGCTCAGTACTCAGGGTTCTCATTGCTCAGGGTGCTGGGTGCTCAGTACTCAGGGTGCTGGTTGCTCAGTACTCAGGGTGCTCAGTGCTCAGTACTCAGGGTGCTCGGTGCTCAGGGTGCTGGGTGCTCAGTGCTCGGGGTGCTCGGTGCTCAGTACTCAGGGTGCTGGGTGCTCAGTGCTCAGGGTGCTGGGTGCTCAGTGCTCAGGGTGCTGGGTGCTCAGTGCTCAGGGTGCTGGGTGCTCAGTACTCAGGGTGCTTGGTGCTCGGGGTGCTGGGTGCTCAGTGCTCGGGGTGCTCGGTGCTCAGTACTCGGTGTGCTCAGTGCTCAGTACTCAGGGTGCTGGGTGCTCAGTGCTCAGGTTGCTGGGTGCTCAGTACTCAGGGTGCTGGGAGCTCGGTGCTCAGTACGCTGGGTGCTCAGTACTCAGGTTGCTGGGTGCTCAGTACTCAGGGTGCTCGGTGCTCAGTACTCAGGGTGCTGGCTGCTCAGTGCTCGGGGTGCTGGGTGCTCAGTACTCAGGGTGCTGGGTGCTCAGTGCTCGGGGTGCTCGGTGCTCAGTACGCTGGGTGCTCAGTACTCAGGGTGCTGGGTGCTCAGTGCTCGGGGTGCTTGGTGCTCAGTACTCAGGGTGCAGGGTGCTCAGTGCTCAGGGTGCTCAGTGCTCAGTACTCAGGGTGCTCGGTGCTCAGTGCTCAGGGTGCTCAGTGCTCAGTACTCAGGGTGCTCAGTGCTCTGGGTGCTGGGTGCTCAGTGCTCAGGGTGCTGGGTGCTCAGTGCTCAGGGTGCTGGGTGCTCAGTACTCAGGGTGCTCAGTGCTCAGGGTGCTGGGTGCTCAGTGCTCGGGGTGCTGGGTACTCAGTGCTCAGTACACAGGGAGCTGGGTGATCAGTGCTCGGGGTGCTGGGTCCTCAGTGCTCAGTACTCAGGGTGCTGGGTGCTCAGTGCTCGGGGTGCTGGATGCTCAGTACTCAGGGTGCTGGGTGCTCAGTGCTCAGCGTGCTGGGTTCTCAGTACTCAGCGTGCTGGGTGCTCAGTGCTCAGGGTGCTGGGTGCTCAGTACTCAGTGTGCTGGGTGCTTAGTACTCTGGGTGCTCGGTCCTCACCCTGAGTACTGAGCACCCAGCACCCTGAGTACTGAGCACTGAGCACCCTGAGCACTGAGCACCCAGCACCCTGATCACTGAGCACCCAGCATCCTGAGCACTGAGTACTGAGCACCCAGCACCCTGAGCACTGAGCACCCAGTACCCTGAGCACTGAGCACCCAGCACCCTGAGTACTGAGCACCCAGCACCCCAAACAATGAGCACCGAGCACCCTGAGATCTGAGCACCGAGCACCCTGAGCACTGAGCACCCAGCACAATGAGTACTGAGCATCAAGCACCCTGAGCACTGAGCACCCAGCACCCTGAGCACTGAGCACACAGCACCCTGAGCCCTGAGCACCCAGCACCCTGAGCACTGAGCACCCAGCACCCTGAGTACTGAGCACCCAACGTACTGAGCACCGAGCACCCCGAGCACTGAGCACCCAGCACCCTGAGTACTGAGCACCCAGCACACCGAGCACTGAGCACCCAGCACCCTGAGTACTGAGCACCGAGCACCCTGAGTACTGATCACACAGCACCCCGAGCACTGAGCACCCAGCACCCAGAGTACTGAGCACCCAGCACTGAGCACCCAGCACCCTGAGTACTGAGCACCCAGCACCCTGAGAACTGAGCACCGAGCACCCCGAGCACTGAGCACCGGGCACCCCGAGCACTGAGCACCCAGCACCCTGAGTACTGAGCACCCAGCACCCTGAGTACTGAGCACTGAGCACCCTGAGCACTGAGCACCCAGCACCCTGAGCAATGAGCACCCAGCATCCTGAGCACTGAGTACTGAGCACCCAGCACCCTGAGCACTGAGCACCCAGCACCCTGAGCACTGAGCACCCAGCACCCTGAGTACTGAGCACCCAGCACCCCAAACACTGAGCACCGAGCACCCTGAGAACTGAGCACTGAGCACCCTGAGTACAGAGCACCCAGCACCATGAATACTGAGCACCGAGTACCCAGAGTACTGAGCAACCTGAGTACTGAGCACCCAGCACCCCGAGAATGAGCACACAGCACCATGAGTACTGAGCACCGAGCACCCTGAGCACTGAGCAGACAGCACCCTGAGTACTGAGCACCAAGCACCCTGAGTACTAAGCACCCAGTACCCTGAGTTCTGAGCACCCAGCACCCTGAGCACTGAGCACACTGAGTACTGAGCAACCAGCACCCTGAGCACTGAGCACCCAGCACACCGAGCACTGAGGACCCAGCAGCACGAGCACTGAGCAGGCAGCACCCTGATTACTGAGCACCCAGCACCCTGAGCACTGAGGACCCAGCACCCCGAGCACTGAGCACCCAGCACGCTGAGTACTGAGCACTGAGCACCCAGCACCCTGAGTACTGAGCACCCAGCACCCCGAGCACTGAGCACCGAGCACCCTGATTACTGAGCACCCAGCACCCTGAGCACTGAGCACGGAGCACCCCGAAGACTGAGCACCCAGCACCGCTAGCACTGAGCAACCAGCACCTTGAGTACTGAGCACCGAGCACCCCGAGCACTGAGCACCCAGCACCCTAAGTACTGAGCACCCAGCACCCTGAGCACTGAGCACCCAGCACCCCGAGCACTGAGCACCCAGCACCCTGAGTACTGAGCACCCAGCACCCCGAGCACTGAGCACCCAGCACCCTGAGCACTGAGCACCCAGCACCCTGAGTACTGAGCACCGAGCACCCTGAGCACTGAGCACCCAGCACCCTGAGTACTGAGCACCCAGCACCCTGAGTACTGAGCACTGAGCAAACTGAGCACTGAGCACCCAGCACCCCGATCACTGAGCACCCAGCACCCTGAGTACTGAGCACTCAGCACCCTGAGTACTGAGCACCGAGCACCCCGAGCACTGAGCACCCAGCACCCTGAGCACGGAGCACCCCGAGGACTGAGCACCCAGCACCCTGAGCACTGAGCACACAGCACCTTGAGTACTGAGCACCGAGCACCTCGAGCACTGAGCACCCAGCACCCTGAGTACTGAGCACTCAGCACCATGAGCACTGAGCACCCAGCACCCTGAGCACTGAGCACCCAGCACCCCGAGCACTGAGCACCCTTCACCCTGAGTACTGAGCATCCAACACCCAGAGTACTGAGCACCCAGCACCCTGAGCACTGAGCACCCAGCACCCTGAGCACTGAGCACCCAGCACCCCGAGCACTGAGCATGCAGCACACTGAGTACTGAGAACCCAGCACCCCGAGCCCTGAGCACCCAGCACCCTGAGTACTGAGCACCCTGAGTACTGAGCACCGATCACCCTGAGCACTGAGCACCCAGCACTGAGCACCCAGCACGCTGAGTACTGAGCACCCAGCACTGAGCACCCAGCACCCTGAGTACTGAGCACCCAGCACCCTGAGTACTGAGCACTGAGCACACTGAGCACTGAGCAACCAGCACCCTGAGCACTGAGCACCCCGCATCCTGAGCACTGAGTACTGAGCACCCAGCACCCTGAGCACTGAGCACCCAGCACCCTGAGTACTGAGCACCCAGCACCCCAAACAATGAGCACCGAGCACCCTGAGATCTGAGCACCGAGCACCCTGAGCACTGAGCACACAGCACAATGAGTACTGAGCATCAAGCACCCTGAGCACTGAGCACCCAGAACCCTGAGCATTGAGCACACAGCACCCTGAGCCCTGAGCACCCAGCACCCTGAGCACTGAGCACCCAGCACCCTGAGTACTGAGCACCCAACGTACTGAGCACCGAGCACCGCGAGCACTGAGCACCCAGCACACTGAGTACTGAGCACCCAGCACACCGAGCACTGAGCACCCAGCACCCTGAGTACTGAGCACCGAGCACCCTGAGTACTGATCACCCAGCACCCTGAGTACTGAGCACCCAGCACCCTGAGTACTGAGCACTGAGCACCATGAGCACTGAGCACCCAGCACCCTGAGCACTGAGCACCCAGCATCCTGAGCAATGAGTACTGAGCACCCAGCACCCTGAGCACTGAGCACCCAGCACCCTGAGCACTGAGCACCCAGCACCCTGAGTACTGAGCACCTAACACCCCAAACACTGAGCACCGAGCACCCTGAGAACTGAGCACCGAGCACCCTGAGTACAGAGCACCCAGCACCATGAGTACTGAGCACCGAGTACCCAGAGTACTGAGCAACCTGAGTACTGAGCACCAAGCACCCCGAGATTGAGCACCCAGCACCATGAGTACTGAGCACCGAGCACCCTGAGCACTGAGCACCCAGCACCCTGAGTACTGAGCACCAAGCACCCTGAGTACTGAGCAACCAGCACCCTGAGTTCTGAGCACCCAGCACCCTGAGCACGGAGCACACTGAGTACTGAGCAAACAGCACCCTGAGCACTGAGCACCCAGCAACCCGAGCACTGAGCACACAGCACCCCGAGCACTGAGCATGCAGCACACTGAGTACTGAGAACCCAGCACCCCGAGCCCTGAGCACCCAGCACCCTGAGTACTGAGCACCCTGAGTACTGAGCACCGATCACCCTGAGCACTGAGCACCCAGCACTGAGCACCCAGCACGCTGAGTACTGAGCACCCAGCACTGAGCACCCAGCACCCTGAGTACTGAGCACCCAGCACCCTGAGTACTGAGCACTGAGCACACTGAGCACTGAGCAACCAGCACCCTGAGCACTGAGCACCCCGCATCCTGAGCACTGAGTACTGAGCACCCAGCACCCTGAGCACTGAGCACCCAGCACCCTGAGTACTGAGCACCCAGCACCCCAAACAATGAGCACCGAGCACCCTGAGATCTGAGCACCGAGCACCCTGAGCACTGAGCACACAGCACAATGAGTACTGAGCATCAAGCACCCTGAGCACTGAGCACCCAGAACCCTGAGCATTGAGCACACAGCACCCTGAGCCCTGAGCACCCAGCACCCTGAGCACTGAGCACCCAGCACCCTGAGTACTGAGCACCCAACGTACTGAGCACCGAGCACCGCGAGCACTGAGCACCCAGCACACTGAGTACTGAGCACCCAGCACACCGAGCACTGAGCACCCAGCACCCTGAGTACTGAGCACCGAGCACCCTGAGTACTGATCACCCAGCACCCTGAGTACTGAGCACCCAGCACCCTGAGTACTGAGCACTGAGCACCATGAGCACTGAGCACCCAGCACCCTGAGCACTGAGCACCCAGCATCCTGAGCAATGAGTACTGAGCACCCAGCACCCTGAGCACTGAGCACCCAGCACCCTGAGCACTGAGCACCCAGCACCCTGAGTACTGAGCACCTAACACCCCAAACACTGAGCACCGAGCACCCTGAGAACTGAGCACCGAGCACCCTGAGTACAGAGCACCCAGCACCATGAGTACTGAGCACCGAGTACCCAGAGTACTGAGCAACCTGAGTACTGAGCACCAAGCACCCCGAGATTGAGCACCCAGCACCATGAGTACTGAGCACCGAGCACCCTGAGCACTGAGCACCCAGCACCCTGAGTACTGAGCACCAAGCACCCTGAGTACTGAGCAACCAGCACCCTGAGTTCTGAGCACCCAGCACCCTGAGCACGGAGCACACTGAGTACTGAGCAAACAGCACCCTGAGCACTGAGCACCCAGCAACCCGAGCACTGAGCACACAGCACCCCGAGCACTGAGCACTGAGCACCCTGTGCACTGAGCACCGAGCACCCTGAGTACTGAGCACTGAGCACCCTGAGCACTGAGCACCCAGCACCCTGAGTACTGAGCACCCAACACCCCGAGCACTGAGCACCCAGCACCCTGAGTACTGAGCACCCTGAGTACTGAGCACTGAGCACCGAGCACCCTGAGTACTGAGCACCTTGAGGACTGAGCACCCAGCACCCTGTGCACTGAGCACCCAGCACCCTGAGTACTGAGCACCAATCACCCTGAGCACTGAGCACCCAGCACCCCGAGCACGGAGCACCCAGGACCCCAAGCACTGAGTACTGAGCACCCAGCACCCTGAGTACTGAGCACCGAGCTCCCCGAGCACTGAGCACCCTGAGTACTGAGCACCCAGCACCCCGATCACTGAGCACCCAGCACCCTGAGCACTGAGTACCCAGCACCCTGAGCACTGAGCGCCCAGTTCCCTGAGTACTGAGCACCCAGCACGCTGAGTACTGAGCACCCAGCACCCCGAGCACTGAGCACCCAGCACCCTGAGTACTGAGCACTGAGCACCCAGCACCCCGAGCACTGAGCACCCAGGACCCTGTTTACTGAGCACCCAGCACACCGAGAACTGAGCACCCAGCACCCTGAGCACTGAGCACCCAGCACCCCGAGTACTGAGCACCCAGCACCCTGAGTACTGAGCACCGAGCACCCCGAGCAATGAGCACCCAGCACCCTGAGTACTGAGCACTGAGCACCCAGCACCCCGAGAACTGAGCACCCAGCACCCTGAGTACTGAGCACCCCGCACCCTGAGCACTGAGCACCCAGCACCCTGAGCACTGAGCACCCAGCACCCTGAGTACTGAGCGCCCAGCACCCTGAGCACTGAGCACCTGGCACCCTGAGTACTGAGCACTCAGCACCCTGAGTACTGAGCACCGAGCACCCCGAGCACTGAGCACCCAGCACCCTGAGCACGGAGCACGCCGAGGACTGAGCACCCAGCACCCTGAGCACTGAGCACCCAGCACCTTGACTACTGAGCACCGAGCACCTCGAGCACTGAGCACCCAGCACCCTGAGTACTGAGCACCCAGCACCATGAGCACTTAGCACCCAGCACCCTGAGCACTGAGCACCCAGCACCCTGAGTACTGAGCATCCAACACCCAGAGTACTGAGCACCCAGCACCCTGAGCACTGAGCACCCAGCACCCTGAGCACTGAGCACCCAGCACCCAGAGTACTGAGCACCCAGCACAGAGCACCCAGCACCCTGAGTACTGAGCACCCAGCACCCTGAGAACTGAGCACTGAGCACCCTGAGCACTGAGCACCCAGCACCCTGAGTACTGAGCACCCAGCACCCTGAGTACTGAGCACTGAGCACCCTGAGCACTGAGCACCCAGCACCCTGAGCAATGAGCACCCAGCATCCTGAGCACTGAGTACTGAGCACCCAGCACCCTGAGCACTGAGCACCCAGCACCCTGAGCACTGAGCACCCAGCACCCTGAGTACTGAGCACCCAGCACCCCAAACACTGAGCACCGAGCACCCTGAGAACTGAGCACCGAGCACCCTGAGTACCGAGCACCCAGCACCATGAGTACTGAGCACCGAGTACCCAGAGTACTGAGCAACCTGAGTACTGAGCACCCAGCACCCCGAGAATGAGCACCCAGCACCATGAGTACTGAGCACCGAGCACCCTGAGCACTGAGCAGACAGCACCCTGAGTACTGAGCACCAAGCACCCTGAGTACTAAGCACCCAGCACCCTGAGTTCTGAGCACCCAGCACCCTGAGCACTGAGCACACTGAGTACTGAGCAACCAGCACCCTGAGCACTGAGCACCCAGCACACCGAGCACTGAGCACACAGCACCCCGAGCACTGAGCACTGAGCACCCTGTGCACTGAGCACCGAGCACCCTGAGTACTGAGCACTGATCACCCTGAGCACTGAGCACCCAGCACCCTGAGTACTGAGCACCCAGCACCCTGAGCACTGAGGACCCAGCAGCACGAGCACTGAGCACCCAGCACCCTGATTACTGAGCACCCAGCACCCTGAGCACTGAGGACCCAGCACCCCGAGCACTGAGCACCCAGCACGCTGAGTACTGAGCACTGAGGACCCAGCACCCTGAGTACTGAGCACCCAGCACCCTGATTACTGAGCACCCAGCACCCTGAGCACTGAGCACGGAGCACCCCGAGGACTGAGCACCCAGCACCGTTAGCACTGAGCAACCAGCACCTTGAGTACTGAGCACCGAGCACCCCAAGCACTGAGCACCCAGCACCCTAAGTACTGAGCACCCAGCACCCTGAGCACTGAGCACCCAGCACCCCGAGCACTGAGCACCCAGCACCCTGAGTACTGAGCACCCAGCACCCCGAGCACTGAGCACCCAGCACCCTGAGCACTGAGCACCCAGCACACTGAGTACTGAGCACCCAGCACCCTGAGTACTGAGCACCCAGCACCCTGAGTACTGAGCACTGAGCAAACTGAGCACTGAGCACCCAGCACCCCGAGCACTGAGCACCCAGCACCCTGAGTACTGAGCACCCGGAACCCTGAGTACTGAGCACTCAGCACCCTGAGTACTGAGCACCGAGCACCCCGAGCACTGAGCACCCAGCACCCTGAGCACGGAGCACCCCGAGGACTGAGCACCCAGCACCCTGAGCACTGAGCACCCAGCACCTTGAGTACTGAGCACCGAGCACCTCGAGCACTGAGCACCCAGCACCCTGAGTACTGAGCACCCAGCACCCTGAGCACTGAGCACCCAGCACCCTGAGCACTGAGCACCCAGCACCCCGAGCACTGAGCACCCTTCACCCTGAGTACTGAGCATCCAACACCCAGAGTACTGAGCACCCAGCACCCTGAGCACTGAGCACCCAGCACCCTGAGCACTGAGCACCCAGCACCCCGAGCACTGAGCATGAAGCACACTGAGTACTGAGAACCCAGCACCCCGAGCCCTGAGCACCCAGCACCCTGAGTACTGAGCACCCTGAGTACTGAGCACCGATCACCCTGAGCACTGAGCACCCAGCACTGAGCACCCAGCACGCTGAGTACTGAGCACCCAGCACTGAGCACCCAGCACCCTGAGTACTGAGCACCCAGCACCCTGAGAACTGAGCACCGAGCACCCCGAGCACTGAGCACCGGGCACCCCGAGCACTGAGCACCCAGCACCCTGAGTACTGAGCACCCAGCACCCTGAGTACTGAGCACTGAGCACCCTGAGCACTGAGCACCCAGCACCCTGAGCACTGAGCACCCAGCATCCTGAGCACTGAGTACTGAGCACCCAGCACCCTGAGCACTGAGCACCCAGCACCCTGAGTACTGAGCACCCAGCACCCCAAACAATGAGCACCGAGCACCCTGAGATCTGAGCACCGAGCACCCTGAGCACTGAGCACACAGCACAATGAGTACTGAGCATCAAGCACCCTGAGCACTGATCACCCAGCACCCCGTGTACTGAGCACCCAGCACCCTGAGTACTGAGCACCCTGAGGACTGAGCACCGATCACCCTGAGCACTGAGCACCCAGCACCCTGAACATTGAGCACCCAGCACCCTGAGTAATGAGCACCCTGAGGACTGAGCACCAATCACCCTGAGCACTGAGCACCCAGCACCCTGAGTACTGAGCACCCAGCACCCTGAGTACTGAGCACCCTGAAGACTGAGCACCGATCACCCTGAGCACTGAGCACCCAGCACCCTGAGTACTGAGCACCCTGAGGACTGAGCACCGATCACCCTGAGCACTGAGCACCCAGCACCCTGAGTACTGAGCACCCAGCAACCTGAGTACTGAGCACCGAGCACCCCGAGTACTGAGCACACAGCACCCTGAGCACTGAGCACCCAGCACCCCGAGCACTGAGCATGCTGCACACTGAGTACTGAGCACCCAGCACCCCGAGCCCTGAGCACCCAGCACCCTGAGTACTGAGCACCCTGTGTACTGAGCACCGATCACCCTGAGCACTGAGCACCCAGCACCCTGAGTGCTGAGCACATAGCACCCTGAGCACTGAGCACCCAGCACCCTGAGTACTGAGCACCCAGTACCCTGAGCACTGAGCACCCAGTACCCTGAGTACTGAGCACCGAGCACCCTGAGCACTGAGCACCCAGCTCCCTGAGAACTGAGCACCCAGCACCCTGAGTACTGAGCACCCAGCACCCTGAGCACTGAGCACCCAGCACCCTGAGCACTGAGCACCCAGCACCCTGAGCACTGAGCACCCAGCACCCTGAGTACTGAGCACCCAACGTACTGAGCACCAAGCACCCCGAGCACTGAGCACCCAGCACCCTGAGTACTGAGCACCCAGCACCCTGAGTACTGAGCACCCAGCACCCCGAGCACTGAGCACCCAGCACCCCGAGCACTGAGCACTGAGCACCCTGAGTACTGAGCACTGAGCACCCTTAGTACTGAGCACCGAGCACCCTGAGTTCTGAGCACCCAGCACCCTGAGCACTGAGCACGGAGCACCCCGAGGACTGAGCACCCAGCACCGTGAGCACTGAGCAGCCAGCACCTTGAGTACTGAGCACCCAGCACCCTGAGCACTGAGCACCCAGCACCCTGAGTACTGAGCACCCAGCACCCCGAGCACTGAGCAACCAGCACCCCGAGCACTGAGCTCCCAGCACCCCGAGAATGAGCACCCAGCACCCTGAGTACTGAGAACCGAGCACCCTGAGTACTGAGCACCCAGCACGCTGAGCACTGAGCACCCAGCACCCCGAGTACTGAGCAAACAGCACCCCGAGCACTGAGCACCGAGCACCCCGAGAATGAGCACCCAGCACCCTGAGTACTGAGCACCCAGCACCCTGAGTACTGAGCACCCAGCACCCCGAGCACTGAGCACCCTGAGTATTGAGCACCCAGCACCCTGAGTACTGAGCACTAAGCACCCAGAGCGCTGAGCACCCAGCCCCCCAAGCACGGAGCACCCAGGACCGCGAGCACTGAGTACTGAGCACCCAGCACCCTGAGTACTGAGCACCGAGCTCCCCGAGAACTGAGCACCCTGAGTACTGAGCACCCAGCACGCCGATCACAGAGCACCCAGCACCCTCAGCACTGAGCACCCAGCACCCCGAGTACTGAGCACCCAGCAACCTGAGTACTGAGCACCCTGAGGACTGAGCACCGATCACCCTGAGCACTGAGCACCCAGCACCCCGAACACTGAGCACCCAGCACCCTGAGTACTGAGCACCCTGAGGACTGAGCACCAATCACCCTGAGCACTGAGCACCCAGCACCCTGAGTACTGAGCACCCAGCACCCTGAGTACTGAGCACCGAGCACCCCGAGTACTGAGCACACAGCACCCTGAGCACTGAGCACCCAGCACCCCGAGCACTGAGCATGCTGCACACTGAGTACTGAGCACCCAGCACCCCGAGCCCTGAGCACCCAGCACCCTGAGTACTGAGCACCCTGAGTACTGAGCACCGATCACCCTGAGCACTGAGCACCCAGCACCCTGAGTACTGAGCACCCAGCACTCTGAGCACTGAGCACCCAGCACCCTGAGTACTGAGCACCCAGTACCCTGAGCACTGAGCACCCAGTACCCTGAGTACTGAGCACCGAGCACCCTGAGCACTGAGCACCCAGCACCCTGAGAACTGAGCACCCAGCACCCTGAGTACTGAGCACCCAGCACCCTGAGCACTGAGCACCCAGCACCCTGAGCACTGAGCACCCAGCACCCTGAGCACTGAGCACCCAGCACCCTGAGTACTGAGCACCCAACGTACTGAGCACCAAGCACCCCGAGCACTGAGCACCCAGCACCCTGAGTACTGAGCAGCCAGCACCCCGAGTACTGAACACCCAGGACCCCGAGCACTGAGCACCCAGCACCCCGAGCACTGAGCACTGAGCACCCTGAGTACTGAGCACTGAGCACCCTTAGTACTGAGCACCGAGCACCCTGAGTACTGAGCACCCAGCACCCTGAGCACTGAGCACGGAGCACCCCGAGGACTGAGCACCCAGCACCGTGAGCACTGAGCAGCCAGCACCTTGAGTACTGAGCACTGAGCACCCCGAGCACTGAGCACCCAGCACTCTAAGTACTGAGCACCCAGCACCCTGAGCACTGAGTACCCAGCACCCCGAGCACTGAGCACCCTGTACCCCGAACACTGAGCACCCAGTACCCTGAGCACTGAGCACCCAGCACCCCAAGCACTGAGCACCCAGCACCCTGAGTACTGAGTACTGAGCACCCAGCACCCTGAGCACTGAGCACCCAGCACCCTGAGTACTGAGCACCGAGCACCCCGAGCACGGAGCACCCAGCACCCTGAGTACTGAGCACCCAGCACCAAGAGTACTGAGCACCGAGCATCCTGAGCACTGAGCACCGAGCACCCCGAGCACAGAGCACCCAAAACCCTTAGTACTGAGCACCCTGCAACAAGTGTACTGAGCACCGAGCACCCTGAGTACTGAGCACCGAGGACCCTGAGCACTGAGCACCCAGCACGCTGAGTACTGAGAACCCAGCACCCTGAGTACTGAGAACTGAGCACTGAGCACCCTGAGCACTGAGCACCCAGCACCCTGAGTAATGAGCACCCAGCACCAAGAGTACTGAGCACCGAGCACCCCAAGCACTGAGCACCCAGCACCCTGAGTAATGAGCACCCAGCACCCCGAGTACTGAGCACCCAGCACCGTGAGTACTGAGCACCCAGCACCCTGAGTACTGAGCACCCAGCCCCCTGAGCACTGAGCACAAAGCACCCTGGGTACTGAGCACCCAGCACCCCGAGCACTGAGCACCCCGCACCCTGAGCACTGAGCACCCAGCACCCCGAGTACTGAGCACCCAGCACCCTGAGTGCTGAGCACCGAGCACCCCGAGCACTGAGCACCCAACACCCTGAGTACTGAGCACCCAGCACCCTGAGGACTGAGCACCCAGCACCCCGAGCACTGAGCACCCAGCACCCCGAGCACTGAGCACCCAGCACCCCGAGAATGAGCACCCAGCAGCCTGAGTACTGAGAACCGAGCACCCTGAGTACTGAGCACCCAGCACGCTGAGCACTGAGCACCCAGCACCCCGAGTACTGAGCAAACAGCACCCCGAGCACTGAGCACCCAGCACCCCGAGAATGAGCACCCAGCACCCTGAGTACTGAGCACCCAGCACCCTGAGTACTGAGCACCCAGCACCCCGAGCACTGAGCACCCTGAGTACTGAGCACCCAACACCCTGAGTACTGAGCACCCAGCACCCCGAGCACTGAGCACCCAGCACCCCGAGCACTGAGCACTGAGCACCCTGAGTACTGAGCACTGAGCACCCTTAGTACTGAGCACCGAGCACCCTGAGTACTGAGCACCCAGCACCCTGAGCACTGAGCACCCAGCACCCTGAGCACTGAGCACCCAGCACCCAGAGTACTGAGCACCCAGCACAGAGCACCCAGCACCCTGAGTACTGAGCACCCAGCACCCTGAGAACTGAGCACTGAGCACCCTGAGCACTGAGCACCCAGCACCCTGAGTACTGAGCACCCAGCACCCTGAGTACTGAGCACTGAGCACCCTGAGCACTGAGCACCCAGCACCCTGAGCAATGAGCACCCAGCATCCTGAGCACTGAGTACTGAGCACCCAGCACCCTGAGCACTGAGCACCCAGCACCCTGAGCACTGAGCACCCAGCACCCTGAGTACTGAGCACCCAGCACCCCAAACACTGAGCACCGAGCACCCTGAGAACTGAGCACCGAGCACCCTGAGTACCGAGCACCCAGCACCATGAGTACTGAGCACCGAGTACCCAGAGTACTGAGCAACCTGAGTACTGAGCACCCAGCACCCCGAGAATGAGCACCCAGCACCATGAGTACTGAGCACCGAGCACCCTGAGCACTGAGCAGACAGCACCCTGAGTACTGAGCACCAAGCACCCTGAGTACTAAGCACCCAGCACCCTGAGTTCTGAGCACCCAGCACCCTGAGCACTGAGCACACTGAGTACTGAGCAACCAGCACCCTGAGCACTGAGCACCCAGCACACCGAGCACTGAGCACACAGCACCCCGAGCACTGAGCACTGAGCACCCTGTGCACTGAGCACCGAGCACCCTGAGTACTGAGCACTGATCACCCTGAGCACTGAGCACCCAGCACCCTGAGTACTGAGCACCCAGCACCCTGAGCACTGAGGACCCAGCAGCACGAGCACTGAGCACCCAGCACCCTGATTACTGAGCACCCAGCACCCTGAGCACTGAGGACCCAGCACCCCGAGCACTGAGCACCCAGCACGCTGAGTACTGAGCACTGAGCACCCAGCACCCTGAGTACTGAGCACCCAGCACCCTGATTACTGAGCACCCAGCACCCTGAGCACTGAGCACGGAGCACCCCGAGGACTGAGCACCCAGCACCGTTAGCACTGAGCAACCAGCACCTTGAGTACTGAGCACCGAGCACCCCAAGCACTGAGCACCCAGCACCCTAAGTACTGAGCACCCAGCACCCTGAGCACTGAGCACCCAGCACCCCGAGCACTGAGCACCCAGCACCCTGAGTACTGAGCACCCAGCACCCCGAGCACTGAGCACCCAGCACCCTGAGCACTGAGCACCCAGCACACTGAGTACTGAGCACCCAGCACCCTGAGTACTGAGCACCCAGCACCCTGAGTACTGAGCACTGAGCAAACTGAGCACTGAGCACCCAGCACCCCGAGCACTGAGCACCCAGCACCCTGAGTACTGAGCACCCGGAACCCTGAGTACTGAGCACTCAGCACCCTGAGTACTGAGCACCGAGCACCCCGAGCACTGAGCACCCAGCACCCTGAGCACGGAGCACCCCGAGGACTGAGCACCCAGCACCCTGAGCACTGAGCACCCAGCACCTTGAGTACTGAGCACCGAGCACCTCGAGCACTGAGCACCCAGCACCCTGAGTACTGAGCACCCAGCACCCTGAGCACTGAGCACCCAGCACCCTGAGCACTGAGCACCCAGCACCCCGAGCACTGAGCACCCTTCACCCTGAGTACTGAGCATCCAACACCCAGAGTACTGAGCACCCAGCACCCTGAGCACTGAGCACCCAGCACCCTGAGCACTGAGCACCCAGCACCCCGAGCACTGAGCATGAAGCACACTGAGTACTGAGAACCCAGCACCCCGAGCCCTGAGCACCCAGCACCCTGAGTACTGAGCACCCTGAGTACTGAGCACCGATCACCCTGAGCACTGAGCACCCAGCACTGAGCACCCAGCACGCTGAGTACTGAGCACCCAGCACTGAGCACCCAGCACCCTGAGTACTGAGCACCCAGCACCCTGAGAACTGAGCACCGAGCACCCCGAGCACTGAGCACCGGGCACCCCGAGCACTGAGCACCCAGCACCCTGAGTACTGAGCACCCAGCACCCTGAGTACTGAGCACTGAGCACCCTGAGCACTGAGCACCCAGCACCCTGAGCACTGAGCACCCAGCATCCTGAGCACTGAGTACTGAGCACCCAGCACCCTGAGCACTGAGCACCCAGCACCCTGAGTACTGAGCACCCAGCACCCCAAACAATGAGCACCGAGCACCCTGAGATCTGAGCACCGAGCACCCTGAGCACTGAGCACACAGCACAATGAGTACTGAGCATCAAGCACCCTGAGCACTGATCACCCAGCACCCCGTGTACTGAGCACCCAGCACCCTGAGTACTGAGCACCCTGAGGACTGAGCACCGATCACCCTGAGCACTGAGCACCCAGCACCCTGAACATTGAGCACCCAGCACCCTGAGTAATGAGCACCCTGAGGACTGAGCACCAATCACCCTGAGCACTGAGCACCCAGCACCCTGAGTACTGAGCACCCAGCACCCTGAGTACTGAGCACCCTGAAGACTGAGCACCGATCACCCTGAGCACTGAGCACCCAGCACCCTGAGTACTGAGCACCCTGAGGACTGAGCACCGATCACCCTGAGCACTGAGCACCCAGCACCCTGAGTACTGAGCACCCAGCAACCTGAGTACTGAGCACCGAGCACCCCGAGTACTGAGCACACAGCACCCTGAGCACTGAGCACCCAGCACCCCGAGCACTGAGCATGCTGCACACTGAGTACTGAGCACCCAGCACCCCGAGCCCTGAGCACCCAGCACCCTGAGTACTGAGCACCCTGTGTACTGAGCACCGATCACCCTGAGCACTGAGCACCCAGCACCCTGAGTGCTGAGCACATAGCACCCTGAGCACTGAGCACCCAGCACCCTGAGTACTGAGCACCCAGTACCCTGAGCACTGAGCACCCAGTACCCTGAGTACTGAGCACCGAGCACCCTGAGCACTGAGCACCCAGCTCCCTGAGAACTGAGCACCCAGCACCCTGAGTACTGAGCACCCAGCACCCTGAGCACTGAGCACCCAGCACCCTGAGCACTGAGCACCCAGCACCCTGAGCACTGAGCACCCAGCACCCTGAGTACTGAGCACCCAACGTACTGAGCACCAAGCACCCCGAGCACTGAGCACCCAGCACCCTGAGTACTGAGCACCCAGCACCCTGAGTACTGAGCACCCAGCACCCCGAGCACTGAGCACCCAGCACCCCGAGCACTGAGCACTGAGCACCCTGAGTACTGAGCACTGAGCACCCTTAGTACTGAGCACCGAGCACCCTGAGTTCTGAGCACCCAGCACCCTGAGCACTGAGCACGGAGCACCCCGAGGACTGAGCACCCAGCACCGTGAGCACTGAGCAGCCAGCACCTTGAGTACTGAGCACCCAGCACCCTGAGCACTGAGCACCCAGCACCCTGAGTACTGAGCACCCAGCACCCCGAGCACTGAGCAACCAGCACCCCGAGCACTGAGCTCCCAGCACCCCGAGAATGAGCACCCAGCACCCTGAGTACTGAGAACCGAGCACCCTGAGTACTGAGCACCCAGCACGCTGAGCACTGAGCACCCAGCACCCCGAGTACTGAGCAAACAGCACCCCGAGCACTGAGCACCGAGCACCCCGAGAATGAGCACCCAGCACCCTGAGTACTGAGCACCCAGCACCCTGAGTACTGAGCACCCAGCACCCCGAGCACTGAGCACCCTGAGTATTGAGCACCCAGCACCCTGAGTACTGAGCACTAAGCACCCAGAGCGCTGAGCACCCAGCCCCCCAAGCACGGAGCACCCAGGACCGCGAGCACTGAGTACTGAGCACCCAGCACCCTGAGTACTGAGCACCGAGCTCCCCGAGAACTGAGCACCCTGAGTACTGAGCACCCAGCACGCCGATCACAGAGCACCCAGCACCCTCAGCACTGAGCACCCAGCACCCCGAGTACTGAGCACCCAGCAACCTGAGTACTGAGCACCCTGAGGACTGAGCACCGATCACCCTGAGCACTGAGCACCCAGCACCCCGAACACTGAGCACCCAGCACCCTGAGTACTGAGCACCCTGAGGACTGAGCACCAATCACCCTGAGCACTGAGCACCCAGCACCCTGAGTACTGAGCACCCAGCACCCTGAGTACTGAGCACCGAGCACCCCGAGTACTGAGCACACAGCACCCTGAGCACTGAGCACCCAGCACCCCGAGCACTGAGCATGCTGCACACTGAGTACTGAGCACCCAGCACCCCGAGCCCTGAGCACCCAGCACCCTGAGTACTGAGCACCCTGAGTACTGAGCACCGATCACCCTGAGCACTGAGCACCCAGCACCCTGAGTACTGAGCACCCAGCACTCTGAGCACTGAGCACCCAGCACCCTGAGTACTGAGCACCCAGTACCCTGAGCACTGAGCACCCAGTACCCTGAGTACTGAGCACCGAGCACCCTGAGCACTGAGCACCCAGCACCCTGAGAACTGAGCACCCAGCACCCTGAGTACTGAGCACCCAGCACCCTGAGCACTGAGCACCCAGCACCCTGAGCACTGAGCACCCAGCACCCTGAGCACTGAGCACCCAGCACCCTGAGTACTGAGCACCCAACGTACTGAGCACCAAGCACCCCGAGCACTGAGCACCCAGCACCCTGAGTACTGAGCACCCAGCACCCCGAGTACTGAACACCCAGGACCCCGAGCACTGAGCACCCAGCACCCCGAGCACTGAGCACTGAGCACCCTGAGTACTGAGCACTGAGCACCCTTAGTACTGAGCACCGAGCACCCTGAGTACTGAGCACCCAGCACCCTGAGCACTGAGCACGGAGCACCCCGAGGACTGAGCACCCAGCACCGTGAGCACTGAGCAGCCAGCACCTTGAGTACTGAGCACTGAGCACCCCGAGCACTGAGCACCCAGCACTCTAAGTACTGAGCACCCAGCACCCTGAGCACTGAGTACCCAGCACCCCGAGCACTGAGCACCCTGTACCCCGAACACTGAGCACCCAGTACCCTGAGTACTGAGCACCCAGCACCCCAAGCACTGAGCACCCAGCACCCTGAGTACTGAGTACTGAGCACCCAGCACCCTGAGCACTGAGCACCCAGCACCCTGAGTACTGAGCACCGAGCACCCCGAGCACGGAGCACCCAGCACCCTGAGTACTGAGCACCCAGCACCAAGAGTACTGAGCACCGAGCATCCTGAGCACTGAGCACCGAGCACCCCGAGCACAGAGCACCCAAAACCCTTAGTACTGAGCACCCTGCAACAAGTGTACTGAGCACCGAGCACCCTGAGTACTGAGCACCGAGGACCCTGAGCACTGAGCACCCAGCACGCTGAGTACTGAGAACCCAGCACCCTGAGTACTGAGAACTGAGCACTGAGCACCCTGAGCACTGAGCACCCAGCACCCTGAGTAATGAGCACCCAGCACCAAGAGTACTGAGCACCGAGCACCCCAAGCACTGAGCACCCAGCACCCTGAGTAATGAGCACCCAGCACCCCGAGTACTGAGCACCCAGCACCGTGAGTACTGAGCACCCAGCACCCTGAGTACTGAGCACCCAGCCCCCTGAGCACTGAGCACAAAGCACCCTGGGTACTGAGCACCCAGCACCCCGAGCACTGAGCACCCCGCACCCTGAGCACTGAGCACCCAGCACCCCGAGTACTGAGCACCCAGCACCCTGAGTGCTGAGCACCGAGCACCCCGAGCACTGAGCACCCAACACCCTGAGTACTGAGCACCCAGCACCCTGAGGACTGAGCACCCAGCACCCCGAGCACTGAGCACCCAGCACCCCGAGCACTGAGCACCCAGCACCCCGAGAATGAGCACCCAGCAGCCTGAGTACTGAGAACCGAGCACCCTGAGTACTGAGCACCCAGCACGCTGAGCACTGAGCACCCAGCACCCCGAGTACTGAGCAAACAGCACCCCGAGCACTGAGCACCCAGCACCCCGAGAATGAGCACCCAGCACCCTGAGTACTGAGCACCCAGCACCCTGAGTACTGAGCACCCAGCACCCCGAGCACTGAGCACCCTGAGTACTGAGCACCCAACACCCTGAGTACTGAGCACCCAGCACCCCGAGCACTGAGCACCCAGCACCCCGAGCACTGAGCACTGAGCACCCTGAGTACTGAGCACTGAGCACCCTTAGTACTGAGCACCGAGCACCCTGAGTACTGAGCACCCAGCACCCTGAGCACTGAGCACGGAGCACCCCGAGGACTGAGCACCCAGCACCGTGAGCACTGAGCAGCCAGCACCTTGAGTACTGAGCACCGAGCACCCTGAGCACTGAGCTCCCAGCACCCTAAGTACTGAGCACCCAGCACCCTGAGCACTGAGCACCCAGCACCCCAAGCACTGAGCACCCAGCACCCTGAGTACTGAGTACTGAGCACCCTAAGTACTGAGCACCCAGCACCCTGAGCACTGAGCACCCAGCACCCTGAGTACTGAGCACCGAGCATCCGGAGTACTGAGCACCCTGCACCCCGAGCACTGAGCACCCAGCACCCTGAGCACTGAGCACCCAGCACCCCAAGCACTGAGCACCCAGCACCCTGAGTACTGAGTACTGAGCACCCTGCGTACTGAGCACCCAGCACCCTGAGCACTGAGCACCCAGCAACAAGAGTACTGAGCACCGAGCATACTGAACACTGAGCACCCAGGACCCTGAGCACTGAGCACAAAGCACGCTGAGTACTGAGCACTGAGCACCATGAGTACTGAGCACCGAGGATCCTGAGCACTGAGGACCCAGCACGCTGAGTACTGAGCACCCAGCACCCTGAGTACTGAGCACTGAGCAATGAGCACCCAGCACCCTGAGTACTGAGCACCCAGCACCCTGAGTACTGAGCACTGAGCACTGAGCACCCTGTGCACTGAGCACCCAGCACCCCGAGCACTGAGCACTGAGCACCCTGAGTACTGAGCACCCAGCACCCTGAGTACTGAGCACCCAGCACCCCGAGCACTGAGCACCCATCACCCTGAGCACTGAGCACCCAGCACCCTGAGTACTGAGCATCAAGCACCCTGAGCACTGAGCACCCAGCACCCTGAGCACTGAGCACCCAGCACCCTGAGCACTGAGCACCCAGCACCCTGAGTACTGAGCACCCAACGTACTGAGCATCGAGCACCCCGAGCACTGAGCACCCAGGACCCTGAGTACTGAGCACCCAGCACCCCGAGCACTGAGCACCCAGCACCCTGAGTACTGAGCACCGAGCACCCTGAGTACTGAGCACCCAGCACCCCGAGCACTGAGCACCCAGCACCCCGAGCACTGAGCACCCAGCACTGAGCACCCAGCACCCTGAGTACTGAGCACCCAGCACCCTGAGTACTGAGCACAGAGCACCCCGAGCATTGAGCACCCAGCACCCTGAGTACTGAGCACCCAGCACCCCGAGCACTGAGCACCCAGCACCCCGAGCACTGAGCACCCAGCACTGAGCACCCAGCACCCCAAGCACTGAGCACCCAGCACTGAGCACAAAGCACCCTGAGTACTGAGCACCGAACACCCCGAGCACTGAGCACCCAGCACCCCGAGTACTGAGCACCCAGCACCCTGAGTACTGAGCACTGAGCACTGAGCACCCTGAGCACTGAGCACCCAGCATCCTGAGCACTGAGTACTGAGCACCCAGCACCCTAAGCACTGAGCACCCAGCACCCTGAGCACTGAGCACCCAGCACCCTGAGTACTGAGCACCCAGCACCCCGAGCACTGAGCACCCAGCACCCCGAGCACTGAGCACTGAGCACCCTTAGTACTGAGCACTGAGCACCCTTAGTACTGAGCACCGAGCACCCTGAGTACTGAGCACCCAGCACCCTGAGCACTGAGCTCCGAGCACCCCGAGGACTGAGCACCCAGCACTGTGAGCACTGAGCACCCAGCAACTTGAGTACTGAGCACAGAGAACCCCGAGCACTGAGCACCCAGCACCCTAAGTACTGAGCACCCAGCACCCTGAGCACTGAGCACCCAGCACCCCGAGCACTGAGCACCCAGCACCCTGAGTACTGAGCACCCAGCACCCTGAGTACTGAGCACCCAGCATTCCGAGCACTGAGCACCCAGCACCCTGAGCACTGAGCACCAATCACCCTGAGTACTGAGCACCCAGCACCCCGAGCACTGAGCACCCAGCACCCTGAGTAATGAGCACACAGCACCCTGAGTACTGAGCACTGAGCACCCTGAGCACTGAGCACCCAGCACCCTGAGCACTGAGCACCCTGAGGACTGAGCACCCAGCACCCTGAGTACTGAGCACCCAGCATCCTGAGTACTGAGCACCGATCACCCTGAGCACTGATCACCCAGCAACCCGAGCACTGAGCACCCAGCACCCTGAGTACTGAGCACCCTGAGTACTGAGCACCCAGCACCCCGAGCACTGAGCACCCAGCACCCTGAGTACTGAGCACCCTGAGTACTGAGCACCCAGCACCCTGAGCACTGAGCACCCAGCACCCTGAGTACTGATTACCCAGCACCCTGAGTACTTAGCACCCAGCACCCTGAGTACTGAGCACCCAGCACCCTGAGCACTGAGCACCCAGCACCCTGAGTACTGAGCACCCAGCACCCTGAGTACTTAGCACCCAGCACGCTGAGCACTGAGCACCCAGCACCCTGAGTACTGAGCACCGAGCACCCCGAGCACTGAGCACCCAGCACCCTGAGCACTGAGCACCCTGAGGACTGAGCACCCAGCACCCTGTGTACTGAGCACCCAGCATCCTGAGTACTGAGCACCGATCAACCTGAGCACTGAGCACCCAGCAACCCGAGCACTGAGCACCCAGCACCCTGAGTAATGAGCACCCTGAGTACTGAGCAACCAGCACCCCGAGCACTGAGCACCCAGCACCCTGAGTACTGAGCACCCTGAGTACTGAGCACCCAGCACCCTGAGTACTGAGCACCCTGAGTACTGAGCACCCAGCACGCTGAGCACTGAGCACGGAGCACCCCGAGGACTGAGCACCCAGCACCGTGAGCACTGAGCAGCCAGCACCTTGAGTACTGAGCACCGAGCACCCTGAGCACTGAGCACCCAGCACCCTAAGTACTGAGCACCCAGCACCCTGAGCACTGAGCACCCAGCACCCCAAGCACTGAGCACCCAGCACCCTGAGTACTGAGTACTGAGCACCCTAAGTACTGAGCACCCAGCACCCTGAGCACTGAGCACCCAGCACCCTGAGTACTGAGCACCGAGCATCCGGAGTACTGAGCACCCTGCACCCCGAGCACTGAGCACCCAGCACCCTGAGCACTGAGCACCCAGCACCCCAAGCACTGAGCACCCAGCACCCTGAGTACTGAGTACTGAGCACCCTGAGTACTGAGCACCCAGCACCCTGAGCACTGAGCACCCAGCACCAAGAGTACTGAGCACCGAGCATACTGAACACTGAGCACCCAGGACCCTGAGCACTGAGCACAAAGCACGCTGAGTACTGAGCACTGAGCACCATGAGTACTGAGCACCGAGGATCCTGAGCACTGAGGACCCAGCACGCTGAGTACTGAGCACCCAGCACCCTGAGTACTGAGCACTGAGCAATGAGCATCCAGCACCCTGTGTACTGAGCACCCAGCAGCCTGAGTACTGAGCACTGAGCACTGAGCACACTGTGCACTGAGCACCCAGCACCCCGAGCACTGAGCACTGAGCACCCTGAGTACTGAGCACCCAGCACCCTGAGTACTGAGCACCCAGCACACCGAGCACTGAGCACCCATCACCCTGAGCACTGAGCACCCAGCACCCTGAGTACTGAGCATCAAGCACCCTGAGCACTGAGCACCCAGCACCCTGAGCACTGAGTACCCAGCACCCTGAGCACTGAGCACCCAGCACCCTGAGTACTGAGCACCCAACGTACTGAGCATCGAGCACCCCGAGCACTGAGGACCCAGGACCCTGAGTACTGAGCACCCAGCACCCCGAGCACTGAGCACCCAGCACCCTGAGTACTGAGCACCGAGCACCCTGAGTACTGAGCACCCAGCACCCCGAGCACTGAGCACCCAGCACCCCGAGCACTGAGCACCCAGCACTGAGCACCCAGCACCCTGAGTACTGAGCACCCAGCACCCTGAGTACTGAGCACCGAGCACCCCGAGCATTGAGCACCCAGCACCCTGAGTACTGAGCACCCAGCACCCCGAGCACTGAGCACCCAGCACCCCGAGCACTGAGCACCCAGCACTGAGCACCCAGCACCCCAAGCACTGAGCACCCAGCACTGAGCACAAAGCACCCTGAGTACTGAGCACCGAACACCCCGAGCACTGAGCACCCAGCACCCCGAGTACTGAGCACCCAGCACCCTGAGTACTGAGCACTGAGCACTGAGCACCCTGAGCACTGAGCACCCAGCATCCTGAGCACTGAGTACTGAGCACACAGCACCCTAAGCACTGAGCACCCAGCACCCTGAGCACTGAGCACACAGCACCCTGAGTACTGAGCACCCAGCACCCCGAGCACTGAGCACTGAGCACCCTGAGTACTGAGCACTGAGCACCCTTAGTACTGAGCACCGATCACCCTGAGTACTGAGCACCCAGCACCCTGAGCACTGAGCTCCGAGCACCCCGAGGACTGAGCACCCAGCACCGTGAGCACTGAGCACCCAGCAACTTGAGTACTGAGCACCGAGAACCCCGAGCACTGAGCACCCAGCACCCTAAGTACTGAGCACCCAGCACCCTGAGCACTGAGCACCCAGCACCCCGAGCACTGAGCACCCAGCACCCTGAGTACTGAGCACCCAGCACCCTGAGTACTGAGCACCCAGCATTCCGAGCACTGAGCACCCAGCACCCTGAGCACTGAGCACCCATCACCCTGAGTACTGAGCACCCAGCACCCAGAGCACTGAGCACCCAGCACCCTGAGTAATGAGCACACAGCACCCTGAGTACTGAGCACTGAGCACCCTGAGCACTGAGCACCCAGCACCCTGAGCACTGAGCACCCTGAGGACTGAGCACCCAGCACCCTGAGTACTGAGAACCCAGCATCCTGAGTACTGAGCACTGATCACCCTGAGCACTGATCACCCAGCAACCCGAGCACTGAGCACCCAGCACCCTGAGTACTGAGCACCCTGAGTACTGAGCACCCAGCACCCCGAGCACTGAGCACCCAGCACCCTGAGTACTGAGCACCCTGAGTACTGAGCACCCAGCACCCTGAGCACTGAGCACCCAGCACCCTGAGTACTGAGCACCCAGCACCCTGAGTACTTAGCACCCAGAACCCTGAGCACTGAGCACCCAGCACCCTGAGTACTGAGCACCGAGCACCCTGAGTACAGAGCACCCAGCACCAAGAGTACTGAGCACCGAGCATCCTGAACACTGAGCACCGAGCACCCCGAGCACTGAGCATCCAGCACCCTGAGTACTGAGCACCCAGCACCAAGAGTACTGAGCACCGAGCACCCCGAGCACTGAGCACCCAACACCCTGAGAAATGAGCACCCAGCACCCCGAGTACTGAGCACCCAGCACCGTGAGTACTGAGCACCCAGCACCCTGAGTACTGAGCACCCAGCACCCTGAGCACTGAGCACAAAGCACGCTGAGTACTGAGCACTGAGCACCCTAAGTACTGAGCACCAAGGTCCCTGAGCACTGAGCACCCAGCACCCTGAGTACTGAGCACCCAACGTACTGAGCATCGAGCACCCCGAGCACTGAGCACCCAGGACCCTGAGTACTGAGCACCCAGCACCCCGAGCACTGAGCACCCAGCACCCTGAGTACTGAGCACCGAGCACCCTGAGTACTGAGCACCCAGCACCCCGAGCACTGAGCACCCAGCACCCCGAGCACTGAGCACCCAGCACTGAGCACCCAGCACCCTGAGTACTGAGCACCCAGCACCCTGAGTACTGAGCACCGAGCACCCCGAGCATTGAGCACCCAGCACCCTGAGTACTGAGCACCCAGCACCCCGAGCACTGAGCACCCAGCACCCCGAGCACTGAGCACCCAGCACTGAGCACCCAGCACCCCAAGCACTGAGCACCCAGCACTGAGCAAAAAGCACCCTGAGTACTGAGCACCGAACACCCCGAGCACTGAGCACCCAGCACCCCGAGTACTGAGCACCCAGCACCCTGAGTACTGAGCACTGAGCACTGAGCACCCTGAGCACTGAGCACCCAGCATCCTGAGCACTGAGTACTGAGCACACAGCACCCTAAGCACTGAGCACCCAGCACCCTGAGCACTGAGCACCCAGCACCCTGAGTACTGAGCACCCAGCACCCCGAGCACTGAGCACCCAGCACCCCGAGCACTGAGCACTGAGCACCCTGAGTACTGAGCACTGAGCACCCTTAGTACTGAGCATCGATCTCCCCGAGCACTGAGCACCCAGCACCCTAAGTACTGAGCACCCAGCACCCTGAGCACTGAGCACCCAGCACCCCGAGCACTGAGCACCCAGCACCCTGAGTACTGAGCACCCAGCACCCTGAGTACTGAGCACCCAGCATTCCGAGCACTGAGCACCCAGCACCCTGAACACTGAGCACCCATCACCCTGAGTACTGAGCACCCAGCACCCCGAGCACTGAGCACCCAGCACCCTGAGTAATGAGCACACAGCACCCTGAGTACTGAGCACTGAGCACCCTGAGCACTGAGCACCCAGCACCCTGAGCACTGAGCACCCTGAGGACTGAGCACCCAGCACCCTGAGTACTGAGAACCCAGCACCCCGAGCACTGAGCACCCAGCACCCTGAGTACTGAGCACCCTGAGTACTGAGCACCCAGCACCCTGAGCACTGAGCACCCAGCACCCTGAGTACTGAGCACCCAGCACCCTGAGTACTTAGCACCCAGAACCCTGAGCACTGAGCACCCAGCACCCTGAGTACTGAGCACCGAGCACCCTGAGTACAGAGCACACAGCACCAAGAGTACTGAGCACCGAGCATCCTGAACACTGAGCACCGAGCACCCCGAGCACTGAGCATCCAGCACCCTGAGTACTGAGCACCCAGCACCAAGAGTACTGAGCACCGAGCACCCCGAGCACTGAGCACCCAACACCCTGAGAAATGAGCACCCAGCACCCCGAGTACTGAGCACCCAGCACCGTGAGTACTGAGCACCCAGCACCCTGAGTACTGAGCACCCAGCACCCTGAGCACTGAGCACAAAGCACGCTGAGTACTGAGCACTGAGCACCCTAAGTACTGAGCACCAAGGTCCCTGAGCACTGAGCACCCAGCACGCTGAGTACTGAGCGCTGAGCACCCTGAGTACTGAGCACCGAGCACCCTGAGTACTGAGCACCCAGCAACCTGAGCACTGGGCAGCCAGCAACCTGAGCACTGAGCACCCAGCACCGCGAGCACTGAGCACCCAGCACCCTGAGTACTGAGCACCCAGCACCCTGAGTACTGAGCACTCAGCACCCTGAGTACTGAGCACCGAGCACCGAGCACCCCGAGCACTGAGCACCCAGCACCCTCAGCACTGAGCACCCTGAGGACTGAGCACCCAGCACCCTGAGTACTGAGCACCCAGCATCCTGAGTACTGAGCACCGATCACCCTGAGCACTGAGCACCCAGCAACCCGAGCACTGAGCACCCAGCACCCTGAGTACTGAGCACCCTGAGTACTGAGCCCCCAGCACCCCGAGCACTGAGCACCCAGCACCCTGAGTACTGAGCACCCTGAGTACTGAGCACGAAGCTCCCTGAGTACTGAGCACCCTGAGTACTGAGCACCCAGCACCCTGAGCACTGAGCACCCAGCACCCTGAGTACTGAGCACCCAGCACCCTGAGCACTGAGCAACCAGCACCCTGAGTAATGAGCACCCAGCACCCTGAGTACTTAGCACCCAGCACGCTGAGCACTGAGCACCCAGCACCCTGAGTACTGAGCACCGAGCACCCTGAGCACTGAGCACAAAGCACGCTGAGTACTGAGCACCCTGAGTACTGAGCACCAAGGACCCTGAGCACTGAGCACCCAGCGTGCTGAGTACTGAGTGCTGAGCACCCTGAGTACTGAGCACCGAGCACCCTGAGTACTGAGCACCCAGCACACTGAGCACTGAGCAGCCAGCACCCTGAGCACTGAGCACCCAGCACCCCGAGCACTGAGCACCCAGCACCCTGAGTACTGAGCACCCAGCACCCTGAGTACTGAGCACTCAGCAGCCTGAGTACTGAGCACCGAGCACCCCGAGCACTGAGCACCCAGCACCCTGAGCACTGAGCACCCTGAGGACTGAGCACCCAGCACCCTGTGTACTGAGCACCCAGCATCCTGAGTACTGAGCACCGATCAACCTGAGCACTGAGCACCCAGCAACCCGAGCACTGAGCACCCAGCACCCTGAGTACTGAGCACCCTGAGTACTGAGCACCCAGCAACCCGAGCACTGAGCACCCAGCACCCTGAGTACTGAGCACCCTGAGTACTGAGCACCCAGCAACCCGAGCACTGAGCACCCAGCACCCTGAGCACTGAGTACCCAGCACCCTGAGCACTGAGCACCCAGCACCCTGAGTACTGAGCACCCAACGTACTGAGCATCGAGCACCCCGAGCACTGAGGACCCAGGACCCTGAGTACTGAGCACCCAGCACCCCGAGCACTGAGCACCCAGCACCCTGAGTACTGAGCACCGAGCACCCTGAGTACTGAGCACCCAGCACCCCGAGCACTGAGCACCCAGCACCCCGAGCACTGAGCACCCAGCACTGAGCACCCAGCACCCTGAGTACTGAGCACCCAGCACCCTGAGTACTGAGCACCGAGCACCCCGAGCATTGAGCACCCAGCACCCTGAGTACTGAGCACCCAGCACCCCGAGCACTGAGCACCCAGCACCCCGAGCACTGAGCACCCAGCACTGAGCACCCAGCACCCCAAGCACTGAGCACCCAGCACTGAGCACAAAGCACCCTGAGTACTGAGCACCGAACACCCCGAGCACTGAGCACCCAGCACCCCGAGTACTGAGCACCCAGCACCCTGAGTACTGAGCACTGAGCACTGAGCACCCTGAGCACTGAGCACCCAGCATCCTGAGCACTGAGTACTGAGCACACAGCACCCTAAGCACTGAGCACCCAGCACCCTGAGCACTGAGCACCCAGCACCCTGAGTACTGAGCACCCAGCACCCCGAGCACTGAGCACCCAGCACCCCGAGCACTGAGCACTGAGCACCCTGAGTACTGAGCACTGAGCACCCTTAGTACTGAGCACCGATCACCCTGAGTACTGAGCACCCAGCACCCTGAGCACTGAGCTCCGAGCACCCCGAGGACTGAGCACCCAGCACCGTGAGCACTGAGCACCCAGCAACTTGAGTACTGAGCACCGAGAACCCCGAGCACTGAGCACCCAGCACCCTAAGTACTGAGCACCCAGCACCCTGAGCACTGAGCACCCAGCACCCCGAGCACTGAGCACCCAGCACCCTGAGTACTGAGCACCCAGCACCCTGAGTACTGAGCACCCAGCATTCCGAGCACTGAGCACCCAGCACCCTGAGCACTGAGCACCCATCACCCTGAGTACTGAGCACCCAGCACCCCGAGCACTGAGCACCCAGCACCCTGAGTAATGAGCACACAGCACCCTGAGTACTGAGCACTGAGCACCCTGAGCACTGAGCACCCAGCACCCTGAGCACTGAGCACCCTGAGGACTGAGCACCCAGCACCCTGAGTACTGAGAACCCAGCATCCTGAGTACTGAGCACCGATCACCCTGAGCACTGATCACCCAGCAACCCGAGCACTGAGCACCCAGCACCCTGAGTACTGAGCACCCTGAGTACTGAGCACCCAGCACCCCGAGCACTGAGCACCCAGCACCCTGAGTACTGAGCACCCTGAGTACTGAGCACCCAGCACCCTGAGCACTGAGCACCCAGCACCCTGAGTACTGAGCACCCAGCACCCTGAGTACTTAGCACCCAGAACCCTGAGCACTGAGCACCCAGCACCCTGAGTACTGAGCACCGAGCACCCTGAGTACAGAGCACCCAGCACCAAGAGTACTGAGCACCGAGCATCCTGAACACTGAGCACCGAGCACCCCGAGCACTGAGCATCCAGCACCCTGAGTACTGAGCACCCAGCACCAAGAGTACTGAGCACCGAGCACCCCGAGCACTGAGCACCCAACACCCTGAGAAATGAGCACCCAGCACCCCGAGTACTGAGCACCCAGCACCGTGAGTACTGAGCACCCAGCACCCTGAGTACTGAGCACCCAGCACCCTGAGCACTGAGCACAAAGCACGCTGAGTACTGAGCACTGAGCACCCTAAGTACTGAGCACCAAGGTCCCTGAGCACTGAGCACCCAGCACCCTGAGTACTGAGCACCCAACGTACTGAGCATCGAGCACCCCGAGCACTGAGCACCCAGGACCCTGAGTACTGAGCACCCAGCACCCCGAGCACTGAGCACCCAGCACCCTGAGTACTGAGCACCGAGCACCCTGAGTACTGAGCACCCAGCACCCCGAGCACTGAGCACCCAGCACCCCGAGCACTGAGCACCCAGCACTGAGCACCCAGCACCCTGAGTACTGAGCACCCAGCACCCTGAGTACTGAGCACCGAGCACCCCGAGCATTGAGCACCCAGCACCCTGAGTACTGAGCACCCAGCACCCCGAGCACTGAGCACCCAGCACCCCGAGCACTGAGCACCCAGCACTGAGCACCCAGCACCCCAAGCACTGAGCACCCAGCACTGAGCACAAAGCACCCTGAGTACTGAGCACCGAACACCCCGAGCACTGAGCACCCAGCACCCCGAGTACTGAGCACCCAGCACCCTGAGTACTGAGCACTGAGCACTGAGCACCCTGAGCACTGAGCACCCAGCATCCTGAGCACTGAGTACTGAGCACACAGCACCCTAAGCACTGAGCACCCAGCACCCTGAGCACTGAGCACCCAGCACCCTGAGTACTGAGCACCCAGCACCCCGAGCACTGAGCACCCAGCACCCCGAGCACTGAGCACTGAGCACCCTGAGTACTGAGCACTGAGCACCCTTAGTACTGAGCATCGATCACCCCGAGCACTGAGCACCCAGCACCCTAAGTACTGAGCACCCAGCACCCTGAGCACTGAGCACCCAGCACCCCGAGCACTGAGCACCCAGCACCCTGAGTACTGAGCACCCAGCACCCTGAGTACTGAGCACCCAGCATTCCGAGCACTGAGCACCCAGCACCCTGAACACTGAGCACCCATCACCCTGAGTACTGAGCACCCAGCACCCCGAGCACTGAGCACCCAGCACCCTGAGTAATGAGCACCGAGCACCCTGAGCACTGAGCACAAAGCACGCTGAGTACTGAGCACCCTGAGTACTGAGCACCAAGGACCCTGAGCACTGAGCACCCAGCGTGCTGAGTACTGAGTGCTGAGCACCCTGAGTACTGAGCACCGAGCACCCTGAGTACTGAGCACCCAGCACACTGAGCACTGAGCACAAAGCACGCTGAGTACTGAGCACCCTGAGTACTGAGCACCAAGGACCCTGAGCACTGAGCACCCAGCGTGCTGAGTACTGAGTGCTGAGCACCCTGAGTACTGAGCACCGAGCACCCTGAGTACTGAGCACCCAGCACCCCGAGCACTGAGCACCCAGCACCCTGAGTAATGAGCACCGAGCACCCTGAGCACTGAGCACAAAGCACGCTGAGTACTGAGCACCCTGAGTACTGAGCACCCAGCACCCTGAGTACTGAGCACCCAGCATTCCGAGCACTGAGCACCCAGCACCCTGAACACTGAGCACCCAGCACCCTGAGTACTGAGCACCGAGCACCCTGAGCACTGAGCACAAAGCACGCTGAGTACTGAGCACCCTGAGTACTGAGCACCAAGGACCCTGAGCACTGAGCACCCAGCGTGCTGAGTACTGAGTGCTGAGCACCCTGAGTACTGAGCACCGAGCACCCTGAGTACTGAGCACCCAGCACACTGAGCACTGAGCAGCCAACTCCCTGAGCACTGAGCACCCAGCACCCCGAGCACTGAGCACCCAGCACCCTGAGTACTGAGCACCCAGCACCCTGAGTACTGAGCACTCAGCAGCCTGAGTACTGAGCACCGAGCACCCCGAGCACTGAGCACCCAGCACCCTGAGCACTGAGCACCCTGAGGACTGAGCACCCAGCACCCTGTGTACTGAGCACCCAGCATCCTGAGTACTGAGCACCGATCAACCTGAGCACTGAGCACCCAGCAACCCGAGCACTGAGCACCCAGCACCCTGAGTACTGAGCACCCTGAGTACTGAGCACCCAGCAACCCGAGCACTGAGCACCCAGCACCCTGAGTACTGAGCACCCTGAGTACTGAGCACCCAGCACCCTGAGTACTGAGCACCCTGAGTACTGAGCACCCAGCACCCTGAGCACTGAGCACCCAGCACCCTGAGTACTGAGCACCCAGCACCCTGAGCACTGAGTACCCAGCACCCTGAGTACTGAGCACCCAGCACCCTGAGTACTTAGCACCCAGCACGCTGAGCACTGAGCACCCAGCACCCTGAGTACTGAGCACCGAGCACCCTGAGTACTGAGCACCCAGCACCCTGAGTACTGAGCACCCAGCACCCTGAGTACTGAGCACCGAGCACCCCGAGTACTGAGCACCCAGCACCCTGAGTACTGAGCACCCTGAGTACTGAGCACCCAGCACCCTGAGCACTGAGCACCCAGCACCCTGAGTACTGAGCACCCAGCACTCCGAGCACTGAGCACCCAGCACCCTGAGCACTGAGCACCCAGCACCCTGAGTACTGAGCACCCAGCACCCCGAGCACTGAGCACCCAGCACCCTGAGTAATGAGCACCCAGCACCCTGAGTACTGAGCACTGAGCACACTGAGCACCGAGCACCCAGCACCCTGAGCACTGAGCACCCTGAGGACTGAGCACCCAGCACCCTGAGTACTGAGCACCCAGCATCCTGAGTACTGAGCACCGATCAACCTGAGCACTGATCACCCAGCAACCCGAGCACTGAGCACCCAGCACCCTGAGTACTGAGCACCCTGAGTACTGAGCACCCAGCACCCCGATCACTGAGCACCCAGCACCCTGAGTACTGAGCACCCTGAGTACTGAGCACCCAGCACCCTGAGTACTGAGCACCCTGAGTACTGAGCACCCAGCACCCTGAGCACTGAGCACCCAGCACCCTGAGTACTGAGTACCCAGCACCCTGAGCACTGAGCACCCAGCACCCTGAGTACTGAGCACCCAGCACCCTGAGTACTTAGCAGCCAGCACCCTGAGCACTGAGCACCCAGCACCCTGAGTACTGAGCACCAAGCACCCTGAGTACTGAGCACGCAGCACCCTGAGTACTGAGCAACGAGCACCCCGAGAACTGAGCACCCAGCACCCTGAGAACTGAGCACTAAGCACCCAGAGCGCTGAGCACCCAGCACCCCAAGCACGGAGCACCCAGTACCAAGAGCACTGATTTCTGAGCACCCACCACCCTGATTACTGAGCACCGAGCTCCCCGAGCACTGAGCACCCTGAGTACTGAGCACCCCGGACCCCAATCACAGAGCACCCAGCACCCTCAGCACTGAGCACCCAGCACCCCGAGCACTGAGCACCCAGCACCCTGAGTACTGAGCACCCTGAGGACTGAGCACCGTTCACCCTGAGCAATGAGCACCCAGCACCCTGAGTACTGAGCACACAGCACCCTGCGTACTGAGCACCGAGCAACCCGAGCACTGAGCACCCAGCACCCTGAGCACTGAGCACCCAGCACCCTGAGTACTGAGCACCCAGCACCCTGAGTACTGAGCACCCAGCACCCTGAGCACTGAGCACCCAGCTCCCTGAGTACTGAGCACCCAGCACCCTGAGTACTGAGCACCCAGCACCCTGAGAACTGAGCACCCAGCACCCTGAGTACTGAACACCCAGCACCCTGAGTACTGAGCACCGAGCACCCCGAGTACTGAGCACAAAGCACCCCGAGCACTGAGCGCCCAGCACCCTGAGCACTGAGCACCCAGCACCCCAAGCACTGAGCACCCAGCACCCTGAGTACTGAGCACCGAGCACCCTGAGCACTGAGCACCCAGCACCCTGAGTACTGAGCACCAAGCACCAAGAGTACTGAGCACCGAGCATCCTGAGCACTGAGCACCGAGCACCCCGAGCACTGAGCACCCAGCACCCTGAATACTGAGCACCCAGCACCAAGAGTACTGAGCACCGAGCACCCCGAGCACTGAGCACCCAGCACCCTGAGTAATGAGCACCCAGCACCCCGAGTACTGAGCACCCAGCACCGTGAGTACTGAGCACCCAGCACCCTGAGTACTGAGCACCCAGCACCGTGAGCACTGAGCACAAAGCACGCTGAGTACTGAGCACCGAGCACCCTGAGTACTGAGCACCCAGCACCCTGAGTACTGAGCACCCAGCACCCTGAGTACTGAGCACCGAGCACCCCGAGTACTGAGCACCCAGCACCCTGAGTACTGAGCACCCTGAGTACTGAGCACCCAGCACCCTGAGCACTGAGCACCCAGCACCCTGAGTACTGAGCACCCAGCACTCCGAGCACTGAGCACCCAGCACCCTGAGCACTGAGCACCCAGCACCCTGAGTACTGAGCACCCAGCACCCCGAGCACTGAGCACCCAGCACCCTGAGTAATGAGCACCCAGCACCCTGAGTACTGAGCACTGAGCACACTGAGCACCGAGCACCCAGCACCCTGAGCACTGAGCACCCTGAGGACTGAGCACCCAGCACCCTGAGTACTGAGCACCCAGCATCCTGAGTACTGAGCACCGATCAACCTGAGCACTGATCACCCAGCAACCCGAGCACTGAGCACCCAGCACCCTGAGTACTGAGCACCCTGAGTACTGAGCACCCAGCACCCCGATCACTGAGCACCCAGCACCCTGAGTACTGAGCACCCTGAGTACTGAGCACCCAGCACCCTGAGTACTGAGCACCCTGAGTACTGAGCACCCAGCACCCTGAGCACTGAGCACCCAGCACCCTGAGTACTGAGTACCCAGCACCCTGAGCACTGAGCACCCAGCACCCTGAGTACTGAGCACCCAGCACCCTGAGTACTTAGCAGCCAGCACCCTGAGCACTGAGCACCCAGCACCCTGAGTACTGAGCACCAAGCACCCTGAGTACTGAGCACGCAGCACCCTGAGTACTGAGCAACGAGCACCCCGAGAACTGAGCACCCAGCACCCTGAGAACTGAGCACTAAGCACCCAGAGCGCTGAGCACCCAGCACCCCAAGCACGGAGCACCCAGTACCAAGAGCACTGATTTCTGAGCACCCACCACCCTGATTACTGAGCACCGAGCTCCCCGAGCACTGAGCACCCTGAGTACTGAGCACCCCGGACCCCAATCACAGAGCACCCAGCACCCTCAGCACTGAGCACCCAGCACCCCGAGCACTGAGCACCCAGCACCCTGAGTACTGAGCACCCTGAGGACTGAGCACCGTTCACCCTGAGCAATGAGCACCCAGCACCCTGAGTACTGAGCACACAGCACCCTGCGTACTGAGCACCGAGCAACCCGAGCACTGAGCACCCAGCACCCTGAGCACTGAGCACCCAGCACCCTGAGTACTGAGCACCCAGCACCCTGAGTACTGAGCACCCAGCACCCTGAGCACTGAGCACCCAGCTCCCTGAGTACTGAGCACCCAGCACCCTGAGTACTGAGCACCCAGCACCCTGAGAACTGAGCACCCAGCACCCTGAGTACTGAACACCCAGCACCCTGAGTACTGAGCACCGAGCACCCCGAGTACTGAGCACAAAGCACCCCGAGCACTGAGCGCCCAGCACCCTGAGCACTGAGCACCCAGCACCCCAAGCACTGAGCACCCAGCACCCTGAGTACTGAGCACCGAGCACCCTGAGCACTGAGCACCCAGCACCCTGAGTACTGAGCACCAAGCACCAAGAGTACTGAGCACCGAGCATCCTGAGCACTGAGCACCGAGCACCCCGAGCACTGAGCACCCAGCACCCTGAATACTGAGCACCCAGCACCAAGAGTACTGAGCACCGAGCACCCCGAGCACTGAGCACCCAGCACCCTGAGTAATGAGCACCCAGCACCCCGAGTACTGAGCACCCAGCACCGTGAGTACTGAGCACCCAGCACCCTGAGTACTGAGCACCCAGCACCGTGAGCACTGAGCACAAAGCACGCTGAGTACTGAGCACTGAGCACCCTGAGTACTGAGCACCAAGGACCCTGAGCACTGAGCATCCAGCACGCTGAGTACTGAGCACTGAGCACCCTGAGTACTGAGCACCGAGCACCCTGAGTACTGAGCACCCAGCACCCTGAGTACTGAGCAGCCAGCACCCTGAGCACTGAGCACCAAGCACCCCGAGCACTGAGCACCCAGCACCCTGAGTACTGAGCACCCAGCACCCTGAGTACTGAGCACCCAGCACGCTGAGTACTGAGCACCCAGCACCCTGAGTACTGAGCACTGAGCAATGAGCACCCAGCACCCTGAGTACTGAGCACCCAGCACCCTGAGTACTGAGCACTGAGCACTGAGCACCCTGAGCACTGAGCACCCAGCACCCCGAGCACTGAGCACTGAGCACCCTGAGTACTGAGCACTGAGCACCCTTAGTACTGAGCACCGAGCACCCTGAGTACTGAGCAACCAGTACCCTGAGCACTGAGCACGGAGCACCCCGAGGACTGAGCACCCAGCACCGTGAGCACTGAGCACCCAGCACCTTGAGTACTGAGCACCGAGCACCCCGAGCACTGAGCACACAGCACCCTAAGTACTGAGCACCCAGCACCCTGAGCACTGAGCACCCAGCACCCCGAGCACTGAGCACCCAGCACCCTGAGTACTGAGCACCCAGCACCCTGAGTACTGAGCACCCAACGTACTGAGCATCGAGCACCCCGAGCACTGAGCACCCAGCACCCTGAGTACTGAGCACCCAGCACCCCGAGCACTGAGCACCCAGCACCCTGAGTACTGAGCACCGAGCACCCTGAGTACTGAGCACCCAGCACCCCGAGCACTGAGCACCCAGCACCCCGAGCACTGAGCACCCAGCACTGAGCACCCAGCACCCTGAGTACTGAGCACCCAGCACCCCGAGCACTGAGCACCCAGCACTGAGCACCCAGCACCCCGAGCACTGAGCACCCAGCACTGAGCACCCAGCCCCCTGAGTACTGAGCACCGAACACCCCGAGCACTGAGCACCCAGCACCCTGAGTACTGAGCACCCAGCACCCTGAGTACTGAGCACTGAGCACTGAGCACCCTGAGCACTGAGCACCCAGCATCCTGAGCACTGAGTACTGAGCACCCAGCACCCTGAGCACTGAGCACCCAGCACCCTGAGCACTGAGCACCCAGCACCCTCAGTACTGAGCACCCAGCACCCCGAGCACTGAGCACCCAGCACCCCGAGTACTGAGCACTGAGCACCCTGAGTACTGAGCACTGAGCACCCTTAGTACTGAGCACCGAGCACCCTGAGTACTGAGCACCCAGCACCCTGAGCACTGAGCTCCGAGCACCCCGAGGACTGAGCACCCAGCACCGTGAGCACTGAGCACCCAGCACCTTGAGTACTGAGCACCGAGAACCCCGAGCACTGAGCACCCAGCACCCTGAGTACTGAGCACCCAGCACCCTGAGCACTGAGCACCCAGCACCCCGAGCACTGAGCACCCAGCACCCTGAGTACTGAGCACCCAGCACCCTGAGTACTGAGCACCCAGCATTCCGAGCACTGAGCACCCAGCACCCTGAGCACTGAGCACCCAGCACCCTGAGTATTGAGCACCCAGCACCCCGAGCACTAAGCACCCAGCACCCTGAGTAATGAGCACCCAGCACCCTGAGTACTGAGCACTGAGCACCCTGAGCACTGAGCACCCAGCACCCTGAGCACTGAGCACCCTGAGTACTGAGCACCCAGCACCCTGAGCACTGAGCACCCAGCACCCTGAGCACTGAGCACCCAGCACCCTCAGTACTGAGCACCCAGCACCCCGAGCACTGAGCACCCAGCACCCCGAGTACTGAGCACTGAGCACCCTGAGTACTGAGCACTGAGCACCCTTAGTACTGAGCACCGAGCACCCTGAGTACTGAGCACCCAGCACCCTGAGCACTGAGCTCCGAGCACCCCGAGGACTGAGCACCCAGCACCGTGAGCACTGAGCACCCAGCACCTTGAGTACTGAGCACCGAGAACCCCGAGCACTGAGCACCCAGCACCCTAAGTACTGAGCACCCAGCACCCTGAGCACTGAGCACCCAGCACCCCGAGCACTGAGCACCCAGCACCCTGAGTACTGAGCACCCAGCACCCTGAGTACTGAGCACCCAGCATTCCGAGCACTGAGCACCCAGCACCCTGAGCACTGAGCACCCAGCACCCTGAGTACTGAGCACCCAGCACCCCGAGCACTAAGCACCCAGCACCCTGAGTAATGAGCACCCAGCACCCTGAGTACTGAGCACTGAGCACCCTGAGCACTGAGCACCCAGCACCCTGAGCACTGAGCACCCTGAGGACTGAGCACCCAGCACCCTGAGTACTGAGTACCCAGCATCCTGAGTACTGAGCACCGATCACCCTGAGCACTGATCACCCAGCAACCCGAGCACTGAGCACCCAGCACCCTGAATACTGAGCACCCTGAGTACTGAGCACCCAGCACCCCGAGCACTGAGCACCCAGCACCCTGAGTACTGAGCACCCTGAGTACTGAGCACCCAGCACCCTGAGCACTGAGCACCCAGCACCCTGAGTACTGAGCACCCAGCACCCTGAGTACTTAGCACCCAGCACCCTGAGCACTGAGCACCTAGCACCCTGAGTACTGAGCACCGAGCACCCTGAGTACTGAGCACCCAGCACCAAGAGTACTGAGCACCGAGCATCCTGAGCACTGAGGACCGAGCACCCCGAGCACTGAGCACCCAGCACCCTGAGTACTGAGCACCCAGCACCAAGAGTACTGAGCACCGAGCACCCCGAGCACTGAGCACCCAACACCCTGAGAAATGAGCACCCAGCACCCCGAGTACTGAACACCCAGCACCGTGAGTACTGAGCACCCAGCACCCTGAGTACTGAGCACCCAGCACCCTGAGCACTGAGCACAAAGCACGCTGAGTACTGAGCACTAAGTACCCTGAGTACTGAGCACCAAGGTCCCTGAGCACTGAGCACCCAGCACGCTGAGTACTGAGCGCTGAGCACCCTGAGTACTGAGCACCGAGCACCCTGAGTACTGAGCACCCAGCACCCTCAACACTGAGCAGCCAGCACCCTGAGCACTGAGCACCCAGCACCGCGAGCACTGAGCACCCAGCCCCCTGAGTACTGAGCACCCAGCACCCTGAGTACTGAGCACTCAGCACCCTGAGTACTGAGCACCGAGCACCGAGCACCCCGAGCACTGAGCACCCAGCACCCTCAGCACTGAGCACCCTGAGGACTGAGCACCCAGCACCCTGAGTACTGAGCACCCAGCATCCTGAGTACTGAGCACCGATCACCCTGAGCACTGAGCACCCAGCAACCCGAGCACTGAGCACCCAGCACCCTGAGTACTGAGCACCCTGAGTACTGAGCACCCAGCACCCCGAGCACTGAGCACCCAGCACCCTGAGTACTGAGCACCCTGAGTACTGAGCACCCAGCACCCTGAGTACTGAGCACCCTGAGTACTGAGCACCCAGCACCCTGAGCACTGAGCACCCAGCACCCTGAGTACTGAGCACCCAGCACCCTGAGCACTGAGCACCCAGCACCCTGAGTACTGAGCACCCAGCACCCCGAGTACTTAGCACCCAGCACGCTGAGCACTGAGCACCCAGCACCCTGAGTACTGAGCAACTAGCACCCTGAGCACTGAGCACAAAGCACGCTGAGTACTGAGCACCCTGAGTACTGAGCACCAAGGACCCTGAGCACTGAGCACCCAGCGCGCTGAGTGCTGAGTGCTGAGCACACTGAGTACTGAGCACCGAGCACCCTGAGTACTGAGCACCCAGCACACTGAGCACTGAGCAGCCAGCACCCTGAGCACTGAGCACCCAGCACCCTGAGTACTGAGCACCCAGCACCCTGAGTACTGAGCACTCAGCACCCTGAGTACTGAGCACCGAGCACCCCGAGCACTGAGCACCCAGCACCCTGAGCACTGAGCACCCTGAGGATTGAGCACCCAGCACCCTGAGTACTGAGCACCCAGCATCCTGAGTACTGAGCACAGATCACCCTGAGCACTGAGCACCCAGCAACCCGAGCACTGAGCACCCAGCACCCTGAGTACTGAGCACCCTGAGTACTGACCACCCAGCACCCCGAGCACTGAGCACCCAGCACCCTGAGTACTGAGCACCCTGAGTACTGAGCACCCAGCACCCTGAGTACTGAGCACCCTGAGTACTGAGCACCCAGCACCCTGAGCATTGAGCACCCAGCACCCTGAGTACTGAGCACCCAGCACCCTGAGCACTGAGCACCCAGCACCCTGAGTACTGAGCACCCAGCACCCTGAGTACTTAGTACCCAGCACGCTGAGCACTGAGCACCCAGCACCCTGAGTACTGAGCACCGAGCACCCTGAGTACTGAGCACCCAGCACCCTGAGTACTGAGCACCCAGCACCCTGAGTACTGAGCACCGAGCACCCCGAGTACTGAGCACCCAGCACCCTGAGTACTGAGCACCCAGCACTCCGAGCACTGAGCACCCAGCACCCTGAGCACTGAGCACCCAGCACCCTGAGTACTGAGCACCCAGCACCCCGAGCACTGAGCACCCAGCACCCTGAGTAATGAGCACCCAGCACCCTGAGTACTGAGCACTGAGCACCCTGAGCACTGAGCACCCAGCACCCTGAGCACTGAACACCCTGAGGACTGAGCACCCAGCACCCTGATTACTGAGCACCCAGCACCCCGAGCACTGAGCACCCAGAACCCTGAGTAATGAGCACCCAGCACCCTGAGTACTGAGCACTGAGCACCCTGAGCACTGAGCACCCAGCACCCTGAGCACTGAGCACCCTGAGGACTGAGCACCCAGCACCCTGATTACTGAGCACCCAGCATCCTGAGTACTGAGCACCGATCACCCTGAGCACTGATCACCCAGCAACCCGAGCACTGAGCACCCAGCACCCTGAGTACTGAGCACCCTGAGTACTGAGCACCCAGCACTCCGAGCACTGAGCACCCAGCACCCTGAGTACTGAGCACCCTGAGTACTGAGCACCCAGCACCCTGAGTACTGAGCACCCTGAGTACTGAGCACCCAGCACCCTGAGCACTGAGCACCCAGCACCCTGAGTACTGAGTACCCAGCACCCTGAGCGCTGAGCACCTAGCACCCTGAGTACTGAACACCCAGCACCCTGAGTACTTAGCAGCCAGCACCCTGAGCACTGAGCACCCAGCACCCTGAGTACTGAGCACCGAGCACCCTGAGTACTGACCACCCAGCACCCTGAGTACTGAGCACGCAGCACCCTGAGTACTGAGCACTAAGCACCCAGAGCCCTGAGCACCCAGCACCCCAAGCACGGAGCACCCAGGACCCCGAGCACTGATTACTGAGCACCCACCACCCTGATTACTGAGCACCCGAGCTCCCCGAGCACTGAGCACCCTGAGTACTGAGCACCCAGGACCCCAATCACAGAGCACCCAGCACCCTCAGCACTGAGCACCCAGCACCCCGAGCACTGAGCACCCAGCACCCTGAGTACTGAGCACCCTGAGGACTGAGCACCGATCACCCTGAGCACTGAGCACCCAGCACCCTGAGTACTGAGCACCCAGCACCCTGCGTACTGAGCACCCAGCACCCTGAGCACTGAGCACACAGCACCCTGTGTACTGAGCACCCAGCACCCTGAGTACTGAGCACCCAGCACCCTGAGTACTGAGCACCCAGCACCCTGAGTACTGAGCACCCAGCACCCTGAGTACTGAGCACCGAGCACTCCGAGTACTGAGCACCCAGCACCCCGAGCACTGAGCGCCCAGCACCCCTGAGCACTGAGCACCCAGCACCCCAAGCACTGAGCACCCAGCACCCTGAGTACTGAGTACTGAGCACCCTGAGTACTGAGTACTCAGCACCCTGAGCACTGAGCACCCAGCACCCTGAGTACTGAGCACCGAGCACCCTGAGCACTGAGCACCCAGCACCCTGAGTACTGAGCACCCAGCACCAAGAGTACTGAGCACCGAGCATCCTGAGCACTGAGCACCGAGCACCCCCGAGCACTGAGCACCCAGCACCCTGAATACTGAGCACCCAGCACCAAGAGTACTGAGCACCGAGCACCCCGAGCACTGAGCACCCAGCACCCTGAGTAATGAGCACCCAGCACCCCGAGTACTGAGCACCCAGCACCGTGAGTACTGAGCACCCAGCACCCTGAGTACTGAGCACCCAGGACCGTGAGCACTGAGCACAAAGCACGCTGAGTACTGAGCACTGAGCACCCTGAGTACTGAGCACCAAGGACCCTGAGCACTGAGCACCCAGCACGCTGAGTACTGAGCGCTGAGCACCCTGAGTACTGAGCACCGAGCACCCTGAGTACTGAGCACCCAGCACCCTGAGCACTGAGCAGCCAGCACGGTGAGCACTGAGCACCCAGCACCCCGAGCACTGAGCACCCAGCACCCTGAGTACTGAGCACCCAGCACCCTGAGTACTGAGCACTCAGCACCCTGAGTACTGAGCACCCAGCACCCCGAGCACTGAGCACCCAGCACCCTGAGTACTGAGCACCCAGCACCCTGAGTACTGAGCACTCAGCACCCTGAGTACTGAGCACCGAGCACCCCGAGCACTGAGCACCCAGCACCCTCAGCACTGAGCACCCTGAGGACTGAGTACCCAGCACCCTGAGTACTGAGCACCCAGCATCGTGAGTACTGAGCACCGATCACCCTGAGCACTGAGCACCCAGCAACCCGAGCACTGAGCACCCCAGCACCCTGAGTACTGAGCACCCTGAGTACTGAGCACCCAGCACCCCGAGCACTGAGCACCCAGGACCCTGAGTACTGAGCACCCTGAGTACAGAGCACCCAGCACCCTGAGTACTGAGCACCCTGAGTACTGAGCACCCAGCACCCTGAGCACTGAGCACCCAGCACCCTGAGTACTGAGCACCCAGCACCCTGAGCACTGAGTACCCAGCACTCTGAGTACTGAGCACCCAGCACCCTGAGTACTTAGCACCCAGCACCGTGAGCACTGAGCACCCAGCACCCTGAGTACTGAGCACCGAGCACCCTGAGTACTGAGCACCCAGCATCCTGAGTACTGAGCACCCAGCACCCTGAGTACTGACCACCGAGCACCCCTAGTACTGAGCACCCAGCACCCTGAGCACTGAGCGCCCATCACCCTGAGTACTGAGCACGCAGCACCCTGAGTACTGAGCACCGAGCACCCCCGAGAACTGAGCACCCAGCACCCTGAGTACTGAGCACTAAGCACCCAGAGCGCTGAGCACCCAGCACCCCAAGCACGGAGCACCCAGGACCCCGAGCACTGATTACTGAGCACCCACCACCCTGATTACTGAGCACCGAGCTCCCCGAGCACTGAGCA